>NC_140030.1:31443439-32097705 GCF_963513975.1 Fringilla coelebs
CAGGAGGAGAAAGGGAATAATAGTTATCAAGCCTGGATGAGCCCTTTTCCTTCAGTGTACTTTAACAATTTCAGAAGATTTGATCTCCAATACTCTAAAACCTTATTCTATGTGATATTTATCTAAAACAGACATGAGCAGAAACAGATGTTGTTAGTTTTTTCTCTCTGCATGGAAGGCATAGAATTTCTCTAGAATAAAAGATATGGAATCCAAGAGAAAACATATTTTCTTGGTCCACACATTTTCTACACTTGATCTACTAAAATGCAATTTTGTGATTGCCAGATGTGTCCACTTTGAAATAGTAGATATGGATTAAAATAACCATAGTGGGAAAGCATTTGAAGGTGGCATCAAATACAATCTGATTTATATACTGTTGAAATTCCACAAAAAATTTGAAATATGCAGGTATTTCAATTGCTTTTATGTATAAATAGGTTATGTTTTAATGGTATCCATTTAGAAATGTGTAAATAAGTAGTCAATTAAAAAAATGTAAAACTTTGTACATAAAAATATAAGAGATTAATGGTCAAGAAAGAGGCAAATTGGGAAAATAATGATTCACAAATATTTTAGATTCTTTTCAAGATCAATAATAATTTTTAAAAGGGCCTAAACCTTGCTGAGCAGAGAAAAGAAATGCAGTAACATGTTTGTATTTCTTTAAGATTAGGTACTTCATGGTTGCATGGAATTCCCCTTGGCTCTATTTAAATTTATTAGTCAGCTATATGTGAATAGAAACTCAAAAGAATTGTACATATTTTGACAAATAGCTTAACAGTATGAGTGGAAGACAGTGCTTTCCACTTGAAAGCCGACAAGTAAGATATTTGGTGAAACTAATTCAAAGCTTGGAACGTGGATAGCAAGTGACATGCAACACAGAGATGCCAAAATGAAATGTCAGCATGGATGGCTGACTTGTAGGGTTAATGTGGCAGCAATGGAATGCTTGTTTTGTTTGCTGGCGCTGGAATGTAACAACAAACAAAACCAGCAACCTTCTAGTTTAAGACATAATAAAAATAATTTAAAAGTCATGTCCTAGTGCAGGAGACGAAGCTTCAACTTCATTTAGCACCTAGGTAATATCTAGTCTGCTCCACAGCTCCCAGCATCTTACCACTGCAAACACATTTAAAAAATGGATGCAGCTCTGGGAAAGGCCACAAAAATTATATTGTATTTGTGAGAAAATTTAAAAATAGCTAGAGGAAACATAACTTTGTTAAAACACAGACAATTGAGACAGACATAGTAACTGAAAGGTTTTAAAGCTTTTAAATGTTTTCTGCAATTATGTGTGGCTATGAACAATAATAGGAAAGAAAAAATTAGGCCATTTGAGAAAAAAAAATTTCAATAATAAAATGTAATTGGTGTATGAAAACCATATGGGAAGAGTCTTGTACACTTGAAACAACAAAACAGTTACTAAATGTAGAAAACAAATCCATAATTACAGATGGACTATGCGGACATAGCAAGAATTTCTTTACTTCTGACTTTATGACAATTGTATTTGTCTCTGAAAAGGACATTTTAACATTCTCTGGAAAGTAAAGTATTTCAGTTGTTGTTCCTTTTGTTTTAACCTAGGGATAGCTACTTAAAAATGTTATTAGCTGTTCAGAAAGAGATCAGCTGTTCTAAGTTTTTCTATTCATGCTTGTCTTAACAAGGCCTATGTTATGAACACAGAGTAGAGACTGGGGAAAAAAATCAGTCTTCATAAAAGCTGAGCTTGGCTGATGGCCACAGTAAACATGTGCAGCAAACATATAAGGATAACCTGAAAGCAAACATACAAGGAGAAAAAAGGGAAATGTTTTTTTCAAGGTTTATAGGACAAAAGATTTGTACCTTTAGGTCTACAATCTATAGCATAGACTATATGTCTTTTCTTCTGGGAACTTTAAGGTCGTGGGTGTTCATAATTAGCTAGAATTATCCTTGAGGTAGATCAGTGACTGCTGGTACTGTGGTCCATGTTAGCACTTCTTTGGACTGGTCTTTCAAAGAACAATCTTCAGTTTGTGTCTGACTTGGAGGCTGATAAAAGGAATTCTCAAGAAGTGTAAGAAGGAACCAAATAAATGGTAATCATACTTTGATACCCATTTTCACTCCTGGACTAAGCTCCCTACGCAGCTCCCTACAGCCCAAGCCTTGATCTTTTGTCATGGCAGAGTGGATGAAATGCACGACGGGGAGTTTGAGTGCAGTTGAAGGCAGGCAGAAGAAGATACTTGGGAGAGCACTCTGGACCCTTTAGTTTAAACAGGGCAATAAAGTGTGATGTTTGCTTGGAAGGAAAAAGTATGGGCTCTCCTCTGGGCATGTTAAATGATTCAATTAAGAGGATTGGTGTAGACATGGCTTGGCTGATATTTACACTGTTTGTTTGCAAGCTCCAGTGTGGCATCTCTGCCATTTCCAGACTCATCTACAGCTGCAAATGGACTCAATGATCCAGTTCAGGGTGCTTCTGAATTTAAAAGGACAGAGTTAAAGACTTTTTTCCCCTGTGATTTCTTCATGCGCTTCTGTCCAGAATAAAATTTATTTATTTTTCCAATGAAATCCTGACACTGTAATTTAAAAACTTTTATTAAATTAAAAGTTAAATATATACAACCTGTTTTTGCACATCAGCCTTGGTCTACTTGTATTTGTCATGTACAAGAATCTGAGAATAACTACTAATATTTTATGGAACAGAATGTTCATATTTTAAAACAATAAATCTCTTCAACCTTAAGCCTTAAATAATTTTAGCTTGGATTTATACCTTGTTTCAATAGTCTGAAGAGAAACTGTGAATTCCTACTCCCACAGAAAGATGTAGAGTATGTCTACATTTTTTATGGCTTTCAGATTTATGTCAGAAAGCACAGAAAGGATCTGTGACTGTAAATCAGAAAGATTAGGACTCACATTGATTTAGATATGGGTTGCAAGGTCAGGTGGGATAACTTTGTTTGTACTCACGTATTTTATCTTTTGTTGAATGCTGAGGAGTTATGAAGCAATTATTTACAGAAAGTATTGTTGGTATGTCTCAGTAGTGCAGTATATTTCCTTCTGAATTCCCAGGTCAAAACATTTTTCTAATGTCAAAAAAACCAATGATATTTAATATTTGTAGCTCTTGCAGCATAATTAACAAATTTACCTTTTTCAATCTTTCATTTATAATTGTCTGATTTAGAGCTCTCTGGAAATTAGTCTGGCACTAATTGTGCTTCCATGACCAGATAAAAGACATGAGAGTAGTAGGAAGAGGAGTTGTCACTTCTCAAAGCACTATAATAATTCAACTGAAATGTTCTTCCAAGGTGCCATGTTTCAAAGCATTGAAAATAAAAATTTAGTGACAGTATTCATGATGTATCAGTAAAACAAAATAAAGGTATAACTTCCATACTTTTAAACATTACTTTCTGAGATAAAATTAATCCAGTACAGGTTGTTAATAGAAGACAATGCAAATGAGACCTCTTAATTCTTGAAGCCTTTACTGTGCTCTTAGTGCTTTTTCTTCAGGAGCCACCATTAGCAACAGTTATTAATCTCTCACCTTTCTGGTCTGTTGAATTCATCAAAGTTGTGCTAAGAAATCCTGCTCTTTTTGACATCGTCTTTTTGGATTGTCCTTTGCTATTTGCTTCTTTTTGATAAGAAAAAATATCACATAATTATTTTATAAGGCATTTAAACTGGCAGCTTTAAATTATTTTATTTTCTGTAGACCAAATCTATCCAAATTGTAGAAAGTTTCCTGAAATATCTGTGGCCAACTTACTGGAAAAACCCAGCCCAAACCATGCCAAGAAACCCTACTGAAATATATTATCATCCCTGAAGTCATTTGGTGTCTTTGCATTTATCCCAAATAGGGATGACCTGTCACAGAAAGCTTTGGGTACCCATGATTTGTTGGCCTAATTGAGAAACCAGATGAACATCACTTGAAAGGCAGCAAAAGCTGTTTCTGAAGGCTTGTGGGGACCCAGCATTTCTGAGGAGGTACAGTTCAAAATCAGATCCTAAATGAACTTCTGCACCCATCTTTTGAGTTTTGCCCTATGCAATGCCTTGGTTAGTGCTCATATTAATGAGGATTTGCATGCAATTGGCTACTATTAATTTTACAGCCAAGTTTGAATGTTGCTGTTGTAGAATTGATTTTAGGCTAAATAAATCTGTAAAAAAAGATTTAGAGCGTTGAAAGAATGAAGGTGAAGAAATATGCTTTGATGTTATTATTATATACATAATCTCTGAATTAATCAGTGTCATATTTGCTGTGACATAAAGCCAGAAGAAAGTTTTTTTAGGGCATTCCTTTGATTTAGGAACATTGTTACTTCAGCAAATAGGAAGTTCTAGTGAGTGTTCTACAAAAGGGGCAAAAATCACTCCATCACTTCCCATTTACTGTAGTTTAAGATAAGTGCAATGTCTGCAGTGTATTTCCCACACTTGTCATACCTCAGACAAATTATTTTGATGCTAGATTAGTTCCCTTTATGCTAATTAACTGCTAATAATTTTAAATTTTCCACAGAAGCCAAGGCTAAAGCTGTCTGCAATCAGTACTACTCTTATTTCACACTTCTGATCAGGTTATGTACCCAAATCAGAAAATACTGCTCTGAATCTGAAGCTTGCCTCCAGTCATTATCAGGTTTCTTTCAAAACTGAAATATACCGGTATTAATTGTAATATTTTTCTTCTCAGAGCTCCATTCCTCAGGCTGTGGATGTAATGGCAATAGAGGTTCTAATGAAAGTGGTTGATTAAAAAGGCATTTAATTAAGTTTTTTTCTGTCAAAGTTAGCTTTGCCAGCCATGGGGCAGATGTGAAGGCATGTGTAATAAGGGAGCTGAACCTCCCATCCGGCCCTGGGCTTGCTTAGGCTGCATCCTCCATATGATTACAATGAGAGACAAAAGAAGAGGCAAATGAGGTCTAGGAGGTGCATTTTAGCCACTCATTCTGGAATGTGGCAAATGAGATTTTCAAAGCCCACAGTTCCCTATGATTATAGGGAGAACTCTTGGGGTTAATTACTTTCTCCTCTGTAATCACAAGCAGTTAAGAGCTGGCATATAAATTTTCAAAGTACATGTACATCCATTAAAAACTGTTAAATGAAACATCTGAACATTATCTAAATGCAAATCTTTTTCAGAAATTATTTGTGTTCAAATCCATAATGTCAAATATGTTATTTTAAACCTTGAGATCCCTCTTCAAAAATAATTGGTAGTAAGAAAACACTTTAGATCAAAAAAAAAATTTAAAAAGCAAGGTATTTATGTATTCACTAAATAAGAAACACACATACAAAAATTTATCTAAATAAAATTATGCTTTTAATATATTAGTATTTTACTTTTATGCTCATCTACAGTATTTGAGTTCTGAATTTTCTTTGAACTGAGGACTGTGAACTATGCCAAGCTGTTATTTGGCTTTGATGTAGAAATAAATGTACAAGAGAGAAACTCAGAAAGAAAATTTGGTGTTAGGGCCAAAATCAAAATCATTGTCAATACTGAAAATCAAGGAATTTTCTCTTGTTTTTAAGGTATACTATTACTTTGGTCCTTTTTGAATAAATCCTCTCCTTACTGTTCTTGTGCTACCACTTACTACTTCAACAGTCATTATTCTACTTGGATATATCCTAATATGTCACAAATTGAATATATTTTGATGAGAGAACATGCAGTTTTTGTTTTGGTGTGCATCAGGTCCTTGTGGAGCACAGTCCCTTGTTCTAAGTGGACTGGAATAAGACAGTTCATGTGGAGGAAGATCCATATTACCAGCTTGTAAACAAACCCATCATCTGTCCTTACTGGCAAGACTTTGGACACTTCACAGGGAAACTGATCTGTCTGTCAGTTCCACAATGAGCCACTATGTGCTTATTCCATGATCTTCTCAGATCAGAGAGAATGATCTTCTCAGATAATTTTTGGCTCATTTCCCAGTTTTTTATGGTGTGTCTCCTTAAGTGATTAGTGTTGAAGTGCAATTCCTCTCCGATTTCCTCATGGTTGGTTAAGGCACAACTTTCTCACCTTGAGACCTCCAGCCCCTGTTCAGAGAGGAAAAAAATGGACAATGAGTGACAGCTGGATACAAGATAAGTTCCAGAGCCTCCATTAGCCCATATATTATGTGCTGGAAGTTATAACCTGAGTTGAAAGTTCTGTTTGTGTGGTTGAGGAACTTCCTAATGATTGCCAAAGTACTGATTGATCCCCCAGCTCTGTAGTGCAATATGCCTACTCATTCCTTCAGAGATACTCAGTCATAAAATGCTCTAGTAACCAAATATCTAAGGTGGTAAGGGCTGTTCTTTGTGCTGCTAAGGTTTCTAGGAGTTTACAGTGAAAGAAAGACAGAGCCTGTTGGAGGCAGGGCCATCTGTGCCAGGACCAAGGGGAGATGCTCCCGCACTGCCTGACGAGGGAGCAGGTTGGGGGACCTCCAGTGCAAGTTCCTCACAGGTGGTATAGATGAGATGGCAAGAAATAGTTCCAGTTGTTTTGAGAACCACACATCAGCCTTGTGGCTTCCCAGGGGCCCTGCAATTCCTGGTGTTAGTACAGCAAGTCCTCTGGCTGCAGCAGCAACTATTCTACAGAGCTTTCCAAGAAGTAACCTGTGGTTTTCTGTGGCTGCAGCTTTTGCTGCTGGGCACAACAGTAATGCACAAACTTGTTAGAACAAAATCTGGTTTGGATTGTAGCTGGCCTGTCAGTTTGAGAAGATTTCTCTTCAGCAGATGGTAATAATTTTTTACCAAACATTACAGAATTAGACATTTGCTGAAAGACACATGCTCACTGCATGGTAGCCATGTGCATCTCTTGCTTGACTAGCACTGCCAAAATCTTACACTATCCTGGTTTGCATATGCCTCAACTCTGGGTCCAGAGCACAGGGTGGGGCTTGCACAGATTTCTCCTGGTAAGCTTGACGTTGCACAGATTTAAAAGCCTGGATGCCCAAGTCTAAGCAGAAAATACAGTGAAACTCTTTCCTCAGATCTGTTCACCAAAGTTTCTGGTTTTTCAACTGGGAGATGTCCCTGACTTCAAGAAAGTGCACAAAGCACTATGAATCTCTTTATGGAATTTCAAGCTTTATGCTTTGTATTGTAGGATTTTTCAATCCTTTCCAAGTCCTGATGTCGAGTGCAATGTTGCTGTCAGGTATGGCCTGCCAAGGAAACAACGCTAAATGTTTTCTGCATACCACGTATACAATCTTACAGATCACGACCCCAGCCTTAGAAATCAAGCCATAGCTAAACAGAAAAGACAAGAAGAAGTTGTATGGGCTCTATGAAGCTAACATTTACAAAATTTACCCTGATGTAGAGAATTTCTTGTCAGAGAAAAAAAAGATACTAAATAAATGTCTGATTTGAATTCTGGAATACTGATAGTAAAATATAATAATAAACAAACCTCAGGACTTTAAATTTACTCAGTCTCTTATTTCTCTAAACTATTTAGCCCACTACCATAAAGGATGAAAATTTTAAAAAATTAAGAAGAAAGCTGCCAGATGAAGAAAACAACAAGGAGCATTACTTTGGCAGATGTCTGCTATTTAGTTAAAAACTTTCCTTCCCTTATACCTAGAAATGAGTGTTTCTTTTGCAGAAAACCTATACAGCATTTAGGTCAAGTTAAATGATAACAACTGTGTTCTGTACGCTTTGTACTCCTTTCATAGAAAAAATGTCAGCACTATTTGTCAGCAATATGGTGATGGATGAGGCTGAATCCTAAAGTATAAAAATCACAAGCTGGAGATGAAAAACATCATATAAATCTGATGACCATGTAAATACTTACATGCTAACGCATAGCAGTTTGTAAAGAATTTTGGCAGTTGCTTATTAAAAAAATGGACAGGAGTGTCATTCCTTTCTACTTTAGGATCCACATTGTGCTTGAATTAAGTGTGTGGGGGAAGAAGAGCATTCCAGGGAGGAGCCAATTATGGGGATGAAAGAAATATGTGCTGGGAAGATCCACATGAGAGCAGGGTTGGAGGGAGGGATTAATTGACACTTGGTAGAGTGAAAGCCTTTTCCACATATTTCTGTTTTGTACATCCTCCTACTCTGCTGAACGTGTCCCTGCTTGTGCCTGTCTCTGACTTTTTTCTGAACAGAACAAATTATGTGAGCAAGCTTGCAAAAGAAGATGCAACATTAAGGTGGAACCATTAAGTAATGCAGCTGTGGAATTCTGTACACAAATGTTATTGAAGAGTTTTAGTGCAAAAGAAACATCACTGTATTTTCATAAAGGTTTCCTACTTTAAGATAAATAAATTGATTGACCTAAGCCACAAATGTGTGCAGGGGAATGATCAAACCCTTCAGAGAGAGAAGCTACTAAAAAAAAAAAAGAATGAATGAATGAATGAATGAATGAATGAATGAATGAATGAATGAAGCCGTGCTTCATATGCTAATCACCCTGATTTTGAGAAAACATACCTGCAAGTATGAAAATGTACTGAAAAAGGGTGGTGGTGGGAGAAGTAGGCTCCTTATTTATTGAAAGGAGGTATTTCACTTCAATGGCTGAGTTTGGTGCATCTGCCTCGGGGTGGGAATTCCTCACATGGAGAACCAGAACCAAGAACATCCAGATGCAGATGGACTTTTGGGACAGAAAGCAAAGGTAGCCTAGACAGTCACAACTGCCTTGGGGGGACAATTTGTTGCTCAAACAGTGTGGGCTTAAGACTCAATGCTGAATGAATAGGAAAAAATACTAACCATTCAGATATGTCTTACCTTACTTTTTAATAAAAACAAAATTCTACTTTATTTGAAAGGATTTTCTTTACTTGAAGAAATAAGGAAATAAAACTCAGGCAAAATATTAAAATATGTTGGGGGAAACAAACTTTAACAGTTCCACATGTTTTTAAGATATTACTAAAAGATGCCGAATCTCCTCAAACACAGTGTAAGACTTTTGTGTATTGTGCATTGCCCAATACTTCAGATAATTCAGAGTGGTCAGGCATTTTAATGACAAGCAGGCTTGGTTAAATGAGAAAAGGATGCAAATGTCATTGGCAACTACTTATAATATTCACTTAAACAATCATACCAACACATATTTTATTTTATTTTGTTTAAAAACTGTATCCCATATTGTTCTGAGTGAGCAGACATCTTGAGAAGAGTTCAACATATTAATATTATATTTAATTTATATCACTATTTACTTTTTCTTTCTAAAAATTCTAGATATTTAGCATATTTGAAAACCAAGCAATTTTTGGTACCTAACTTTAGAAAATTATGTTTTGTCATTTTGCATGTTGTTTCGTTTCACAGAAAGATAAAGTAATAAAAAGGTCGCATTATAAATATAGGATTCAATATACAGCATTTAGCTCTTCATTTTTACAAATATTTCTCTTACACTCCATTGACCTTTCTGTTGGATTTCAGAACTTTGCAATTTAACACCTAACTTATCATTCTGTGATAACACAGCAATGTCTGGAAAGAGTTGAGACTTTTCCTGTTTATTATATGCAAAGAGCAAAAAAAGTAAAAGGCATACATAAGCATTTATAAATTGATACATTTAACTAGGACACATTTCTTTAGGTCTATACCTTCTCTCAATAAAATGCGTTTCTTCATTAAATTCTTCACCGTCTCATTGAAAAGTCCAGAGAGAAATGTGTTCAGAAGAAAGTCATTCCAGTATAAGAACAAGTACTTTGGAGCTGCTTGGGGAAAACAAAGAGAGAAAAAGGACAGATATTTCACATCTTTGCAAAGCTCCTAGCACAGTGGTACGTGAGTTTTAGCTGCCGCCCTTGGCACTGCAATGCTGAAAAGTGATGACTGATGAAGACTCTAGTCTGGTGAAATGCCTGGTTGGAGGGGCACATCTTGCAATGTCCTGATGTCTCACACAGCAGCTCACTAGAACAACTGGACTCAGCCTGGCCTGTGGTTAGTCAACATTGTGAACTCACGACCCTTCAGGGCATGCTCTGCCATAATTAAAAAAAGATTTTCAAGCAGTTTCTACCACTACATCCAAAGACTATACTGGCCACACAGTCTGTAGAAACGCTTCTCTCAGCCATCTCCAATCTTACTCCTGATAGGGAAGTGGTTTCGTACAGTTTTGAAAGCAAATTTTCTGGGAGTGGGGTATTTACAGAGCACCTTACTTTTAGAGATGGCAGTAAATATCATTAGCAGTCTATAACACTTTAAAATGTGCCTTCAGGGACAAAAATGAAACTTGTAACAATTACAGGGTTGATCACGTTTTAAAGATTCTTTGTTGACTGTTTATTTTGGCATGAGGGTCGTAAAAAGTTGGGGTTTTTTTAATCTTGAGTTTAAGGTCTTTCTATTCCTAGATAGGCACTAAAACCATGGTAGTACAGATGAGGAATTTTTACTGATACAGCGCTAATTATAGCTTCCTGCGGGAGCATCTGTAACTCCCATGTTGGTGGATCAACATGGAAGGAGAGCTGTGTATTTACAGACACTTATTCACATTGTCCTCTAGCCACAATTCTGGGAGGACTTAATATGTTTATATAATCCTAAAGGCTCAATCCAACAGTTCTTATTCTCACAGCTTCTGTTGTATAACCAAAAGTGCCTATGTCCACTCAGTATGTGTAACAGAGCTGCAAGAAACAAGAGTTGAAGTAGAATGTCTCAGTTATGTTATTTCCTTACATTTTATTATAAAATTCTGCTTGCCTCTTTTCACAATTCCTGCGCCAGTGTGCCCCGCTGGATAATGGGGGTTATCCCATAGTCAAAAAACAAGTTTAAAAGCATTGCTATTTTGAACATTTAAAGGATGACTGATAGTTTTCTTAATATTCTTAAATGATTATGCACATTGACAGAGAAGCTACTCATCTGAACTGTAAGGAAGTGAGACTGGCAATACACTGGGGGAAGTTCTGTGCTAAAAAGCAGTAGAAGCAGCATTTGTCTGCATATAAGATAAAGGGCACATGAAGGCAATTAGAAAATCTCCTAGCACTGCACAAAAGACAGAAGAATGTAGCAGGCAAACAACACGCAGGAAGACAGAGAGGATGCATAGCTGAGAGGAGGAAGAATGCTTTTATTCCTACATACCTTAAGTGTGCTTACACTTACGCTCTGTCCAAAAACTCTGCAAATCCTTGGAAAGGTTCCTGATGACTTTTGGATGCTCTTTTAATGAATTTTCTTAAGCAATTGGGAGCTCTTGCTTTCACAGTAAGATGGTTGCTAAGCCAGGTCACAGTGTCCCCATGTACCTTGAATCATCTGGCTGGTGCATGTGCTTTTACTTCTTGGGACAGTGAGGAGCTGTAGGATCCTCTCTATCTGCTGGGCAAAGGTTTATGGTTTTTTTCTGTGCTTACCCCTCTTCTTTTTGACTCCACAGTATAGCAGAGGGAATAATAATATCTGAGCTGTGGTTTTCACCATTTGATTATTGGAAAAAATATAAACACTTCTGACCGTTGCCTAAAACCAGAGTGAAAGGATGTTGTTCAATAATTAGCTGAAGTGCGACTTCAGATTGGGAGAGCTTTTCTCTGACAGTGGGCACAGGCTGTCACACAGCACAGGTGGCTTCAGGAGGCACTCCCTTGCCTTGCACAGGCAAGCAGCTGTGAGCTTTGACATCCTGTGCCAGTGGACTAAAAATATGCACACGTTTAAATGATTTAAAATGAGAACTGCAGTACAATATTTGTATGAAAACAGCTCTAAAAGCACCAAAAAACCTAGTTGTCAATAATTTCCAGTATCTGGAAATTAACCAGACTTTCTGGTATGCAAAACCATTCTGAGCCATTTGCCTTCCTCTGTGTTCATAAAGCCCTTGAAGCCTAAGCCCCATAGGTGTAATAACTTTGATTTTACTGAACCTATGCTGCCTAACTGTGATGTGCATTAGGAGTTCCTAAGACAACACTTAGAGGAAAGTTATAGACAGTTTGTTAGAAAAGAATTCTTTTTGTCTAGGAACTGCCCATTGTAATTTTATCCTTCCTACAACTACCTAATGTTGTATTCAAAGATCATGCTTTATTAAATACCATTTGTCATTTTTCCACTTGAGTCTTTAACTTTGTTCCTTCCATCTATGACTTCTATAGGATTTTGCTTCAAATAAACTGTCTTGTCTGTAGTTAGTCCAATGATAAGGCAGGAGGCAGTAAATGTACAAGTTAAAAAAAACCATCTTGGAAGTAAAAAAAAATGTTTAAAGTGGGGATCTGCTGGAGAGCTCTAATATGACCAGGAAAAGCACTGCTGGAAAAAATTCAGGGAAGGAGAAATAGGGACTGGTGCCAGGTACTGTAAGTGCAAAGACTCGGGATAGATGTGCAGCCAGTGAAGTGTCAGTGCCATTGGCGTGGAGAGCAGCCACTTAAAGCTGTGATGTGGCAGGGGATCAGAGACTACTGCTGCTGCAGCTCCACGCAGGGAAGAAGCTACATCACACAAAAGTTGGACTCTGTCACACAGCCTTGAAGACTTGCCTGGGTTGTCAATCAACCTTGCAATAAAATGCTGTGCTGCTAGGGGACTGTACCCTACGCTCTTTAAAATCTGGGGATGTTTTTGAGAGATAACTCTGCCCTGCCACCCCTCTTGCCTCTACTTCACCAAAAAAAAAAAAAAAAACCACCAAAAAAAAAAAAGAAAAAAGAAAAGGGAAATCAGGAATGATATGTCCATTTGAGTTTTCCCAAAAATATTAATTTTGTTTTGATTGGATCATCAAAGAAGAGACATTGTTTACGTGTATTTTAAAATGTGCATAGTTTTGTGTGGATTAGTGGAGCCCAGATGATGAAAATGTCTATTTGCATAGGCTTCCAAATAGCAGGATGTTTGTCCAGATTTGTTTATGGTAATCATTTCCGCTGACCTGTGGATTTGTATGCTTGAACTTTTATTTAAAAGCCAAAGGCAGAAGATGACTTTGTTATCTTGCACAGCTGATGGAAACCATGAATTTCGCTTTCATAGTCAAACATCTTCTCTGAAGCCTCTCTCACCTTCATTTGGGACTGGATTTCATTCTTCTGTCATTAAATGCCATGGAGAGGGCCAGCAGGGATGGAGAAATTACTATACCCATCATTTTATTGCTTTGTTTATGAAATTATTCAAGACTGATCCAGATTGTTAGGGTTTAAGGGCTTGAACACATAAGGTCATCATTGCTTATTTTCCACTGGGGGCTATGGGAGCTTACAGAGGGTGCCAGATTTCAGCTTTTGCCCTAAGCAAGGATGGTGATATGATTTCAAACTTACTAATCAGCATATGACAAAAGAAGTATGTCAAACATATTCAATACTGATATTGTACAGGAATAAACATTTCAGTTTATGAATAAGAGTGACCACAAAATCCGGAGGTAAATTCAGATATCGGGAAGCAATATGAGGTTTGTGCATCTCTGGAAATAATCAAGAAATCAACTGAAATGCTTTTGTGAAAAAATCTGTTAGAATTTAAAGGATTTAGAAAAGACCTTAAGGTTTTTGAAAGCCTGACTGAAAAAGTGACTGACTAGAAGAATTCAACTTATTTCGTTTATCCAGGACAAGGTTGAAAAGTTCAGCAAAAATCTCTTGCAAAATATTATACACGAAGCATAAATCTAAGAGAAAAAGGAAAATAGAGTTAAATTAACTTTCACAGAAAAAAGGTTATCAGCACTTTTAAAATTTAGCACTCGCTATTTAACTGGTGTTGGTTAAAAGTTGATACTAGATACTGTTCAGACATTATATATATAATATACAAATATAAAAAAATTAAGTAATTTTTTTGTAAAGAAGTATATATAAATGTGTTGATACATATCTGTATACTTAAAGATTTAATCTTTAATTGATGATGTGGCAAACTTATGGTGTTTACATGAAATTTTCTCTGGGAAAATTATAGGGCTACATTTGCCTTAGCACTCAACATAAGTAGTAGAGGTAAACATATAGTGAGATACTATTATTATATTAATATCCCTGCTTAGGACAGGTAACAGGCAAAATTAGTGAGTATGGACAAGTAGAACATGGGACTGCAGGTGCTTAGAAAGACAGCTGAAAAATTACCACTATCTAAGGAATTTGTTTTAGGTATATTTTGCACTATAAAATCAAAATCTGTCTGCAGAAGATAATGTTTGATCATTGTATGTAGTATTTTTCAGCTTAATTATTTTCAGCCATATTTCTTTACCCCATATTAATTAAGTTTCAAACCGATGAGAAAGGGTCACCCAATGCATATGGCAACACCCTATTTTCCAGTGCAATATAAGTGGGGAGAAAGGAAAATATTGATTTCTGAAAGTTTTTCCTATATTTTCACTGCCAGATTATTGTAAGAGAGCTCCATACACTTTTCTTTATATTTTGACATTTGAGTTCAGAGCTGGTTACATACTTGAATGCCAAGAGCCAATAAAAACAACTAAATCTGGGATGCATTAGGACTATAAAGGCACGTGTACTGGAAAAGCTGCAGCCATTGTGCACAGCCATGATCAACTGTAGCCTCAGGTTTGGTTGTAAAATATTATACTTATCATGAAGGGTATTATGTTTGTCACTGTAACCCTGATAATTTATCAAATTGATTCAAAATATATTCATAACTTATACTAGAGAGAATTTGTAATGTTTTTTCCTTAAATCAGAACCAGATGAATTAATATTGCAATATTGATGTAACTTCTGTGAGATGACACATTGCTTTACCACTTCACAATATTTATTTATTCTATTTTTCCCTATAATTTTTGAAAAAAAATCTTATTCCTTTAATATCTATCATTGAGTATCTATCAAAGAGGAATTTCATTAAGGTGCTACTTTCTTTTACTATAATCCTGGGCATGGTTTAAAATTTTATTTGAAATACCTGCTTTGCTTATTGCAATATGTAGTATTCATTTGTGTCATGTATGCATGCAATGAAACTCTTTAAAAGCACATTTCTGATTGTGTTAGTAAACCTGCCAAGTAGTTCAGTCTGGACAGCATTAAAAAACTCAAACAAACAAAATTGAAAACCAAAACAGACAATTCCCAAACAAAAACCCAAAAACCACAACCCCAAAACAAAAAAACAAAAAAACCCAAAAATCACAACACATCCCCCAAATAAAAACCCCCAATGCTGTAGTTCAGTCTTGTCTGTAACAGAAATTCTGCCTATGCAGCATTTACAATGCAACCCAAAACCTGTAGAAAACTGTTGCTAACTCCTCAGCAAACTGTCTCTGAGTGCTGAGACTGAGTGATATGTCATGAAGAGGGCAGAAAATGCAAAAGCAGCTTCACAAAGATTAAATCATTGTATCTAGAATAAATAAAAAAAACCAAAAAAAAACAGGTTACAAACAAGGCTGTTAGCTTATTGTGTAACTCTCATCACTGTTCCTCCAGAGAGCCTTCAGAAATCAGTGTGCAATCAACACACCAAGACTTTTGATCCATTCCATAGGGAATTCCTGTCTTATCCCTGACAATGTAAGAACCTGGACAACTCTAGGGAGATGTCTTAGGCCCTTGCATCTAAACAATGCTCTTGCTGGCTTGGTTATGCTGGTCTGGGTATATAGTACACATTGCACAATTAGCTGCACAAAGCCATTGTAAACAGGTAATCAAAATATGTTGAGCAGCTGGGAATCAGGACAGGGAAACAAAGAAGGGTGCAATCAAGGAATGTTGCACAACACCATGTTATTTATAAAGGAAAGATAACAGCTAGATATATAATAGATATTTGCTATAACAAGGAATATGTAGTTTTAGAGTTTACAATCCAAAACCAAATTAACATTGTACTGGAAACCATAGTTGTCTCTATGCCCTGCTAAGGTGTTAAGAAAGCTGGACAACTTCCTCAACAGCTGTATTAAAAAAGCTGAACTTCAGGCATCGTTGGCCACCTGTTATGATGAATGAAATTAAATGGAAGGTCTCTGCCAGAGCTTATGCTATCAAGGGGCTGTAGCATCTCAATGCTGGATAACTCCATCCATTTATGAAACAGGAAGCAATAAATTAATGATGACCAGAGTGTTTGTGCTCCAAGAAGAAACTGGCTAAAACACTACTCATCTGTGCCTTTAATGATTTTCTTTGAGAATTCTTACAGATATTTGGGAAAAAAAACCCATGACATCCCAACACTTAATCCTTCCAGAAAAAAAAAAAACAACCCTGCTATTAAATTGACACCCTCTTGAACACTGAACCTCTCCTTGACTGCAGCAGAATTTCATCATTTGGGAGCACTAGAAAGAGCTTCCCTTAACTTTACACTGCGTGTACTAAAGTCAGTGATGAATTAATTTAATATCAGACAAATCTTCAAAAGCAAAAGCATTCTTTTGTTTTTAATTAGAAGCTGCCTTTTTTAGATATTAAAATTTAGATCCTTCAGCTTTCTCTAATTTACCACCGTATTTTTGGAAGTGTATTTCTAAACATTTGCCAGTACATATATGGTCATGTCACTACCCTTCCTGGATTTGACATCTGTTTATATCACAGACTGTATGTTGCAATCTTATACTGGATGAATAAGATTTTTAACAAATTGACTTATTTCAGCTGTTCTAATGCCTGTTTTTTCTTCATACAAGAGCTGTAGAGAATAATACATGGATTTAAATAATGCATGGGTTTAGTCCTTTTAGTCTAGTTCCAGCTGAATAATCCATAAGAAAAAAGAAATTTTTTTTCACATTGTCTCAAGGATGTTTCAATAAGTAAGTCTATTTGATTTGCATTTAATATCAGGAATATATAAAAATATTAGGTACATTTTTTCACTTGTGAATAGGATATCAGAAAATTTTTTCTACAGTGAGGCTGAGATTCAGAATGATATTTGGGCATATAATTCCTATTTCATAACCACAGGGTTACATCTATCAAGCACTTCAAGAATTCTGGCTACTAATCCCCCCTAGTTACCCAGGACTCTTTTACCTATTTGGCATTTCAACTTTTCCTCTTTCTAGTCTCCCATTTTCCTTTACAACTGGTCTCAACTGAAACTTCAGTCTTGGTTTGTTTCCCCAGACAGAGAAGTGCTCCTTTTCTCTGTAACTTCTAGTTTAGGTTGTAGTCTTGACTTACAGAGAAAGAAAATATGAAGTTACAAGTAATAATAACCAATATACATTACTGGGAATGTGCAAGGGAATGAAAACCTTTCAAAATTTTTCAATTTCAAGAAAAGAAGATTTTTTATGGTCCACAAAATCACAAAGACACAAGCTTTTCTATCTGGGTAATTGAATAGCTGCCTGTACAAAAATTTGTGATGTACCATCAACTCTTAAAGAAAACTTTAGAATTGCTTTTATAAGTTCTTTTTAGAAATACCTTTAAATAAAACATTGTATAATTACTAGATGTGACAACTGCAATAGGCATTTCATATTGCTCACTCAAAAACTATTCCCTCAAGTCCAACTGAATTTTGCACCATGAGACTCAGGCCAAAAGAATACTTGGTTCTAAGTTTTACAGGAAAACATAAAACACAGTTTTGCATGCCTAAGTCTACTACATAATGAACCATCTAAGTAATTACATATCTAATGGAAAAACATTTTATATAGAGCAGTTGGATATGTACTGAAACACCACTGCTTTTGTAGCATTTTTGATTATAGGTTTATTTGGGTCTGTATGAAATTACATCTCTCAATTCAATTAGCTCCACATGCCTGTGATCTCTTCTGCTCCTTTGTTTGCTGTTGTACACTTTTCTAAGGATCAAGTTACTTGAGAGTGCAAGCTCAGTGATGACCTCATGTTAAAGATGAGTACTTTTACAGCAGTATGGAGTACCTGTGGTAGGAATTGCTACGTGGATCATTATACTGAAACAAGAGAGGAATATTGTACTGGAAAACAAAGCTTTCCACATGTGACCAATGTTCAGAGGGCCGAGCACAAAAAATATTTTGTGACCAGCTCCTCTTTTTGTCTCATGCACAAGGGATTTGGCTGGCCCCACTGTCAGCACTAGTGTTAACTACTTTAACTGTACTTATTTTCTAAACTCAAATTGTACCTAGAAAAAGATCATTCACGACCACAGTTGTATACAGAGACATACAATTGATCCTGAAGTAATAAACTCTTTATAGAGGCATTGGCTGCTGGATCCAGTTCACATAACTCTGCTTTGAAATGATTGTCAACTATCAAGCAAGTAGTGGGGGAGGAGATCTTGCAGGGCAAAGCTCCTCTATGAGTTGTGACTTGTGCTTCTGATTGTTCACTCTGCAATGCTGTGTGATATTCCATACTTGCTGGCACTCTACCATTTCCATGACCTTAGCAACCCTGCAGGCTTGATGAGCTCTGTGTTTCTCTGAGAACAGCCCAAAGAAACATAAACCACAAATAAAACCCACAAACTTGATTCTTGAATTTAAGGAGGAAAAAGAAATCCCAACCGACCCCTGCCAAAATCCCCAAACCATCAAAAAGGTATAGGGAGATCAAGCAACATAGAAAAGTAGGTGTATTCTATATCTATGATACATAGAGCATAACGTGAATAATGTAGTCATTTTCATGAATGTAGCAAACTAAGCTACAGTTTTTGCAAGTTTTGTTACTGACAATCCCTCTACACAGGCATGAGAAGAATTGCAGAATTATTGTAGTTTGAAGGGATGTCTGGTGTTCATGTTCACCTGCCCTGCTGAAGCAGGGACACCTAGAGCTGATTGCCCTGGACCATGTCTAGGACAGGAACAAGGAGCTCATATATTCATACATGCATATTCAGTTGAAGTGCACTGTGATCATGTTCCTTAGTGGGAGGTGTCCTTGCCCATGGCAGAGAGGACTGAGATGAGATGATCTGTAAGATCCTTTCTAATATTTAACATTCTATGATTAATTCCATGACTGTGGCAATACAGTTGTGTAATACTTACTAAATACTTAGGAACACCATAAACATTAACTTCATGTTATCATTCATCCAAACCTAGGATTAGCATGATCCAAAACAGATGAATGAGGAAAACAGCTACCGTTTTAAATAGCTCAATTGTACATTTTCTGGGCAGAAGACAGACTTGCTGTAAATCACAGTTGGTCAGTTTAACGTGGCCTTCATGGTCCCATCAGAGTAAAACCAAACTCCGGAATCATTAGAGCATAATAACTTTTTCCATGAGTGTGGTGTAAACCCAGCCACAGGAATGGAGAAGCACACTCTAGATGCAACTTTAAGTATCATTGCAGATGATTTCCATGTTTATTAGAATGTGAAATAGATGATTAGTTAAAAAGGTGATGATTGCTTCATGTTGAAAATGGCTTAATAAAATAGATTACCCCACGTCATTAAGCATTGTATTCTAACATGTACTCTGTGGCTATTTTGGGAAGAAGGTGGTTGTTTTCATTCAGATGAAACCAGAAAACTAATGAAATTCATTCTACTCTCATTGCTGTGAATTTTATATAATTCTAGTTATTCCATATTACCAAGAGATGAAAATATTTTCCACAAAAAAGCCACTTTATTTATTATTAGTTCCTACATTTTCCATAGGACCTGAAAGAGTAATTTTTTAATCAATTAATTGATTTGCTTCAATACACATCAGTGAAACTCTTCTAAATTTTTTTGCATCTTTTCTAGTGAAAGCAAAATCAGAATGCTGGTAATATAAATTTATATGAAAACATTGTATTTTCACTACTATCCTTCACCACGTCCTTATAGTGGACCAGTATTTTAATTGGCTTTGGAGAGGCTTAGACTAGATCTCCAGTGATTTTCTAGGAGTATCAAAATTCTGCTTTTATAGCTTCACCTTTTTTTCCCTGTTTTATAAAGTTTACTGATCTATGTGTAGGAAATAGCATATAAATCCCCAAACCACTGTGAGAGGCAGAGAAAACTAATGGAAGCGTTGCCTGTTTCAGCTATTAACTAATTTTGTAGTTTGATCTTCTTTTAAAAAGTAAAGGAAAGATTGCGCAGATTAATCAATAAGAAGGCAGACTTCCCAGTGTGGATGTCCTTCTGCATCTGCTTTTTTCCAATTATGACCTGAATGCATGTTACACGACTCACATGGCAAAGCTTTCTATCACTTTTTTTTTTCCCCTCCTTTGTTCAGCTATACTGTCTATTTCCTTCAGAACAGTTTCTATCCAGAAAGAGCTTAGCCATTGTCATCAACATTGGCCAAGGAAAAGCCAAAAGTGAGGAAAAAATAATTTCTTGGTCTCAGTAGTGTTGTAGTAACTCTCATAGTTGTTCTGCGGTTTTCCCTCATAAACCTGCAGATCATAAAGAAAGCTGCAATATCACATAGCCAAAAAAACAATCCATTGTAAATATATGTACTCTATCAACCAGATTTGCTTTTATCCTCACACTAGGAATAGTAATGTAAAAAACCAAAACTGCTGGAAAGCACAATTCTCTTGGAGGTTCCCTACTGAATCCTATAGCAACCACTGAAGGCTTTGTATCAGGATGCGTTTATGTCAGGAAATTGACATCAGCAGCAGATTTTCCCAGACTTTCTAAGAAATAATATTCTTTTCTTTGCCCCAAAGCTAACCAGAAAAAGATGCCTAACTGCACTGTTATCGTTCATGAATTATATTTAGGAACACATAATTTGTTCATAGGAGCTTCTTTTACAACTCTAGAGAAAAGTGTAGGTCCAGTAAATTCAATTTAAAAAGTTTGCCGCTGACTTTTTTTGAGCCAAGATTTCACCCCCTCATCAGACTTTTGCCTGTCAGGAAGGTCCTTTCAGATTTCTCTGGTGTTGTAAAGGGGTTAAAAGTGAAGACTGTGTTGTTTGCACATGGTCAGTGCTGTCAAGGAGTTCTAACTTATATGATGATCAGACCCTTAATAAACAGAGGATAAAGGGGTAAAATTTTGTGTCTGGATCCTCAGTTGGGATAATTTCTTGTAGGTGTGTATATTTAACCTCATGAAGGCTCCCTAACACCAGCTGAGGATTCAGTCAAAGTATATACAGATAGTATTTTCTTAAGATTTTCTTATTTTTTAAAGCAGATCAATAAATGGTAAGATATGAATATTATTGTTTATTTTAATTTTGAAAAATTAAGCCCCAAACTCTTTAAATATAGGACTGTAAGTCAGGGAGTCGAATTACAGATAAAACTGGTTTTGTCAGCTTTGTGAAACCTATAGCAAAATGAAGAGGAGGGTTTTTTTAGGTTAAAGGTCTGATGATATTTTCTTTTCAATATGTAATTATGAGTTTTAAAGCAATTTAATTCTATGCATGGTTCTGTTTAGTTTGTTTTGGTTTTTATTCCTAGTGGTAGAACAGTGTGATAATGCAGTTAATGGTCCTTAATATGAGTAAATGTCAGCTCATTCTCACATACAATTATATTCATCCATCAAGTGGAGCAAGAAATCTTCTACTTTTGGTATGCTCTGAAGGAGTTAAGCAAATGAGTCATATCTCTAGAAGAATAAACTGGAGTAATTTCCATAGCATAAACAAATAGTAACTACAATATAAAAGGTATGAGTTATTATTTTATGTGTAACAGCTAAACAAAGCTTGCATGAGGACAAGTCCTTGGACAAGTATATATTTTGGGCTGTTATTTTTTAAATAGTTGGTTTTATAAAGACGAAATAAAAACTGTTGTATGTTTACCAGGTAATGAGAACTTTTTTGCAGGATACAAAGTCTAACATTTAAAGGGCATGACTAAACTATAAAGAATTTACTGTATTATGCTGGTTTTTTACTGGATTTTTTTTTAAATCAAACAGTTTTATCATCGCATTTTATAGAAATATTGATGAAATTTTTGCTATAGAAGAAAATAAATTTCAGTTTTACATGAGGAGAGAATAATTAATGATATTCCACATTTATAAATGAACTAAAGCCACAAATAAAAAAAAAATTCCTATAATATTGAAAGCAGATGTTAAATTGATGTGGATGGATGATAAAGAAAATCTAGGGCTCAATCTTCTTCAGAGTAATTTCTTACACTGTTGGGAATGCAAAATGCATGCAAGTGGAAAAAGAAGATTAATTTTAACACATGAATTTTAAAGGAAAATTAAATAAATATAGCTCATTTAAACAAAATTAAGGGCATGTTTTTGACAGATTTAGTGTACTATTTCTTTTATGGAAGTGGAAATTTTAATTTGAACAGGTAATAAACTTTTAGAAAAATATTAGATATAGTTCATATCCTGTATTGGGATAAATGAGTTAGAATTATTTACAGTCTTCATGAATTTCATATGTAGTCCTTCGATATTCCAGAAGGGGGCCACTATGAATGACCTTTTATTTTGTCTGTCTTGTCTGAAATAAACTTAAACTTCGACTACTGTAGCTACTTCCTGTTACATTTTGCACTTGTTATTTAAGTACCTGCATCCTCCTGGAGAGACATAACGTTTACTGGCAACATTTGCATTACCCATTAATACAGACATTAAGTGTGGGTTTGTGGATGGAAGTTTTCAGGAAGTTTTACTTCAGGCTAGTTCCAGTTCAGTCTAGGGGAAAACATGTCCATCAGTGGTGGGAGCTCATTTTCCTGCTACCAAACTGAGTCTTATGGGACAACAACTTGGTTTTGGAAACTCTGCTGACTGCTATTAGGCTGAATAAAGAAGAAAAGAGAATGATGAGCTTTTAATGACGGTATTTTTACACATCCCCAGGAATATATGGTCCTGTGTTTTTCATTACATTATTTCCCACTGAGATCAATTCACACCTTAATTTTAGGCCACATTCCATCACATTTTCCCTCAAATGAACAGTTTTTTATTCTGGTGAAATGTCGAGTTAATACTTTTAAGTGGTATTTTCAAGTTATTATTTTGTACATAAGTCATCATTAACACATAATTCTAGTTATTAAGTGTTTATTCAAGGGTTTTGTTCATTTTTTCTTTTAAGTCTTTTTGTTAATTATATGACATCTCACTGACATATAAATGCAGGTTAGGCTAAAGACTACTCCTTAAACTTCCTCAAGAAAAAAAAGTGCAGACCTCCAGAATCACAGGCAACATCTACAACTAGCCATGTCTGAGTTCTCATCTGAGGTTACCAAATGTGACCCCCTAGATAAGATCTTAGTTTGTCTGTGACACATGTTGCATCATTTTCTGATACGGTTCCTTTAATATCATCATCTCACTTTACTCATACGCATTCAAGGCACCTGTGGCATTCCAGCATGTTTTCCATAAGGAAAACATACTTCAACCCACACCTGCCTCTCAACATCCATGCTGAGTTTACTTGAATATCATGTTGCTGGAAAAGAGATTAGAATCCATCAGCAGGAGCAGAAGTTACTGACACATTAGCAGGTCTGTGATATGTCCTTACATAATCACCACAGACTGTCAGACTGGGCAGATTTCTAGCCAGTGAGAGTTACTACTCGAGGGTGGACTGCTGTTGTCCTTGGCTGTGAGCATGGATTCCTGTACCACTAATGCTTTTCCTTCATGCCCCTGACTGAGATTTGGCAGGAGGCTTGGCATACACTGCATACGCCTGGCACTTGCACTTATTGTTTTCCAAAATCATCCTAAGTGCTAATCCTAACTCTGCCCTCTGCCCGACAGGGAATGGCCACCACTGAGCCCACCTCTCTCTGTAACTACAATAATACAGTGGGAAACTGCACAGCAGCTAAGGACCAGTTAAGCTGAGGGAATATTTTCAGCCAACAACCTCACTGATTCCCAGGGAAGGTGGAAATCAGCTCCCTGTGGTGAGGATGAATAAGCGCCCAAACGTATCGTGGCACAGAAAACGGCACAGTGCGCTAGGTCAGTAGCTATTGAAAATGTCTAAGTAAACTACGAATTAACAAACCTATGGTTAAGTGACATTTCAGTAGGTCTTGTCCCTCTAGCAGAGTCCAGGTTTCTCTGCTGCTGCATATCAGATATCAAGGTCAGGTCAATTATTTCTTAGCTCTTTTTGAATAAACTTACTGCTCCAAGCAGTGTTCAGAGCCATCTTACTACAGGAGGAATGGTGTCTTCCACTGATCCTGTAAAATACATTTGTAGTTTAAGGTGTGCTTCAAAATATTTCAATATTTAAGGTTAGAGGACCTCTGGCTAGAGGTCCATAGAGCAAAACCATTACAAGTCTGAAACTACTAATAAATTTAACTCAAATATGCCTATCTCTCCAATGTAAGTCATTATCATTTATTTCCAAAAAATACACCTCATCCTAAACTTGGGCTGGTGTTTACTGTGATCAGGAACTTATGTTTTCTTACTGGAAGAAAGGGTCCTGTCCTCTGCAATCAGAGTTAGGATTAGATTTGAATTAGATATTATTAATATAAAAGCTTGAAGAAAGAAGTTAATTCTTTTCTGCCTGCAAGAATTTGGAAAAGAGCTGTCATCGATCCTTTTTTTTACTGTGTATATAGTTCCTATTATAATTACTCTCATGTTGGGGATTGCAAATCAAAAAATTAAATATAGTTTTTCTCTGAGACTGAGCAGCCTTCAGAGAGAAGACTGAAGTCTGGAGTCAATTGTGGTCAACAACTTATGCTCCCTTCACTGGATGGGTGGTTCCCTTGGCTAGCATTATTTTTGAGGTTAAGGTTATTTGGGGGAATGCAATAACTGAAGAACCCATTTCAACATCTGGTGCCTTGCCCTCAGTAAAAGGAAAAAGAGTTGTTTTAGGACAATACTTGGTGCTCTTTTTTTCCTATAATTTGTTCCATGACCTTGGTTAAGTTCAGCCCTTATGTTTGGGCTAGTGTTTGGGAATGTACAGATTGAAGAAGGCTACATGTCTCAAGATTTAAGAGGAGTGGTGTTAAGGACAACTGTTGCTTCTTGTCTATCCTGTTTGCTGGGGACCTGCAATCCCTGGCCATTGCTAGGTTTAGAGTTAGGGCTGGATTCATGGTTTGAGATTTGGAAGGAGAAGAGCTCCTGTCATTTCTTGAAGCTGCACACTCTTCAGCATTATGCAATGGAATTGTAATGCTTGTGTATTGTGTCTTTTTAAAATATTTTTTTTCAGTTCTCTTTTTTTCTTGTTTTTCATTCCTGGGCCACAACAGTTAAGTTAGATTCAGGAAAGGGTAGCTTGAGGTGAATATTCATTGTCTGGCTTGGATTTGACTCAGTTTGAGGCCAGAGTAGCTTGAAAATTTAAATGCTGCATATCTCATTTTTTACTAAAGGATTTGGGAAATTAGGGATCAGAAAGTGACTTGTTTGGGATCTCAATGTTTTGAATGAATATTCAATGAATAACAGCCAGGGTAAGACTAGGTTTAGACTGGATAAGCTGAGGACTGAAATTGCTGCTTAGATGGTGTGGTCCTAATAGCTGGAAGTAATAGGCATGGGCCAGAATTATTAGGGTTAGGGTGGACAGCATAAATCATGAAGAGCCATACTGCTTATGATATAACATAGGACCTTGGGAAATTGGTATCTATTGTTAGTGAGAGATTATTTTCTTTGTTGTATTTAGATATGGTTTCACTTAAATTCAGGCATAAAATCTGAATAGAGCTCTCCCGTCTCATGACACATGGAAGTCCATGCCTTTTTTCCTCTCTCTCATCTCCAGAGATTAATTCCCAAAGTTACTAAAAGGTATGTCTGGTTCTGGTATTTTTGTGTTTGTATAATGTAAATAAAGATATGTTTTACCAAACACATGTTTTGCCAAAAACTGCCAAAAGCAGTTTCCTTTGTATCCTGCACATATTTCAATTCACTCGTGTGATCCTTTTGGGAGGTCAGCTTACCACATCTCTTTGAAGAGACTTTTGTTCTCTACAATTTGATATTAACCTGTACAATTTGTTAAATTTGTGCAAGATTTTCCTCCTTCTGTTGCACACATCCCTCAGATTTCCTCGTGAGTGCTTCAGTTCTTGAAACACAAATTCTTATTGTTCTAGGAAAAACATTGCTTTCCTCACTGCGCAGCAGGGCTCATTTTATTTCCTTCTTCCCTTCCTGTGCAGTTTTTATTCCCTCTGGTGCCCATGCACAGGGATAGATACCCAGAGACATGTCTAGCACTGGAAAGTTAATTTTTAAAAATTAATAAATAAATGCTAAAGAAATATCATAGAATCATAAAATGTTAAGGGGCTGGAATGGACCTTAAAGTTCATCTAGTCCCAACCTCCCTTGCCATAGGCAGAGATATCTCCCACTAGATCAGATTGCTCAAGGCTTTATCCAGCCTTTTTTTGAACACTGCCAAGTCTGGGATGCCCACAATTTCTCTGGGCAATCTGTCCCAGTGTCTCACCACCCTCACAGTAAAGAATTTCTTCCTAATATCTAACCTAAATTTCCTCTTTCAAGTTGTACCCATTACTCTTTGTGCTGTCATCACTGCAGTCCCTAACAGAGCCCCTCTCTGTCTTCTCTGCAAGCTCCCTGCAGACACTGGAAGGTTGCTGTGAGGTCTTCACACAACCTTCTCTTCTACAGGTGAACACTCCCAACTTTCTTAGCTTGTCTTCAATATATCTTTGTGTTACATGACTTCCTATTCTGTATAATCCTTGTTGACTGTCTGGAGTGTTCTTGATTGGTTCCTTTCGTGCAGTGCCCCCTCATCCAGGCCCATGTTTATGAGTAAAGGTCTTTCTTTCTGGCTTCCAGTGCAAGTTACACAGCACCAGTTACAGTCACAGAGTTAGGTCCTCCTGATCCTGTTGCCCCACAGGCTAAGGCAGCAGTCCCTGCCCCACAATAACCTCTGAGCTGTACTCACACATTATTTGCAATAACAGGGGATACACTACAGGGGAAAAGTCCATTCCTGCTAGGTACCACATAAAATGGGCAATTTCATACATGCACCCATGCCTTATCCTTTCTTAGCTTATTAGCATAGACACAGCCCAGATGTCCTTTTTCCACGAGAAAAAATCTGGTATCCTCTTCCCGTTACTCGCTGGAAATCTGTCAGTGGAAATAGACATCATGTACAAAGTTGTGATAATTTCTTTAAGAAGTAGCTAAAATAAAAACAAGAACTTAAAAATGGAATTTAGAAGGGGAAAGAATCCTTTCAACAGAAGAAGACACAGCCAGTGGCATAAGTGCTAAGGCTGTCAGCAGTTTCAATTCCCAGTACAAACTAGTCCATGATCCCTGAATTGTGCTCAAGATGAATCAAAGTGGCCCATGCAGGCAAAGGAGGGCTTTGCTTTATTTTATTGCAAGTTAAACAAGGTCTCCAAATTAGTAACAAAGGATGCAAATGCTTTTTTGGAATGGTTTCAAGCATTAAAAACAAAGCAAATCTTGGACCCAAGAGTCTATCTTTGATAAGAGTGATCAGATTACTAAAGGCAATCTCTTGCTCTGCTCTCTGATAAAACGCGTTGTGAGGAGTTGTTTTGATTTGAGAACAGCAGATGTTTATCAACTGAACTGCAAATGCAGTCTTTCAAAATGTCAGGAGCCACATGTTGTCCTTGGAGAGATTAGTGTAGTATATATGGTGTAACAGGGAAGTTTATTTCGCCACTCCATTTCTTTGATCTTGGGAGTGCTTTCACAACCCCTTTTCTCCTTTTGTTTCTTTCAGTTGCAAGGCCGTAAACCCAGATTTATGATGGTATTAGTGTTTTGCCACAGAATGATTGGTATGTCCCAGATTCAGCCTTGTGGGATAAACATGAGCAACTAAGAAAAAAATTGTCTGAAATGGATGTAATCTTTTAAAAAAGAAAAATATTTTAAATAATATTTCAATGAGAAAAATTCAAATCAAGCTAGGTAAATATTAATTGTGGGATGTTTGAAAATACTATTTATATTGAATGTTATAATTTTTTAAATAAGGATTATTCTGCAAGATTATTAATTTTTCATTCTGTTACTTCTGAAAGATTTTATTGAGCATATAGAAAACTTGAGAAATTTATATAAGAGGACAGCAATGAAGCCTCACTTATATTGACTATACTGTTATTCATTTATCTTTGTGTCCAGTGATCATGTTGTTTGTGAATACTTAAAGAAGATTTTTGGAATTATAATGGAATGTTTGAAATTTTGTGTTTCCATGAACAATATGTAACATTTTCTAATTAAGATTCTGTGACATGATAGAGTTCCAGAGGTGTTTTCAGTAAATTTGCGATGGAAAGCCAAATCTCTGGAATAAGGTATAGGAATTATGCTGGATTACAGTATAGGAAAATCTACTTTCTTTGAGTGGAGATGACAACATGTATATGAAAAATTGATTAATAACTCCATCTGAGTGAACACTCGAGTATCTTTCAAAGGGGAGAAATTTGCTAATAAAGTTTCTTGTAGTGAAATTAGTATTACATTTATATTTACACTTAAATCCAAAAATATAAATTTTTATGGTTAATATTTAATAATGTCTTATTTTATAATGTCTTTTTGTTTCCTGCAATGTCTGAAAAATGTCTGGCTTGCACTCTGATTCAAAACAGTATTTGTTTTTGAAGTTTTTTTTTTTACTTCATTGCAGAAGATAAATTCCAAATTCAACCAATGCTGTAATAATGTTTTGTCCTTCTCTTAGATATGCTTTAATTTTGGCTCATCTGCCTCCCTTCCAGTATTAATGGAACCAAATAGAATTATTGATGTTTCATATTCTTTGTCTTGAATTCCTAGCAGTTACGCACATATGAAAAGACTGACGATGGCAGTGAAGTCAGGAATAAGATTTTTATTTTTCCAAGAGTCGTTTGCCAAAGAGAACACTCAAAAAATCTCTGCTCTGCTGAATGAGAATGGTACTAGATCAGGAAATGAAATGTAAGAATATTTTTTAAGAGAAAATAAATGGATTCTATACACTCTTTGGGCTTGTACAAAGTGAAAATGAATGTAACTACTTGCCTGAGTAGCGATAAATCCACAACAGTCTGCCAGATGGATCGCTGCTCTTGGACATCTCCTTTCCTGTAGTTAGACTGGAGTACCTGCAGTCTCTCCAAGGGGTTATCACCTGATGTCTGCTATGAAGACGGCTCATAAAAGCTACTGCTCAGAATTCATAATTTCCATCCAGTAAGAAATTCCACAATTAACCCGAATATCTAATTTTAAAAAACGCAAAAAAACCTAAATATTTATTTTACACAGAGTTAAACTTATATATAAGAAATATACCATTCCAGAAGTGTGGAAGAACAATATTTTTACCAAGAAGTTTTTTCTGGTTTTCGTAAGTTTTTCTGTTTTTCATAGCATTAGATTTTTAATAGGCAAGCGTCTTCCTATGGAAAAATATTTAAACAGCTCCAATGATGAAAAACAGTTTCTGAGAATTTAAACCTCATTGTGGTTTTTGATAGATGATAGCACTTCAAATGGCAGCTGAAATAATTAATTAAAGGTAATTCCAAAACCACAGTGCAATAAGCTTTAGGTGAGGGTGACTGCTGAATAAACAAGTGTGTATCTTCCATCATGTCATATCATATATCATATCTTATCTAAACTTTTTAAGACAGACTTTGATAGGTGAAATGATTATTATACCGGCTAATAGTTACTAGGTTTTAATCACCAAATAAAAATCTTAGGAAATAAAGAGAATAGCAAATAACCCTAATACTACTGTTCTAAAGGAAAACAATAATGAGGTGAGTATCAACTAAAATCATCTGTTTTAGCCATAAAGTGTGTAAGCTAGATGAATCTCATCAGTGGTAAGAAAAGTAGAAATCTAAAGAGAAGGATTTGTAAAGGCATTAGAAATATCAGAAATGCTATGCTACTCCAAATTCTGAATTTAGGGTAACTTAACCTTAAATTAACTTAAAATTCACTCTCAGAAAAAGAAAAAAAAAAAAAAAAATACTCACATGGACATGCACATCAACAATCCATTCATGCCTAAAATAATTTGCAGATGTAATTGCTCAGAAAAACAAGAGCATTAAACAGACCATTTAGTTAATTTATAATCCAGGATATGCTTGTAGAGTACAAAGCTTTATAACTTAAAGTAGGCCTCACTATTTACATTGCATGTTTTAGGTCAGAATAATATTTCAACCAGCTTCAAATCTTACCTAGATATATGATCCTGTGACAATGTCAATAGGAAATAATTACAAATAAATGAAGGAGCAGCAATAGTTCTGCACAAATGCAAGGCAGCATGGTTTTTCCTTTACAAAAAAACCCAGATTTTGCTAGGACATTGAAATTCTGTGTAAGTAGCTGAACTGAAAAAAGACTTGGTTTCAACATCTGAAGACAATCTGATTTCATCCAGATGGATTTATTTTTTAAATATCAGACAATGTGAAATATATATGGTCAATTGCACAGAAAGAAAGTATTCTCAGATGATAGACGAGAAATTTAAAAACAATAAAGAAACTTCAGCTAATGTTTAAATCTAGCAGATTTCCTATGCTACCCTTTTACTAGAACTCACTTCTGTAACTAAACTTAAAAAAAATTGGTGTTTCCTATTTAAATTTTTTTTTGTAGACCCAAACACCCACATATACTTCTGTCTACTTAGGACTTCAGGAAATTCTCAGCCAACAGAATGTATTTAACAAATGATTTAACTTAAACGAAGCATCAGAAATGCCCCAAGTTCACAAAAGCCTATTCCATTGAAATGTTCACTTTAGAGCCAGAAATGCTTGACTACAGCCTAGGCATTTCCTCTTTCATTAACATTTTCCTTTCTGTGGCATTCAGTGTAGAATTTCTAACTACTGTTCCTCATATTTTCTTGGCCTGCCTCTTGTATTTAATTTTCATTTGCTGCTAAATCATTCAGCTTTTTTACTACTGCTGTATAAATATGTGTTCAACCTTTCTGCTTGCAGTTGGTGGAAACATATATTACTGAAATGCTATCCTCCCAAACACATCATGTTTTCCCCATATGTGCCCTTGCATCCTGCTAGTTTTCGACCTCTGTAAGGCTGAAATTTTGTTTAAAGTTTGGTTTAGGATCTGGGTTTATTTTTAGGTAAAAGAAAATAATTCAGGCAAACACTGTGGTTGTTTTCGAAACATCTGTTAGTGTCTTCTGTGGATCTTTCTGTCAGACACAGAGGTGTCTCTGCCTGAAGAACATCAGAAGTGCATTCCCAAAAGACTAGTATGTGTTAGTGTTGTTTAAATAACTTGGAGGCTTTCTGTGACAACAAGGGATTATGCTAACAAGTCTCATGGCTAATTCTTGCTTGCCAGCAGAGCAATTGTGTTTGCCCATATGGGAAGAATTTTTCCCTGAAGCCTAGAATGAGCCTAGAATATTGGTGGGAAAGACACATGACCTTCTGTAAAGTGACAATTTGTTTCACATCTCAGACACTTAAAGGTCTTAAAGGTGTATATACAATAACTTCTTTAAGTAGGCTATTTCTGGAGAAACAGAGTACCCTCTCCTTGAAAAACTTGGCAGTTTTGCTTTTAGTAGACAAAATTAATGGAGAGTTAACAAGCAAAGGCTTATTTTTCTATTACAGAACTGGGGAAAATGTTACAGAAAAAAACAGAAGCAGGCTCGTTAACATGATGTGTTAGAACATACTTGCAACACTTCACCTGTCTCTCACTTAGGATTTTTCCTAGGTGTGACTTAGTCAGCATCGAGAAGGAATCACTCAGTTTTAGAGACAAATTCATCCACACCAACTGCCCTTACCCTGAAAATCTGTGTCTTTCATGTTTCTAATAGTTATCTCATTACTCTTGAGCACACATGAAGTTTCAGTGTACCCTGGGACCTGTGTTTCCCTTTACAGTATAATTTAGGGAAATGAATCATAAAGTAACTTTGATTATTAATTCATATTATGGGAAGGAACAAAAAACTTCTTTTTTAGTTTGATTAGTTGACTTCCTATGATATACAAGAAGCTGTTTGGAACATTCATTTCTCATCTGTTTTACATTCTTGCTTAGGAATTCAATTGAATTAGGGTGTTAGCTGACTCCTCCCTTTCCAAACAATGTGATGTCCACTGTGGAAACTTTTCCACTTGGCTTTGTAAGACCTTGAAAAATGTGCAGAAAGAAAAATATTAATTGTACAACTACTCAGTTACGCCACAGATCGCGACACATCTTTGGTTTCTCATAGAAATCCTTTAAAATAGACAAATAATGCAGATAAACTATTTAAAACATTAATTACTTTGTCCAAATTCCACCCTCCCCTCTGCCTTTTTATTGGCTCTGTTAATCCCAAAATTGCATCCTATTAGCTCTTAAAAGGGATATGCAAAATTTTTACCTTGGCATTAGCATGAGGAGTAGGTACTTCTAAAAGCAGGAAAGATTAAGTAATGATCATAATCTTATGTAATAAGTAGAACCTTTCACTTACTTGCAACTTCAAAGAGTAAAAAGTCAAAAATCCAACAAAAAGTAGACAGGAAGGAAAAAGTTATGTACCTGGAACATTATGAATATATTTTAAAATATTTGGCACTAAAGTTTTCTTATTCCGTTTTCCTGCCAGCAGAATAATGTACAAAGAGCTACTAATTCTTCATTACGTTATGAAAAGTACTTCCATATATGGGTGTTTCTTGCTGTGTCCCTTGAAAAGGGACTTGGCCATCTGATAAATAGAAAAAAAATGAGCTTGAAAAGGGCTGCTGGTTATTTGCACTTCATGAACCCCTGAAAGATGTAATACTGGATTTGCATAATGCTTTGTGGGGAAAGGCAAGTTCATGTGTTCATGGCAAGTACCATGAGAAGATGCCCTGGAATGGGATCATATGGAGAGGTGGTTTATATAGGACCAATGTTGTCTTGCTGTGCTCATTTAAGTGAATATTTTGGATGAATATTTATATAAAGATGAGACAGTTTTCATGTATATTTTCTCCACTTGTGTCAGAAATCTGTGATTTCTGATTTAACTAGAAATCCCTAATGGTGCCCCAGTCAACAGCTTTTCTGCCCATTTATTTCCTGCTGCATTGGTTGTAACTCCAGGTTTGTACTTTAAAGTGAGTAAAGTTCTTTACAAACCAGTGGGACATGAGCTCAAGGTAATCCCTGTGTTTTTGCATGACAGAGTTCCTGCAGTTTGGCAGGTCATTAGCAAAAACTGGTCATTGAGCTAGAAGTACTATCTGGAACTTCTACTGGGAATGGCAGGTGAAGACTTTGGGAAAAAGGAGTACAAAAGTATGTTTTATAGCAAAGGAATATGTCTTTTGAGTCATTTGTAACCTGTAAATGGAAAGAGGAGAGCATATAATAGCTCTATTGGATAGAACAATAGATACTGCTCACTAGCTCTGACTAGAAAGTCCTATTAATCCTGGCTAGTGGAAATCTGTGAAAGATTATTTGTAGGCAGCAAGTTTTATTAAAGGTTATAGACTGTAAATATCAGGCATTAGATCTCATCAGATAAATTCTTAGCTTAAAAAGAGACACCCATTGATTTTTTTTTTTCATTTCATGTAGTTAATCCTTCCAAAACTTGGCAAGGTCTAACAGAAAGATGCAAATGTTGAAAACATTATTTATTGCACTAAACTTAGGATTCCTAGGAATCGCAAACACTTCACTAAAAAAAATTAGGATAAAGGGGAGTGCTGAAAGTTATCCAAATTTCTGCAACAATATTGCCAGATGTGGACCAAAACATCATAGTTCCTTTAAGATACAATTTAATGTAGGTTTAGTCCTGTGATGTAGAAAAAAAATTTGTATTTTTAAATTCAGATTGATGTCTTGGGTTCAATTGATTCAGTTTTTTCTTCTGGGGGGAAGCCCCACCAGCATCCTCCTCACAGGCAGCCCAAGCCATCTGGATGAGAAACACAGACATAAAACTAATGTTAAATTCCATTTGAATCTTTTCTGCACGTTCAGTGGAGATCCTTGTAGGAAATGTTCCTTGTGCCCTGGTTGAGAAGTTTTCCATCTAGAGAAATAAAAATCCAAATATATTTCAACCAAAATGAATTTTCTAGGAAATAGGAGGAATAAAACTGAACCCAAAATACAGTGTTCTCCATGAATCGTATCTAACTTGGTTAAAATAAATGCTTTACTATAAACTGCACTAAAAATATCTGTGTCTAATCAAAACTGAAAAGGCTTTAACTTCCTTGCCTTCAAGAGTCTGACTGTCTCAATGAAAATTAATGAATATCACAGAATCCCTGAATATCCTGAGTTGGAAGGGACCCATGAAGATCATCAAAGACCAGCTCCTGGTCCTGTACAAGACTATCCCCAAGAGTCCCCCTCATGCTCACAAGAGCACCGTCCAAATGCTTCTTGAACTCTGTCAGGCTTGCTGCTGTGGCAGATCCTCTGGGGAGCCTCTTCCAGGGCCCAACCACCCTCTGGGAGAAGAAACTTTTCCTGATATCCAACCTAAACCACCTTGACATAAATTCAGACCGTTCCCTCAGATCCTGTCACTGGTCACCACAGAGAAGAGATCAGTGCCTGCCCTTTCTTGTCCCCTCTCAAGGAAGCTGTAGCTGCAGTGAGGTCTCCCCTCAGGCTCCTCCAGGCTGAACAGACCCAGTGCCCTCAGCCGCTCCTCACACGCTTCCCCTCAAGGCCCCTCACCATCTTTGCTGCCCTCCTTGGACACTCTCTAATGGTTTAATGTCTTTCTTACATTGTGTGCCCAGAGCTGCCCCCAGCACTCGAGGTGAGGCTGCCCCAGAGCAGAGCAGAGCAGAGCAGGACAATCCCCTCCCTTCCCAGCTGGTGATGCTGTGCCTGATGCCCCCAGGACAGGGTTGGCTCTCCTGGCTGCCAGGGCACCGCTGGCTCATGTTCAACTTGCCATTGACCAGGAGCCCCAGGTCCCTTTCCCTGGCACTGCTTTCCCATTCCCCAGTCTGTCTGTACATCCAGGATTCCCATCCCAGGTGCAGAATCCGTCACTTTCCCTTGTTGAACTTCATATGGTTGGTGATTGCCCAGCCCTCTGATTTGTCAAGTTCTCTCTGCAGGGCCTCCCTGCCTTCAAAGGAGTCAGGACTCCTCCCTGTTTTGTATCATCTGTGAACTTGGTTAGTGTCCCTTGCAGTTCTGCCTCCAGGTTGTTTCTGAAGATGCTGAGTAGCACAGGACCAGGAGGGAGCCTTGTGAAACCCCCCCAGTGACAGATCACCAGTCTGATGTCACCCATTGATTGTGCCCAACACATGAGCCAGCTGCTCACCCATACCATGATGTGTTTATCCAGCTGAATGCTGCACATTTTATCCAGAAGGATACTGTGGAGACAGTATTGAAAGCTTTACTGAAATTTAAAAATTATTACAGCAACTGTCTTCCCTTCATCAGCTAGGTGGGCTACTTTGTCATAAAAGTAATTGTAAATTCAATTTAATGCTTCTACCTTCTTCCAGTAAGGAAATGTACTTGCATTGTTCAGGACAGCTGCATTGTTTTTTCTGGGGCTTGGGCTAGTCTGTATGTCAGCTGCCATTGGTCTTCCTGGGTTCAGCCCATTACTGACTTGCATGTCCCCAGCTCCTGTGATAGTTTTCAAATACATGTCCAATACAGAATTACAGTAGCAGCCACCTCATTTGTGAATTGAAGAATTTTATAGAGTGTCCATGGCCATACTGTGCCATAAAATATCAAGGCTATGGCAATGTTTACTGTGGAGGGTTATTTCAGCTCAGGCTCAGATCAGAAGTCTTTAACCCAGTAAAGTGCTCAAGGCAGGATCCTATATTAAAGTGGCAGAACGAGAAGACTGGTTTTAACTATTTTTATGTGTGCAGAAAAAATGTGCCTAAATATATATTTTCAGTGTCAGAAGAGTGAAGAAATAGGCTAAGAATATAATGCAGTGCTGCTGCTAAAACCTGTGTCTTTCATAAATGATTGCTTGAAGCCTGTTCCCAGAAAATTTATGTGAAACACAGCTAGTGTTTATTTACATCTACTGTCAAAGTCATTATTAGTACAGAGTAAATATTATGTCATCATAGAGTCATATTATGTCAACATATAGCATGAACTATAGAAATAATTTGGAGCCATCTCTCCAGCTTATGTATTTAGAGTCCCCTGACTTGTTGGGGAGTAGTACTAGATACAAGCTGTATTCCCTAAACTTTTTTTTTTTTGTCTGTTTGTTTTTTTGTTTGTTTGTTTTAATAAGGAAGAGTAATAGAAATTTTAAATAATCCCAAAATTTCTAAATTATGATCAGTATTCAATATTTTCTGTCATCTTTCATTTTTAAAGCAGGATTTCCATTCAGGCTACTCTTCTTACAGGGTCTCCTGCAACATTCTTTGTGGTTCCTTTTATGAGGAGAGGCAAAACCAAAAAATGTCAGGTTAGATCCATTACTTTAAAGCAGGAAACTGACCCCATAAATAATTACTCATAAAAATACAAATAATTACTTCAATTTTGCCCCTTTATATACTGAAGATGGCATAAGGGTAAAAGGTTGGAATGTTATGAAAAGATCTAGAAATATATTTGGGACTTAAATACCCTTAGAGAATAATTTGCCTGTAATTATTATCTATCGAGGCCTCTGACCCATAGATGAACAGAAACACACCCAGAAAGAATGGTGGCTGTGATAGCATTCCATCCCAACCAGAAAGTTCACATTTCAAGAGTACCGTTTCAGATGAAGAGCTGGACAGAAATAAAAATTCTTTTCTCAACAATTGTTGAGGTCTTAAATCTTGTTTTTCTTCTTAGAACAAAACCAAAACCTTTCAAATATTTTCAGAAAGGAAATTGTGGTGAAACATCTGTTTTCTGATCAGAAAGGTCAGCATTTGAGTTCATGTCTTTTGCCACTGGAAATAATCCAAGAGCCTATCCTGGACAATTGAAATTTCCCACTGTAAATGTTGTCAAAATCAATATTTCTCTAAAAGACATCCTGCTGGTTTTGATGCAGCTGCTTGCTTTGGCCAAAACCAAAGAAACAAGTTGTCAGACCTGTGGACTAGTTGGAAAAACCTAGATGGAAAATATGGGAGGGGGACAGTGACTTTAATATTAGCAGTATAGCTGAACTATTCCCCACAAGAAAGTGTGTAAGGGGGGAGCCAGGGCCATAGACAGCACTGACCATCCAGGGTCAAATTCCATAACCACTGCAGATTGCTTCCTACTGCATGCAGCTCTTCATACTGCTTCTAATGAATAATAATTCCCTTTTAAGCTTTATAAAATACGCATACTGACACTTGGTAATTAATGTTTATTGTTGCAATTGGGTCACACAAACAACAGAGACTTTAATAAATTTAAAGTTATTATCAGAATGTGTCAAGCACTAAGGCAAATAGCTAAAGCTGAGTATGCTCTTTTTATTTCTTGGAACTAATGCACCATGACATTTTACTGAAAAAAAATGTAAAACTAGATTTTATAGAGGGCTCAGTGGGGCAACACATTCTTGGATTTTACTGAAGCCTTACATTGTCCTTAGCTTCTCAGACAGTATGTTTCAGTTACTACCATATTATTCCAAATAGCTACTATGAACAGATTCTGTTGAAGACTTATATAACATTTATAGTTCTCAGCAAACCAGTATTCCCAACAAAATTTCTCAATTTTTCCACATTTAAAATTCCTTTGTGCTTCAATAAATGTTGAGTCAGCTCTACTTTAGGCTAAGCAAGAGATTTTATGAGAAACCATATGCATTAAACTAACAAAATCTCAACACTTGATTAGAGGCAGGGATTAAGTTTATGATTCAATTTAGTCTGATAAATGTTAATGCTATATATTGTAGCCCTTACTAGTTCCTCATGTGAGCATATTCTCCCTCATTCTCAAGTACTGTAAGTGATAGCATCTCACTTGAATCAGGATTATCAGAGTTTTTTGCAGTACCAAGCACTGTGCTTTTTGTACATGCCATTGTGAATATTGCTAATATTGTGTAATGCTTTTCAGAGGACTTTGTTTCTCAGTATCCCTGCTGATGTGTGCAGTAAGGCTGAGCAGGTTGGGAAGACAGGGTGTCTCAGCTGGCCTTAGGAAATGAGATACAGCTGTGCCCAAGTTTTATGAGTTTCTGAGTTATGTAAGCAATTTGTCATGATGCACATATCTTCATGGTTTGTTTTTTTGTTTGACCCTGCTGAAGCTGAAATAAAATTCTTGGGGACCTGGATGATTTTGGCCGCTGTTGGCAGGAAGAACAGTGACTCTTGAGATAAAGTGGCATCTATCAGCAGGAGCATATCATAACCAAATAGCAGGCAAAAGACAGGAAGTAATCCATTGGTAAAGGCCTGGTCAAAGGCATGCACAGAGCCCAGTCTTCCCCAGGACTCTCCTGTTTTGTCCAAGACTTCTTCCTATGATGTGAGAGGAGGCACAGCAGAGAGGAGATGAGGATGATGTTAAATCCTAATATGATGGATGTATTTCTAATGTCCTGCATTACGTAAGTTTCCCTTAGAAACAGTTCTGGGGGTCCTTACACAAGCTGAAGTTTTACAATAAATTCAAATATGCATGAATAGAGACCTGTGACACTAGTCTACTCTGTGTGTCTCTGTCCTCTTAACAGGTGCTAGGAGTTACTGTGCTTGTGGTGGCCTGTAGACTACTAGGACATTTTTCTTTGTGCTTTGTGCATGTACTGTTGTGCTGGCATTGTATTAACGCTCTTCACACCTCCATGGAGCCTCCTTCTCCTGCAGGCTCTGATAGGCATTCTGCTGGAACAATGCCTATGTCATTATAAAGGGTAAAAAGACTCAGACTTGCTCTTTCTGTAGAAAGAAGGAGCTGTAGTTTTACCTAATGGACCTCACCACAGGCAGTGCTGTATAGCAAGAGAAACATATCTAACTTTTCTACATCTATTATATTTTCAAAGTACACAACTTTTTGCACTGAAGCCATTTAAATTCTATTTAAAGGAATTCCCCTTAGCTCAGCTTGGCCTAAGAGATGCTCGTTACTCTTCTTTTACATTATTTTCCATTCCCCAACTGCTCTTCTATGCGAAACACCAAGAGGATCTTCTGGTTGTTAGGTTGCAGGGGGTGAGAAGGAGGAAAATGAGGCAGAGGCAGTGGAACACAGGGAGTCATTTGACTTTGTGGAATAGGGATGATTTTGATCCAGCAGCTGGTGGAAACTCTTAGCTTCTGAGCCAGTCTCTTGCTGCTGAGACAGCCTCACGTGCTTTTTCTTTACTGTACACATGGTTTGCCAAGGACATATGGCTTTATTTCCAAGGCACATTTTCTTTCTTTCAGCTTATGTTAAATGTTACCAATGAAAAGGGAAGAAAATAGAAGGCTTGCATTAACTCTTTAAGGAGAAAATTATATTTACAAAAAAAGCCTAAATGGATTTAATCTTTTTCTCTGTTTGTAATATCATGTAAAAAACATTCATTAGTTTATTTTTAACACATTTCTAAAGCAACCAAACAGTACTTTTTCTTTGGAAAGACCTGATAAAAACTTAAGAAAACTTTCATAAATAAAATTCTTTACTTAATACTGAGATTAAATGTGATAAAGATGCTGTGCTCCTGACACTCAACTTTGTTTGCTCAACAGGCTTCTGTATGGTGGTTCAGTACTGAGTTTGTGGGGACTTTATCACCCAGATAGGGAGACAATAAAAAGAAAATAAAAATATTTGCAGAAAAGCTCATATTTGTAATGTTTGAAGCCTCATATTGGGAGGCTTCAATTCTTTCTCATAAGAAAATACCATAGAAAAGTTAGGGTCACAGATGAAACCACAGGTATGCATTTGTGGTGAGTTCTAGGCAGATATGAGTTGGTTCAGGAGAACAGCAGCCAGGCATCATGTAAGAATACCAGCTCAGCCCAAACCCAAGGTAATACACCCTGCTTGACAGCAATGGCCTGACTGGAGCTTCAGAGATACCAGACTACTGTAGCTCCAAGTGCAAATGACTTGCCATATGTCAAAGTGACCTTGTAGAACTGCAGATCAGTGTACTCTTACTGCAGGACAGTGTGGATTGAACTAACTGGGATTCTGAACCTATAACCCATATTCTGCCATCAGCTGGACACTTAGAAGTTCCTTTCAAGTCTAAAAGACTGCTCTGCTTCTGAATGATGTGTGTTTGGATAAAACTCTGGGCTTCAGTGGACTGTCAAAAGAGAAGTCCCTCTCCTCTTTATTTACCCTTTAAAATATTCTCCAAATCTCTGTTGAGTTCCTATTAAAGTTTTAGCCTAAAATTTTGTCTATTTCAAAGTCACTAAATTTCACTTTTGGAAAATAGCTGTTTGGGTACCTCAGTTGTGATTTCATTCTCCCAGAAAATCTTATTTTTATTCTCCATGTGCCTTAATACTCTTTTTCTTTCAGGCTGCAGAAGACAGAAATGTTTCTGCAGGTATGTAGGACTTCATGCATATGTCTGAGGATAGCTGGGATTCCTTCATGCCATTATTTAAAAAACAAATACCAGACACTCCTACAGGATTTTCCTGTCAATATATTGCTCCAGTTACCCCTCAGCTATCTTATTTAACACATAGCTTACCAGCACGCAAAAAACTGTAGCTTGGAAACAATTTGTAGTCTTGTCTTTGCCCTAATTTTAAATCCCCTTTAGTCATGCTGTACCACTAGCAAAAATATGTTCCTCATCCTGTGCTACCATTTTCAGTACAGAACCTCTTTCAGAATTATTGCTCTGGGCTTTTGTTGATTTCCATAGTTCCAATTAGACGGTTTTGTATTTTCTTACCAGCTGATAACAGACATTGAATATGGCATTTCAGCTTGAAAGCGGAAGTTGGTCTCTTTGTGACACTGTCCTCTTTACTGCTTAAACAATGAGCCAAAGAATAGCTTAAGCCTCAGGCAACAGGATTATTATCTACGCTGTGCTTCACTTTGAAAAGTCTCATTCTCCACTGTTCACTGTTTGTTTCCATGCCAGCTGTTGGCATTACTGACAGAAACCTGCATCTCTCTATGATCAGCATTTTTTATTTAACTACTCTGTAGTTTCCTCTATTTATTATTGTCCTTTATGCAGCACCATTTGGTTTTAACTGGCATATTTTAAATCCTATCCAAATTACCTTTTCCTCTCTCATTAGCTTGAAAGCTGAAATATGCCACAGCCCAATAAATTGTTCCATGCAGCTGGGCTCAGATCATTCTAAAAAACACCATGTGTTTGTCGGTATCTTCATCTGCATAGCGAGTTGAGCCCTCACAATACAGCCTCTATGGCTGGTGCCAGTGTCTCAGGCAGGGAACACGACAGTCAAAAAGGAATAAAAGAGTCTCTTTAATGTCAAACAACAAATACTTCTACCAATATGGTAGAACTTTGGCTAACACAGGACCTGGGCCCCAACCTCCCCCTGCGAGCTGACTGTGGCTGCTACTGTCGTGAGCCTGACAGAAGCAAGGGACAAGCCTGTTCTTCAGGCTTAGCTCCCTGTACCTCCAGGACCCTGGCATGGCAGGTATCTCTCTCACCACCAGTTCCCTTCTTTGGGAGCTGGCACAGTCTGAGGCTGTTCCCAAAAGGCAGTTTGGGCACTGTTACATCCGTTTTGGAATTGAAGAGTTTGACCATGTAGATGTGGCCAACTCATGCCCTATGGCCAAAGGATGGAGTCTGGAACTGCTTAGGCTGTATTGTTATTTTTCTATTCTTTTTTGTTGCATTTTTTTTTCCCTAATCTGCTTTCAAGCTCAGGTCAAGAAGGAAATGCAAATCAGCTTTCTGCCAATTTTCAGTCCTGTTCCTTTTTCACCAGGCTATTTGTCTTTTGCTTAGATAAAATGATACATGTGGCTTCCATACCTGTTGTATACATATAAAATTTTATGTAAAACTTGTAGATGATTTGCTTTCAATGCCATTGAGTATGCAAATCTGCTGGATTATTAGAAATTAATGAATTTTGCAGCTGGAATATTTATTTACAGCATAACAAACACTGAAGTATAGCTGAGACTTCAGTACTGCGAACAAATGACCCATTAATCAAGAAAGCAACCCAACCTTCTCTGTTTTCATGGTACTCCTGTCCTCAAAGCTCCTTTATTTTCTGTTTCCAAGTCCCAAGTGCTGACATTTTAGCCTAAAAACTCCAGCCATAATTGTGGAGAAAAGTAGATGAACTATAAAAAAAGCACTTAATCCAACATAATTCTTTTAAATAACTGTACTTAAGAAGTTGATGGTTGAATGGCATTCCTATTCACACACAGTCTTAGTCAATGAAACCTTAAAATGTAGACAACTGTGGAGTGCATTAGTAATAGATGCTCCATGACTGGAAAAGATACTTATCATGTGAGATGGTAATCCATAGAAAAAATGGGCAAAAAATGGGATTCATATGTGATAGCTACTTCCCAGACAGAGAAATCAGCATATTACTACCAGAATGCAAGAAACCTGAAGAGAAAATGGGAGAGCAGGAGGAAGTGTAATTTTGCTTCAAGCTTCTGTTTGGACAGGACCCCTTCATATTCACCTATTACCTTGTTTATTTCTATACCTTTTGTCTGCCTCTGCTCATTTTTTGCAGAACTAGTAGCCCGTGGGGTCAGAAATTTTCATTAACAGTGAGACAAGAGGAGTCTCTGTGTGGTGACAACCTTGAAAAAATGGTCATTTGCACATTGTTTTTTTCTGAAGACCATCTCTATGACCTATGAGAATATAAAAGCTAATTCATACATATGAATGAAAGAAGAATGAATGAATGAATGAATGAATGAATGAATGAATGAATGAATGAATGCAGACAAGGAAAATAAAAATAAAAAATAAACAGAAAAAGACTTGCATTGACAAAAATATAATGACATAAAGTATGCATCATTCATCCTTTCATCAATACAATTTCCTTATGGCTATTCTTCCTCTGTACTAAGGAAGCTCTTATAAGACTATGAACAACCTTTTAATGCATTAGAATAACACAATATTTTTGTCTGTAAACTCAGCTTAGTCTAGATTTCTTCTGTTTCATACAGTATTTTTTTAATTCAAAACTTTACTCAAAGCAGAAGTAATCACATTTAAGAGGAGCTATACAAAATGTATCTGCACTTTACAGAAATGTGGATTCTTTTGAGTTACTTAGTTTGATTACATTGGAGATGAGTTGCAGCAGCGTTCCTCCAAGGCTTCTAAAACTGAAGTGAAATCTGATGAAGACTTGCTGTCAGACTGAGTTGGACAACCAAATCTGTAGCCTGTTCTGAATCAAGAATATCAAGATATTTCTTGATTCTGTAGCTGGTCAATCCCTTCCCTTCCCTTCCCTTCCCTTCCCTTCCCTTCCCTTCCCTTCCCTTCCCTTCCCTTCCCTTCCCTTCCCTTCCCTTCCCTTCCCTTCCCTTCCCTTCCCTTCCCTTCCCTTCCCTTCCCTTCCCTTCCCTTCCCTTCCCTTCCCTTCCCTTCCCTTCCCTTCCCTTCCCTTCCCTTCCCTTCCCTTCCCTTCCCTTCCCTTCCCTTCCCTTCCCTTCCCTTCCCTTCCCTTCCCTTCCCTTCCCTTCCCTTCCCTTCCCTTCCCCTAAATGTCTCTGCAGGGAAGGAAACCTATAATTTATGAATGGAAAGAACTGTATCCTCTAGAAGCTAAAAAGTAGCTTGGAACTTTTTACCTTCCATTACTTTGTCAGCCTTCATAACTCTTCCCCTACCATAATTGCAGCTCTGTTTGCCCAGGAGAGTGTGTGAAATACAGCCTGCAGCTCAGGGGGGAATGTACTGCTCTTCAGTTTCTTATGAGACTGCCAGTGCTCAATCAAGACTGCCTCAATAACTTGTCCCTGAAGAGAAGAAATGTATCTTCTCGTTCCAGTTTTGTCTTCCCATCTGCAAAATGCATTCATCGAATTGTCATTTTTACTCTTATTTAGACAAGGAAGCTCAAGTATAGCACATAATCTTTTTTTCTTTAAAAAAAAAAAAAAAAAGAGGGGAATCCAGAACCAGGAAAAATAGAGATTTTTTTACTCTTATGTTTTTATGTTTAAAATGCTGATTTATTCTTTGTACATAATTTGTATGAAATCATTTATGCTTAGAGACAGATATACACTCCTCTGACAGGGATTTATACCATACTTCTTCATGAGCACATCTATCTCAGTGGCACAATGTAAAAGCATTGCTGTTTGTGAAATCAGATTTGCTGTTTGTGATTCCAGAGAATCAAACCTGGAAAGAAAAAAAAAGAAGGAGGGGTTTTCTAAAGCTTTTTTCCTGTTTTAGTGGCTTCATACAACACAGTGAGTCAGACTAAAAAAATCCCGTTCATTTATAAAAGGATAAAACATAAGATACATAACAGAATGTGTTCTTTTGTTTGGTCCAACAAATGACATGTCATGAAAGAGACATTCATTGGGAGATGCAGTTTGAGTCTATTGAGATAATGCATGATTTTAAAAAGCACAGAAATTAGAGCCTTAAATTGGGTGAAACGTATTAAAGAATGCCGGATAGAGAATCAAAATTTGCAGGAACTGTTCATGTGGCTTTGGAAAAACACAGCCCATCAAAAAAAATAAGTAGGTTTACATTTTCTATAGTAGCGAGTGAAAAACAGCCATATGTAGAGGTACAGAAGAAAGCATCATATTAGATGTGGAGGATTACCCCAGTAAAATGTATGGCATGCTTTTCTTTGAAGTAGCATAATAATTCATTCCTGTTCATAAGTATTTCTTATTGTTCCCACTATTTTTGTGTTGCTGCCTCTTTTTCTTTGCTTGTGATAAACAAATGAAAACCAGGACACATTGTCTCCCCTTTTTACATTTACTGTTGTTAATAACTTGTACAATGATGGGGAATAGGACAAGAGAAGAGAACGTTGATAGTCATTTCACAATCATTCAGACAAATCCTTCAGCACCTGGCTGGTTTCTTTGGCTTTTCTTCTCTATTTGCTTGCTAAATCCACGAACAGGCACTCAGGAAAAACAATATTCTTCTCAGAGAAGATTTCAACAAAAAAGAAAAGAAGCCTCTTGGTTTTTGTTTGATGGTACTTGAAAAAATTTTCCCACCCCAAAGACATGCCCAAGTTGTTTAAAGGGTTGCTCCTAAAATCCATTAAGTTAATCTAGCAAGTGGGGCCAATTTAGAGCTGAGCAGGAGGGTGGAGACAAGGTTTGCAGGACTGGTAGTGAACACACCTGCTTTTGCCAATGGCTGGGGAAGATATTAACTGAGAGAGCTCCTGTGCTTCTATCTAAGTACAGAAAAAGCAATCTAAGACCTTCTGGCATGGTGTTCCTCACACAGGACCTAACCTTTGAGAGTACTTTACTACTTGGTTCGCTATCAACAGCTTCCCTCTGGATCATACCAGTCTGACTGTAGTAGTTTTATTTTCAGCACATGAAAGCATGTGGTCTTGTAGAACAAAAATAAAAGTATTTAAATTGCATTTTTTTCTCATAAAGTAAATTTACCTTGCATGCTTCATAGAAAATAACTGTAGCAAGTACTTGGCCTCAACAAGGAAAAAAAAAATATGAATTTGATCTAGTTTTATTATGTTCTTATGGAAACTTCACCTAGGAATAAATAGTATATTTTTAAAAAAAGAATTCTTTCCAATTTCTGTTATTCTGATCTGGTCCCAGCTGAAGCCTTATTACTTTTCTGTTGAAGGAGGCTCAAAGTTAAAGCATGCTTTTCTGGGGAGCAACAGTGTAGTAGAACAAAATACTCTTTGTGTAGTAGAACAAAGTATTCTCCCCCTATTCTGAGTTCCAAGTGAGGTTTACCCTCAAACCAAAGTCTCATGTGTGTTCAAACACCTGTCCTGGATTCTTGCCCTTTGTTGTGATGATTTCAAGAAATTCCTTCTAGAAAAAAAATTATCCCAATGGAATTTTGATGTTATGGATTAGTACATTTGGCCAGTGGTTCAAAATCATGATCAGTTATCCATCTCCCAGTCAGCACTGAATATATTAATGAATCAAGTGTGAGACACACATATGGAAAAACACCTGGTTAAGGTCATCAGCAATGGATTCCAGAACCAGTGGCACATGAAAAAGGGGGAAAAATATTGTATTAATAGCAATGTCAGCTTCCTTCTTCTCAATAATACTTTTAACAAGATAAACTGTCAATAAGTAGATAGCATTACATCATAAAAATCCTCTAAATTTATGGCTACATTACAAGCAGCCAGGATGCATTGCCAAATACAGTATATTAACTTTTTAACTGCAAATCAGCTTTCCGGTTTGCATGTGTTAAAACCATTTCTTTTATACTGCAAGTAACACTTGCAGTGTCCCCCTTTTGGCAGTTATAAGGGATGATTTTCAACCCAAAGAACACTGGGCCCAGAGAACAAGTTCTGAAGTACATTTTATATTTCACAAAGGCTCAGTTGAAGAGAATGTTGTGAAAGCATCCAAAAACACTTTTGGACACTGACTTTGTATGCTGTATAGTTCATATGCTTGCTTTCCAATAGTTCAGTGGTTTCAACACAGAAATTGTTTCAGTCTGATAAAATTGTTTCAGTCTAAACTGGATAAGTTTAAAAATGAAGATGAAAAGAAAGTGTACATCTACTCTGGACCCCACAGACAATATTATTTGCTTACTTGTGTGGAAAGATAAATTTTTGGCATACTTTATTGAATGGAAAAATACATGCAAAAATTATAGGGATATTCAGAAGCTAAAAGTTTAATAATGGGCTTCTGTACAATATTGGTAAGCAATAGTTTCTGCTTAATTCAATTTTATATTTTTCAGTTAATTAGAAATTTGCTATACCAATTTCCAATCTTAATGGTCTAAGTTTCAATATCTTAGTTTCCTAAGGGAAAATGTAAATAAATTGTAATTTACAAAACAATCCAAAATGACAATGAGTTAGCCTTTAAATTTACCTTTTCCTTATATGTAAAAGCAACAGATCAGGACAGAAATGAAAAAGAAAGGCTGTGTACAAATTTGAGGAAGAAAATGTAACAGAACTTAATTGGTCTTTGGAGAAGATGGCTTAGCAGTCACATAAAACCCATCAGAGAATTTTGTCTCATTGTTCTTTATTATGAGTGGGAAAAACAAACAAAAAGAAGATCTGTGACCAACAACTGCCTGTGTATTCCTTCATGAAAATGTAGTCAGTGATGTAAAGATTGGAGAAAACAAGAGAGTGAGTAATTTCTGAAAAGAAATATTTTTGGTCTTCCATTATGTATTAATAAATCTTGAAGAAGTTTCTGTGGTTCTGCTTTTGCCAATAATACATCTATTCTTGATAGTGTGTGAATCAATATATTTAACTCCTGCTGAAAACTGTAGAAAATTTAATAAAAAGTTTCTATAATATTCTAAGACAGCAGTGTTCTGGCAGAAATACAGAAAAAAATTAGTGAAATGCATAAGATTTTGTATTTGTGGGCTAATTCAGGAAGACATAACCTAGGGGTCCTTAAAATGGTACTACCACATTTTCAGGCATCATTGATAGTAAAGTAATTACAGATACTTAAGGGGTGTTTCTGGATTGTTTAATAGTCTGAGTGAACTGTTTGTGATTTTGAACTGTGCCTCCTTCCCCTGCAGTTATGGATTTTTTTGAAGCACTTTGAAGTTCTTGAACAAAATTTGCATATTTTTTAATGTAAAACTCAGTGTGGCTGTCAAGCTCAATACAGGCTAAAGTCTGGCTTTGAGAGCTTTGACAGGTATTTGATGGGTGTCTGAGGTTCTACAGTTCTTCAGAAATGAAGAAACATGTAAATTCAGAAATACTTATATGAGCCAGAATGCAAGAGAGAATTGATATTTAAACTATGGACATCAGTATTCCCAACTTTCACATCTGAACAGGCAGCTGACTGGGAGCCAGATTTAGAGAAGATTCAAATAAAGCTCCAAAGCAAGATCCATCTTCTGTTGCACCACAGTCTTGGGTTGTTTATTTAGTATTTTAATTTGGGATTCAATTCAGGAGGTTTTCATTGCTACAGAAACTCCTCTTATAAACATCTGTCTAGCAGAATATGGGGTATTAACTATTGTGACTAAAAAAATCTTACTCCCTTGCCTTTGTGCAAGTTAAAACACTGTGAAACTGTCTATTAAAACATGAGTCATCTCCTCGTAAATAACTACTTAGTCAAGCTTGATTTATCCTAGGTAAATTCATATTAATCTTCCAGATCACTATTTGGAAAATATGTATTTGAAATTGTCTTCCCAGAGGACTTTGTCCGCAGTCTTCCTGGTGTTTGGCTGGGTATCGTGATTTTCACCCTTGTTGCTTTCTTTATGGTTGATAGGATGTTTCTGTGTTTGCTATCACCTTTCAAAAATTACTTACAGTGGCTTTCTGATGATATATGCAGGAACCCACAGGGATGCATCTTCCCTAATCCTGTAGACTTCTTCATGTCCAGATGTCTTAAGCCTTCCCTAACTGTGATCCTGTGACTGACACTGTGCTCCCACAGACTCTGCAGTGCTACCACAGCTCATCATTTCCAGTGATGTCATAGACATCTGACAGTGCATGGACCCTAAATTCCTACTTATTTTTCATGTGCTTGTATTTGAGTGCAAACAACTGAGATATAGGCTCTAGCTATACCTGAAGTGGAGTGTGAGAGATGACCCTTTCCTTTGAGTGCTCTCTGTATTCCCTTCACCCACTTTCCTTTGGCACCACCCTTGATACACCTAGTTTAGAATGATAGAACAGTTTGGGTTGGAAGGGAGTGTAAAGATCATCTAGGTCCAATTCCCCTGGCATGGGCAGGGATGTCATTCACTAGACCAGATTGCTCAGTGCCCCATCCAACCAAGCTTTTAACACTTACAGGGACAGGGCATCTAGAACCTCTCTGTGCAACTTGTTCCAGGGACTCATTACCCTCTGAGTAGAAAATTTCTTCCTAATATCTAATCTAAATCTGTTCTCTTGCAGTTTACATCCACTGCCACTTGTCCTGTCACTATCTGTCCATATTAAAACATCTCTCTTCCTCCTTGTTATAAACTCCCTCAGGCACTGGAAGGCCAAAATGAGGTCTCCCTGAAAGCTTCTCCATGCTGAACAACTCCGGCTCTCTCAGCCTGTCTAACTACAGGATGGTTGGCAGATCAAACTCTTGCTTTTCCTCACTGACCACTTGCTCCTACCATATTTTTAAGAGGCAAGAGTTTCAATCTAGTATAATTTTAGCTGTAGGTCCTCTGTGAGCTTTCTTCACAACAGGCAAACTTCACCCTTTCCTCTTTTGTGTGCAACAGACAAGGACATCTTGAAAATCTCTGTAATTATATTATGTTTGATTATGTTGTGTGAAGAAAAAGTACAAATATTCTCTAATTAGAATTTGTTTAGAGTTTCCTATGGCACCTTAAGAAACTAGAGATCCAAAATTCTGTCATATCCATGATTACTGCCTAAAATACTGAAAAAAAAATAGATCTCAGGATTCATGTATTTTGCAAACAAAGGAGAACTAGAAGAATGAGCCAAACAAGAAAACAGCTAGCAGATGCTAGGCTTATGCTGTACAACATACAAATATTTTCCTTCTGAGGGCAACTCTATTATTTACAAAAGAAAGTTTAGAAAATAAGTGGCGGTAAGCTTCTGGGTTGCTAAGAATTCCTAAAGACTGAGCTAAAGATTTTAGTTTAGTCCACATAGCAACTATTTGGATGGAGGGAGTCTCACTTTTCATGGAGTCATCTTAATTAGGAATTTACTTTATTAAAGGTAAAAAGTCCAATGTAAGAAATATAAATGTATTGCTCCTAAGAATGACCTTAAAAATGAGAACTTTTTTCTGTCACTAAAAGGCTTTTTAAATAGGAATATTTTAATGTATAGCCCTTTATGCAAATTTACCTTTATGCAAATTTACTGCATCAAAGCCTCTCTAGGATTCACAAAAGACCAGATTCCAACAGTGCTGACAAAAAAGATTCCCTGTGCTTATCTGTGCAATTGATAGAAATTATCAGTGGCTCTGTCACTCTACAGTAATTTCTGGAAGAGTAAAAAGAGTGGCATAGAAGCTCCAAATATTTGTCTAACTTGTGTCTTTCTCCTCTTTTTAACCTAATTGTAAAAGAAAAAAAAAGAATAGTCCATAATCATTCAGGATCATCATAGGTCAGAAAGCCCCATACCGAGCTGCAAAACCTAGAATGTTCTGTTCCAGGACTTTAAATCTGTTGACCTGTATATATGTAGAACCTTTTGAACAATTAAGAAATCTGTGTGAATTCAGGAACAAAAGAGAGTGGCCAAAAAAAATAGGTGGAACAGGTATACGGCATTTGTAGGAAAGGTCATTGGAAGCTGTTTGGGAGATGCATTTCCACACCTGCAGCTGAACACTGATAAACATACACATCCCATTTACATCCCTGCACAGAGTGCATGGGGGAGAAGGTCAGTGACAGGAGCCTAGAACAAACAGTGTTGTGTTTTGGCTGTGGAGGAACAGTTACGAGCATGGAAAAGAGTCTGCTCTGACACCACTGATGTGAAAATGGATCCAGGAACATGTTAGCTGGAGGATTTTCCACAAGTCTGAAACATCCCACAGCTGCAGCATTTGTTTAAATAGACACTTGTTTTCTGAGTGAAATTACTTAGTGAATATGCTGTGGAAACAACAAAGACAAGTTTATACCAGAGGTTTGTAGCCAGGGTTCTTTACATAGCTGAGCATCCACAAATGTGACAGCAATCAAGTGCACACGATTTTCTTTTCCTGTGTTAATTGATGTGATGAAATCGTTTCTAAAATTTGGAGAAGTCAGTAGAAAGCAACTGGGAACAAGGAAAATGGTCCCAGACTCCTGGCAATTAATAAAACAAAGCTGAAATGTAAACAGCATGGTGTAGGTAGAAGAATTTCTTGCTAATCTTTCTGTTATTCTTTAGTAAAACAACCTATTTCCAAGAGTAAATGTCTGAGGTAATGAGTTTAGAAGTGTATTTCCAAGTCCTAATGCATCAGACTGGAGACACATGGGCTGGTAGCCCAACAAGGAGGCAATTGACACACTGGTGGTGGCCACACTAGGTGGCTGAAACATCAGTGCATGAGCCATGAAACAGTTGGGAGAAAGAGTGCTGAGAGTCCTGAAATCTACTTTCTTCTAAAGATAACTAGTGCTTTTTTTGGCCTGAACGCTAGTACCAATCTGATGGTTTATGCAAATAGGAAGAAGGACCAAAGAATGTGCCAGTGAAGTAATCAAAAGGGTCATAAGGAATTACAAAAGCATTGTTTTAGAAGTAATTCTCTTTCCTTTTTGGTATCTTCAGTACTTCTCCATGTTTTCACCTTTTTTTTTTTCTTCTTCAGTAGTCCTAGTGCTAGTCCTACTGTAAACACATTTTATTGCATAAAGGTGTATTATGTGCTCCATGATGACAGAAACTGTGGTAGAAATAAACCCATGTCCTAAATATCCAGTGTTTTCCATCAGAAATTTCTGTTTTCCCATACCTGTGTGGTACCAGAGCACTCCATATGTCCTCTCTCAGATGGCAAGGACTGCAGATAAGCACAGACCTGCCCAGCTCCCTTTCCTCAGCCTCCTGCACCCTGATACAGGTGGCCTCATTCACTGCCATGTTTCTAGAAGCTTGGGCAAGGTAAATTTTAGCGCAGGTAAACACCACTTAATTTTGGGCTAGCTTTGCCCATTAATTTCTTTAATTCTTTAAATTGTTCTTAGACTTTGAAAACTTTGTTTCACAAATCCACCTATGTCTATTATTGCAATTTTTTATATTATCACAATTTATTTCCTTGTAACTTCCTGTACCTTTGCAATATTTCTTTTTTTTTTTTTTTTGCTTCTTTACTGGCTTTTCCTGAGAATGACTTGCTGTTTATGTGTCTGCCTTACCTTTTTTTTTTTTCTCAACTGTTTCTGACTGTTTCCTAACACTATTTTAAAGTCATCATCTAGGCCTGATGTGTCACCATCTCTATTTTCCTTTCCACCAGTCATAATGTTATTGCCAAAGCTTATCAACAATGATCTAATATGATAATTACCTGTAATTGTGGAAATGCTGTATGATAATTTGCTTCATAATTTGCTTTATGAAATGCTCTAGGGCCTTGGGTTTAGTACCAGTCCCTAGGATGCTATAGTAGAAGATTACTGATTCATTTGAAATATATTTATGATTAATTTTGTTCCATTTTAAATAAAAATTGATATATTTAGGACTGCAGTAATTTGAGAAAATTCATTTTCCTTAACCAAGTTTCATGTCCTTAACTAAGATGAGAGAAATAAAAAGGCACTTGGGATCCTCTGTCTGTAAATTTTCAGTGATGTGAAGCCAGTTCATTTTTGCATCATTAAGCAAGAAAGATGAGGTGTTGATTTCCCAGGTCAGCTGCACTACCCTTTTCCCTTTATTCCAATATTGTTAAAAAATCTTCAGCCAGCGGTAAAGGAGGGAAGAGTCTGAGGTTTTTCCAAGTGTAAAGGAATCCCAAGCTAGAGGAAAGTCATCTTTATGCCAGTTATCCTTCACTACTATTGCAGAAGGTGTTTTGGGCAAGGCAAAAAAGGAGCACACTGCATTCCTCCAGCCTGCAGCAAAAGAGAAATGCCTGTGTCATATTCCCAGCAGAACATTTTTTAGCAACCTTTACAATCAAAAGTGAACAAAGCTGGTGGTGAATCTTTCCTCTCACATTGCTTTTTCCCGTGTCAGTGTCCAGGAAAGAACCTGATCATTATGCTTGTTTTTGAAAAGGCCAAGATCTGCACCAGTTATTAGCATTTACAATATATAAATATTACTAATAAAGTTGTGCAAATCAAGACTGAACATTATTCCAGTTAATTTTCTTTGAGATATTTAATTATTTTCCTGATATTTTTACTTGACAAATTTTATACTTATCTTGTTTGATTTTTCCATCAGGGTTTCCTCCTGTATCATTTTGGAAATGAAAAAAACCACAGCTATAAAGCTCCATGAAAAATAAGAAATTCATTTAAGCAAATGTGACCTATGGGAAATCCTAATTCTAGGGAGTCTGCTTCAGCAAAATATTTGATGACATTTTACCTTGCATGTGCTGATTCTTCTTCTCAAAAGACAGCAGTGCAACAGCTACTGAGAAGAAACTAACCTGGCTGAAACCAGGACAAAAAATGTTGAAGCCTGGGATAGCATCAGAACCTACATTTTTCTCTGCATCTGGCCTCTGAATTACTGTAAGTATAGGCTTTGTTATGTTGTAGAATAAAGATCAAAACTTACTACCATTTCATGTTAGAGACTGCAATATAGACTATAAATGTCCAGAAATATATATATGTATATAAAATGAGTGTTTTCCAAATGCTTTCAGTGTTCCTGGTTTCAGTTGTAAATCCTTTTACCCTCCCATAATGCATGGTCAGTATTATAGATCAGTCATAAAGACTGTGCAAAGACTGTGCAAAAATCAGGTACAGACATAGTTCTCTTCTTAATTTGAGCACCCCAAACTGTTTATTGGTACAGTTAAATTTATTTTTAATGGTTTTAAATGGCTTAACAGCCTGTTCAATGCTCGCAGGAGTCAGAAAAAACTTCTCTGAAGCAGTGTAGACACACTGAAAAGAGAAGCTCTTTACACAGCTCTGATTTCTTTGAAATATTACACTAATTTCTTACCAAAAAATGGCAGTATCGTAAAAAGACACTATTAATAGATTAATTCTATCATGAAGGAAAAGAAAAAACCACTAAACAAAAGCGGGGATTCAGGAAAATCCAGTTTTAAGTTGTTGAATTCTGCCTTCAGATTATTTTCAGAAGCATTTCCTCTCAAGACTACAAACAATTTTGCACTTGTATTGTCTTTCCTGTGAAACAATGAAATCTCCCTAAGAGAACTCATCTCAGCACCAGCACGGTGTTCTTGAGCCCAGTTAAGAATTCTTACAGGGAGGGAGGGAAGGAGGCTCTACCCACCTCTTCAGCCTCGAGAATTCTGCCAGGTGTCTCAAGGGCTACAAGCAAGTTTATACTTCCCTAGTGCCCTCCAGGGAGCTTATGCTACTCTCTAAAATACTCTCAGTAGGGCTGCTCTGTTATGAGTTTGGCCAAAACAACCAGTGGCTTAAGAAGGAGAGCTTTGCTGGAAAAACCCATGGAATTTCTTCCATGAACTCTGCTAGTAAATGTGTTTTTTGAAAAAAAAACTCTTTGTAGTTAAAATTCTCTTAAAAATAAGGGGTAGAATCTGCAGGAACTTAGTCAACACATCTTTTCCTACAGACAGAAAATTTGAGTGTACTAGGCCTTACAGAAGGCAAATATGGTCATCCAAATGCACACCCAGTAATTTTTATATTCTTTATTCCATTGCTGCTAATTGTGTTCTTACCAAGGCCATCTAGGAAGACAAATTATTGTATCAAGTACAGTTTCTACAGAAAAGGGACACTGAGATGAAGAATTTCTGTTAATACAATTTATGGAGAGATAGGTTTTGCAGGTGCTCCATATTATACATTTGGATTTCCAAATCTTCACCTAATATTTTTTCTTTCCATAGTGGCTATGGTAGATTAATCTTTATCCAAATATCCTTAAAAGGAACATTGTGATTCACCTTGCCAAAACTGCATATGAATTTTGAAACAGAGAAAATGTTCATGTTTGCTGTAAGAATTGGCACCCATTCTGTATCACTTCAAGAATGGTTCCTGCACTACTAGGCTGAGAAAAGGATGAAACTTAGTTTTAAAGGAAAATCTATTTATAAAAGATGATATTTATTTCTTTTTAATGCTTATTAAGCAGAAGTGGCTCTCTCCTATATTTAAATTAATTTTTTCATTCATACTTTTCTACTAGTGCCAAAAAAAAAAGATATTGATTTTGGCACTCTTTATCCTCTCCCTGTAACTTGTGGAAGAGCTCATAAGCCAAATCCAGGCATGCTACATATGATATAAGTAGCTCTCTGAAATCCAGTGTATTTGCCTGAGTGTAACATGATGGGCTATACATGCAAAGGCTACAGAAGATCAAGAAAAGGTTCCTATTCATTTTATAACAAGTCTTTCTGGCTGTTGAGGTACTAAATAATCTTGCCCTTTCAGCAGTGCTCAGAATGGGGTCAGCTTGGCTCCCTGGGAGCAAGGGCTCCCAGCCATAGGAGGGATGGTGAGTTCAGCCAGAAGGAAGAGTGAGGACCATGACTCCTGGCAGGAGGGTGTGCACCATCCAGAACTGGCACGAGAGACTTTGGGTTTGCCTTGCAATCAAAGGAAATGGGTTTGATGGGAGCCATGGACTGTCTGAGAGATTTATTTTTATGGCAGAACTTTTGTATATTATTTCCCGTCAGCAGTGGGATTAATACAGTCAAATACAGCATTTCTAATGTTTTACATAGCAAAGGCACAACAAGGTTGTGCAAATAAGACTAAGAAGTTGTGTAGCAGATAATGGCTACCTATTATTACTATTATGATTATTATTTTAATTATTTTGATATGCTATTATTATAGTATCCCCTTAGAAAGTGAAAAAATAGAACTGGCACATTAGTGGGTTCTTTTTCTTTTTCTTTCTTTCTTTCTTTCTTTCTTTCTTTCTTTCTTTCTTTCTTTCTTTCTTTCTTTCTTTCTTTCTTTCTTTCTTTCTTTCTTTCTTTCTTTCTTTCTTTCTTTCATCTTTTCTTTCTTTCTTTCTTTCTTTCTTTCTTTCATCTTTTCTTTCTTTCTTTCTTTCTTTCATCTTTTCTTTCTTTCTTTCTTTCTTTCTTTCATCTTTTCTTTCTTTCTTTCTTTCCTCTTTTTCTCTTTGACATGAAATAAAGCAGTCCAACCAAATAATCAAAAACTCACTCACAAAAAAGCATTCCTAAAAAAAGACCTCTTGTAAATTAAGTCATTTTTATAGAAGCTTCCTGTTTACACTTTCACATACATTCTTCTGACTTTGACTGAAAATTCATGGTTACATTTTGGATTTTTACTATACTTGACATCACCCACAGTACTGCTGGTATTATGCACTTCACTCAGTTCCACCATACCACCAGACACTGGTTTTAGTTGTTAGCTTCTTTTTCCTTTTCACCTGTGAAAAATATATCACTTTATGTGTTCATGTATAAGCCCATTATATGGGCCATTATATTGTATGATTTTCGAAGTATGTGCATAGTGAAGAATGATTTCTCCCTCTCAATGTATTTAGTTCTGAAAAAAACAATTAAGTAAAGAAAGCAATAATTTTTGGGGTAATTGATACATAGCTGAATCAATTACATAATATAATTAAGTATAATTAAGTTCAGGTACTATTTAATTAAGGGGTAAGTATAAACTATTAAGGGGTAAGTATAAACCATTACTAATGGGATCCTTTCAATATTACCTGGAAAAAATATTGTACCGTGCAAATATATAAAGATCTTAATTTATGTTGAAAAATCCTGAGATTATAACTTCACTCTTATGATTTTCTCAATTAGGATATCTTTTGTAAAATCAGAAACACAGACTACTCTAAGTACTCTAAGTTCATATTCCTTCAGCCAAGATTGTATGAGTAATTGGCTACTTGGGTTAAATGCACCATGTCCATTTTAGATCAGACATTTCTCAACCCCATATTAATTATCAAAACAGTTTGGAAAGCTAGTTACCAGTAATGGTGTGTTTGGCAGCTAACAAAAATTGCATAATCAGCTTTAATTTTCCATTGTCCAATGTTCTAAATGAAAAAGTATTACGTACCTTAGGATGTGGGATTTTTTCTTGCAACTATTTTCAAATTTATATTTAGTGCCCTAGAGCAAACATAATAAATAGCAATGTTCTCAGGTATTCGCTTGAATGCAGTCAGTAAAAACACATTTATAAACTGCTGCCCAGTGTGTGTCAGAATCCTAATTTTTTATGAGTCACACATGACCAGGTTGCACTACAGACAGGGATAAATAATTCTATGGAATAAGAAAACTTCTCTGGCAGCTTTGTGCCTAGCCTATTTTTCAGACAAGAAGTATAGGTTGTTTCCCAAGATTGTTATTTGTGTTCATAAACATAACCTATGTAAACAGGGTAGAGAGGAATATTCAAGGACTGGGAAATCTAACTGACATTCACAGAACAACCAGCTGTCAGAGGGACCTACAGAAGGAGAAAGGCATGGAAAAATTCTTTGTGTGTGGTTTGCAGGTACTCTTTTTATGTATTCTTTGTGAAATTTCTGTTCTTTTTTGGTCACCCTTCTTTGAATTAATTTGGTCACTTTCAATTAGCTTTCTCATTCCATATTTGCACACTGAGATCTGTCTCCTGAGGAAACAACAAACCTGTGTTAACCCTGAAAAAACTATAAAGACCAAACATATTTTAAAATGCTTTACAAGCAAGCCCAAAATTCAACCTCTAAGACATAATATAGAGTAGAAATTCTCTTGTTAGTTTAAAAGTTAATATAAAAAAGATAAAATACACTCACACAACCAAATAATGATTCAATTTAATATGGAAAAGAAACTGGGAGACAATATTGGATTTGATGACAAGGTATACTATTCTGGAGGAAGGTTATGAATGGATTTTAATTTAACATTGTCAGTCATGACCTTTGGGAAAAATTGAACTTGATTATGTACATCTGACTGTAGACATTATCAGTAAGAAAGAGACCATCATAAATACAGGAGGAACTGAATTGTTTTGAGTATAAAAATGTGTGATGTAAGGATAACAAAAGCAAATTTATTTATATAAGAAAAATTAATAATTCTGACCTCACACACTAAGCAAACATGTTCAGCTTAGAAACTGAGTATTTTTAGAATGTATTCTTAGATAATTTAACGAATACAAAGTAGAAACCAAGGGGAGGAAAATAATTTGGGTTTTTTTAACAGGTCAAAATAAAGATGGAGAAGACATTACACTTCGTAAACACAATTAAAGCAAACACTGAGGAATGGAGAAGGTAAAGGGGTTTTGGTAGGTTTGTCAATGTAATTAACATAGTCAGTATTTAAGAAATACTGAAATGTTTGGGTTACTTCAAGTTGGAATCAAAACCATGTAAACAATCCAAATTTACATTAAAACGGGTTCACATCACTCACACTCCAATTTCCTGTTCTTTAACACCAGATAACAAAAGTTCATTTTGTTCTTTTGCAAACAGGTAGACGTCCAAAAGTCAACTTCCAAACTCGAGAACTTTTTAAGGATTATGAGTATATATATAAGTAAAGACTAGTAGACCTATTATGTGATAAAAGCTTTCTGCACAACCAGCAAGGAGCACAGAAATGCCAGGGCAGGAACAGGAGCCCAAATATTATCTTGGTGTGCTGCTCCCAGACTTAAAACAGGAGCCAGCAGGCAGAGTTAGAGGAAACACCAAAATCAGAACTCAGAGAAGAGGACACCCTGTCTGGAGAGACCCTGCAGTGTTTCAGGATAATCTCAGTGTCCAAGTGGGACATGGGTTAGCTGCCATGGGCCAGCAGCAGAGCTCCTTTGGGACAGAAGAGTCTCTTTGGTGTGGTGCACATCACTCTGGGAGGGGGAAGAGAGCTCAGGGCAGCACAGGGTGTGGGATGTTTCGGGGAGGAAAGATGTGCATTAAGATGATCTGTACATGCAGATGCATTTATTTGTCCTTTCATGGTGTAGCAAGTGTGGTTCAAAACAATAAAAAAAATGGAAGCTACAATTATGAAAGCAAGCCAGACTACTTTGAAAGAAACACCGATTCAGACACAAATTGGTTTTTGGGGAAAAATGTGTTTAATGCGTAAGGTGTGGTGAAGATGGGTCAAAAAAGGGTTGTTCACAGATGTGAGAGATGTCAGGACTGGGGATCATAGGCTGGGAAAACATTCATTTGGTGAAAGTTACCAGTGAAAAGAAAAATTCAGTGGAATTAGGTCCAAGTTGTTTTAGTAAGAAACACACTGCTATTCACTACAATGTTTTGCTCAGTATGCTTTATTTTTTGTCCTAAATGGTATAGGAAAAAACCATTCCAGATCCTGGAAATAATTGTCTTGAAACCAAATTCTTGTCTTAAATTGACATAAACGTCCACCATGTGGAGTACAAAGTTGAAGTCAATTTTCTTTAAATGGCATAGTAGCTCAGCTGAAAAATGAAAAATGTAAAATTTTGGCCAGCGGTGCTAAGCAGTAGGTGTTACAGAATTATGTTTACATTTCCTAGTTTATCCACTCTCTATGTTTTCCTTAGGTGTATCTTGATTCTACTGCATTTGGCAAAGGGTACAACTTACAATTGATGTATATGTAAACTTGTTGGAACAGAATGCATGTGTTGTAAACTTGGTGAGACAATATCTTGTCTCATTTATGAAAACAAAAAATCCCAACAGTTCATAGAGCTATTTTGCCTTGATATGTCAGATTTGTATGGAAGGTAGCAAGAAAATATTATTACCTATTTCTCTGTTCTTCGGCGGTTGACAAAAGCAAAACATGATCCTTTGAGAGTGTTGCAACAGGTACTGAGGGAAAATCAGGTTAATTTGCATACACTGTTATGGAGCATTTAATGAAACTTTATTTTAGAAGCTTTCTAATGTTGAATGATTGCTTTAAGAAAAGAAAAAAATTGAAAAAACTCACATGAGAAACAAAGTACTGTGCTGCTTTCACTTAAGGATCCTTTGGTAAGGAGTTTGGAATCAGTGAAACATGCTGAGTTCTCCTCTCCTCTCCTCTCCTCTCCTCTCCTCTCCTCTCCTCTCCTCTCCTCTCCTCTCCTCTCCTCTCCTCTCCTCTCCTCTCCTCTCCTCTCCTCTCCTCTCCTCTCCTCTCCTCTCCTCTCCTCTCCTCTCCTCTCCTCTCCTCTCCTCTCCTCTCCTCTCCTCTCCTCTCCTCTCCTCTCCTCTCCTCTCCTCTCCTCTCCTCTCCTCTCCTCTCCTCTCCTCTCCTCTCCTCTCCTCTCCTCTCCTCTCCTCTCCTCTCCTCTCCTCTCCTCTCCTCTCCTCTCCTCTCCTCTCCTCTCCTCTCCTCTCCTCTCCTCTCCTCTCCTCTCCTCTCCTCTCCTCTCCTCTCCTCTCCTCTCCTCTCCTCTCCTCTCCATTTTTCCTAACCATTATTGCATGCTGTGATGTTTCTGTAAAATGACATCAACTGGAACCTGATGATTATTTTGGTGGGATAGCATGAGCTATAAATGAAGGACAAGTACAAAAATGAATCTAAAATCTTTATTGTTTTCGGTATTCATCTGTAGATGTCATCCGTCTTTACATAAAACCTTCAACGTACTTTAGTTCTTCATTGCTCTTAAACATTGGGTAAGTCTTCGTGGAAGCAGATCCATTCTGCTTCTTGCTTTTCTTATTTCCAGTAAAGTCTGTTTTGTTAACTCTTTCATTCCCCTGCCTTTCCAGTAGATCATGCAGTCTCATGACTCCACAATAGCCCTCTGCCCACCTTGTTGCTGTAGTCTATATTTTCATTTGTTGCAGCATTCTTGAAGGCACTAGATGTAAATTTTGCTGCTGCTGTTAACCTACTTCTCATACAAATGTGACTGTGGTATGTTTAGTTGTGGAGATTAAAAAATGTTAGGACATATAGCCTTGAAACTATGAGGCTTTTAAAATTAAAGCCATTTTGGGTTATATTCAAAAAAACAAAAAAGCTTTGGCTACTGAGCCTTTCAGACAGCACATGAACATAATTTTCAAGTGCTCTTTGAAATCATAGGCTTAGAAGAGCAATGACCTCACCATGACATAAAGACTCATTTGCAACTGCTGCACTCAAGAGTCTTTAGGGATCTTAAAGGCCATAAAAGTCAGGATTAAATTTCCAGTGCTTATGATGCTGTAGCTGCTAGTAATAAACAATATCTAAGCACAGTAATATACATTTTAGTGTACATAAAACTCTTGGCATTTTACATGATATGAGCAGTGAAAGAAGGATGGGCTTAAATTCAGCAGGCTCTCAGGGCTCCCAGAGCTTTTGGGAGCCATCCAAATGTGGGCAGTATGTGGAAAAATGACAAATTCAGGAGGAGGCATTGCAACATGCTGCTGTGTCTCACAGTCAGCAGGAATAAATGACTGTAGGAGAGGAGATATTGATGGAGCATCAGAGGGAGAGAGCAAGCAACTTCCTAAAGGTTATGTAATTGAGAAAATACTTGCATAATTTAACAACACAATTTTAGAACCTATTCAAACTAAATTATAGAGTGAAATTTTCTGTAGTCTGCCCATCACAAGCTCGATCCCCTTCCTATGCTATTATAGATGTCTCCATGTCATCAATTGATGGCTTCAGAGGGAAATAAACAGAGTTCATACTTTAGGTCAAAAATCTTTCATGATAACTGATGTTCCTAAACATAGATTTTGAAACACAGCCTCTCAAAGACTTTTTCCCAAAATTAATTTTTCAAATTTTTCAGGAAACATTTTTCAGTAGGTTAAATGGAACCTAGATTTTATGTACAAGGCTTTCTTGTTCTAAAAGGTGGTGACTAAAAATAGATCTCCTGTTGCCTACCTTTTCCTGAGTGCATAATAGACTTTTGTCTGAGTATTTTCCCCTGTACCTCATTCCATGCAAGAAATAGCTGAAACCCTAACACTCAAAACTTTTTTTGCATTCTTTATTATTGGACATTTCTTTTTGCTGTTGAGGACAGCTGGAATAATGCCTGAACCTCTATCCCTGTGGAAACCTGTTAGCTAATATTTTTGCTGACAAAAGTCTCTTTTCTTCCCCACAAATTATCATGGGATATTTTGTTTCATGCTGACTGCTCTCTGTTTCTTTACCCTCCTTCAGTTTCTTTCATGCTCCATTATTTTTTTGTGAGGGCAGAACTTTCTTCTGATGTTCTCTCTCATCACAAATATTCTGCCTTCCAGTGGTTTTCCTAGGCTTGATGGATGCAGCATTAAGACCGATGGATTTGGAAAATGTTGAAGGTCACTGAAGGGAGCTGAGTGCAGCTCTGGAGTGTTCCTTGTTTGGATGGGGGAGTGAGCACTTGGATGGTGAGCACTCCAGCTCCCACTGCACAGAGGTGCCTTCCTCGATGTCCTAAGGATGCCTGGCTCCTAGGATGAGCTGTATAAAGTGAGGGTGCCAACTCATGCCTGGGACAGTGAAGTGACATTTGGAATTACAGCCTCTGAGGAAAGAGCATGAAAGACCAGCCAGATGGTGGAAGCTCTGAAAGTGCAGCAATCTGAAAGATTCCTGCTCCTCTTGCTGTCCCACAAAGTCTCTCTATGATATTTTGAGCACACAACTAAAATGGCATATAGTCACATAATCCATTAAATGGCAGCCCAGTTTCTGCTACTTTACTCTTTCCTACCTTTTCTTTACCTTTTCAGCTGAACATCTCCTTCTACTGTTCTAAGCCACAACCCCATTTTTGGTTTTGGTGTCCCTGCAAACAAATCTATCAGACATGCATAATTTAGCGCTTGATTCCTGAATATAATCTTATATTTGAACCTTGTGTTTTGCATGAAAATGTGTCTGTGCTATGCAAGAATGATTTTTTGTGTATTGCACATTATGTATAGCAACAAGCATTGATATCAGTATGATTTCTTTCATTTTTAATTTTTTTTTCCTGCAAAAGCAGCAAAACATATGCTTTAGGAGAACAGTAAATCTCTCTGGCAGTCCTGAGCCCTGAATGTATTTATTTTCCCTACAGGGTACAGCAATAGCAACATCCAAGCCACTAGAAATTGGAGCTGAATATTAATGCATTAAATGGCCACGACACTTTCATAACGTAATTTAAACTCTCTGAGGAATGCAAATATGTCCTTTTTTTTTTTTTATTTGCAGATTAAAACAAAGGAAGGCTATGTATATGAGAGTTATTTTAATTTGAGGATAAAAGAAACTCTTTTCTGCATAAAAGGAAAGTAAAAGTTATGAGATAGAATAAAAGTAAGAATAAAAATATCATATTTAAATATGTCCCTTAGAATATATTACTTATTTCTCCAAAATATAACAACAATTTCTACAAAAAACCCCAACTATTCTACACTAAACTTCTCTTGAGGCTCAAGACTTCATTTTTGTATTATAGTATTCTACAATAAAAGCATGATTTTGGAGTTACTTGTTTCCACCCACCCCTTATGGGAGGGGCCTACCTGCCTTCTAACTTTGCAGCATATGCAGTTTTGGTGAAAGGGCTTTTGGTCCTGGTAGGAGTGAGTCAATTGACTAAAAAAGACAAACCCAAAGTTTTCCATTAAACATTTTCAAATACTGAAGCCACAAATTGATTCTTCTGTCAGAGATGATTATTGAGGAGTCAACACAAAAAAGGTATCAAAAAATGTAGGTAAGAGACACTCATACTCCTATCTTGAGGTTCTACTCTGTATTTAGCAGGCACTTCCCCTTTTTTTTAATAGGAGCCAGTGGAAATAGGTCATGGAAGTTCATTATAGTGCCACAAGAGTGGTTAGAACAAGTTTACAGGGTTGGGGTATTTCTACCTTCTCACAGTGATGCAAATAGAGAGGATCTCTGTGTAGATATATGATCTTGCTGTTTGCTTATCTGCTAAAAGAATTATTTCCCCCTATCTTCAAATCCAGGCAAGTTTTGTCTTTCTCAAACTGTTAACTACATAATTTACAGTGATACAGACATAGTTTGAAACAGTGAGTATTGCCCTGGAGCTTTCAATTTGTGGCTGATATTTGACCATCAAAGTATAGTTAGCACAGAGGGTGCAAAGATTAAGCCTCAGCTAATCAGGACAAATCACAAAGAAAGATGTTCTCATGAAGTTTCTAAAAACCAGGTTAATGAGGAGAAATGCTGAAACTGGTAAAAAAGTCAAATATTTCTTGAAACTGAAATTCAAGAAACATGGTAGAAATAATCTAGACTGCAATTTTGGAATATTTCACCTCATTTTTTAGTTTAATTTGTTTTATTTTCCCAGATTTTCATTTCCTATTGTTGTTTCTTGCTTTCCCTTCAATGTCAATTCTTTTTCTTCATCTATTTCAAAAGACATTTATTTTTGTTAATACAAATTTTCTTTTAGCAGAAACCATTTTCAGATTAATCTGTTACAGTGTCAAACCATAAATCACTGGATTTCTATCTATAGATTTAAAGATCTCCATGTGCTGTGTTTGGGAACTCATTTGGTTTTTATTTCACTATATGAGGTACTACAGAACAAATATCTGCAAATACAAGGTAGAAGAATAATAGAGGCAGAGGGCATAGAGTTTTTTCCCCTCCTGCATGGTCTGCGCTTTTGCAACTTAAAAATAATAAAAGTTGCCAAACAAATTTCTGAAAGGACAATCTAAAGGATGGGGTTTATGGACTGAGCCTGTAGCCACTGAACTTCCCCAATTATTTTGCCTCACAGGGAGAGAAGGTCTACAGATTGCCTACCCCAGACATGAAGAACTAATTCTGCAATCCATTGTATTCACTATCCTTGGGTCAGTGAACTCTTCTGTGTGACTTATAACAGTAATAGAATTTAGATCAGTTTTTCCTACTCCAACACTGGAGTGTTACAAAATGAGCATTAATTTTTTTGTGCTACGGCTCTGTACTAGACTGGTGATTCATGCTGAGCATCCACAACTCCTTCTGTACCTTTTTTATGGGTTTTATTAGTGCACCAATTAAAGTCTAGATTAATTGTAGCAACAGTAGTGGAGTTGCTAATATTGTATTGTGCAACCATGTGGGCTGGTGGGCTGAAGCTTGAGCAAAAGGGCTGTTGCTCCCCTGAGACCTGAAAATGACCTTCCCACAGATGCTGAAGGAAATGATGAAAAATAGAAAGTGCAGAAGGTGGCTAAAGTGGGGGAATACACAGGCAGAAAAAAGACCAAATTTCACACAGCTTGGCAAAGACATATGGCACCTCCTTCGAAAACACTTCTGTTTGAAGTTGAGGGAGTGATATGATGGCATTAATAATCAGGTTGTGAAAACATGGGCAAATTATTTGCAGAGAGCCTGGGGTGAGGGTTTGCAGTATGATATACAGCTTCAGCCTGGTCTGAAGGAAAACTTCACAAAGAATTCTGAAAATAATTTTTTTGAAAAAGGGGATAAAATACTCCATACTGAACATGTCAACAGCAGAATGGATGCTGAATGGATTGTGCCTATTCATGCCTGCTTTCTTGGGAGCTAAAACACTGCCAGAGGCTTCTGTGTAAGGAATGGCTCAGCATGCCAGGGTAGCAGCAGAGCAGGAGTCCAGCCAACAGAGTGAATGTTAAAGCACTGTGTTGAATCTGGCTAATTTAAATGACTGTAAAAGGCTACGGCCCAGTGAGGATGAGTAGAAGCAAAGATGATTTGCAGGAATACCAGAAAACTCAGGTAGAGATGACTGGTGGGATTAATGAAGGGGACCAACCACCTGCAGCAATTCTGAGCAGGAACAGAAAATAGTTTATCAACCATATAGTGAAGCTCTCCCTTCCTGACACCTTAAATGGGGCAGGCTGCTGATGTCCTCCAAAACTTGGCCTCTTCACTTCCTTGGGACAGCCAGTGAGTGATCGTGAAGGGGGAAAGAGGATCAAACAGCGGCTCGGTCATGGAGTTTTCAGCAAGAGACTTGCCTTTAAAGAACTACCAAATGTCTTTTCTGAGATTAGTGGTAATTTGCCACTTGTGTATTGTTACTTTACATTTTTCATTTCTTTTTCCCCTCTGAGGACCAAATGAAACCAAATGAACTCTTAAGTCCATCTGCTGAACTCCCTGCCTCACTCAGCATCTGGATGATTTAATTTCCTAGGTCTTTGAAAGCTCAAGCTGGTGACATTTTTAGCCAGGACTTCTTTAGATATGAAGACTATCAGACATGAGTTGGGAAAGACAAACAGCAGAGAAAGAGTGATTTTAGATGTGAGATGAAGGCAGCTTTGGAGGCTCTTGCTTGGATCATGGTGATCATGAATTTATAGGCGTGGATTTGGGTAGATATGTGCAGGATTAGGAGCTTTAGGAGGTGGACCAGATGTGACTTAATTTAATTTGCTTCCCAAATGAGCAATGTTTGGTTTCTGGTGACCGATGGCACTTTGTCTTGAATATCTCTGACTGTTCTTGTTGCATTTCAGACAGTAGGGACACTCATTCCCCCACAGGAGTGCAGGAACAACAAGCATGCAAACCAGTTGTATGACATACACTGCCATGAAATCCATGACAACTCAGTACATGTTGATGCTCTCACACATTTTTCTGCTTTATTCCAGAAAGATAGGTTTTCAGCTGAGAGGGTGTGGAAAACCGCGTGTATTGGGTCGCTGTGGTCCTATCTTGATCTAAATTCCAATACAGACTGGATTGGGTTTAAAGAAACCTTAGAGACCATTTAGTTCCAACACCCTGCCACGGGCAGGGACACCTTCCACTAGATGAAGTTGCTCCAAGCCCTGTCCAACCTGACCTTGAACACTTCCAGGAATAAGGCAGCCCAGCTTTTCTGGGCAATCTGTTTCAGTGCCAGACCACTCTTACAGGGAAGAATTTCTTCCTAATGTCCAATCTAACCCTTCCCTCTGTCAGTGTCATTCCCCCTTTTCTGTCACTCCAGGCACTGGAAAGGGCTCTATGGTCTCTATGGAGCCTCCTCTTTTCCAGTATGTACAACCCCAGCTCTCTCAGTCTCTCTCCACAGCAGAACTGCTCCAGCCCTTGGAGCATCTTCATGGCCCCCTCTGGGCTCACTCCATCATGAAAGTTCTTAAGTCATACTCTGGTTACCTCTCCATGTTCTCCAAGGCACGACAGACACCACATTCACTTGATGGATGCTTCCACATGGCACAGGGAGGACAGTGAGAGAAGCTTGTCCGTACCACACTGTATTCCAATCCCTGTTCTGATCATCTGCTGCCTTCTCACTGAGACCACATGAAAGTTGCTTATAGGAAGTGAAACTTCCAGTAATAAAAAATAGGAGGTTAATGTGTTTTTCTGCTTAGGTCACAAGCAGAAATTGACTCAATGATCTCATCACAGTCCCAAGTGGACATTTTTCTCCATTAGAAAGATTCTCAGTTTGACATGTTTTGAAAATATGTGAAGACCACAATTGAGGCTGGAGCAGGAGGTATTTAACAAGTCAGATGTTGTTCGGATTAAAATTTATGATGGAAGAATATTGTGTAAAATACAGATCTCCCAAAGAAAGCCAGAAAGAGCTTTTAAAATAGGTTAAACTCATTGCTTCTACTTGTCACATATAAATATGTTTAATTTAAATATAGGTGATTCATACCTCCTGCTGGATTAAATTAATGAAGAACTTTTGCTTTAGATCCATTTAGCTTCATAGACTTCAGTTAAGCTGGGCTAATAGTTCACTAGCTGGCTGAATGGGTATTTATATGAATGCCTCATTCAAAAATTAAAACCTTTGTAGTAAAATAGGCAAAATACATCAACTTTAGTACCATTCTTCACTAGAGACCCAGTCAATCTGAGTCTGTGGGACTGTAGCCAGCATTTCCAGTGGATTGAACACTCTCTTAAGTCCTCTGAGGGAAGTGGTCAGTCAATTCTCTGGCTGAAATCCCTGTGCAGGAAAGTGAGGTGTGAGATTGGGTGCTGCAGGGGAAAAAGCCTGCCTAGGACACGGCTCCACAGATCGAGCTTTTGCATCTACTCCTTCTCTACTGTCTCACAGAACACAGCAGAGATGCTGGCCCTGGAAGACAGTCCTGAGATTTTAGTTTTGAATGGTAAAGTAAAACCAAGACGGTTTAGGATGAAACTTTAGTCTTAGGTGTCCCTTCCATATTGTGTGTAAGCCAAATTCAAACCTTGACTGTAGGCACACAGTATTTAAAATGCCATAGAATTTGTGGAAACGTGTATATATACACACTCCCTTTCTTACTGTGGGCATAACTTAAACTTTTGCATGTATTTTCCTGTCCAGCCCAAGAGAGAAAGTCATGACAGGAATTAATTGGCTGTCAATGCACATGCTATTTTGAAACATCTGACTTATGAAGGAGCTATCAGCTGTAAGCGCTTCCACTGATCACATTAGAATCAGCAGTGCATTGGAAGAGGGGTTTCCAAATTATTAATGTTTGAGGTAAACCTTTTTCATGGAGCAGTTGCCTTCTTAACATACCATAACACCACCATACGAATATTCTAAACCAGGAAACCTTTTTACATTGCAGACTAAGGAAAGAGCAGGCTGATGACATAGTAGCACAGACATAAGAATTGAGAGTTTTTCTTTTTAATATTACCAAGTAATCTCAGTTTTTATTACCTGAGGGGAGGCAGGGAAATAGGGCTGGAGAGAGTTAGCTTTCACGTTTTGAATTAAAACTCTAGAAGCTAAGGTATACCATGAAAGACAACCTGGAGATAAATATTTCTGAGACTCTAATTAGAGAACAAATTGTTTTCAAAAGAAGACATCTCAAATATTTAGCATTCATCTTCACTAAACTATTGGGGTGATGATTATGCTAACAAATCATCAGTATTTATTTGCTAGAATATTTACACGGTATTTTTAAGAATATGAAGCTTATTTCTTCTTGGTTTTGAGGTTCAAGAATATGATATTTCATAAAGTAACATTTATCACACATGTATGACCATATAGAAGGATGATCCTAAGAGGTTCTTAACTGGTTATTTTTATCTTACCCACTGTAAGGAAACCTATATTAAATTGTTAATAACTGAGTCTTTATAACACATTATTTCCAATAACAAAATGTAATTTTTTTTAAAATTTAGATTCAATAAGCACTTTTTCTGCAGCTAAACCCTGAATTGTCATTATGTTTGCTGATACATTTGTTTGTACACAAGGATGCTTTTCTTATGGCTGCATAGGAAGTTCCTTTTCTGTTTCAATTAGCAAACTTGCTGCACTCTCTTTCATATGGAGCTGAATTCCAGAGCCAGTGAAATAATCAAAATTATTAATTATAATCAAACTATCTAGGTATTCAGCATGCACAACACCCCTTCTCTACCCTGATTAAGTCTATTTCCACAACATTCACTGCTTCAAAAGTGCTCTGGGGCCAGAGAAATAGCAACATGGGAGTATATGTCATCATCATCTTGAGGACATATTTCTAAACTAGTGTGAGAGAATATAGATTCAAATAACTTTTTTTTTTCATACTGAGTAGAGAAAGAATTTAAGCATGATTAAAAAAAGGCAGAGATTAATTTATGGTTTCAAAAATCAAAAGATCTGCTAGCTTAAATGACACAGTATGAAACCAATTATTAAAAATAGATGAATTGAGAAGGCTGATTGATCTTGTGTGCTTTTTGTAGCAGCTCACAGACACATGAAACATTTCTTTGCACTTATGTTACAAGCATACAATTTGGTAATCATTATACCCAAGCTTCGGGGGCTTATTATCACATTTCCGTAGAAGTTAATGTCTTCTGCAGAAGGCAAACTGTTAAAGTCAATTACTCAATGTCTTTAGAAACTGTATTTTCTTTTGAAGATTTTGGGGCAAAGTTTGGCACTCCTTACGACTAAACTAATCTGAGCTGCAAAGAAATCTTTCCCCTGCTGAGCAAATGATGACAGCATAGTGTTACTCTTTAGTCTATGCACTATAGTATTACCCTGTAGTCACAAGTCATACAGACAGACTTGAAAGAGCATTTTATGCCATTTCTGGAGCTGAACAGAAATTCTCAAATGAAACTTTACATCTCAGAAAACACAAATTAAGAGAAACCAGAACTTTTGCTATGCTGCATCTTTTTAGATGGCAAAACCAGCCGCAGCTGCAATACTTGCCTCCAGACAGAACAGCTGGTCAAAAGATCCATCCGAAAAAAGACACGGCATGGCAGAAGGAAGGGCTAGGTACAGGTTCTTTGGTCATTTAATACAGTAGAATTATATAATTGTGAAAAGAAGAACCCAAATAACCCCCTTGCCCCAAAGCAGACAAAGCAGACCCTTGTCTTGAGGTGTGTATAGCTTTAGGAAGGGCCCCACCCCTGGTGTAATCAGGTCATGAATGATGTGACTCCTTCTGTCTTGTAAACACAGTTTCCTTCAGACAGGAAAAGAAAAAAATAACAGACATGGATTTTTTTTTACCAAATGTAATTCTTATTTTCGGAATAATTCTGGTGCTTCAATGTATAATCTAATCACACATTGGGAGATCATGGAGATCAGAAAATCACATAACTGTTGGCTGGCAATTCACCTCATCTACTTACTGCCTCTGACAGAGTTAGTTTTGTCTTTGCTAGTCTTGTCAGGTTGGAAATGTTCCTAAACATTCCTGATGCTGAAGAGCCCACATCATGCCCAGGTTTTTCTACACTTTTACCTCTCTTTTTTTCTGCTTCTGCTGAAGACCATTACTTATACTGTAAGTAACCAACAAGCATGTTTAGAAAAATTAGATTTGTTTCACATTAGTACTTCTGACATAAAAAGGCAAACCATTCAACTTTCTATATCAATTAAATCCTTGTCTGGGTTATACATTAGGACTTTCTATTTCTGAAATTAAGCCTCTGCGTCTCTTGCATTGGAATAAAGGCATTTCTGATTTGCAGCTAATACACCATCAGCTTTTCTTTTGATCATTTTGTACAAAACTTTATCCCACTACCTTCTAAGCTTCCCTCCTGTTTTTCCTTACCTGGAGGAATTTTTTCCCTATCCCCATAATCCTAATTTAAAGCATTACTCATTGCATTCACAACTGTGCAACGATACTGTTGTCTTTTTTCCAGGGGAGCCCATCCTCCCTCAGTAGCTACAGAATACCATCATGTGATGAAGGAAAGGAAAAGCCTGCTGCTGACATTGCTGGCTTGGCCATATTTACCCTCAGGCTTTACTTGTCCCTGTGTGAACCCTGGTTTTTTCCCTGGGAGGGTTGATGAGAGCAGCCACTGCTGGAGCGCTGCAGTCACTTGTGGTCTGCTGAGGTTCAGTCTGGGCTGTGCTTTTATCTGTGCATGGAGTACCAGGAGCCCAGATGTATCCCCTCTGGCTGTCAATAACATTTTGGACAGCTCTTGTCAGGGCTGGGAGGCAGATGGGTCTCTCCACTGCCAGCAGGGGGAGGTCACCAACTACTTTTATGGTTTGGCATTCTGGAGAATGAGGGCAGCGAGTCTCACAGTAATCAAGGTTTCTGACTTTTCTTTCTCTGCCATTGGCATTCCAGCTTCCTGTGCTACCCTGGCTGCATATTTATTTCTGGAAGAATTAAAAAGGAATAGAAACCCTCCTCTGAAGAGAAAAATTAGTAATTTTCTAGGTGGTGTCACAGCAATTTTGCCAAAATTTTGCTTATGGAGCTGACTTTTTGGGCAGTGTTTTAGCTCAAAATGGAGCCAAAATGGAGACCTAAAAGGTCTGCAGTATCTCCTTGCAAGTAAGCCTGACTCCTGTTTTTGGTTTCTGCTTTGGGCAAAGCATGAATGAAGCACTTGGTTTTTACTCTGTATTCACAGACCATGTACTACTTGCATGTTACAGACTGCTCTGCTGGGAAAACACAAATACCCCTTGAAGATTATACATTATCTAAAATGCTATTAACTAAACATTGTCACTGCAAATTTAAGTGGCAGCAAAATAAAGAAGCATGAATGCTAGCTTGTGTAGATTTTAAATTTTTTTTTCTTATGGATTTTTTTCATGTTGAATATAACTTGATGGCATTTTTAGACATTCAAGAAATATTGATTTACTGCAATAGAGCTACCCAGGGGATCAAACTATTTAAATAGCACTGATGATGAAAGGGGGCTATTTATGTGACTATACATGAAAGTATTGCTTCATATTTGCAATAGTCCATAATTTGATAATGAGTGTTCACATAATTATGAATTATTCATAAGAATATGTTTTTCCACTCATAATTATAAGTTGCCTGATGCTTTTCCTCAGAAATAATTTTTACAATTTACTTTTTTTAAAGTATTCTTACCTATTATCTCAAAAAGCAGAAGTAGTATATGAATTAATTAGTCATATTTCACTAGGAATCAATCACATGCAACTGAATTAATTTTGAGTCAAGAAACCCAAAAGCTGAAATGAGCATACAACAAGCATTATTTTAAATTAAGCACTCAAAATATATGACATATGATCACCAGCAAGAAAGGATTTGCTGAAACAAAAAAACACACATGATTTTTTTTGCCTGATGTAGTCATAATTAATAATGTATTTTTTTCTCTTGCTATATTGCATTTTTGCTGCTCAGAGGGGATTTGAGATTAGTACTTCTACTCTCTTTACATTTTTCTTCTTAAAAATGTTTTTCAGCATTGATACAATGTTTGCAAGATAAACACACAGTAAAAAAATCCCCAAGCAATTTCGTGACTATATATTTCAAATCTTAAATGAGTAAAACCAGACTGTTGAAGGGAGAAATCAATATTTTCTTATGGTCCTGAGAATGCTACTTGAGAATACCTGACACTGGTAAATCTACTTAATTGCTGTGGCAGTATTTTCACACTGGAAGATTATAGTTTATTTATTGAAAGAATATACTTTTCAGAACAGTACAGAAAGGGTAAAAGGAAATGCAGAAAGCTTTTTTTTTTTCAATTTATTGAGAGTTCTCTGTTGTCTTGGAGATCCAGGCTCATACCAAAATTCATGCAAAATTAAGTGGGGGGTCATCCTTTTCAGCTGATTGCCTTGTGTGGAAAAAAAAGAGTTGCAATGCCATGCAGTAATGCCTCTGTGGGTCATTTATATAAACCATGTGCTGGGATTACTCAAACCTTAAAGGCTGGCACGCAAAATATTAAAGCTCTGGAGGCAATCAGATAGGATTCAGGGACTCTTGTTATTACAAAGCCTATACAGCTAATGTTTCTAAATCCATATCTTTGGAACAAGCTTTTAGGGGAATACTTAAATGCACCTACACAACTAAGTGAGTTCAAGGCTATGAGACCCATATGTTGTCAAATATAAATACTTTTTAAAACTGTTCTGCTGTTACTGAATATTGAGTTATTCAGTTCAAGAATTAAAACTCAGGGTGTTTGGACTGAGGGGCTCCCCATGTTAAGCCACATTCCTGAGACATGTTCCTGCCACCAGGCTCAACAGGGACAAAAGTCATGCCACAGCCTGGCAGCCCAGCCCTGCACAAAATAAAAAATAAAGGTGAGTCTTGTTCTCCCTGCACTAATCAGAAAGGTCTACTCAGAAAACAGTGACAAACACACATATATGGGGGCTGGCTTGGAACTTTCACTCACTTGGCATTATTATTTGGATTGTCTGGGAATGTTTTGCAATAAACCATAGATGTGAGTTCCTTCTCAATGTTAAAAATTGTCACAGTCCTTAACTACAATATTTTGTTTCAGACTTACTTCAGTTTCTTATTCAGAGGAAACAAAAAAAAAAAGAAAAAAAAAGAACAAGCAGTTATTTAATGTCCTGTATGACTGTGACATTCCAGGACAAATGGTGGTGTAAGGCAGAGTGATCAATATTTGTCTTCAATCAATTTCATTTCAGTTTCATCTCTTGTGGAGTACTGACAAAAAACCCCAGCCAGTACAGCCAATCTCAAATGTTAGTTTAAATGAGTCACTCATGTTGTTTGCATAGCAGGTCAGCTAATTGTTCAGTTTATCAGCATTCTATTTCTTTGAAGAAGCAATGAATATAAATAATTTTGAAGCAATGCAAGGGCATAGTCTCCAGTGTCAATGTCATGTGCTTCAAACAGTTTGCAGGGCTCTTGCTTTGCTTTCTGCCAGTGACTAATTCCATGTGTTTCAGATGGACTGCTATTTGTAATGATTTTGACAATTGGGAATAAATACCAGGAGCAAATATTTTTTTGGCAACATACAGTTGTGATTTAAGCAAAGATTGTCATGATTTTTTTTTTGCATTTTTGCGGTTTTCATCCTTTGAGATCAACATGATCTGAACTTCCCTGCCAAAAAAAACCAAAAAAAAACCAAAAAAAAAAAAAGGAAAAAGAGAGGATGAACGAAAAAACAAAACAGGTAGGGCAGGGAAGGGCAGGGAAGTGAGCTTAGTTTTGTAAGCATAAAATGTAGTAAGTAAATAAGCATATTTATCGTTCTTTAAAAAGGAGCTGCTGAAATCTGGAGGAGAGGTCACTATAACTCCTTGTGCTAGTGGGAGTGCAGGAATGATGCTGTGGCCAGCCCTGTGAGCAGAAATCTACTGATGTAGCTGCTGACTACCGGCCTCTGTCACACAAGACACAGCCTGTGTGGACATCTGAGCTCCTGCAGGTTCAGCATTTTGAGCTAAAGTGGCACCATGGGAGATCCTGGATCGACCACACTGGGACCCTGGTAGCCTGGGTACCAGTGAGGAAGATGGGGATGGAATGCTGGGTCTGCTGGAGACTTGCAGGAAGACTCAAGGCAATCCTCAGCTGAACAGAACACTTTGGGGCAGAAGACAGGAAACACCTGATGCGGTTCATGGGAAAACAAGGAGGAGCTGCGCTGTCACCTGGTGCAGCAGATGAACAGCAGTGCATTCCTAAGGCTGTCATCCCCCAAAAGAGCAGGTCAGGAAGTTTGGTGATCATAAGATTTATCTCCTCTGCTGTTCCTTCCCTAGCTTTTCTTAAAAGCCTTGTAAGAGTCATGCTTGAAATGTAATACTTCACCAACTCAGTCATTACTTGGCTGAGTGGCATCATAGAAAAGAAACAGCCCCTTTCCCATATTTGAAGCTCATGGCCTTAAAATTCTGCTTTATTATCTATGAGTTCAAAAAAACTTATTGTTCCATACTCCATTTTTTATTGTGTAGAAAGAGCTAGACCCCTTCTAAATTCTGGTTATTAAATCTGACAGTATTATTGCCCTCCAAAATATCCAGTGCATGACTTCTCCTGTAGAGCAAAAGGTTTGTGTATTTTTAAAGTACTGAATGAAAAACAGAGTGAAATTTGTGCTGTGCCCACAACATAGGCCCCATTGTCCTGGACCTGAAAGAAGAAAATAAGATGGAGGGATGTGGTTAATTTAGGTCACACATTTATTAACTGAACTTGGCTGGGAATTTACAGCAGTAACCTTCCCATTTGGGATCATATTTCTTTACAAAGCTGCTTCTGCTTGATGAATAGCTGCCTTTCCCACATTCCAACAGGGCCTCAAACATCTTTCCTCTCACAGGCACAATGGGACATCCTTGCTGATTCTAGGGATGTATCCCTCTTAATTTCCCTTCGTCGTAATTTGACAAGGAGGTTGAGCCCTTTCTGAAAGCTGGACGTGTATAATACCCCTGAAACCCACTGCATGTCAGCATCTGGACAGGTGCCTCTTTGTCTCTCCTGTTTTGTCCTTGCTGTTATGAGGAGCCAAAAAAACCCTCATAATGTAGAGTTATCTCAGTGGCACTGGAAAATAACATTTTCTGATTTCCCTAGAAAGATGGCTAAAGCAATCTCTGCCATAGGCCTCAAAATCATGTTTCCACATTAAACCAAGGGCTGAGTAGCAACCCAGGATTTCACAGAGTTTCAGGATGGTGAAACCCACTTCAAAATCTTCCCAAAATCCAGTAGAAACCATATAGGAGGAAATATAGGAGGAAAAAGGTGTCTCTGCAATCCCTGTAAAGCTGATCTTCCAAGATGCAATTAAAGCAATGACATTTACATTGGAAAGGGAATGCTCATCTTTTAAAATTCTGCACTGTAGTTTCCATAAGCTGGTCAGTGGTGAGGGCTCTCATCTGGAATGCTCATGGGGCCGACACTGTCAGATGTCTTTCCTAATAAGGTAAATCACACACTGCTTGGTCAATCAGCTAAACCCAGGGAATGAACTCCAGCTCAAGCTGCTTTGGCCAAAGGACACTAGCAACCACAGGTTAAAGTTCATGTCTGCCAATAACATGTTGCAAATCCAAGCAGAAATGCAATCAGGATGTATTTGTTACCTCTGACAAAAACTATATTATTATATTTAAATGATGGCTTTTCTTTAAAGCAGTCATTTTTCTGTCATCTGAGAAGGCTGATGTGGAACAGTTCAGAAAGTGAAAATAGACTCACTGTTCTTTTCAGAGCTTTTTTAAAAAAAATTATTTTATTTCTTAGGTGTAGGATTAAGTAGCCTTATTTTAGCTTGTTATAAACAAGAAGGAAATGGCATGACTTCTGCATGATGGTCTGTCCTTGTAAGTATGTCCCCTTGATTCTCTGGTATTTCTTGACATTAATACAAAGCACTGTGCCAAATAGTTTTATTGTATGAGCTTTTCAAAATTTTATTGGTAATTTATACTAAAGGAAGAATATGAGTGGGTGACAAATTTTATTCTTGATAAGAAAATACCCATATGCAAGGTGTGGCATTATGTAGAAATTAATATTCCAAACCTGGGTTGTGTATAGTATGTACATTGGTCAATAGAGATAGAGACATGATAGGAAATGGATATAGGGCTCCTGGACCAAAAGTATTCTGGATCCTTTAGAAAGGTGGCAGAGACACAAGACAGAGAATAGAGTGTGGCCTTAATGCACTCAGATATTGATACTTGAATTAAAACTCTTAAGACTAGTACTAATATGCTAGTAATTAACACCATACTTACATTATTGATATAAAATTAATGCAAGTACATTGATTTTCACACCAGAGTCACTAAGCTTATGATGAATAAACTAAAATAATTCCTTTGGATGCTAGATGGAAAATAAATCTTCTACTAATTAGTGCTACTTTTTGCTCAATCCTAATGAAAGGTGAAGTTGTACTTTGAGGCTCCAAATAATTTGATAAAAAGAAGCTTTAATGAAATCCTTGAAAGCTAAACCACATGAGAAATGGAGTATTCTGAAGAGACAGAAATTCAAAGGATGAATTCTGAAGCAGTACAAAGTAATACCTATACACATGCAGTGCTGACATTGGGGGTCCTTAATGTGTCATACTGTGGCTATCTTTGGAAGCCTCAAGAATTATGAGTGATTTTATTAATTTGAGCCAGAAATAGCTGCCTGAGTTCTCAACTGAATAAATCATACATGATAAAATTAAAAATATTTCTGGTGCTTCCATTACAATTTTCACTGTATAAGATACTGTCTTCTTGAAATTGGTGTATTCAACAAAAACTTTGTGCAGGGGTACGAAAACTTTACAAGAAGTCAGAAGACATGTGAGCATGGAAATGAAACATTTGCAGTTACTCTTTCTGGGACACACTAATAAGATGCCTATGGAATCTAAAACAGAACTAAGATCGAAATAAGTTGATCCTTTTGATCATCAGCCTGTAGGACCAATCCTCTAGTGCGGCTGCAGTTGAAAAGCTGTGCAGCAGCAGGGATGACACAGCGGGGAAAGGAGCCAACACTCAGTGCTTCATCAGCTGTCTGTCCAAAACACCATTTTCCTCTCTGCCTCTGTGGGATGCACCCCTGAGAAAGGCCCTGGTGAGTGGATCTGTGCATGTGGTTCATGTTGTGAACTTATGTCCAAGTAGTTAAACAGAAACAAATCTTCAACTTTCCTTTGAAACAGGATTTCAGTTTTATGTGTCATCTGCACTACTTGCTTTGCTTAACTGTGAAAAAAAGATCTTGCAGCTTCCTCTCCTAGAACAGATGTCAAGGGAGGATGACTTGGTCAAAGCTAAAGACATTCAGCTGCTTTTCCCACTGAGGCTGAAATGAAAGGGTGGATGCTGCTCCTTGGTAACAGGAATCTGAGCTTCAGGCCTTTTGAAATGCATATAAATGTCTCTCAGCTTTCTGAACTATGATCTACACAGAGAAATAAGGAAAACCATGATTAAGTAGCAGAAGAACTGATCATGCTATAACTTATGATTTCTTTTGAAATTGTGTGAGACATTTGCCAGCTATGTAAATACAGATTCAGTTCATATTGTTAATTTGTTAATCCTGCATCAAAGATCATGCCAAAACCGTAATAAATTTAACATTTGTAACAAAAGACTGTGATCTTACAGCTGTGCAGAGGCAAAATGTTCAATACAAGGACGAAGTAAGTGTGAATCTTTAAAAAAATCCATAGAAATTTGGCAAATATATGACAATATCTTTTGATTACTATCAGACACTCAAAATGTGTCTTTACCTGCTTTCCCATAAAGCCTTCTTCTGTATTACTTTTATCTATTATTGGCCTGAGTACATTTCTTGTTTTGATAATTTCTGAACGCAGAATTGGATATTTTCTTTACCACAATGCCCTTTGTCTACGTAGCTTGTGGTTGCCTATCACAGCTGGGAACTCAGTTCAGCCTGGGAGGAGCTTTCAAGTCCATAAAAATTGGGCTGCTGTTGGGCTCCACTAGCCACTGGTGATGGAGAACCAGGAAGACTTTTTCTAGTATAAAGTATTAATTAGCCATTCATGATGAAAATAGACAGTCATCTGCAGATCAGGGTTCAATTTGGGTTTGACTATGATTAGGTAATCACAAGAAAACGTGTTGTATCATTTTCATGCGGCCTTTTCACATTTAAATGGGGGGTCAAGTTCAAATTCAGTGTAGAATACTCAAAATTTTGTAAACTCAAGTCCTATGTGGCTCCTTTATCACAGGCCTGTTTAACAGTGATACACTTTGTTTTCTTCTTTTTGACAAAGAAGGCAGTTTAACTGAGTTGTACAGCATTTTGGGTTCTTTTGGGACTTCTACTGACACAACTGTACCTCCTGCTGAAGGCACCACCCACAACTACTGCTCAGCTTATGCAGCAGGGCTTAGGAAGATCATAACACCCACCCTGTTTGACATAAGGGAGCTAATTCTCTCTTTGCCAGGGTGGGGGACCAGAGGGGCTGCATATTGCACTCCTCAGGCACAGCTCCCGGTTGTAGGGGGAAAGTTGGGCAAGAAAAAAGGCTGTGGGAGGGCTGGATGGTGCCTGCCACTGCTGCTGACACTGCTGCATGAGGGCACCAGGGAGAAATTAGGGCCAAGCACAAAGGGGAAAACATTTCCAGGAAAATCCCAAGATTTCCTTCCCAGCCTCTAAGGAGCAATGAGCCCAAATCACCTTACTCCAGTCAGACAGTTTCTTTGCTTTATCCCATGTGATGAATATTTGCCCGACCATCTTGAACTGACAAAATTAGATTTTGTTTATGCTGTTAAGAAGGCTTTAATTGAATGTGAAAAGTCCAATTATTTTTTAACAACAATAGTACAGTGTAAATGAAGTGGAATTACCTGACTTTTCATCTAAAATTCCAGATCACATAATCACAGAATCAACTAGGTTGGAAAAGAACTTTGAGATCATCAAATCTGACCTATGACTGAACTACTAGACTGACTACTGCCAACTGGACCATGGCACTGAGTGCCACATCCTGTCTTTCCTTAAACCCTTCCAGGATGTTGCCTCCACCATCTCCCTGGGCAGCCCATTCCAAGGCCCAATCACCCTTTCTGTGAAGAATTTCTTCCTAATGTCCAACCTAAAAGTCCCCTGGCACAGTTTAAGACTGTATTCTGTTGTCCTGTCACTGGTGGCCTGGCAAGAGAGGCCGATCCCCACCTGGTTACAGCCTCTTTCAGGGAGTTTTAGAGAGGGATAAGGTTTCCCCTGAGCCTCCTTTTCTCCAGACTGAAGACCCTGATCTCCCTCAGCAGCTCCTCAAAGCATTTGTGCTCCAGACCCTTCCCCAGCTCTGTTACCCTCTGTCTCTGGACACATTCCAGCCTCTCAACATCCTTCCTAAATTGAGGGGCACAGAACTGGACACAGCAACCGATGCAGCCTCAGCAGTGCTGAGTACAGGGGGCAATCCCAGCCCTGATCCTGCTGGCCAGGATGCCATTGGCCTTCTTGGGCACCTGGGCTCACACTGCCTCATGTCCAGCTGTCTGTCAGTCCCACTCTCGTGTCCCTTCCTGCCTGGCTGCTTTCCAGCCAGCCTGTCCCCAACCTGTAGCGCTACATAGGGTTGTTGTGGCAAGATGTCATAAAATTTGAGTGTCTTTGGAAAAAATTTCCAAAACCCTTTTAAAAAAAATGCTTCACTTGTTATTATGCCTTTATTTTTTTCTTAAGAAAAGAAATAAGAACTCTTCTTTGGCATGCCTCAAACTGTTCAATCGTCTTTACAGACCAGAGTCCATCTGACTCTGTGTTACATAAGCTGCAGACCATGGAGGGAAGAGGCACAAAAAGGGTATAACTATTTCTCTGCAATATTTTTCAGTACTTGGCTGCAGTTGTCAGAGCTTTACCTTCTTTTTATTCTTGCTTCCCTGGAAAAACCCTTATAAGAGGTTAGGCATTTGTCAAAAAACAGGAAAGGCAATGTATTACCCAGACACCCAGTCAGTTCAGATTGTATGTAAATGAAGTAGTTGCAGAGTGAAGTAATAACCTTTTCAAATGACTGATCATAACATAAATTCTTGGAAAAATCCTGTTTTATGAAAAGAGGTAAATAAAACTGCAAAACAAGACAACAAGCATGACAAATTGTCCAATTGATCAGAGTTCTTTCCTCATAAAAATATTTCCATTAATACAAATGGAAGTATAATTTATTATTGAAAACTTCCAGAAGGGTAAAAAGTAAATATAGGACAAACTGTACCAGGAAAATATGACTGGCTGATTTGACAGCATTACAGAAATACTCAGTTTAAGAGAACATTCCATTCAAAGGACCATTACTAAGACGTGATCTGATTCATACTCTGTTTTTGTTTTGTTTTTGTTTCATAACAATTAGGTGAAAAGTGATCACTGGAAAATCCAGCTCATCCTCTTGTTTGCAAGGAGATTTTACATTTCACTCAAAAACCTACATGTAAAATCCTTTGCTTTTTCTTCTTTTTTTGTTGCTGCATGTCTTGTGTTTGACGGACGTGTATTCAGAATTACATTTAGTCTTGAGCTCAAGAACCCCAGGAGGGTTATTCCATGATCCCCCTTGAGAGTTCATCTCAGTGGTCTGTCATTTTCTCTCAAAAATATCTACATAAATTTTTTTACTTTGACTTTCACTGATATCATAATTAGATTTTTCTAAAGCATTTAATACTGGAATAATTTTTTAGAGAATCTGGATTAGAGCTCTTGATAAACTCTGATGTTTTGATATTTGTTAGGAATGACTTCTTTCTGCCTTCTGAGCAATTTTTTCTTTCCAAACAAATGGTCTCCAATCTTGAGCAACATCTCTTATTTTCACATGATGTTCTGAACCTTGAACTCAGATTATGTTTCATCGGGTCTCACAAGCCATTTGCAAATTGCAAGTTCATGGCAATACCTGTGCTCTGTGCTCTCATTTGCTAAGAATTTATGAAAAGAGTGAGATGCTGTATGCAAACTGGTAATCAGTCTCGTGGCATCTGAGAGATGAAATCCATGTTGTACTTCATTTCACTGAGAAAAGGAGAGTCAGACATCTTGCAGTTCAAACTTGCCTGCTCTAATGATTGGCTTTTTATAAACCAGCTGCCTTGTTTCTGTCTTTTGGAAAAGTTTCAGTTTTCCAAACATGATTTTAAGTAAGCCCTGATGTCAAGACTGGATCTTAGCTCTCCCACATGGCAGAGAAGTGCACCAGCTGAAGTGCACCGGCTGTCAGCACCTTGTTACTCCTTTTTTGTAGCAAAAAATAGTCTTGGAGTACAGATGTTTCATCACATGCAATTAAATTATTTCACCTTAGTGAGTTATCCTCTTGCCAGAATGCGATGTTGGAGTGTACCAGCTGCAAGTGAAAATGCAGTAGTTTAAATGACAGTGAAGATGAGATAGCCTCATAAATTTCACCTCACACCTGAGATATGCAATCAGGGCAATCCTGAAATGTCCTTGCAGTCAACTAGCACCAGGCAATCTCTCAAACCATTGTAACCGGAGCAGATCTGATCACATATCTATGGACCAGGTTTCAGTCCTACTAGAGAAAATAAAATTTTATGGAATTTGAAAGGATTTTAAGGACAGTGAATTTGCTTTCACATAGTCTTACCATATAATTTTTTCTCTACTAAATTACATTTTTCTCAAAGTTCTATTTATGCAAAATTACTAGCAAATATCAGATTTAAAACCAATTAAAAGCCTTGTTTTAAAACTTTTGTACTTGATTTCTTACTTTCTAATGAAGGCATAGGCTTGGAAATAGCTTGGCCCGTGTTGTGGAACTGTCAACTACAGGCACCTGGTTCAAATTTAGATTGAATAAGAGTTAATCAGTAATTGAATAATTCTTTGTAGCAGCAAATATTTTTTGTATTCATTACTTATTGACAGATCTGCCAGGTGCTATGGTGAACAAAGAGCGACTTGTTCTCTCTAACCATCCCACCCCCAGGTACAGTCTGAACCCAAATATTGGCTCCAGATACTGCTACACTTTTTCAGAAGGGGGGAAAAAAGTAGTTTTGGATTGAATCATTGTTGTCAAAGCCAATCCCATGAGCAGTCCAGCATCCTTAGTAAAAGAGATGCTCTAGCTCATGTCAGAGTTTCCATGTGCTCACACATTGTGACGGACAGTGTAAAGGTTTCACTGGTGCTCCGTGTGCTGCATGCACACCACATGTTCTGGTGTACTAAAGACATGTTGTTCAGCAGGGTAGAAGCTGGCCTTATCCCATCTGCCTTGTTCTGGGTCAGGTAGAAACGTGTACAGGAGGGGAGAAACATCTACACCTTGCTGGGGATCAGCCCAGCGTTTGCATGCAGGGAGTGGTGATGGGCTCAGCAGAGAGGGAGGTGGCAATGTGCATCAGGGCAGGATGCAGCCCAACAACAGGCTTTGGAGGTGCTTGGAAAAAATCACCCCGTGGCTCAGGAGAACATTGACATTCAACATGAATACTGACACTGCTCAGGAAGGTGCTGGAAGTCTGGGGTGAAGGGCTGGTCCTGAATGGTGGAGTACATCCCACAGAGGGGAGACTGGTTTTCTAACGTTATTGCTTGCCCAGAGGAGATGAGGTTTCTCTGTTTCGAATTGATTTGGAGGATTTGTTAGGCTTTAATGTCACCTGGTTGCCTTGGTCATTATGAAAATAAAAAGTTTGGAGGGTCTGCCTTAAAGCTCTGTCAGACATGCACATAGTCTGTACTTCATGTAGCCTACAGAGTGTTAAAATAATTTTTTAAAAATAATTTTTTCAGATAATCGTCACTGACTGTAGCCTTAAGTAGGAGGGCGCAGCATCAAATAAATCTCTGAGATTAAGAGATTAAGTTCCCATCATATTTCAACATGCCTAACTAGTTCAATTAAGTAATACTGCACCTTTTTTCTCCCCCTCCCACAGATGAGCACCAAGTAGTAGGTCTGAATAAATAAATCAGGAAATACCCACTGCTTGTGTTACTCATGTGGTCAGACTAAGTGAGGGCAATGGTCCTCTTCCAGCTACTGAGTCTGCTGTCAAGGAGTTTTGAAGTTATCCAAGGTGGGAACTTGTCTGAAATCTCCATTGAAAACAAGGAGAACATAAAAAAGGAAATGGCCTGGAGATATTTTGTTGTTCTTTGGTTTTTTTGTGTTATTCTGTGGCAAATATTATTTCCAGCATTTTTGAATTAAGATGCATAATATGTGTTGTAGCTCTTACATACCAAAGAAGTTTCTTCTGCTGATTCATTTTTGCTACATAGGTTGCCAAATCCCTTATTTGATTGACAAACCCCTAGATTTTAATATGTGCCAATATAAAATATTCTGTATACTGAAGATATATTCTGTGCCAATATAATATGTACCAGAATATACATAATATACATACAGAGTATAAAATATTCTGTATACTGAAGAGTGCTGGAGAGAAATCTTTTGTTTTCAGTAAGTTCTGGTTTTTCACTTTATGTCAAAAAATTATATTATAACTTGTGAAATATAATGATCCAATTAGTACTTGTAATTGCAGTATTTGCTTCACCTGTGACTCATGCCAGACTGTTTTTTCACTTCCTTTTATTGCATAAACTCCATTTTTGCCATTAAAAAAATTGTAAAAGTTCTTGTTGATTTCTTTAGGTTTTTTTTGTTTGTTTATTTTATTTTACCCCCTTTACCTAGGTTGTTACATATTTTTTTTCTGGAGGTTAAATGCTCTTTAAATATTTTCTCTGCATCTGTATTCATTCCCCTCATTTTGTAATATAGCAAAATGCGGACTGGAGTTACAATCAGCAGCAACAGTAGCACCATCCCTTTTGAGGATGATATCCCTAGGGTTTCCATTCCAAACTAGATTTTGGGCTTTCTCTACCATTTAGAAAAGGCTCTTTGGGCATGAAATACACCCTCCTGGAACATGACCAAGAGAAAACAGTCATTGTTTTCTTTGAAAAACAGATCCAAGTTACTTTTAAAATGCTGATTTTAAAAGGAAACATTACAGCTGCTCTGATCCATTTTTTTCCACATCCTACCTACAAAGCCATTTCCTAGCTGCACTTCAAATGAAGCCTGTCTGAAAGATTATGGCAAGGTAAAGTGTTTGAGATTAAATAGATAACATTTAAGTGAATGTTAAATACCAAGCTAGGAATGGTTGAAAGGTACCACTTTCATAAAGGTCGTGGTTCCAGTAATGAGATTTACAAAACTGCTGAGATTAATAAAATTTGCCAGACCTCCAGCTAGACTCCGGCTTTCCAAGCTACCTAAAAAACACCCACACTTTACTGGAGAGCAGCACCTTGGAATAATTCCACTTGTGTCTCTGGGTAGCAGCTTAGACTTCATAAATTGCCCTTGTTTCAGCTGTTTTAGTGCTCCTGCTGAAGACCTTAGCTGATCCAGAGGAACATGCGAATTTGCTAACCTAAACACATGACATAATAGCGCAGAAATGATCCCAAATTTGTCCTCGTTCAAGAAACTATCTCTTGAGTTCATGACAGGGCTGACTTGGACACCTGTTTTGGGGCCTTATATCTGAAAGAGTAGCAGAAGCAAAACAGGACTCTGGCTCCTTAAGTACTGCAGCCTACACTCTGCCCTGGCTCAGGATGCAGGGCTCCCCACCCCATCTGCTGGCCACACACTGTGGACTCCCATGTTGGTCCATCTCAGAGAATAATTTCTATTTTTAGTATATAAATAACCACAGAATCATAGAGAGGCCTGGTTTGGAAGGGACATTTAAAGGCCTTCTAGTCTAACCCCCCTGCAATGCGCAAGGAAATTTTCACCTAGATCACGATGCTCAGAGCCCTGTCTAAACTGGCCATGAATTTATCCAGGGATTGGATAGCCAGCACCTCTCTGGGCAACCTGTGGTGTGTTGTACTCTGCAGCTGAAACTGTAAATTTACCCTATCATGTGATAAGTACTTTGTCAGAATAATTTCTTTTGATATCCATTGTGAATTAACTTTTTTTTCATGAACTATGTGATGCTCCTCAAGCCATTTTATTAGTATGAAAGTTCTCTAGAAAATTTTAATTCTTCCATTTGCTTTTTGGCATTAGTAATATGTGAAACTGTAGCCTTATATGCCTTTTCTTCTTAATTTTGAGCACACGGCCAAGTAATAAATATTCCCATCCAAATATCTAGATGTAATTGCATGCATCGCTCCTTGTGCTGCTTTGATTAAACAACTGATCAGTGTGCTAACATTTGAAGAATTTGATTACAGTTTCTAGAAGTAAGTAAATTCAATGGAAACAACTAAAAATACCCCAAACCTCAGCCAAAGACAAAAATCAACATTAACTTCATTGCTTGAACATTTTATATGTCTGAATATATATATGTGTCTGAATAAATAGCAGTATTATTTTCATCATCATGGTGAAAATTCTCTTTTTGGGGGCAATTATTCAGGTAGATATAAACCCTACTGACTCATAAATGAACTTTGGAATTTAAATAATGAATCTAAGATTACAATAATAAAGAATATCCTGTACATTTTCATTCTGCCTTTTTTGACATAGAGGGCTCCTGTACCAATTAACATATAAGCCCATCTTGTAGTGACTTAAGGCAGAAAGAAGAGGCAGAGCAGAAAGATAACATTGATTTTGCTAAACATGAAAGACTCTGAAGGAATTATTTAAATGGTATGAGGAGTTTTTCTTGATTTCCAAATCTAAAAACGCAGTTGTAAATCATTAAAGGTTTTCCCTGATAAAAGTCAATTATTAAGTATGTTAGGTTAAGTAAAATACGTCATTTTTTATTCCTCAAGACAAATCATTCTGAAAAAAAAGGATTATCTCATTCTGCATGATATAAGTTAATTAATGTTAAGTAAGTAAAAAACCAACCAATTAAATGCAAGTTGTTTTAAATAAAAATGTTCCTTTAAAATCTCAATTTACTCAACATTTGCACAAATTAATATGTGTATGATAATGGGGTACAATGCTTTAGGAAAATCAGTGATAATGGATGCACGTAGAGAGGAAAAATCGGCAAATATATCCTAAATACCTCAACTAGCTACCTACATACACACACACATGGATAATTCATAACGTGCTCTGAATTTGATACTGCTATTCAGGAAAAATCTCACAGATTTGTAATTCATATTTCATGAATAATTCAGTAGCAGCCATGGAAACTTAGTAGTAGGAGTTAAAGGGGAAGGCAGAGAGTGAAAAAACAAATGGTTTACTGTGTGAACAATCCCAGAGTGCAGCCCCATCTTGACTGCAGAGTACTATTGTCTTCTTGTCTCAGCAATGGTAAAACAGAATTGAAAAGGATTCAGAGGAAGGATTCAAGGGTGACAAAGATCTGGAAAGCTGCCATGGAATGACTGATCAATAAACCTTATTGGTCACAAGGTCTCTTCAGCCATGAAAAGAAACAACAGTGGCAAGAATATGAGAAATCCTTCAACTCTCAGAAAGCGCAGAAAGCATGACCAGAAAACAGTTCGGTTTTTGTAATATGGGAACTAAAAGCCATCAAATCAGGTTATCATCTAAAAAAGGCGCAAAATGGTCAACAGCAAGTACCAAAATTATGGAATTTATTTCCTCAAAACAATTTGCATGTCAAAAAATTATATTGCTTCAAAAATGCAAATGTACTGATTAATACACAGTATAAACCTCTAAAAGGCAAGCTGGATGTCACCTAAACCCAAAAGGGGCAATTTAATTATTTAATCAGTTATTAATTCTAGATAGCCATAAATGGCTACAAGTTAATATATATTTGGTAAAATTATCTTCTACCCTTTGCTATGTATCTATTGCTGTTGTTGATGGTGTCAGTCATGATGGACAGCCATTCTTGGGGAAAGCATGGTTATGTGGCAGCAGATCTATTTGAACAGGAACTTGGAATGAATTGGACACTTACAGATTGATTGGACAGTATGCAGAGATGTATAAAGAAAATCCATTGAAATAATTATCTGATTGAATTATGAATGAACATTTTCAGAAATACTGAGGTAAATATTTTCGAGCAATGCTCACACTCCTCAACTCTATATTTTCTGAAAACTGTCTAAATTTTTATTCTCTTCAAATTTTAAAATTTAATGAAAAATAAATTTTCTACTGCTTCTGCTGGAACCAGGACTTAAAATGAACATTTTGTTAACAAATTGACTCATGTTCACCTAGTGGGAAACAGCACTTTGTACCCACTAGGTGAAACTTGAGAACTCAAACCAACATCTGAATCAAGAGTTGTCTGTTTAATCTACTGTCAAAACATCTCTCAATGATTTTAAGCAGTCTTGGGAATCTGGAGGAGTCCTAGCTGACTGAAAGCTTTCAAACATTGCACGAATTTCAAGGAGGGTAAGAAGGAGGAGACTAAAGGCCTGTCAGTCTTTAGTGCCCAGTAAAGTTATAGAGAAGCTTATTCTGGGAGATATTGAAAAACACCTGAAAGACAACGCAGTCACTGGTGACAGGGAGCATGGCTTTATGAAAGTCCTGCTTCTCAAAACTGATTTATGACAAGATAACCCACCTAGCTGATCGAGGGAAGCCAGTTGATGTAATTTATTAGATTTCAGTAAAGATTTCAACTGTGTCTCACAGGATTCTTCTGGACAATATGTTCAGCGCACAGCTGGATAAACACATTATGTGATGGGTAATCAACTAGCTCACAGGTCACAGGGTTACAGTGAATGTGGTGACATCAGACCAGTGACCTGTCACTAGTAGGGTCATTCCACAGGGCTCCTCAGCCTTGTGCTCTTCAACATCTTCATAAATGACTTGGGGGCAGGACTGGAAGCCCCTGCAGAGAGACCTCAACAAATGAGAGGGCTGGGCAAGTACCCTCTAATGAAGTTCAACAATGCAGGTGCCCTGGATGTACAGACAGACTGAGAAATGAGATGCTGGAAAGCAGTGCCATGGAAATGGACCTGGTCAATGGCAAATTGAACATGAGCCAGCAGTGCCCTGGCAGCCAGGAGAGCCAACCCTGTCCTGGGGGCATCAGGCACAGCATCACCAGCTGGGAAGGGAGGGGATTGTCCTGCTCTGCTCTGCTCTGCTCTGGGGCAGCCTCACCTCGAGTGCTGGGGGCAGCTCTGGGCACACAATGTAAGAAAGACATTAAACTATTAGAGAGTGTCCAAGGAGGGCAGCAAAGATGGTGAGGGGCCTTGAGGGGAAGCGTGTGAGGAGCGGCTGAGGGCACTGGGTCTGTTCAGCCTGGAGGAGACTGAGGGGAGACCTCACTGCAGCTACAGCTTCCTTGAGAGGGGACAAGAAAGGGCAGGCACTGATCTCTTCTCTCTGGTGACAGTGACAGGACCCAGGGGAATGGCCTGAAGCTGTGTCAGGGGAGGTTTAGGTTGGATATTAGAAAAACATTCTTCTCCCAGAGGGTGGTTAGCACTGGAACAGGCTCCATGGGGAAGTGGTCACAGCACCAGCCTGACAGAGTTCAAGAAGCATTTGGGCAATGCTCTCAGCATGTGGTGTGACTCTTGGGGATGGGTCTGTGCAGGGCCAGGAGATGGACTGGATGGATGCTCCTTGTGGGTCCCTTCCAACTCAGGATATTCTGTGCTTCTATGGCTCTGTGAAGTATTTCACATGACAATAGAAGATGAAATACTCCTGCGTGGGAATTAAATTTCCAAAGGTATGTAGGTGGATCAGTTGATCAATCTGAATGGTATAGACTGTGAGGAATCAAAAAATCCCTAAATCTATATTAAAAAGCTGTAGCATTGTAGGTCAGTAAATATTGGTTGCCATTGCTTGCAACATGGCACAGAATTTTGTAAATCTCTTAATGACATGGGTATATATTATTCTAATTTAATATTCAGCTACACAGAAACTAATTTTAAGCACATTTTTCATTAGTCATGGTCAGACTGTGTCTATTTTTCCTATCCTGTCGAAGATGCCCCACCATTTGCAAATAGATAATATTGCAACAAAATAGCCGACCAAATTACTTTAGGTACTCATATTTTCAATCTTTCTTATTTCTATTATGTTTACCATCATCTATAATCACCTCTTCTTTACAAAGGTCTTGAAATAGGAAGTAACTTTTGGCACTTTGACAGATTTTGTAGAAGAAAGTCAGCGTTGTCATCCTTTTTCAAACATATGTACATATGTTAGGTAGAGTAAAAATGATCCATTTTGTATTGTTTGTTTCATTTACTTCTTGTTATTATTAAGAGAGTAAAATTTGGCAGCAGAATGAGGAGCTCTTGCTTCTTTTTGCATGGTGTAATGAGAGAAATAAAACCCTGGTGAAAGGGTAAGATGTTTTAATATTTTGAAACTAAGAACCCTGCACTCATGCCAACATTTCCTGAGCCCAGAAGATGCATACAAGTTTGGATAATGAAACCACTACAAAATAGCTCAAAATGGATTGAATCAGTCTCAAACTCAGCCAAAACAAACTGCCTGGGATTAATGATTTTTACCAAATAATGGTCAAAAGTATTCTTGGGAGACTCCTTCAGACAGAGAGGACAAGTGTTAGCATTAGTGTCCCATGTTAGCTTAAAAAAACCTTCCTATGCCATATGTCTGTGTGTGTGGAAGAAGGGGCTACAATGGGGGGAATCTCTTTGTTTTTCCACTTAAGTAGAACACTTTCTCAGAACTGCAAATTTGGAGAGCAGCAATACAACTTGGCTTGGAAACTTCACGCTTGCTTGAATTTCTCTGGAAACACTTATGCTATGCTTCTGAAAGAAAACCACGTACTTGGCCTACTGATTGACTTGGGCCAAGACTGGAAGCACCAGTGAGGTTGATTTTTGGGCTGCACAGTGGAGCCACTGCTCTCTCTTGCATTTCCTTGTGATGTTCTAATAAATCAAACTCTCCCAATATCTGATGCTGCTTAGAAGCCACAGAATGATGGTTTTATGGAAGGTGCTCTAGTATGCTCAATTTTTTAAAACATTTTCACTATTTAGGACATTAAAAGAAATTGAGAGCTCTTCAGAGACATTCCCTATCTCCTGAAGAATTATTTTGGGGGAAAAAAATCCCAAAAACATCAGTCTCTTTCCTACCAATTGACACTAAATATCAAGTTATTAAGACATACAGGAGTAATATCAATCTGTAGAATCAATGTTAGAAGCTAAAAAATTATTTTATTCTTTTTGTAAATTGTGTATTAGAATTCTGAAAGGGTCCCGCATGAATCTGCCACCTAGTTTAGTTTAAGGAACAATATTTCACACTTGCTTTTTATTCTGGCAGTTCTAAGGTATTTCAGAGCATGATTGAATATTTCCGTCACAGTAGCCAGAACGTCTGATTCACAAGATTAAACTGTTAGTTGGTTATCTCAGAAGATTATGATGATACTTATAAAAATGATCTCACACAGAATGATTAGTGTGGCTGTCCATTATGTGCCACTTGTTCCATTAGAGTGGCCTTAAAAATGTGTTTTAAAGTTTCTTCATAGGATAATGTTGCCATTTTAGAGAAATTTTTTATGTTGCTTAAGTTTCAGTCTTCATTAGTTGTACCAATTTTAGGAAAAAAAGATTATGAGGATGTATTATAAGATTAAATAATGACTCAAATTCAAATGCTCCGAAGAAAAATGTTGACTAGAGGGAATGTCAACTAGAGGAAAGCAATGTAATTGAAATATGTATCTAACTATTAGTCCTCATTCTAGCAGGTCTTACTTTTACATGAATCACAAATGGCAATATGACTCAAAGATACTTCTCAGAAAGAAAAGTGACAAAGGAAAAGAAGGAAAAAAGTAAATGTCACTAATGGACTATAACTGCTGGACACAGAATGCTTGCACTTCCTGAAAGAACCAGACACACACTGTCTCACGTGTTGCTTTTATAGAAAGATGAGACTGCCTTCCATTTCCACAACAAAATTTTTTTGAAGCTTTGCCTATGCTTTATATTAGTTATGGAATGCTGTTACTGATAGCGGTATTGTCTATTCAGAATTAAGAGGACAATATCTGGATGAGTGTGTCAAATGTCATTAACTCTAAAGGCACACTCTTTATATAGGAGTTTATTTTTATCTCATAAAATTTCTAGCTACATTGAACTTTCAGCAATGAAAGCTGCACACATCTGCTAGGCAAGAGAAAAGAGATAATTCTCTAGTATAAAATGACATTTTAGAGCCCCATTTAAATAAAGCTACATATGTTGCATACTTACACCAGTAGCATTAAGGGGAAAATTTTCAAAGTTTGTTACATGAACTGTAAGCAAATAACTCTTAAGGAGAAGTGATGCATACATGCACTTAGTCCAACAGAAATTAAACACTGCAGTTACTTAACTTTCCCAGGAGTAATCTGTATGGTAATTTGCCTGACTGTACGTCAGAATTTATAACTGTATTGCAGGTGACTGACCATGCCACACAGAACAATCCAATGGAACTATGCAAGCAGTTTGCCATGTGTATAATATGTGTAATAGTATAAGGATTTTGTCATTAAACATTCTGCATCATTTAGAAACCATACAGGAATGGTTACTTACAAAACAAATGGAAAGAGAAGAAAAACCTACATTTTTGCTGTGTTGTGTTCGGTAAAAAGGACAAAGCACTTCTCTTCTATAGAGAGATAATAAAAGGCAGACTTTTAGAAAATGAAAATAAAAATCTGTGCAATGATGGAAACAATGTTATGCATAAGCTGTAAACTATTTCTTCAATGGATAGAACTTCCAAATAACAATTGGCCAGCTGCTTTTTTTCTACCCATGCACTGATGTCCATCTGTGTACATTGGTTACCTATTTGTGCACTAAGAACAGCTCACTTGTACCAACAACCTTTCAAGCAATGCATTTGAAGAGGCATATAACCCCCCCCAGGTTAACATCAAATGCTATGTCTCATGCTTAGAACAAATACTTGTTTTCAAACAAACTTACTACCTCTGTTACTACCAGAGGCATGGCTAGAAATCCCACCTCCATACATTCACAGGATGTGAATTCACATACTTTTTTCTGCTGCTGGAAAATACTAACATAGATTCAAGTGTAGTCAGAATAGAGGATTTTCTCTAGGTTCACTGCCAGTTTAAGTAGATTTTTATTTTAAGCTAACAAAACAATATGAATCTTTTTAGATTTAGAGCCCTCAAGACTTGCAACCCGTTATTTAGCCTCCATGGCATGTCTACTTTGATAAATGTGGACTTAACAGCTCCAGACAATGACATCAGCACTGTGCCTACCTCTGTTATTCCTGGCTGGGCTTCAGTGGGAAGAACAGTAGTAAGCTTTTATTCTATACACAACTTAGTGAAGATCACTGAACTTTTAGGCTGTCCAGCCAAAGCAAAGACCTTTGCTCTGGCCAGTAACACAAATTTAGTCCAGATTTAGCTACTTAGAAAAAAACCACAGCTATTTGAAGCACTATATTTGCATAATAATAAAAAAAACTTAGCTTTGGGAAAATTCAGTTGCAGCCTGATGTGCTACTCAGTAGAGACTCTACACTGAGGACTAGGCACCCATTAAAATATTTTTCTCATCACCCAACCACTGGATTTGCACTTTCTTTATTTATAAGTGTTTGAAAACAATTGTCAACAGCTTCAGAAGTCCCTTCGTGATTCTAATGGAATTAACTTGTTTTATTTTCTCCAGGCCAAATGCATGCTGGCTGAACACAGTCTCATATAATCTTTCAGTATTATTCTGAGTTGCCAGCTGCCTTCTTTTGCCTCCTGTATCCAATTCACCCGGGCTGAGGAATAGCGATTTTTGATCTGGATATTGGATTTGATCATTCTGATGCCATCCCAGTGAGACTGAAAAAACTTCCACAGCTTTCAACACCCAAGTTAGACTTAATGTATGCTTCAATGAGTAATTTTAGAGTAATTGAGTGTGAGTTTATATTTTACAAACAGAGTCCTCTGGAAAGGCCCCACTTCTCTCTAGCTTAGTCTACCCTAATGACGTTCCCTCCTATTGTCTCCTCTTAGTCACTCTCAGGAAGGAAAAGGGTCTTTTCTGTGTAAGTTTACAAGGAAGCCTATCACCCGACATGGCAGCTTCAGAAACTGCATAACTCAAGCTCTGATACCTCCCAAGGCTACTGAAGGATGGTGAAAATATCCAATACCCACAGACTCTCCACAAACATATTCATGAATCAGAAATATATCCATGAAATCATGAAACTAAAACCTACCTGCCTCCTGACCCCAGTTATTTTACCTTTCCAGCTGCTTTCAGGGACATTGTGGCTCCCTATCTCCTAGTACTTTTAACATTCTGGAAAAACAACTAGACTAAGGCTGTGGGAGCCCCTTGAAGGCTGAAAATACCATCTTACAAAACAGTTAGGAGGGAGCAAGAACACAGGAAGTTAAGACCACAGCCTGGCTTGCACATTCATGTTACAAAAAGAAGAGCACTAATGGAAAGGGATGAATTCATCAAAGTTGCTGCAGTGCCTTTGCAAGATGATAGATCAAATCCACTTAGATTTGTGAAAGTTTGGTGCTCATAGCAGGCCCTCCAAGCTGTGTGAATAACGAGATCTTCAGAGGCAACAGAGGTTCTCACCCTGAGATACAATGCAAAGCCCAGAGCTCACACTCATATCACTCAAATACTGCTGTTTTAGTTATTTTCAACCTCAAAAAGGCAAATCTTCTGCCAAAAGTGATGGCAAGAACAAAAAGTACTGTTATTATAAGCATTCATGAAAGGGCACAGCGTGTGGTTGCCCACAACATCCCTTGCAGATCTCTGTTTGGACCAATGCTTTGAAAAGCAGAACTTTTCCATAGTCTGAAGTAAAACTGTTCACTTCAGCTTATGGAATAGTAGGGGAGGGCAGACTTTTGCAGCCAGCGTTGTAAATAGGCCATAACAAACATTAGTTAAACTCTGCCTTCAGTTCATGTGGCATATTATTTTATTCACCACCAATTCTTGTGGACTGAATTGGGGGTCTGAAATAGAAAAGGGAGACAGTGTGGGAAATGCTCCTTTAATTCTTAAAAAAAAACAAACATAGATGAGCTAGTATTTCAGTATACTGTTTGTCCTCAGCAATCAATGCCTAGAATTTTTTAGAAGTCATCAGGGCAAGGACATACAGGCCAAATCCTGATCTCAGCTGCATGAAAAAATAACTATAGAGGCATCTGCCCGATATGACTGATATATGACTGATATTTTGCTACCAAATAGCTAGCTGCTGAAAACATTAAAGATTGCTGTTTTACTGTTAAATGAACAGAATTCACATTTGCAGGATATTTCTTCATGGTAATGATGAAATCTGCTGTCTATTTCCTTACTGTGATTCATCTCCATAATATCTGTATGTTGTAACAACAGAGAACTGGGGTTTGCAGCATCTTGATAATGTTGTCCTTTATTTGAGGAATAAGGAGGGAAATAAACTGAATAACATGAAATTTGTATCAGAAGGTGCCTGTGACAGAATTGGGAAATGTGTTTACTGTATACCAATCCACTGCATTAATGAAGAAAACTACCCCTTTTACTCAAAATGTAGTCTAGTGCACAGGCCAATTAATGATACACAGAAGCTAAAGGAACTTGTTAGCAGATCAGCTGAATGGCACAGCAATCAGTGTGCTTTGGTAGGGACTAAGCTCCAATATCTCTCTCTTTTAGGATTCAGAGATGATTGTTTACAGCCCTTGTTTTTTAATTCAATTTTTCCATTTAAGTTCAGTTTCTTCGCAGGGCCTGAGCCAGTCCCTGCCCAACAAAACTTGGTGGTTTTGCTGACCACCACTTTCTGCTGGCTGCAGGGAGCAGCCAGTGAGAGCCAGGAACTAAAGATGTACACCCAATCCTAAGATTTGGGGAAAGCCCCATCAGCACCATGATGAATGAGAACAACTGAACCTCTCCTGGAGTGTCCAGGATTCAGAAAACCATTACGTTACCTCAGGGCTGGAGGGCAATAGGGAGGAACATTTCATGTTGAATTTTCTGGTTTAGATTATTTAGGCATGGAAAGCACACATAATCTTCTTGATCCGCACATTCCTAAATAATTCACACATTTCTGAATGTACACTATCAGAAGAATGCAGAGATGTTTGCCTCTTCAGAACTGATTTGGAAATCCTATAGAAAAGGACATTTAGTTAAGCATAAATCAAATCTCAGGCTGGCTTAGAGGAAAGTGTCCTAAAATGTACTAGTATGTGTTTTTATTAGGAATGAAGGAACATTCTATTACTATGCATATACAGGCAATTCAAAACATATGCTCTGTACACAGTGTTTTGGGACAAAGTTTCATCAGTAAAGAAAACTTATTCAACACTTAGTGACTTACTAAGGTGACTGACAAAAGGAAACCCATATAGTTTTTGTGTAGTGTATAAGAAATAACTGAATATGGAAATCTTTTTTTTTGCTGGCAAATATGAATCATTGGTTGGTAAAGTTACAGGATTAAGTTGCTTATGTAAAAATTTTCACCCGTGGATAAAACAAGATTTAGAAGCATTCAGTTATTCTCTGAACATCCATGGATCCACTGAGGAATGTAAGATGGAAGGGACCGTGCTTCATAATACAATTGCTCATTCATATGATATAAACCCAAAATATTTCTGTCCACAGAAATCAACCTAGAATATCAGACCTACTTTGGTTTCGAATAAGCACATACCTGAATAGGTCACCTGAGAAATACAGATTTTGAGAACTCTCACTAGAAAATGAGACTCATTTTTAAGCTGCAGTCTAGTTAATTTACTTGCAATACAGAACAAAGGAAAGAAAAATGCTCTTTCTAAGTAAGTGGGGATTGTTAAAAAGTACTTAAAAGTTCTTTTAAATGTTTTTTAAATGCTTAAAGCAAATTTTATAGAACCATTTATAGCTTAAACCAATTTGTATTTGTGACAACTTGGCAAAGCAGAGAAGTCAAAATGTCTGTTAGTCACAGTTAAATTTTTAATAACTGGGCATAGTGTACAAGTGAGTGACATCCTGGAGACACAACTTAATAATTCAGTTCTTTAGCTTCAGTGGAGGCTGTATTAGTCCAAACTGCTTGAGTTAAGAGAAATGAGAGATTTGTATGGCATTAATATTGTAACCATTTCCATTGCAATCATGGGGTGAGAAGTCTGGGTGAAGACTCTGATTGCTAGGTCTGTGTCTGTCTGAAAGTTTCATGTAGGAATTTGGGTTTGCTTCTTTACTCTGTTGCTATTTGTCTTAGTCCAGAAGGGATGTTAAGGTAAAAAGGCCAAGATACGTGCCTGACCTTATTTCAGACTGAGAGTATAAACCAAAATGATGCTACTTTTCACCTAGCTATCAGTTATGAACAACTCTGTTAAGAATTACTACTGTGACTCAATCATTATCTCATTCACCTTCACAGTAAATAAAGACCTTGAGTAAAACCCTTTCCTTTCCACTGCCTTCAGTTAAGCAATGTTTTAAACCATTTTCTCATCTTCTGAAGCAAGTAAGAGGTGTGGTTCTGACGTCAGTCTGACATGAGGGCCAAATCACACCTGAATGTTTTACAGTAGAAAGTTAGACACAATATTGGTAAACATTAATAAGCCTGAAGCAGCAGCAGTACCTGAGATTGCCAGCTTGGAAACAACAGCAGAGAGCTGATATGTGTGAGAAGAATCTTTGCTATGTTCAGCTACTTCCTGCAAAGAAGAATCTCCTAGAAGGTATTGTCCCTGATGCTTAATTATGTTATCATATTGTACGAGTCTAGTTTTATTTGTGTGCCTGTTTTTGCTGAGCTTTTCACTGATAAGGTCTGCCTTCAGACCTTACAAGTTCCTGAGCCTAACAGCAGAGCTTGTGGGAGTGAAGCATTACTCACAGCAGAGAAAATCAAGTCTTAGAATGGTAAGCTTACTGTAATAACAGAAGCACATGCGACAAGATGCATCCAGTGGTGCTAAGGAAGCAGGACCAGGAAATAGACTGGATTCTATGGCAATACTGAATTGTACTCTAAGATTAATGCGATGTGAAACAGGCTCTTACCACTTACATTGGAAGAATGTAAAATAGATTAGGTTTAGAATGTCTGTTTAAGGTCTGGGGAACATCTAAGCTGGTTTTGTTTCTCTATAGTGAAAAGGAACTCAACTTCCCTGTTTGGTGCCTTGACTCACAGGTCAAGAAAGCTAGAAATTACTTTGGCCATGTTTTTTAAGAATGACCTCCTTTGATTTAGATACTTTACCTCAGGAGAGAACGCTGGGCTCTGTCTCAAGTGAATTACATGAGATCATGAGTAACCAAGTAAGACTCAAAGGAGGAGAGGCTTCAAATATAAAAACATAATTAACTTTTCCAAACGTCTGACTCTGGACGTCTCCTCAATGAACATATGAGAAAACAGAATTGCCCAGTGACATTTTCTAATCCAACCTTCTGTTTTAGAATTTAGATCCTTCTCCATGGGTTGTTGCAATATGATGTTGATGACCATGCATTGCAGGTGGTCAGTGCAGAAGATCTGGCAGTCCTTCAACAATTCATAGTACATGATCTATGTTTTATATCCCATTACAAGCTTTTTCTCTCTGCGAGCTATCCATAAATCAATCAAGATGCTTATTAATTTTCTTGCTATGCGTGACTGCTCAAGAGATTGTATTCATAACCATTCTTTGGACTTCAGGGGTTTGGCAGCTACTACTTTAGGAACTCCTTTGATTATCATCTGTAAGGATTTGATTGGTAGAACGATTGCTTAAATCTCAAAGAGAAGCTTTTATTGCAACTGAATGAGAGAAATGGTTTATTGCTTTTCTTGAATGAAAGATTGATAGGTATTCCTCACTTGGAGAGAAGGGTGGGCCTGGAATATGCAGGCCAAGGATTTTGGGGATCAATCACAATAAATTATCCCAAATAGTTGACTACATTTACAGCTGTTCTTAATCAAAAAACAGAAAAAAGCTAAGTCTATTACTCCAATATCCAGTGTTGTTGCCAGCATATCTGTTTATGTAGAGGCTGGTATACATATAAGTTTGAGCAGATGGATGTAATTCCCTTTGAAATGTATCTACTGAGGGTGGAATCATCTGTCTTAGCTTAGACATATGAATTTCCCTTTATGGACAGTGGAGAAAAATAGGCAGCTCTGTAAAGTGACACTAAGAGATACTTCTTCCTAAGAGGAACTTCTTAAAACAGGTCATATAACTATGTTCTTGTATCTTCATTTTATCTTAGGTGGCTTAAAGGGTTAGATGGTGCTAATGCTTCCTCATGCAAGCACACAATGGCAAATCAAACAATTGAACATATTAAGTGACCACCTTTCCAACACACTACAAATTCATACTTCTCCATTCAAGCTGAACATTCCAATCTGTCTCTTGGCATTTCACAGATCAAGAGAGGAGGAAATTTAGTCCAGGGAGCAGGGGTAGCCAGGAAATGTGGCAATTTCTGATATGTTATGAGGTCATGGGATCCATGCCAGAACCCCAAGTGTACCTCAAGTATTTGTTACAGTGAGGCAAAAAGATATTTCTATAGCATGCTTTCTACAAAGACATGAGATATGCAAGTATTTGGGGCCTGGCTTAAGACAAGGATTGTAGATGCATCAGAAGGACATTGAAGTAAGCTCCTGCAGTAGTACAAACCAAAGCAGTAACAGAGGGAGATAAGCAAATATTTCAGATGACCTTTCCAGCACTGTTTTTCTCAGTCTTAGCCTGCAAAACTTACCCTGTAAGACCACGCTTTCATGGCTCTAAATGTAAATAATATAAAAAAGGACCACCTTGTAAAAACTTCCTTGAAAGGATGCATTTCAGCGCTAATCTTTTACTTGATCAGCTAACAATGACAAGATACTGTCTGCAGGTGTGAAATAGAAACAGGAGCCTTAGCAACCAAATAGAACTGAAAGCAATACTAATTTGTTGTTTATCAGGTTATGTCTGTAAGAAAACATTACTAAAACCTTTCCAATAAAAGAGATGTATGTGGAGGGGCGGAGAAGAGAGATATGTTTTTTTCTGGGGAGAAGAAAATTCATCTTGTTTGCAACTTACAGAACACAGGTGGATCAAAGTTTTTGCATTTCACAACGCAGTAGCTTTGAGGACTTTTTTCCCCCACATTTTATTCCCACACATTTGTGTGCTCAGAACCCAAAATGATCACCATATCCATGGATACATACAATGCAGTGTGGCCAGCAGGTCAAGGGAGGTATTTTGCCTCTCTTGCTCTGATCGAGTAGGACACCACTGGGGGTGCTGCACCCAGCTGTGATACCTCCAAGACAAAAAGCACATGAACCTGCTGGAGCAGGTCCACAGGAGGGTCATAAAGATGACCTGAGTGATGGAGTACCATTCCTGTGAAGACCAGCGGGACAATTGGGACTGTTCAGCCTGGAGAAGAGAAGGCTCTAGGAATATTTTATTGTGGCATTTCATTACTTCAAGGGGGCTTAAAAGAAAGATGGAGACTGACATTTTAATAGGACCTATAGCAACAGGACAAAGGGCATGGTTTTAAACCTAAAAGAGGGCAAATTTAGACTAGACAGAAGGAAGAAATTTTTAATTATTATGATATTGAAACACTGGAACAGTGTGCCTAGGGAGTTGGTAGATGCCCCATCCCTAGAAACATTCAAGGCAAGGTTGGACATGAATTTGGGCAACCTGATATCGTTGGTGTTGGCCCTGGTTATCACAGGAAGGTTGGACTAGATGACCTTTAACAGTCCCTTCCAACACAATCTAGTCTATGAATGTAGGGGTTTGGGGTGCTTTTATATATAAGGTGCTTTCTACTCTCCTTTAAGGGCCAAATGTGAGACATCTATGATGGAGCTGTGGAAATCATTCCCTTGCTGGTAGCAGAGTTGCTTTGTCTTTTGGCAGTCCTGTCTGAAAAATCATTCTGCTGTATTGTGGTTATTTGCTTTCACTTTCATCACTACTGTGAGGGGGTTTAGTGTACAATAAGAAGACAGTGCAGTTGTGGGATCCAGAGATAGTTTTGTTGGATTTCTTAAGTGCTTAAGCATCAGGTGAACTGTATGTTTTAGTTATCCACCTTTTCCATTATATTATTTTGAGTTTCGTAATCAGCTCAGCATGTCAATAAGTCAAAAGAATCAGAATGTGAGATTCAGTAGTAGATCTAAAAAAAAAAATGCAAGTAATAACTGAAAGGCTGCAACGGAAATCTTTCTGGGCTGGTATTTTAATATCTTGCCAACTTGGAAAATCTTGCTGTAAAAAAAAAATCAAGTAACAGTACATTGTTATGCTAGATTGAAATATACTTTTCAAAATATTTTCTTTATCTTTTTCAAATATTTTCTTTAGGCCCTACATAGATAGGCCCTACATAAATTTCTTGACATTTAAAGCATGTAATCTTTTAATATTTTGTATGTTTCAAAGTGTCTTTAATTTTTTAATTATTCATTCCACTAACAGCAAAAGTACAGTGTTTTCAATGGCTTTTCTGAATTGCATTATTGGATATACAATCAGAGAAGGATTTTAGGTAAAACTGATCAATTTCACACTTTTTAACTTAATAGCAAATCTGTTACTAAAACATCCCAATGAGCAATGTAAACCTGTCTGCATGCCTTTTTCACACAGACAATAGTGCAAACACATCCAGATTATGAAGGATTAATGCCAAGGACTGACAAAAATTAAAAAAAATTATAAACTAGGCAGCTCTCAAGACAGTGCACAATTTTAACCTAAATCAGAACTGATTAAGGTCACTATATTGCTTACACATTCTAAATGGAAAACACAAATCAGACGGAAAATATTTTTCTTACGGAGGGTTCATTCCAGTTTTAAGGAACACTTGAATGATCTAAAATTTCCAGTGGCTGAGTTCCTGACATTGATAGAACAGCTGATGTAAATGTTAATTTTATGCCAGAGTTCTGAGAATGTTTGAGACCTATTATTATAGAGAGTTGCCTATTATTATAGAGAGTTCTGTACATTTATGATGATGTCAGATGGCGCTCAGAACATAGGCCTACTCTTTTCCTGGCTACTTTTTAAAAAGCATATATTTAAATTAACTTTAGAATTTCCACTGATTCCAGTGGTACAGGATGAGACAGCTAGGCTGAAAATAATCAATTGCAATTAAAAAAATGTTGGTAAAGCAAGAAAAGGATCATAGGCAAATGGTCTATCATAGCAAGATTCCTTTATAGAGATCTACCTACAATAGTACAGTGTATACATATGAAAAATAATTGAGAGGTAATCTACTTGTAAATAACAGGGACTGAGATAGAAGACTGGAAGCGTCCAGAACTGAGTGGTGTGTGAATATCCTACCCCTTCTTTAATACTGAGAAATGCTGCAGCACAGGGATGGGAAGATCAAGAAAATGACAGTCTAATCCATGTTTTCCCAGTTATTAGGTGCTTTATCCCCACAAAGAGTCTGATGTGGACGAGAAAGGTAAGGTAAATCTTTCACTTCTCAGTGTCCAGGAGCCTCAGGCCCTGGCAGTGCAGCAATGTCTGAGGGTAACTCCTTCCCACTGCCTCTGTCTGCCAGCTGTTTGCTATCCTTGCTGGAAGCTATCATTCCCACAGCAGGGTCAGTGGAAGGAATTGCCTCATTTGCTTCAGCCAGATATGGAGTCAACTACTTTATTTTACAGAGCCTTCAGAAGCAAATTCAACTTTGGAAATGAGTTTTTCACTGGCGTGGATGGGAACCGCTAAAAATGTCATCTCTGGGTTCATCTGCTAAGGGGTTTGTTTCCAGCAGAAATGTGATTTAAAAAAACTGCTCAAGGTTCAGAGCATGGGTGAAACATAATGGGGCTTTTTCTGCAGTGACATTTGAGGGTGATCTTACTGGCAGCATCAGTCTCAGCTGGCATGTACAGTGAAAAGCAGTGTAAAATGGCAACAACAAAAATCCTAAAAATCAGAGCCTTTGTGGTTTTCCCAAATATTTTCAAATCTTATTTCTTTTGGCTTTTTTTCCGCATTAGGAAAGGATAAATAATCTTTCAGAATAGGTGAATCAAGAAAGGCACATGTAAAAAAATCACTTCTTCAACTGAATAATACACAATCAGGTATCAAATATTGCAGTGCTTGCACTAAGTTTATTAATTCCATAATTAATTGTTTCTAGGAACATACTAGAACAATTATGAATTGTGACCTGTTATTTAGATTTATTAATCATTGCAATATTCATGTTATTATGCTACCAATATTCCTGATAATACATATGTCTGGCATAATAAATTCCTGATCTTTGAAATGATCACTCAAAAGAAGGCTCATGTCTAGAACATTCATATTTGCATAAGGAATAATACAATTTTATACCTACAAAGACCAGACAGGAGGAAAAAAAAGCAAATGAGCTGCTAGCAAAAACCCTTGTGTGTATAAACCATGAGAGTGATGGGGCTCACAGTTCCTCACTCCAATATTTCCGTGCTTTGACAGGCTATTTGTTTATACCTTTTTGAGTAGATTTGGCCAATATTGTTGCAAATGTTTGGTAGTAAAAACATTCCCAGTCTTGGGGGTTTTTAATTTTTGTTTCTCATTTCTGTTTTTAGAAGTCAAGTAGTTTTTCCTTTCACTTATCTGTAAAAGAAGAATTATAATTTATAAATTTGGGACACTTTTTAATGCTATTTAAAGTGTACAGCATGTTGAAAGCGTGGATATTTTCTTGTCAGTTTTCACTTTATTTCCAGAAAATCCCAGAATCCAGGCCCCTCAGCAATCAGGATCCTGATGCTAAAAAAAACATAAAAGAGGGTGCTTGAAACACGGTATATTTAAAAGGGTAAGAGAGGAGTTCAGGTGTGCAATAGAGAGTTATATTTTTCCAGGTGTTCCTTGAGGACTGATGCAAAACAGCGGTCTTAATCCATGCAGTAATCTGCATGGGATCTAGAGATCTGCACTATCAAGTGCTATTATTGTATTTGCAAAGTTCATGAGAATGTCTTTATAAAACAGGAAGATTTCCTCCTTAAGTGGAAAACTGGAAGCTAAGTAAAACTACTGAATTTGCCATGTAATGAAATTGTTTCTCCAAACTTTATAAATGTAGTAACAAAACTATACTGTGTTATAGGAAGTACCAAACCCTAATTTTTAGTGCCCTCTTAAGTCTTGCTATCTTTAAAAGTTCACATCAGTGGAAAATGTGAGCGACTAAGTGGAATTAGCATCAGAGTATGCCTAATTCATAATTACCTACTTTGTGCACAGCAACAATTTACAAGCCCTCTATTCACTGGCAGTTTGAAAAGAACTTTCAGATGGGATATTCAGATTGGTAAATTTCAATTACACTAGAAATGCCTTGGAGGGCCAGTTACATATTGTGGTATTTACACAGACATCAAAGATTTAGTTGTTTAGACAAGGAAAACTAAGGCCATCTGACTATTCAGAGTATTTAGGAAGAGTTCTGTTTATTTCAACCTAGAATTTTGCCAAGAATAGATGTCCCAGTTACAAAAAGCGTAACCCCTTCTGATAATCCAAACTTCTACATTTATTATGTCCAAAAATTTGAAGTCTTAAAATATTTTTTCTTTTTGTAACACACACTACATTATAGATAGAACAATATTGAAGAAAATCCTCCACTGTCACTTTTGCTGTAGCTTACATGAACAGAAATTCATATGTATCAATAGACTTCAGAACAAATTCAGGTAGTGTAAACCTTGGAAAATAAATAGGCTTTGATTTTTTTTCTGGACTGTTTTCATAATGATCTGAGTAATCAATTTTCTAAACTATGTGAATGAGTTGCATTTGAATTTTGGAAGAGTCAGCAGACAGGCTTGGGTTTGCCAGTAAATAAACTGCTAAGTTAATAAGCTGTTAAATCAATGAATTTTTGCCAAAAAAAACCCCAAAAAACCAAAAAGGAAAGAAAAAAGTGAAAGAAACCATTAAACCAGTAAAAATTTAGTCAGCCAGGTGTTTATTATTAATACACAAATATTGCATTAACAATAGAGATTTCCATTGAAAAGTTTTTGGGCAGAAAACCATATCTTGCCTTTATTAGAGGTCACATGCTTTCATCACTAGTGTAGCTCAGTAAAGTGAAAGATGGGTCATTTCCTCTTTTATAGCGGCAGTCTGATCCTAAATCCTTCAAAATTGAGGGAAATACAACCTGAACAGTGAAATAATCAAACCTTAGTCCTTCACAGCCATCTGTCTTTGCAATTGCATGCTAGATACCTCTGTGTGCCTGCTTTTCTAAGGAACGCCTCCTTTCACAACTAGTTTGAGCATGGGTGACTTCAGTTGCATTGTGATTCAAATACTAAATAGAGATAAATAGGCCATGTCCCACTGTAGGTTAAGGGAAGGGTGCTCTGAATTGCACAATCTGTGATATGCAGGCATTTTGGACTGCACAGATGCTGAGTGAACGTATTTCTTGATTCTCAGTAACCCAGATACTCACGTGTGCTTTTCTGTGTAATGCAGTAGGCAAGAACCACAATTATCCACATGTCACACAGTACAGATTTTCTTCTTCAGCTGGGAGAATGTCACTTAAGTTGATAAGTATATTTATTTTCTCAAAAGTCACATCAAGAAGATACTTAAGAATTTGAAATGTGCTGTTTCCATTAACATTGCTGTCAGAATAAATGCTTGCTAATATCAGGGATTAAACATTGAAAAGAATATAGAAGAATTTGGTTCCCTGTGTTCCAGCAGCCTCTACTCCTCCATGAGGTTTTCTTATCTTTGGCCGGTACAGTGGGAGCTCCCCCTTCATAAATATAAAATTTCCCAGAAAAAGAGTAAGAAAGAGGGAGAAATACAGCCAGAATGAACTACTTTTATTTTAGCTAAGTATATTTGGAAAATATTTTGTGGTGTTTTCTTGGCCCTTTTAAATCATCCAGTACATTTTATTGACACTGAATGTTATCCATAAGATCAGTATAGCTTCACTTTCAACAGAAATACTCTCAATTATTGCAGCTGAGGCTCAATGGTCATAATCAATTAGCAGGGAATTAGCATACTAATTAGTATATTAACAGATGCTCTCAGTTGTACTGAACTAGGGGTTCATAACAAAATAAAAGGATATGTAGATTGATAGATGGCCTACATTGCCCCTTTGTATTTTTTACTCTCACTGGTGTTCGCCCATAGCCACCTGTAGAGTCTGCTGTCTTTGGCTTTTTTTCATGTAGCTGCCATGTCCTTATTCACCCAGTGTGACTATTCTGTTGTTTTGCTTTTCCCTTTTAAATTCACTTTATCTTCATGCACTTTCCTCTGAACTGTTTTCCTGTATATTCTTCTTGATCAGCAATGAAAGCACCATACATGAAAACACAAGGACAGTCATATCAAGTTTTTGATGTACACTCCACTTAGCAACACTCCACCTCTTAAGTTTGCAAAACTGGAAAAGATTTGATTTTTTTTGCAGACCAATGAACAGAGAAAGGTGTCACTGCGAACTGCATAACCAAATAGATTCTTGGATGGATGAAGACCATGACAATTTCCCAGAAATAAGTATGTTATCACTCCCTCTTCCATCAGCAAAATTTCTGGCAAGTCATTTCACTGTTCTGCAATGTGGTTTCTTTACAAACTCAGTGAAATAAAGACTTAGTCCTTGAAGAACTCCGTGGTCAATGGAGTTGGCAAATTAAATCTTCAGAAAGATTTAATTTCAATTTAATTAAAAAAAGAAGTGAAATAACATTAGCACTACCTTTTCATGTTACTACTCAGAAATGTTGGTACTTGAAATCACAAGGCAAATTCTCCAGCACAAACTCCAAATGAGGAAACAGCTGGTCATGAGGAGTTCCAGACTGCCTCAGTATTCTTTCTGTTCATCAATTTCCCATCTATTTTATAGAGGAAAGAAGAAAGCACATTTCAGAATCATGGAATAATTAAGGTTAGAAAAGACCTCCAAAATCATGGAGACCAAACAGTGCCATGTCAACTAAACGACAGCACTGAGAGCCACACCCAGTACTTTCTTGAATATGTCTGGGGTGGTGACTCCACCACTTCCATGGTCAGTTTATTGCAATGCTTGACCAATCTTTCAGTGAAGAAATTCCTCCTGATGTCCAACCTAAACCTCCCCTGGTACAGCTTAAGGCCATTTCCTCTCATTCTTTTACTTCTTGCCTGAGAGGGGAGGCTGACCCCCACCTGGCTACAGCCTCCTTTCAGAGAGCTGTAGAGAGTGAAAAGGTGTCCCCATTTATTCAGCATAAACACCCCCAGCTCCATCAGCTGCTCCTCACAGGACTGGTGCTCCAGACCCTTCCCCAGCTCTGTTGCCCTTCTCTGGGTACGCTCCAGCCCCTCAATGTCCTTCTTGTAGTGACAGCCCAGAGCAGAGCACAGCAGTCCAGGTATGGCCTCACCAGTGCTGAGTACACAGGGACAATTGCTGCCTGATCCTGCTGGCCACACTGTTGCTGACACAAGCCAGGATGCCATTGGCCTTCTTGGCCACCTGGGCACACACTGGCTCGTGTTCAACCATCTGTCAAACAACACCCCCATGTCCTGTTCTGCCTGGCTAGTGTCCAGCCACTCTGTCCCCAACCTGTAGCACTCCATGGGCATGTTGTGACCCAAGTGCAGGACCTGGCACCTGGCCTTGCTGAACCTCACACAAATGCCTTGGCCCAAGGATCCAGCCCTTCCAAATCCCTCTGCAGAGTCTTCCTGCCTTCCAACAGATAAACACTCCCTCCTAACTAGGTGTTGTCTGTGAGCTTACAGAGGGCGCACTTGGTCCCCTCATCCAGATCATCAATAAAGAAATTAAGCAGGACTGGTCCCAGTGCTGAGCCCTGGAAAATGCCACTAGTTACCAGCTGCCAGCTGGATGTAGCACCCTTCACCACCATGAATTTTGTACCCATCTGTTCCTAAACTAATCCTAGGAGTTGTAGAATTTCACCCTAAGATAAATATGGCCTCTTCTAGATTCATAGATTTTAAAGGCAATAAAACCAGTGAAAGAATTCTTCCTAGTGTTTTTGTATTAAGACCATAAATTCTGTTTGAACTAAAAGTGCAGCTTACTCTTGTAACTCTGTCGATATTTAAACAGCTCATATAATAGAGAAATCCCTATATCCTGAAATAAATCTCACAATTCAGAGTCTCAGAGGGGCAAGGACTCAGTAAGGAGCAAGAAAGTTAAGAAACTTAAGAAACAAATATATGGGTAAGATCTAATTGCAAAAGTATTGCAGTAATGAAGCTTTCAAATTCTGTCTTCTGAGACAGGAGCAGAGTTTAATTCATCTGCTAACTGACTTAAAAAACCTGGGAAATTCTTAATGTCATAAATTTATAAGGGTCTACATAATTTCATTATCTCACCCACTCCTTGTCAATCTATGTGCAGTCTTTGTGATTTTCCTATTACACATCTTGGAAACTTTTTAGAACTTAAGATAAACAGTTATGAACCTTGAGGAATTAATATCGGGTCACCGATAAAAAATAGGATGAGATTCCAGCTTTCAGCATAATTGAAAACCACTGAAACTGCTCTGAGATTTTAAAGTGTGTCATTATTCTGCTGTGTCATTTTTGTTTGTTTTTCCTCTGCTGAGCTTTGGCCAGGTCCTGAAGCAGAACAAGCTTTTGTGGAACATAGCTTATGTTTATGACATATTTTATAAGGTGTAGTGAAGTGCATTATAATTATATGATTTGTCAAGTGAAAACTTTCAAAGCATGTTATTCTTGCTTGTTATTTCAAGTTCTGCAATTTAGACCATATGTGACCTAATAGCAGCGATTTGAGCATAAATATCCACTTACTGTAGCCTATTTCTAATTAGTTTTGAGATGTGTTGAAATGTTAAAGAACATCACAATGCCCTTCAGAAATATAAAACAGGAAGCATTGCTTGCAAAGGCTTGCTAAAAAACCTCAATAAAGAGCCCCAAACAAACAAAAACCTACCCCAAACAAACAAACAAACAAACAAAACAACAAAAAAATCCCCAACTAAAAAACAACCAAAAAACCCCTTTAGAAAACCATGAAGATTCCACCTTTACCAGTGACAGTTCTCCTTTCAATATATAGACATGGTGAAGAATTTTCTAAAAGATGAGTCTTCCTTGTCTATAAGAATGGCATTTAGAAGTTAGAGGAAAAGGATCCTCTAAAATCAGTGTTGATCAGTAGCACATGGACAGTGCCAGAAAATTATTTTTAGGCCCATGAGTTTGCATAACTGGAGACCTATTAAAAATACCAATATCCTGAGCTCAGATGAATACATGTTCTGAAAGAGAAACCTTGCTCTCCAGTAAGATTTTTCTATTCCACTTTGGGATTGGAATGCTCTGTATTAAGCACACCTCTAGGGCATACATAAAGTGTGTGGGTTTCTTCAGCTGAATTTGGGATAAGAAACTATTTCTTAGATTGGCTTGAGTATCTTAGACTGTAGCAATATTATGTTCCCTGACAATCTTTTTGCATGACTCTGCACATCTATGAACATTTCAATCTTTATTTTGTTTCCTTTCATCCCTTGGAATGAATATGCTTCTTATTGAAAACCTGAAGAATTAAAGATAAAGAAAAATGGAAATGTCACAGTTTTACAATAACCATGGGTAGGTTTTGCTGTTGGAGGGAGATGGCAATTAGATATGAGGTACGATGGTATATGATGGTAATTAGATGTTAGTTGTGGCTTTCAGAGATCTCTCCTGCCCAAATTCTATAGGGGTGCACTATGTTTGGAATTAGTTTTCTCAGAGAAATCTTGGGGGTTTCCAGGCAAGTAAAATTTTCTGTAGTATTCCCCTACCAAAGATAAGACTAAAATGCCTTCCTCAAGACTGCTACAAGGCATGAAGAAAAACCAAACCATAAATATCATATTTGTGGATATGCAGCCTAATTCCTAGGATATTATGGAAGAAAGATAATCTGACTCATAACATGACAATATTAGTTACAAAAATGAGACTCACAAATTAGGTAAAATCACAGATGATAATTAGGGGCTCTAAGTGCAGGATTTTCCAGTGTAACACTGAATCAGATGGATAGGCTGTGCCAAGGAGTGGAATTCCAGAGATTCCTCTGTGCTCAATATTTCTTATCAGCCACCTCTAGGCACCTTGCAGTTTACAGTGAATTTGTCTTTTTGAGGCAAATGTCCCATTTTAGAATGCAGATGTCCCATTTTGGATCATCACCTGGTGTTCTTTGGTCTGACTGTCTGGACATGGACGTGTGAAAAAAAGTTTTGAAGTGATCACAAGTATTAGTGATATAGATTATGCCACTAGTGTTTCTTCTTCTCTCTTTTGAGATACTATCCAGAATTTTTAAAACTAATAAGTAGCATAAGTAGGTCAAAAGACAAAGCGAGAATATTTCCATTAAGGTTTTCTGAAACAATGGATTCAACCAGGTTTTCTCAGAAGGAGACATTTGTATTTCTATTATGTAATACTATATCTTACAAATATTTTATAAAGTACAGGTTCTATAAATGCAGTAGGAACTAGAAAACAAGAAGGAGCATTGTTTCTCAAAATTCCAAGCTTTTTTAAATACAATTCAACATTTGATCCAGAATACTTCTCATTGAGCTTTTTTAATGACTAAGTTTCCAGTATTCATTACAGTGATCCTTTGCATTTTCTGCACCCCTCTCTTTTTTTTTCTTAATTCCTACTTTTCTCAAAACCACATGGAACAGGAGATGAGCAATTATATGCTTAAACCAAACTACAGCAATCATAGTGGATATTTTCTGCTACTGTTATTCAAATAAATTTTATATTGTTAACTCAACAATCAAAGCCACTTTCGTGTTTTAAGGTTAACAAGACCATGCAAGAATGAAGATCATGGGAGTCTGTGTAATGTCTTATGATGGTATGTATTTTCTTCTGATTTATCATTTGGTTTCTTGTCATTTTGTCCTGCAAGGCTAGCAGCAAATGTGGTGAATTACACTGCAACACAAAACTAGAGGTGAAATGTGAAGCAACAGTTTTTCAGTTGAAAAAAATCTAGTTAAATTGGTAGATTTCTCACTGAAAAATTTACGTTTTTTATCTTGCTTTTTCAGTCAACTTTTTTGAGGTAAAAGTAATTACACTGCATGACCTGATATACAGAAGAGTTAATGCAGTAAACAACACAGCAAAATGAGCCTTTCTAAAAGCTCTTAACAAGGTCTTTTACTGGGCTATGGGTAGTAATAACTTTACTGTGGAAACAGCTGACTTAGCAGTTGCAAAATACATTCACACATTCTTTTGCTTGAAATGAGCTAGGTGGCCAGAATGCTTTTTGTATGTTTCTCTTAAGCTTGCCCAATGTCTGGCCTCAGCCTCATAAAACAGGCAAAAACAATAGTGAAAACAGGAATGAAACATGGGGTGATTGAATTAGCAGATGGAGAGTCTCAGAACTTCCTCCATGTAGCATGAAGTAGGGAAATGAAAAGTTAAATGCAAAATGGAAACAAAAGAGGACTGGAAAAAATTCTGCCCATTTAATGAAGGAATGAAGACTTTCCTTAAAATATTGCACAAGACTTTTGAGCAGATGAATTGCTTTTGCTCTCTGGAGAAGTGGAATCTCATGAAATTTTAAATGGATGCATCAATTTCTCAAAATGCAAAGAGTTTCTTGTTTTTAATTTCTAAATTTTAAACAAAACTATCATCACAGTTCATAGGGCAATGGTCCTCTACTTTAAAAATGTTATGTTAAAATATTGAAGTGCTACTCTGGCTATTTTTTGTAATTGTGTAGGCCACTGAAATCTTTTGTAATAAAATTATGACGGTTTTATCTGTTCAGTTGAATAAACAGTGCCAGGAAACACTCACAGTTACTGATTGTCTATATAACTAAATCATGAGGAAGGTTCATGGCGCATTTTTGATCCACAATAGCTAGTTCACTTTCTGACAGCTCCTGGTGAGGCTCAGGGACTAGACAGACCAAGGATCATTCCAAACAGGTTGTTTGTGTCCAGCTGCATAACTTCTCACAGGCTGTTTTGGACACAATGAGGCTAGCTGGCCTCATTGCCAAAAGAACAATCCCAAGCATCTTTAATTTACTGCTATTGACATAGCAATTCTGTCCATCCAATACTCTTTGCCTATGAGATGAGTCCAAGACCAGCTGTTACCACAGGGATGATAAAAAGTGGCAGTTTTACAGATTTGCCTTCTTGCCTCCATCCAGGTCTCTCTAAGAAGTGGAGTTTTCTGCCCCTACTCACACCAGTCTTGAGATTTCACAGCTTTCCCACTTCAAGATTGAAGTTTGATTAAAAACAGTTTAAAATTGCTTATCTGTCTCTAGCAGTCAGTACAAAGCAACGCTACAACAATTTCCTTCTTGGAGAATACTGCAAGTGCTATTGCACCAGTTATGTCTTTTAAATAAAAAGAATTTCTGTTAAAAAATGTGCAAAATGTTCAAACGTAATATACCCTCACAAAACAACAGCACACATGTTTGTTGGCAATAAGTCAGTTTTGCGTGTTCAGACACAAATTGAATGAAAAAACCCACGTCATCTCCTCAGAGCTGCAGTAACAGTGGAGGTGCTGGATGTCTTCTTTTAGCAAGGAGCATTGGGACCCATTGTTGTTTCAGGTTTGCCCTCCTCCTTCCTCAAGTCTGCAGTTTCTTGCTCAAGGAAAACTGCCTTTTTCATAAACCTCAGGCTTCTGAATTCCTTTACCATGAACCTTCTACAAGTGGGGGTAGGTTCTCAGCCTTCTTTTATCAGTTACCTAGCCAGGACCAAATTAATTAATTATTTGAGCAGTCTTGGTGGGTTGTAATCATGAGCTTTGTGTCTATAGAAGAATGCTCTGAGATCTTCTCTCCTGGAGGGAACCATGGAGAAAGCACATTTGGGCATATGGATGGATATTTATCAGCCATTATTCCTCTATTTCATGGCCATAAGGAGGTTTCCTGAGTTCAGTCCAAATGTCTCTGCAAGCAAAACTTCTCAAAACAAAGAAAAACCCAAACATACTCAAGTAATGCTTCCCTGAAGTATTTTATAAATGCTTCACAAAGCCAAAGATTGGAGAACTTTATATTGTTTTCACACTCAGTTGCCCAGAGGAAGAGGTGAAAACTCTATTCATAATTTTTAAACTGGAATTAATAAAGTGCCAAGAGATTACATTTAGAGTACAGTTCAACTCTAAGAGTACAATGAAGTACATTAGATTCTCCATTTCAAATATCTACATTTTTTGGCATAATTTTTACCAAAAGTGAGTTTTTAGTATATTAAAGTATTATTTTAAGTATTAAGTACTAAGTATTATTTAGAGACTCCTGGAGTCCTGAAGATAGAAGTCTTGAAAATCATATGAAAAACAAAATTTCATTTGGAGCAAAAAAGAAAATCAATATATCTTACAGAAAGTTTAAAGTTGCTTTTTGCACCCTCAGAGGTATTCATGTTTGCTGAGAGCTGTATTTCTTTCAAATAAATTTTGAGGGTATAGGATGAGAAGGATGATGGATGATTTCTCAGATATTTTGTTGCTTGTAATTCATTCTAGGCTAAAATAAGATGTTTTTTGTGGTTTATGTGGAGGTTTTGTTATGAAAAAAAACCAAAACATGTACTTACTTTTGTGTGTTAAAGGAATTTGGGTTGTGGCAGAAATCTTATGATGTAGTAGAAAGAGCTTAATTTACACTTCAAGATAGCAGCTATGCCTAGGAAAAAATATAGACTGAAAACTAAACAGAAATGCGGAAAGTTCTGTAGCTATCAACAAGGAATACATTAAAAAAAACACCCAAACACCTCACAGAAAATTAGTTCAAGAAGATCTATAATGCAGTAATGTAGGATAAACTACGAAGTCAGGGAAAGGGAAGTTGTATTATTATGTTAAAAAAAAATTGGAATAAAGACTATATGGTTACTCTAAAGGTTTTCAAACAGCACCTTGAGTATATCATAGGTTCCAATTTCAGACACTGAGGCTGCTTTCATCTGTAAATAGGATAATGAAAGGAAACTCCAGTAGGAAAATATTATAATACCATCTGTCACCATGCCCCCGAAATGTCTTGGCTTGTGTAGTGATGGTGTTACTCTGAATGTCAAAGATTATTTTAGCTAGGGTTCTTGCTGCTATTTCATTATCATGTATGTGTGTGTGAGTATGCCCAGCTGTTTCCTTGACAGAACACTTGCACAGCTGAAGTAAATGTGTGAGCCAGCTCAAGGGAACATCTCCTTAGCAGCTGTCATTAATATATTTCTGTTTGTACACATGAGTGTAGTTCCTCACTCTGCCCGTCACAAGTCAACATAAACAATCAAAGACAGAAGTGTCTTTTTTATAAGGTACACTAAATCTAGTGTGAAAGCCTCTCTTGCTCCCAGTCTTCTCATTTCATTTGCAAACTGAAGCTGAATACAATTTGAAATATCTGTTTCTCTTCCTGCAAGCTGTGATGCATTATTTTTGCAAGGCAAATTAATGGTGATAGTATAACTACCTCTTCTATACCTTCTTAATGCAATATAGAGGAATGAACTATGTCACCTGAAGGACAGCAGATGTGACATAGAGACCACACATTGTTACTGATAATTTTGTAAATTATGAAAGGACACAACATGAAATGAATGAGAATGTCACAAATAAGTGATATAAGGTGATACTGGTTGGATAACAAACTTTGAATATGTCTGCATACAGTTCCTTATGAGAAGTAGGTTCATTTCATACCTTTTGTGGATATAGTCTATTTGGACCTCAGCAGAACCTATGACACTGTCTCCCACAGCATACTCCTGGAAAAGCTGGCAGTCCATGGCTCAGACAGGTCCACTCGTTGCTGGGTTAAGAAATGGCTGAATGGCTGGGCCCAGAGAGTGGTGGTGTATCCAGGTGGCCAGACACTAGTGGTGTCCCCCAGGGATCTGTGCTGAGCCCAGTCCTGTTTAATATCTTTATTGGTGATCTGGATGAGGGGATAGAGTTTACCATTAGCAAATTTGCAGATGACAACAAGGTGGGGGGGAAGTGTTGATCTGCTGGAGGGTAGGAGGGCTCTGCAGAGGGACCTGGACAGGCTGCATGGACAGGCCCAGTCCAGTGATATGAGCTTTAACAAAAACAATTGCCAGGTTCTACATGTTGGCCACAACAATGCCCTGAAGCACTGCAGGCTGGGGATTGAGTGGCTAAACAACAGACAGGCAGAAAGGGACCTGGAGGTGCTGGTTGACAGCAGCTGAACATGAGCCAGGTGTGCCCAGGTGACCAAGAAGGCCAATGACATCCTGGCCTGTGTCAGCAACAGCGTGGTCAGCAATAGTGTGACTGCAGCAGTGATTGTTCCTCTGTACTCAGCATTGGTGAGGCTGCACCTCAAATCCTGTGTCCATTTCTGGGCCCTGCAATTCAAGAAGGATATGGAGATGCTGGAGATGCTCTGAGTGTGTCCAGAGAAATGCAGCAAGGTTGCTGAAGGGTCTGGAGCACAAGTCCTATGAGGAGCAGCTGAGGGAGCTGGGGGTGTTTATGCTGAAGAAAAGGAAGCTCTGGGGAGACCTTATCCCTCTCTACATCTGCCTGACAGGAGGCTGTAGCCAGGTGGGAGTCACTGTCTTCTCCCAGACAACCAGAAATAGGACAAGAGGACACAGTCCTAAGCTGCGCCAGAGGTGGTTTAGGTTTGACATAAGCAGAAAGGGCATTGGGAATGGGCTGCCCAGGGAGGCAGTGGAGCCACTGTCCCTGAAGGTGTTTAAGAAAAATTGAATGTGGCACTCAGTGCCATGGTTTAGTTGACAAGGCGCTGTTAGGTCATAGGTTGGACTTGATGCTCTCAAAGGTCTTTTCTGACATAGTTGATTCTGTGGTACATCAATATGTACACTTATCACTTCAAAATGGGATTGAAAGTCTAAAACCTTGTCTGGGAAAGACAATAAAGTCAGACACAGATTTCTGCCTAGCACTGCAAGATTAGGGGAGGGGGCCAATCCTTACAATAACTGCTGAAGTTTTGATCAAATTAATGAAGAAGAAATATGTCTGACACAGTAGTGAGTGATGCCAGAGCAACTAGGATGTTGCTATCGAAAAAAAGCAGAGGTAAGTAAAGCCAAATAAATAAGCACATCAACAAATGTACCTGGAGTGCTGAACAGCTGACCTAGTTTCCAAACAATGACCATACCACTGTTCGTGTTTCTGATGGAACTGGTGACTGCAGACAAGGAAGTTCTGAGAGGCAGGATTTAGTTTAAATTCCAGGCTTATGTTTTATTCATGCTGTCATGCCCTTAATTCTTTTTTAGATCAGGTCCTTGTCATGGTCATGTCCTGATCCACTCTGAGACACTCATTTTCACTTCCTTAGCACAGAAACTGAGATACAGGGGAAAGAGGGAGAAGAGCTTCCCATAAAGCAGTACCTTAGATGATCAAAAAAATAGGAGGTAATTAGGGCACACACACCTAAACCCAGGTTTCCCAGATGGGAAGCATTATTGGGAGATAGATGCAGTTGTCTTACATTGCAAACAAAAGGCCAAAGAGTCTGATTATAGTCTGGATTACCCTGAGTCATCTGGCCTGTTTGAGTCCAGAAAAAAGTCCACTGCAACTACCCATAATGTTGGAAGGACTAAAACCTAGCAACAACTATTTTTGCACTAGAATTGGCTTTTTTTCTTAGAATCCATAGTTACATTTAAAGGGAAATTAATATTGAAACTGAGTGTACTTAACACAGGACATGCCTACAGCTTCAGACTAAAAATTGATTATTTTAAGTCCCCAGAAAAAGTTTCTAAAATTATTAATGCATGTGACTGCAAGGAGGAGAGAGTAAAATTCTGTTAGAGAGAACCTCCATTCATACACAATTTAGAAGATTGCCTGGCTTAGTATATTTGGCTTTACCGCTTGTTTCAACAAATTAATGAAAGGGCTGACTTCATTACTGTGGTTCTTTTAATTTGGCCACCTTTGTTGTGCTGAAATTCTGATGCAAACTGCTTAGGAAAGATTACCAGCTTGTTAAAGCTGGCCTTGCAGTCACATGTATCAGACTGAAAACAAAGTAATCCCTGAGGCTGTGCTTTGGTAAGCTTGTCTACTGCTGTTGAGTCAGGAAGCAAGTCTAGCAGTAAAGTCACAGATTCCCTTCTTGCTTCTTGGGCCTTCCATGACGGAAGAACATTTTACTAGACAGTTTTTAAATAAGTCAGAAAGCGATCTAACAAAATGTTTAAGTATAGTTTTTGTTTCTGACACCTGATTGTTGGTCCTTAGAAGTGATACTCACCCATAAGAAGGCAAGTATGTGCTGAAGGGTTTTATTCAGGACTTTCTACCCATGATGAGTTTTAGCTTGACACTTCTCTCTAGAGAAGAGGTCCAGGAGCCAGGACCCTGGAGAGGAGACACCCTGAATCCTCCTTTTCACTGCTTCTGTTGGACTCATTAGTAATTGCTTTGAGACTCTGTAATAAATGGTGTTTTAGTGGAATTGCTAATGTATTACAGAAGTGTCTTGATCAACTCAGAAGGAGAGTTGATGCGTTATAATCTGCCAGTGTGGAAGGAAAAGCTTTAAATATATTTGCAAATAGGTTTTAATTATGAGCCATATCTTCCATCTTTTTCTTTTCTGGTTAGCTTACGCCTGTTTGTGTTGGCAATCCAATTGTGTAAATCTCATTACATGGACTAAATTACTCTGACACTCTGAAGCTCAAGCTGTTGATAGGTCTAAAGAGAAAAATTCTGGCAGTGAAGAGCAAAATGTCTCCTTCTTTTCCATAGCCGAAACACAAAGCACCTGCATTACCCAAGATCTTTTTCCTTCATGCTGGTAATTCTTCCCTGTAAGAGTTGCAAGTGTTTTCTCAGTACATATCAGAGCAGACTTTTGCAGGTGCCTTCCATTCCATTTCTCCATTGCAGCATGTTCCAGCCTCTCCACGGAAGCAGCACCTTCAGTGACAAATGGGCTGGGAGCTGATGCTGAGTTCTTACATTAACCTGGCTCCTGCACAACTGAAAATAAAATGGTCCAAGTTTACAGTTTGCCAGGCCCTTTTACACATTAAAATGTACTGCTTATCTATCAGTTTCATCTTACAACTGTGGACACCTTGAGGTATACCAAAACAAAATTCCTGCTGCAGTGACACTGGGATATTTTCAGCTCCCACGGCAATATACTCAGATCAGAAGCCATATAAGAAGAGTTTGTTGTCTTTTCTTTTTGTTCTTTTAGCTTTTACTTAAACATATGTTTGTTTCCCCTGCTTCTTTTATTTTATTTGCCTGCTGTTTCTCACAGAGTTATGGCACAGAGCAGGAGAAGGCGTTTCTCCCAGGAGCAGAGGACAACCAGCAGTCTGAGGAAATGGAAAAGGAGCCCTTGAGATGACAGCAAGGGCCTCTTATGGCAGTAAGATATTTTGGGCATTAAGTACCCTGTTAGGGTGTTTAAACAGTACACAGCATTTATATCCAGTCTTGGCCTTCACTTTTGCATGTATAGATTGGATCACGAAACTTCTTAAAGTGAAAGGACTCAGGTTTGGGTTTTGGAAAAGACTAAATGGAAGATTAAAATCCATCTTGGATTTCCTGAATGCCTTGAATACTCAGGGAAGTACTTGGATGCAGCAGTATTTTTTCAGTGCAAATAAAATATATTATAATTTTGGAAGCTCCAGTCTCAGGTACATTTGGGTAGACACTTCTCAGTATAAATAAAGAGCCCTGTTCCGTTTCAATATTGAAGCTGGAACAAGAGTATTTATTATATTATGGTTTCTACTACACATCGTATTAATAAATTTTTGAAAGTGATGGGAACATGAGAACGTCCTCCAGGAAGGAATTTTTTGCATCATGGCTAAATGATGTGAGAAGATTTTAGAGATGCCAAGAGGCCCTTCTTTTTTGTACTTATGAATGCTCAGTGGTAGACATATACTCTGCCAAACTAAATGACCTTCAAGTAAACTAAGAAAACAACATTAGCAAGGGAACTAAAGTCTTGCAGACACCTGAAATCTATGAAGATACACACAGAAAAGTCTTTATTTTATTTTTAAAACCACATTTTTTGGCTGGGAAATGTCTACAAGGATCTCTGTGTGTAAAACATCTGGATAAACTGAGCAGAAATGACTATGAATTCTTTATTTATGAAAATGTTTCTTTTTTTGATGAACACTTAAACGTGAGAGGGTTTTGGAGAAGTCCCTTTCTGCTTGAAAAAGACACCACAAGGTGGAACTTTCTGAAGAAAGTACCTAGCATCTATATTAAAAAAATAAATTGCCATTTAATAAAGGTGCCTGCTATGGAGCATGTAGTGGATATGAATAAAAAGTGCAACAGGATCTAAGCAATAAAATGGGGGGGGGGACATAATGTAATTTTTGGAATTTATAAATATGCAATCCATGAGTGAAAACATCTATATATTTTCATTTGTGACAAGCACTCAAGGAAAAAGCATATATATATAAATGATTAATGGAAGCAGGGACAAACAAAAAATAGAGGAAAGCAAGAGCCACAGCCTTGACGAAAAATGTGGAAGAAAATATCCAGTATAATCTCAGGTTCCTATCAGTCACACTGACCCTTCACATACTTCTAAATTATGTCAACCTTTAAAAATTGATTGCTTCACTTTCTAGGTAAGTCACTGATATGTGAGTTCACTGAACACAATAACTTTATAATAGGCATTAATTTTCATGGAAAAGAATACTCTATGTGCTCTGGAATGCACTGCATTCATTTTCCTCTAAAAACTCATCTTTTTTCCTAGTGGTTGCCATCTGTTTCTAATTTCTGACATTCTGTATTGGTGGCAAAGACTATTTGAGCTTCTGTACACAATATGAGCTAAGATAGTTAATATATATTTTTATATAGTTAAACCATTTTTCTAAAAGCAATAAATAAAATTTAACTTTTAAAGTAGATTATACTGTATTTCTGCTGATGCCAGGTGAAACAAAAGTAGGAACTGGAGATCATTTACAGGTCTTGCTGGGAGCAGCCTGTACATTCTGCTTGCATGTATGCCAAGATTACAAAAAGTCCTCACAATGTCAACCTTTGTTGTAAGAATAAAAGAAGAAAAAATGGCTATGTCAATACACTTTTCAAACACGGACAATTTTTAAAAAGTGAATAGCATGCATGATTAAAGGGCCAAGTTATATTTTGCTCCTGCAAGAAAAGATTGGACATTTATTGAGAAAATTCCAAGATTTTGCACTTTGGTCATTGAATCCACTTACACGCTTTTGGAATCTCTACTTTAACATAAATCAGATTTTTAAAGAATCACACTTTAGCAGTAATGGGGTAGAGGCTTCTTTCTTCCTCGGCTTTGATTTAAACTGTTACAAAAATCACAAATTTCTGGGTTATTTAGAAGGATGAAATAGCTTGACCAGCAGGTGGGTTCTATACCAGGGTTCCTTGTCCCACTTAAAGGTTTTGTTTTAATACTAAATGGCAAAAAAATAATGTGCCCTTATAACCCACATGCCATCAACTTAAAGTAATGACATCTCTACTGACTGACATTGAGTCAAGCTTTGAGGAAAACAACCCCCCTCCCAAAGAGCTGTTTGCATGTCTGCAGATTCTATAAGAGATTCTAACAGCTAAAGAAAACATTTCAAGCATATGAACGCTGTTGTTCTGGAGGTGTAGGGGAAAGGATTTCTCTCTTGAAGAAAAGTGGACAATACTTCCAAAAAATCCTGCTTGTTCCTCTGTTGAATGAACCAAGACCTTGTGTCACTTTGGAATGTCAGGTGTTCAAAATGCACTGAAATAAATAAATGCACTGCAATCCAGTGATGAATTTCCAGGTTGGCTCAGTAGAGCCTTTTTAATACAGCCATCTCACAACATCTACAATCTCTTCTTCACACACATGCATGAAAAGAAAAAAAAAGGAAAAAAGAAAGGACAGAACAATGTCATACCTTTAACTGAAAACATTTGACTTGTTCTTAGAGGTATATTCATTTCACACAGGCCTATATTGCCACAGCTGCCCTATTTTAATGTGCTGATGGACCTGAATGCACCTCTGCCTCCCATAAAGAAAAGAATTCCGAGAGCCTTCTGCAGGATCCTCTCTGGCAGCTCTTCCCAGTGCTCAGGCGCACTAAAATATTGCTCTTTGGATAGGGCAACAATGAGCAGAATGCATGGGTTAGGAGATAATAGGTGCTTGCCAGCAGACATATTTCACATATTTGCCACAGCTTGACAATGAGAGTATTTTCTTAACCTGATGCCAAGATATCAGCTTATCTTGGGTTTCCTTTGGATTAGGATCTGTATAATACATCTTTGGAGAAATACAATTGTAGATAAAAGAGTTGTTTGTTTTTTCCTTTTAATTACTGACTATGAATACATCAAGAGATTAAATAATGTGGAAAGAGAACGGATATCTGAGTTTAAGAACAATGTTGGCACAAGAACTATTATGCATAATCCAGCCAGGAATTTGGTCTGGAAACCATAATAATTCAAATAATCAAAGCAATCCTGTTCTGTAATTACTTTCCTGGGGCTGTAGCACGGACTAGAAATCTTACCAATTTTAAGATACATTTATGAGCAGCATTAGATGAAGTAGTTTAGGTAGCAGGGGACTTGAACCAATGACGCAAGAAGTACTTTCCAGTGCTGGATCATATGATCATAAATTAAACTACTGTTGCTCTACCTCTCTCCTTCAAGTAGCAGCATGGAGCAAGGAATTTTTATGTCTCTATGGTCACTTCTCTGTTATTCAATATGTTGTGAGATTGAGTTATCCTGGATAATGGTGGTAAAACAGGCTGGCCAGACCAGATTAAAGCTGAATCTGACAGAAACTTCTGTGTTGAATCTCCTCTATCCATATTCCAAGCAAATAAATTCTGACAGACCAGAACTGAGCCCTGGAGCTTCTGGCTGCTGGTGTTGGGCTCCTGAATATTCCAGGTTGCACAGAAACTTGAAGTGGGCAAAACATTTAATGGTGTGAAACCACTACCCCATTTGATGCACTATCATGTTTGAAAGCACTCCAGAGCTTGGTGCAGAGACCTAGGCAGCTCTGCAAGGCTGACCTTAGCTTAATGCCCGCCATGCCAGATCCTAGTAACTCAATAAACAGCAGTCCAGTTGTGCCTGTCTTTCCCTCTTCCAGCTCTAAGTTTCAGGAGCTGTTTTTGGCCTGAAGCAGAGCTGGAACTAACCTGCTGTGTTCAACTATTTGGCTGTAAGGAACCTTCTCAAAACAGTCTGTTGCAAAAATGGAACGCAGACCCCAATGCTGTCCTTCAGGTGCTAGAAGACCCCTGGGTCCTTTGCAGATTGTCCTGGTGTCCAGTGAATCATGCAGGGAATAGATAGTTTCATGGTAATTATGTGATTCCTGCAATGTGATATATTGATGATGCAGGATACATATATTATGCACCATACTGCACACAGTATTTTAAAGCTGATTTTAAAGACATTCAGGGAACATCTTAAATTTGGTTCTGAGCAGTGACAGAGTCTTTCTTTCTCTGCTCCAAGTTATTTTAGTTTGATCTTTTGCATTTAATAACACAGGATGGATGGGTACAAATATAGGAGAAGTATAATCATCATGCATAAACATCCAATATATTTATTCATTCTCTCTCCTGAGGAAATGAAAATGAGAGCTTTTAAAGCTTTTTTTTCACCCTGATTTTTTGTTACTGATCAATAAATCAGTATTTCCTCTATCTAATTTTTGGGCAAGGACAGAAATACTTTGTCTGATATATTATAAACCTATTCAGCCAAAGGAAGACACCGGGCACAGAAAATTTCACATATGTGGTTTGCATTTGTAAAATTGCAAATCTTTGCCTATTAGAATGTGGAATGGACCAGAAAATCTGTCAGTCCTCCCATAGCCATTTTTCTCCAGCTGCTTCCTCAGTTTATTCCCAGTTATTATTGCTCAAAACTTCAAGAGAATGTCCTTCTCTCAAGAAACCATTTTAGTGTTTTTAAAGGTCTTCTCTATAAAACAGTAAGAAAACTTAATTTTTAAAGTATTTCCCTGGAAAGAACATTTCCTTTCTACAGTCAGTTCTTCCTCATGGACGAAGGTGCCCGGAATCCTTGAGAGCCCTGGCCCTAGGACCAGGAGAGAGATACTCAGGAATTCCCAGCCCTTCCATATGGCAGAATTGCTCATGAAACCTGAATCTTGGAAATTCAGAGTTCCTGAACATGATTTGACAAAAGAAATACTTTTACTGGCAGAAATCCTAGCTGGCTCTACTTTTACTGGCAATTCAAGGCACTGGTCTGAACTGTCCAGGACAGCAGGTGACTGGAGATTATCCCTCCTGTCAAGTCACACAAAAATGGTTATTCATGAGATTCAAACTGAAGAGTAAGGCTGTATTTCTCTGCCTGGGAAAGCAGGAGCTTAAATGTATTTGACTAGAAATATTAGGCAAAGGTGGTAGATGGACACACTCCTTCCTGGGGCGGGTCATCCTTTTCTGAAGAAGTAAGTGCTAATTTCAGCCAATAGCCTCTTTGTCCTAGGTCACAGACCTAATTTCTCTCTGAGTCTCAAGGAATTCAGCCTCAGACCTCCTAGGTCTCAGAGGAGTACCTCTAGGCTATACTCAGGAATGCAGAGCAAGGGTAACCTCCAGGGACTGATATGAAAGGAAAAACAGTCAGGTGAGAAATGATTGGGGTTGTCTTGCTCAATGAATAACTGTAACTCCCTGGTGCTGCTGTCCAGCATGAGTCTCCTGCCACTCCAAAATTTGATGCCGTTGCTTTCAGCTGGGGCAGGTCAGAAAGCTTTGAGTGTCTCCAAGGCTGACTAATGCCTGATACAAACCAATGGTTGGTGCATAATCACAGAGGTAAATTTTAGAAAATCACAAAATCAATTAGGTTGGAGAAGACTTCTGAGATCATCAAGTCCAACCTGTAACATCACCATTTCCATGGCACTAAGTGTCACATTCAGTCTTTCCTTAAAAACCTGCAGGGGCAGTGACTCACCATCCCCCTGGGCAGCCCATTCCAATGTCTAATATCCCTATCATCTAATCTGATCACTCTGATCACCCAATGTCAAATCTTCCTAATGTCCAACCTAAACCTCCTCCTTTGTCACAACTTCAGGCCATGTTAACACTTGCCTGGGAGAAGGTATTCCTTCCAGGTAGTTGTAGAGTGATAAGGTCACCCCTGAACCTTCTTTTCTCCAGCGTAAACACCCCCAGCTCCTTCATAAGACTTGTGTTCCAGACCTTCCCCCAGCTCCACTGCCCTTCTCTGGACTCACTCCAGCCCCTCAATGACCTTCCTGAACTGAGGGGTCCAGAACTCAAGGCAGGATTTGAGGTGCAGCCTCATCACTGCTGAGTAGGAAGGGGCAATCACTGCCCTGGCTCTGCTGGCCACACTATTGCTGACACAGGCCAGGATGCCATTGGCCTTCTTGGCCACCTGGGCACACCCTGGCTCATGTTCAGCTGCTGTCAGCCAGCACCCCCGGGTCCCTTTCTGCCAGGCAGTTTTCTAGCCACTCTGCCTCCAGCTTCTAATGCTGCGGGAAGATGCTGTGACAAAAATGCAGTTCTTGTGACAAAAAACCTTTAGCCAAATCAAGTCCCTAAATCAGACTTCAGTGATGCAATAGGAAAAGAGTTCCAAATGATACCTCCAGTTTTTCATCTGGCTAGGGTTCTCTCTTCAGTAAACAATAGGTTAGTAAAGCTAAAATTCTCTAAGCAAACCTGACAGGTTTTTATACATTTCCAAAAGGAGGAACTTTAACATGTGTGTCTAAGTGGCTTCATCTTTGGTAACTCATGAAAAATGATAGGTAGATGGTTAGCAGCTGGTGCCAGAATCAACATTCTTTCTTTTCCTAGAAGCCGAAGATTTAAAGACTTTCCCATCAGAAGGATTTATGCAAGGATTTATGGATCCTGAAAAAGTTGGCTTAACCTGTATTATTCCTCTGTCTTTTGGACATTTTGATTTTAAATAACTGAGTTTTTTTTATATATAAAAATAGTGAGCACTTCTTCATGAAATCCATGAGACTGCAATGTATACATTCTAGTTATCTTTTCCTTTATTTAGCATTTTTGCATGCTTGGTATAATACTTATCACTGGAAAAGTTGCTAAATGACACAAATTGCATACAGTAGTAATAATACTTTGATCAGTAATGAAACCCAGTTGTACTAAATCCTGTTTGTTATATAGAAATGCTTAGTAACAAGAAATTGTTTTTCAAACTAGTTTGCTTTCTCTGGCAGCTGTTTCTGTTTTCCCGCACCTGAACAACAACGACCAGCCCTTGGTCCATTTTGGTATGAATTACATCTGAATTACTTCTTAATCTATTTATTTGTAAAATGGTTGCTTTCTTATCTTTTCCTAAACATTTGAAAAAGAAATAAAAATCTTACAAATGACGGCAACAAGAAATTTAGTCCATGAGGGGAGTGGTTTCTATGCAAATATTAACTGTGGTTAGAAGTTTATCACAATTAATACCAGTAATAGAAAGAGAAGAATTGCAGATAGGCTAGGAAAACCCACTCATTTTCATGAATAACAATCCAACTGGGATGTTGTCAAATCAGATGACCCGGTTGTAACTCACCTGATTAAAAAAACTGACTGAAATAATTTCCAAGCTACTAATTGTTTTTGAGAGTACACTAGGGAATAGTGAAGCTGAAGAGGCTTAATTTAGCAAATATATAGCCTATGTTCAGAAATGAGAAAAAGAAAGGGGGTCAGGGGTTTGAAGAGGAATAATCTTAACTTCAGTTCCTGGAAAAGTGCTGGAACAATAATCAGCTAAACTATTTGTAAGAACTTGGAAGATAACAGGGAGGTAAGTAACAGCCAACATGGATTTGTTGAGAGTAAACCTCTCCCAGCTTTGTTTCTTCTTACGATGCAGTAGTAGGGTTTGTGGATAAAAGAGAGTCAATGGATGCCAGATACCTCTTGACTTTAGTCACAATTTTAACAGTTTCTCACATAACATTCTCATAAGCAATGTTAAGAAATATGGTCTTAGCAAACTATAGTAACATCAGTGCAAGACCAAAGAATAATGTGTGATAGAGAGTAAAATTATTATTTTGTGGATAACACCAAGTTTGGATGACCCTCAATCACCCTAAAAGGAGTAGCACACAATCCTTACAAAATGGAAACATAGTCAAAAAGCTAGGATGTAAGTGAATAAACATACTCAGAATAGTCTGTGTAAATAATCTGATCAACAGATTGGGTGACAATTTTTCATGAAAGGCTCAGAAGGTTATAATAGATCACAAAATCGGCATGAAACCATTTCATATAGCTGGGGAAAGAGGAAAATATCATTCTGAGATGTATAAACACAAGTTTCATCTGGAAGGTATGTCTACTCAATATGATAAGACCACAGCAGGAGCCAATGCTATAATTTCAGGGTCTTTATTAAAGGGATGTATAGTGTCTTTGGAAAAAGTACAAAGTGGAAGAATGATCAGAGGTCTAGAAAGTATGATCTATGGAAAAAAATATGCCGAAGGAATTTGGAATGTTTAGACTGCAGAAGGAGTGGCTGGAGGGGGTGATAACATTCTTTAAATATGTAAAAAGTAATAAATAGAACAAACTGTTCTGTCTTTAGCAGCCTGACATTGTAGGCACTGCAGCTCAGTCCCAAGTGGCAAAACACTATCCATGAGCAGAGTGAGGACTGGAACAGGCTGTCTGAGGACATTGTGGGCTCTCTGACATTGGAAACTTAGGAGACCAGCATCAGACAATCACCTGCCAAGAAGACTTTGGATATAGTCAATATTCTTGTGGAGAAAATGTGGTGACTGTGAGGTTTCTTTCACTCTCTTTTCCATGGGCTATGATAAATATAAGCTAACAATAAAACACTGTATCTTTGCCCTTTAAATTCAGTATGTGGAAAATTTTTCTGAAACAAGAATTTCAAAGTATCTTATTGCTAAAGAGACCACATTTCAGGCAAGGAAAATGGAGCAGTTGAAAACATCCAAAATGTCTTCAGTGCCTGCTGTGTTACACTGAGAAATAAAACAAAATGTTCTCAACCTATAGAGTATAGCACATATTTTGGTTATTTGGATGTGGCTTTCAACAACCATATACTTAGTGGAAGTTTCTTATATGCTCCAGGAGATTTACTAGCCATCAGTGATAACTGGACTTTCTTATTGAAAGATATAGGATCTAACTCACTCAGCAAAGCCACAAACTGTCACTTTGGTGAGGAGACCTCTAAATTAGGAGTGATGGGGGAAGGAGAGGATGATCAACAATGAAGTGAGGAAGTGGTGGACTGTTAGACAAGCAAAAGGTATGGTGCAATATGAAGCAATCCAGCAGGTTCCTGAAGTGCATTGATAGTGGGGATAATCAGTATGAGATGTGGAGACACTTGAAGTGTGCAAGGAAAGAGCCAGACAAACCAAAATCCACCTGAAATCATAAATTTAGAGCTTTTTTAAAAGTACATTGTCCATTAGACACAATCATTCATCTCTGAAGAGGCATATCTAATCTCAAGGATTATGTCAACTAATTTGTGAGAAATGGGAAAAAAAATCTCAAAATCTATGAAGTATCACTTCAGAACAGGATGATACTGAGTTTGAACTTCATGAGTATGGGTATAATACTTTGGATGTCTCCACAGAAATTAGTCTGAAAACATCTTTCCTTTAATATATGGGTACAATTCTCACTCCACAACTCAGCTAGTCCATGACACCCATATTCAGTAGGAAATGTAGTTTATTTTCTTATGACCCATGAAATTTTTCCTCTTTCTCTGTATCCCAATCCAGAACACACTAATAATTTTAGAGATTTCCTGGTATGAAATCACCTTTCAGCAACAAGCAGTAAGTTGGGGTTTTTTAAAGAATATTCTTAAAAAAGGTTCACGAAAACACAAACCTATATTCTGTTTATAAAAAGTATGGCAGAAGCCCAGCTTACAACTACAACAAAGCAGTACAACAGAAGATGAAATGTAGAACCTAAAGGCAGCATAAGTGAGGCAGGAGTACTATACTATTTAACAGGGGAGTATTACTGACAACTGAAACAAGATTTAGTGGTGGGAAGACTTTGCTACGATAAATACCTCTAAGACTAAATGACTTTTTAGGACAGGTTGCATTACAATGAAGAAATTTTAGGTGCATAAATTAGGAAATTAATATGCTGAAGAGTTTGTATTTTATGTACATTTTCTTTTGGACTCAATCTCAAAAATTAAACAGCTTTCCTTCTGGTAAAAGGCATGCAACAGTGTTCCAACAAGACCACCCCAAATGCAGTGTGAATATAAGGTCCTCCAGCACATGTGTGGTACAGACCTAAGACCACTATCTTTTCACTACCAGAAAAATTGTTGGAATAAGGAACCATAATGGAGCACAGTAAACCAAACACTTTTTATTTTTCTTTTGTGCATTAGAAGCACATAGTAACTAAAATCTTGTGTTTGGTCCTAGAGCAAAGACCAGCTGGATTCACTATGAGCTGAGCTGTCTGGTAGCCTTCAGGAACAGATTTCCTAAAGGAGGAGTATAACATTTTTTGTGTCTTCCTTTGACAATTAGTATGTTTGTGAACTAGAATGCCATGCAAGATCTGTAATTTATTTCTCATGGTGACCTGTAGTGATTTCTGTACATCAGCAGCATTAGATTTTATTATGTCATCAGTAAGTCATTGTTCTACTACATATTGTGTTCAGTTTGCTAAATATGATTCACTGAATCATCAGTGACAACTCAGGATTTGCAAACAGTGTTTCTTATGAGATCAGAAAGCGTTTTCTGTGCCATCACAAGAGCATTATTTTAAACTCATGGGTGGTTACAAATAGTTTTAGTGTAAGCCTTCCCAGTCATTTGCAAAGTAGATTTTCTGAAGATTTCAAAGTTTGAAATCTTTTGAGAGCATACGAATGTTAATTTAAAAGTTTTTGTTTCTTTTCTTGATTTTGAAGTCATTCCTACACAAGCGAAGCTCAACAGAGCCCTTTTCAGTGATCTTTCTCATGTGACATCAACCAATGATTTTAAAGCCTGTTTGGAGCTGAATTATGCAGAATAGATATTTTTTGCACACTTCTCCATGGTGTTACAACATGCCATTTGTCTTAGTCACCTTCAATATTCTGAAATGACTCTTTAGATGACAGTTACTGAAGACATGTGTGAGTGGAATATGGAAAAGCACGTAAATTTTCCAGGAATCTCTCTATCTTTGGTAGTATTGTTTTTGAAGTACTGTTATTTGTGTTAATCCCTACATTTTCATTTACTCAGATGAAGACTTTCTTCAGTTAATTTGTACTGTGTTAGTCACAGAGTATGTAACTTGCAGTCTTGCCAGAATAATATTTTCCTTTTTTATTTTCTTGCCATAGTTTGAGAACTGTTCGATATGTTCCTCCTGTTATTCAGAGCAATAAACCAAGTCTGCATTTCTCTGTGGAACACTTCTGCTTCATCTGAGATACTACAAGAAATGAAGGTTTTATTCATAATATCCAACCTTCCTTAGCTCAATTGGTTAAAGCATGGTGCTTATAACACTGAGGGCCAGGGTTAGATCCCTTTACAGGCCATTCACTAAAGAGATGGACTTAATGATGCTTGTGGACTTAATTCCCTTCCAACTCAGAAAATTCTGAGATTCTATTAATAGATCAGACTTACTCATTAAGGATGTGTAAATATCTAAATGTTAAAAACTTGAAGTATATTGCTTCAAAAAGAATAAGGGTCAGATTCTTCTGTAAAGAAGAGAACGAACTGAGGCACATGAGCCGAACATTCTCCCTAGTGGGCAGGAAACATTTTTTAACTGTATGAGTCCCTCATTGATAAAAACGAGGACTGGCTTCCTCTGTTCCTTAGAAGCGCTATGAAGGGATATAAGGCAAAGATAGATCACAAATTCTGTACAAAGGTATATTTTGGCAAAGGCTAAAAATGTCTCACAAGAATATTTGTGGTGCAAATTTAAATAGGAGAACAGTCAGAAGTGCAGAGGATCCTGCAGATATGGTCACTGAAGAAAATATGAAAGCAAATGATAAGGAAACTGCCTGAGATACAATGCACAAGCACCATATGTGGCAGATACCAGGAAGACTTGTTGTGTAGCCAGGATGGTTAAGAATTAGGCCACTTAACCTTGGTATGAAAATTAGAACTTAAATCTTGACCTGTATTATTAAAAATCTTGTCCTTATGCACGAAGATCTACATCAATATTGTTTGTCTTCTTGTAGTCTCTTCTGTGTTCAGTATTAAAACCAGATCCTCATCTGCTGAAACTGCTCTAAAATGAATCACCACACCTCATTAAATTACAAATGAGAATCTAGCCAATAACATTAAAGAAAATAAATTTTTCACACACACATGCTGAAGAGTACATAATGTCCCTTTCTTTCCTTTTATTTTTTTAAAAAACATAAATATTATTAAAACATTTTTACAGCTTTCTCTCTTTGTTAACTAGCAATATTTGTCATTATGTGCCATTAAAATTATGGTTTGACTGGTGACCTTGCCAGAGACTGGCATCATCTTTAATTTTATTGCACAACCATACTTGTCCTCACCAGTACTATTATGCAGATGCACTGGGCACATTTGCTGCATTGATGTGCTGAACCAATCTGCTTCTTTCCCAGGTAAGAGTAGGGAGTTGCTCTGCTCTGGAAGTTCTGGGGAAATGCTGGAGATGTAGAGTTTTCCCTTTTTAATGAATCCACATTAAAATGGGGAAATATTACCAGTCTTACCAGAACAACAGCACTTGCCTTGGACATTTAGCCTGATCTGAAGGATCATTTGATTGACAGATTATTTTTGTGCAGCAGAAGAAAATCTGAGGAGTAGAAATAGAGAAAGAATACAGGCTATGTCTGCCACAGAGGCAGAAGGGAATAGAAACCTGCAAAATGATTTCAGGAAGTTTTATTTTTATACCCAAACTCTAGAAAAACTTTATTTCAGCCTATAAAACACAACATGCCATTGTTTAAGCTGTGTTGGATTCCTTTGGGCTATCATAGCCACATATATTTACAAGTAGTAGAGCCAGGAGGTTTCTTTCTACCTTTACCTCCTATTGTGACATCACTTTGAAAACAAGTTGCCAGTGAGGCTGAAACAAAGTCTGTGATGATGGTTTTCTTTCTGCTGTCTTTGAACATGAACTACAACTGGCTAGATGCACACATATGGTACAAGTGGGAAAAAAAAAACCAAACCAGTTTCACCCGCCTGAAGTAACTATATAGTTATCTAGGGAATAAGAAGGTAAACTGCAACCATTAAGAACTGTGATTGACCATAATTCGTTAACCACTGCATAGACTAATGCACACACAATCACTGTCATTGCTTTTCTTTGTCTCCTAGAAATAGAAATCCAGACAGCCACAGAATCAGTGAAATGCTGAGGAATGTGTCCATTTGCAATCACTCCTGACTGCCTAAGACTAGAAGGATAATCTTGTACGTAGCCTATGAGGATCAGAGCAAAAAGGTAAGCAAAGGAAATGCTTGGCAATCATTTAAAACTGACAATATTTTGGGAAATAGCATGTCTGGATAAGTAAGTTATTTTCATGGAAGAATCCACACATAACAATTTTGCTGCTGACCTGCTGGTTAGTTTTCAGGAGGTCCTTTCAGTTCTCTGTGAAATATTTGTACGATCTGTACAATGGGGATTAAAATGTCTCTCCAGAGTGTTTTAAGATTGATGAGAGCTGTAAAGATGACTTTCACAGTGCTGACCCACAAAAGATACACTTCAGGCAAAGAAAGATGCCTCAAGCCTCCAGTGATTCCATGCTAATCAAGGGTTTATTCCAGGCAAGACTTGTTCCATGGGTTCATAAAAAAAAAAATCAGTCTACCAGACAGCTGAAAGTATAGACCATGTGCAAATAGGCACCCTTTTTGACCTTACAGTGTCATTGCTTGAGATTCTTGAATAAAAAAGTTATACTATTATAAAATCATATCCTAGCAATTTTTCTCAACAAGACCACAAGCTAGGGCTAAGATGACTAGGATGACTAAGATTGCAGCACCATCTTAATTTTAAATTATGACATGAACATCATCATCAAGAGACAGAGGCACATATCTTAGCAGGTGAATAGGTTTTAATATCTGCTACATACCATGAGTTTTCAAAAAATACTAGGCAGAAACTTAGTGGGTATCAACTTGAAAACACAATATTTCACAAAGAAGAAATACCTTGATACTGTTTAAAAACATTCCTTGAGCAGAAAAAAACTTTATTTAGGAGTCACAGAAAAACTATTTGTTAATACCACAGAGACAGCCCAAAAAATATAGTACTTAAATGTGGTAGTGAGGGCCAGGCACAGATTTATTCTAAGCACTAAAAGAAATACTCATCCATTAATGTCAGCCAGTGCACTCACAGACTGGATGACTGGACAGGAGAGCAGCTGCAGAGTTTTCCTGTTTATGCACAGCTGCATCCAACCTTTCTGGATAACTGCTCTTATTTATAAAGTGTAGCTCTTTTCTGTTAATTTAATGCTAACTTGTGCTATTTCAGTCAGTTTGCTTTTTCAGTTCTACCAATGTACTAGTGCAGAAGTGACACAATGCACTTAAAATGTCAGTAGTAACTAGGTAACTCAGCAGGTTTTGCTTTAGACTAATAAAATCATGAAGCATTTAGGATGTTTCCAGTTAAGTGAATACAGGATATTATTCTAAAGTGGTCATTCATCATAAGAGAAGACTAAAGTCAATGCCCTAGCATGCCCCATCCTCTTCAAGGTTACTATGAGACAAGAATCTAGACCCAAAATTTTAATAAATAGGTAAAATTGAAGTTGTCAAAATTCTCAAAATGTTTCTCAAAGCATTTCATATACCCTTGGTTCATCATTAATTCCAAACAAAATGAATATTTATGTCATTTAGGTCTTGTCAGTTATTGTTGATTCATGAAACCCTGGCCTATTTCTCTGTAATTTCAATAGGAGTGAGGTTTTACCCCATATTCTTCATATGTTGCAACTAAATCCGAGGTATATCAGAGAGCTGTCACTTAAAAAGAAAAGGGACTTGTCTACTGTTCTGCATTATTGTGTTTCTAATTTTTAAATTATCCCATGATAAGTAGAACATTTCTACCCATATTTGCTGAAGTACACATAAAACTGATTAATAGCAAGAGTGGTTATTTTAAAAAATCTAGCTATAATTGGAAGATATCACTTCATATTATTTGGCTGAGATTTTTGCAGCAAATAGCAAAGTTTGTGTAATGGAGAAAGACTGTAAAATGTGTGCTTTGTAGATCTGTCACCAAAAATTATTTTAATAATCATATAATGATCAGCCAATAATACTACATTTGGGCATAATGTCCACAAGTGTTCAGTTTCTTGATCTCTCATATAGGACACTCAGGCCTTTAGAAAGCCATGAAAAACTTGAGGAAAACTCAAACTGAAGGCATTTTCCAGGTATTCCAGGCCATTTCTAGGACACTGCTGTGGAGCAATAAAGATCTTGCCAGAAAGAGGTGATAGATCTAAATGCTCTAATGCATGTAACATACAGAGGCATCAACTTGAGTGTCAGAAGTTTTTAAATTTTGTTAGGTAGCACTGAAAAAACAATCTGGATGAGCACAACACACCACCAACCAAGCCTGGCTGATTTGCCATAGAGCTGATGTTTCACTGCTTGTTTACATGCAGCAGAGCCACAGTTTGAGACTGGACAACACCTTTGGAGACGTCTAGTTCAATTTGGGGTCAGCTACAGCATCTTGCAGAGAGTTATATCCAAGTGGGTTTTAAATAATTCCAATGATGGAAACATCACAACCTCTCTGAACAACAGAACAGAACAACAGAAACTTGTTTCTATGCTCAGTCAGCTTCACATTAAAAAGAAAAAGCATTTTCTACACTTCAACTGAATTTCCTCTATTTCAATTATCTCCCAGTGCCTCTTGTCATTGGAAATCCCTGAGAAGATCCTGAGTGCACCTTTTTTTACTATGCTTCAATGTCACATTCCAAAGACCCACCTGAGCTTTCTCTTCTCTAGGCAGAACAGACACAGCTCTCTCCTCCTGTCCTCGTATGACACATAACTGCACAGCACTGCCCTGTACTCCATAGCATAACTGTGCCCTGAAGGATGTTTTTTTTAAATTTCATCTTACAAGATTCTTAATTTAGCAGCCATATATGCCCTGATTGCTAGGATCCATGTACAAAAATATTATAAATCCATTTTCTTAAAATATCAGGAAAGTATTATGTGAAGAGGAAATACGAGTTCAGGGCTCTTCTGTCTAACAGACCAATATCAGGAGCTGCACTGGAAGTTAGTGATTTCCTGAGAAATGCATGCCTGAAGCTGAGGAAGTTTCATCCTGTGCACATCTGTAGACTCCTTAGTCCATATGTAAGCAAGGCAATTTTTTTCTTAACTGATGCCCTGAAAATGCCTTTCCTCTCCATCTTCTTCTTTCATTCTCTTTATTATGGGCTCTTTCTTCAAGCCATGTCTGGCTGTGTCTTCTGGATAGAGTTCAGAGTCTGGGAAATGAACCAGCTATGCTGGTTGGTTAAATCTTTATTGTTCTCTCTTTTGGTTTCAAGTCCATGTTACAGAGGCCTCAAAATGCATTATAAACATATGTACTGTATGGGAATGAATGAGGCTGGGCAGGCACTTATCCAACAATGACTGTGCCTAAATGCAATTCTGACCCTAACCACTTCACTGCAATGCTGTAACAGAGCTATATCCTGTTGGCAAAGGGCCATGACTTAAAAAAAAAAGAGTGTGGTTTCAACTCTTTGGGGATTTACAGTTCCTACCAGCCTTTAGTCGCTAGATGTCAGGACTTTCTCTGGCAGTACCCATCTTAACTAAAATATTGTATTTCTGTAATTTGCTGCAGGCATTTCTTATCAGCTCTAGTTGCCAAATGAATGCATGGGCTACGCTGATAAACATTACCAATGAAAAGCTGAAGTAATGTTTTTTGATTTTTGACTAAGTGTAAAAAAATTGAGAATCTTCACACAAAAAAAAAAATACATAACTTTCAAGCACAGTGCTTAATGAACTGACTAAAGATAATAATTGAAAATATTGATCTCTTTGCAGCAGTGTGCCTCAGTAATTGTAGTGAGTCCAGTACTTATCTGGAGAGCGCAGTGTGCGCTCTGAGCCAAACATCATAATCTGACATGTTGCAAGACCTGCACTCTGTAACACTGAGTTCCCTCAAAATTTAGAAAGATAACAGGTGCCTTGTGGGGAGTGTACTCTGATCAGGTGAGTAAAGCTAGAAAGAAAGAGAGCAAGAACCATTCTCCAGCCGCAAGAGCAACAGCCCAACCTGTCTCCTGTGCCCAAATCATAGCCTTTCCCCTCTCCCGAATCCACAATCTAAATACTTTGGAATGGACCCTGGCAGGGGAGATACCTCTGGCTGGCAGTGGTCTGAGAGAGGGATGGCAACAATGACCAGGCATCGTGCATGCTGTTATGTTGTAGGGCCAGCCATGTTCTGGGATGTGAGCCTGTGCCTTTATTTTACCCAGTTAGCTATGTAGAGGGGTCATGACTTGCTGGGTGTAGCAGCCTGGCCAGGACACTCTGGTGGTGTATGTCAGGGATGTGTCTTGGTGGCCTTGACAATTTCAGGCTGCCCTTCAGAACAGATGTGCCCACTGGGTGTTAACTCACCTGGTAAATGCAGGAGGAACTAGACATGCCTCTTAAGTTGTGAATCATGGAACTGTGTGTCCTCCTGGTCTCTGCACCGGCAGTCTGTGCTTATGCTGCCATCCTGGCTCAAGTGTTCACAGCCTGTTCCATGGTACCTCAGGCACTGAGCCTCCCTCAGTAATCCTGTTTTCTGCTGTGTCTGTTTCACTGAGCAAGGTTGAGTTGTTCTTTGAAAAATATGTATTTCATCTGTTAAGGTCAGTGAGCTCTCTGTCCGTATGTCAGCAGCCTTTAATCCTATTTTGGAATGTTGATCCTTCTGTCCCTAGATTGCTGCTAACACTTTATTACAGTTTGCTGTTAGAAATGTGTTTTAATCGGAGTCACAACCTACATATATATACTTACCATTATAGATGTAATTGCTCAAATTACTAATAAACTTTATAGCAGTAGTATAGTTTGAGTTTCATATCCATCCAGGCTTACAATCCCTTTTGCAAAACACATTATTAAGATCCAGTTACTCTAGCATGATTTGTACATTTGTTGAGATGAGAGCAAACCCCAAATTAATTTCATGCAGGCTGCTAAGCAAGTGACAAAATCTTCCATGAAGCAAATTCCTTGACTGAGGTGTAGAAGCTTCCGAAGGCTGGTGCCAGTCCCAGGAGCCATTTACAGTCTAAATATTTGAAGTTCAATATGCTTGTATATTTTTTTCACATACACCCACATATACACATATTCCTATCTATATGGATAAAAGCTGTATACATGTTCAACATTATATATGCTTTTCTTCGATTATTAGTTCTTGCATTAAATAATTTAAAAACTTACTCTTTTCCTGACATAGTAAGATATAAATACAATAGTCAAAGAAGAGATGAATAATAATGTAGAAAGGAGTATTGTGGGCTTTGAAAACACAATCAAAAAACTTCCTAATAGGCAGATATGTTTTTAAAAACCTCTGAAATTTGGGAATGGAAAGGCAGCCATCAGGCCTTATGGGACTGTCATCACTATGCATGGGTTTCCCTTCCCTCTCTAGCACATGTGGTCCTAATTGCTGTATTGGCGAGACCACGGAGCTGGATTCTTCATGAACTGGCTGTAACATTGGCAGACATTTACTCATCCACTGCTAGCAGTTTTTAATGGAAAATCTGCATCCATTCATGCTAGAAAAATGCTTATGTTAAAACAGAGGAAAACTAAACAGAGAAAACCAGATATCAGTAGCTTTTTTAGCTGCCAATAGTGGATATTCTACTACTTCATTAGCATTTACTGTATTAAATTTGAGTACAAATCAGTGAATGCAATCAAACATTAAAAAATATTTTGCAGAATTGCACATTTTTTTAACCATATTTCTGAACCTGCCTATGCCACAAATTTAAAATTATACAGCATGTGATAATAAATTGACAACTTGTTTATACCTGACTCCAACTTATTAGCAAGACTCACTGAAAGTTGCAGTCTATACTACAGTCTATACTACAGTTGCAAAATTGCAGCTGCCATATAGGCTGATTAAGGCACATCTCCTTAGAGAGAAATAAGCACTTCACTCATGGTTGTTGTGCGTAACATACAGCTGTTTGACCAGGGGAACAATAACTCTCAGTTAGAGGCCCCACTTCCCTCCAACTTTTCAGGAGTGTCTCTTCACTTACTGGATGTCCTTCTGAGCTTCACAGCTCCAAACACTCCCTTGGTATTAAACAATTCTTATATTGACTCTGCTTAGAGGGATATTTATTCAACCATAAGAAAATGGGAATTCTGAAGTATTCTTCCAGGTCTTTCACTCACTGTGGTGTGAGAAATTACATTCAAATCTCAGATACATTAAGTTGGAGCAGAAGCTCAAGTCTTGTAACAGGAGCAGAGGTTGAGTCTAGAGCTGAAAATAACAGAATAAGAAAGAGCAATTGCACTGGTGCAGATAATTTTGTGTGTGTGTGTGACAGGAACATGAGCAGCATGTGTTAAAAAGGGCAGATTGGGCTGAAAAGGATTTACAGCTGGAGCCCTTCAAATATCAGTCTCCAGGACCATTTTTTATTTCAATATTTTTTCATATTTTCAATACTGAACTTCTCACAGCTAGTAAAAACCTTCTAACAAAATTTGTTGATGAAACAAGCATCATCAACTCCAGATAGATAGATAGGTAGATAGATGTATAGACAGGTAGGTAGATGGATAGATTGATTTTCTGTACTGGGAAAAGCTGAGGGATCCTGGAGTCTGTGCAGCAAAGTATAACCAGAAAAAGAGGAGGAAATATGCTCTGTGATGAAGAAAATTCACATTGGAAGGTGTCCAAAGAAGGTCAATAAATCTGGTAAAGTCAAGGGTCTGCAGTACAAGTTTTATAAGAAGCAGCTGAGAGAACTGGGGTTGTTTAACCTTGAAAAAAGGAAGGTCAGGTGAGACCTTATTGCTCTTCTACAAAAATCTGAAAGGAGGGTGTAGCCAGGTGATAGTTCGTCTCTTCTCCTGCATAAAAAGCCACAGGATGAGAGGAAATGGCCTCAAGCTGCCCCAGGTGAGGTTCAGATTAGATATCAGGAAAAATGTCTTCACTGAAAGGGTGGTCAGGCTTTGGAACAGGCCGCCCAAGGAAGTAGTGGAATCCCCATCCCTGGAAGTCTTCAAAAGGTGTGTGAAACTGGTGCTTGGGGATATGGTCTAATGGTGAACACGGTGATGCTGGGTTGATAGTTGGACTTACTGATCTTGGAGGTCGTTCCCAAACTGAATGATTCTAGGATTATTTGTGTGGAGGAGGGCTACCAGATTTTGCAACCAAGATAAAGTTTATTTACAAAGGGATAGTAAAAGAGATTTTTTGTCTAACCTAGAAAAGCCAGAATTTAGAATGGCTATGATTGTTAGCTATAGGTAACCAGGTACACAAATTCCAGTGAAGAAAGAAACCATGTAAGTCAAAGGGCATCATTGCCAATGAATGTAAAATGGCAAATTAATATTTTTCAACTAATGGATTAAAAAAGCTGTTTGGCAGTCAAAGCAGTGTGGTTCTGAAGCTTTTCCCTCTTGGATATAATAGCTGTAAAATGTTATATAGCCTCTTGGATATAGCCTCCTGGGTAAAATAGCTGTAAAATGCAGCTTGATTGATCCGTAAAACAGATCAGAAGACAGAACTTCCAGCTATGTCAAGGTTCAATTCAGTGTTCTAAATTCTGCAGCTTTGGGAGCAGAGTGTGAACTTGGAACTTGACTGCCCATTTATTTTCAACACCCTTTGCCACCAGTACTCAATCACAATGTATTTGTTCCCACCACCTCTAAATGTCAAGCTGTTATCTTATCCAATGATGGTCTGTAGTTGGTGTTCCCATATCTTGTTCTAACATGTACTCTGGCCTCTTTGCGAGATTAAACTGTGCAGTCAAACTGGAAAAAATGTGCATACATAGTGGGTTTAGACATTCAAGTCCTTTAAGCAATCTGGTCCAAAGCAACTTGTCCAAGATAACATGGGAAGCCTGTCTCAGAGTAGGAAGTCAAGTCTAATCCTAATGGCCATTTTTCTGTGAGAAATCGCTGGGGACTTGGAAGAATTAAGTTCAAATCCCTTTGCAAGGTTACTCTTACATCTTAAGAAAGAAATATTGCTTTAGGTCTAAAAATTCTTTTAACAATATAGTGATAAACAGATTTGTTTCCCACTTTAACAAACTGCTGTTTCCCAACAAAATACAATTTATTTAAAGTCTTCCAAACAGATTTTACTCCAGCATCCTAACCACTGGGTGTAGGCTGTTTTGTATTTTAAATTAAATATTTGAAAGGATGTTACTTTTATTCTATTTTAAAATAAAACCAAATGTTCAAACTTTAACATTTTTCTTAAAACAGTGTTCTAATTTTCCATCCAGGAACATTCCAGCTGCCATTTGATTCACTAGGCCATGTTTCTTATGAGGAGATGAAATGAAGAGAATTACAAAATTTTCAGCAAAGCTTGTATCGGTATTTCTACAGCATTTTTATGACCAAGGCTCAGCAGTAGCTTCTAAGTGAAATTGAATTGCTCACTTGAGGTAAACAGTAAGCAGAATTTGGTACTGACATTTCTTTCAAAATTCTGTTATTTCTTTTACACAATCACTTTCACACAATCACCTTCAAATGATAAAATATACATATGTAAAAATAGAAACATAATAAAAGTCTTCAGAACAAATAGAAATACTTTCTTGTGTCTCTTCATTTTGTCTCCTTATAAATTTACTGCTAATCATCGGCTCTTCTTTTGCCAAAGATGAAATGAAAACATATTGAGTAATGAAAGAAGTCCAACAATACTTCAGCAGAAAGTTGCAGCTCTCTTGTACAAATTAAACATCAGTGTCTGCTAACTTGCCAGCAGGTAAAACTCGGACAAAGGGAAACAAGAAAAATATATTCTGCTTTTGCATTAGCAGTTTTTGCATTGAATCCTGGGATACTGAATGCTCATTTTCAGGACTAATGTCTTTAGCTGTGAGGATTTAATCTTTCATTTCTAATGTCAGATCTAGCCTTTATATGAAATAAGTACCTCTTGTTGCTCAATGCTTTCTTAGATATTAAACTTCATTAAAGGTTGTGGCTTTTTCTTTTTTAGATAGTGTACCTATCTTTCAACTGATTTCTTGGAAATCACACACTCACAATAATGCGTTCTTGTTGCCTGTAACAAAACCTTTTTTGCCTTAACCACGATCACATATCATGTGATATCTCTATATGGAAGCTGATGGGTAATCTGTCTATATAATAATTAATTTCTGTGATTTTGAAATATTTAGCATGGTTAAATTTTTTCATTTTTTTTCTTATCATTCTTAAGGCCCTGGCTTTTCAATATTGTGTTTTATTTTTGCATTTTCACTTGTGAATCTTACCCTCTAATATTTGTGTAGTGGGCTGACTGTGGCTGGACACTGGCTTCCCACCAGTACCCCTCTCACTTCCTCCTCAGCTGGACAGTGAAGAGAAGATATAATGAAAGGCTCAAGCATAAATATAAGGGCAGGGAGAGATTACTGACCAGTTAAGAGTCAATTTGACAAACGTAGATTGATTTCTTACTAGTCAAGCCAGAGAAGGGTTAAAAATAAATAAAACCAAATCTTCAGATGAATGTCACTACCACTCCCTTCTTCCCCAGGCTCAACTTCACTTCTCATTTCTCTACGTCCTCCCACCAAGCATACAGGGGAGCTGGGAAGGGCAGTTGTGATCAGTTTGTTATACGTTGTCTGTTGCTCCTTCATCCTCCAGGGAAGGACTCCTTTCATTCTTCCCCTGCTCCAGTGTGTGCTCTTCCAGGGGCTGGCTATAGGTGTATCTTTGTTCCCCCTTAGTCCTCCATTGCCCACAGGGGCACAGCTGCCTCACCATGGTCTATACTACAGGCTGCAGGGGAATCTCTGCTCTGGCACCTGGAGCACCTCTTCCTTGTACTTTTTCACTGATCTTGATGTCTGCAGAATGGTTCCTCTTGCTTATTTTCACTCCTCTCTTCTCTGGCTGCAATTCACTCCTGCTCAGTAAATTTGAGGAACTATGACTGCCACTCAGCATTCATCAGTGACAGGTCTGTCTTGGAGCTGGCTGATGTTGGCTTTATTGGACACAGAGGAAACTTCTAGCATCTTCTCACAGAAGCCAGCCCTGTAGGCCTCTTGCTCTGAAAACCTTTCTATGCAAACCTAATACAATTTGGTATATGTTTATACCCTTGGCTTTTTTTTTAGAAGCTGTCTGGGGCGTAGCACTGCAGTGCTAGATAAGAGGTGGTATCCCCTCTAGGAACGGATGTTGTACTAGTGAAATTATCTGTATGACCACCTTCAGATGAAGAGGTGTCCGCTACCCCCTGCCTCCTGCAAGCATTCCTTTCTGTGTGCCTGGTGACAGTATGTGTTCTCCCCCTCTGTTTTTGAAGCTTAATGCTTCAACAGAAACAGAAAGAAAGCAGTTCTTGCACTTCAAGTCCAAAGACGAGTTTGAAATTTGTAAGACTGTCACTCTTATGTCTCATTGCACTAAAATTATCAGCTCAGAGAAAGAAAATGCTTCCCAGAAAAATACACCTCTCTTGCATGTTTCTGAGTCTGAACCAGTAGAAAAATACATGTGCACAAGTAACATGGCTGAAAAATGCCAGGAGAAGAGGGGCTTTTCTAGCCCTGTTATAGATGGTAGGTTTTTTCTACATACAGTGACACTGCAAAATTATTCTGGAGTATAGAAGCCAAAAGCAAAGTCTCTTAGCAGCTGAGGTCACTGCCCATCAAATGGAAAAGATAGTGAGGCCTGTATATAACCCACATTTTGCAGTCTTGGCATCATGCTTCTGGATTATTCAGTGGTGTGCAATATATGTATCATATATTTGATGATGTGGATCCTCTATCTGGTGATGTTGGTAACCTCATGTTGCAACAGGACAGCCATGGATGGGCAGAGTAAAAGAGTCTTCATGGAAGAGTAAAAAAGGTTCAAAAACTACTCAAAAACTTAGTCTTAAAGGCTTTGATTGAAACTATGCAAGCTATCTTTCTCTTCTTTTCATTTTGTTGAAACCATCACGAGTATCAAACTTTGTGGAGAACTTTAAATAATATGGTGTAGCTGTAGAATGTAAACAGTTAGGCTTCAAAAAATGGGCAAAGATTTTGGTTAAAAGAGAATAACCAACACTTGTCAGCATTAACTGGGAGCTATGGCTCGTTCCTTCCAAGTTCACAGCTTGGCCTTGCAAGGTGCTGAATATCTTTGTCAGTGCAGAAGGGTGGTGCTGAGTGAATTATATGCTGAATTGGTAGCACTGCTCAGTATAAAGGCTGCAAACATTTCCTGTTATAAGACCTAGCTACTTATGCTTTTGCCAAACTAACTGTTTAGGTTTAAATTTTCCGTGTGCGGCATTTGCCTTGTGAAGAAATCTTTTGAAAAATTTCAGCCAAAATGTTTCTACTGTGAAGCAAGGAGAAAAACATGCTATTTTTTGCAGTTAAGAAAACAGTCCCGTAACCTTTACTTTGGCGGCTCTTGTGCCCTCCTCATATGTTAAGCAGGAAATTGACATCTGGCAAAAGGGTGGTCTGTGTGTCACTGATGCACTGTTTGCTATCCATACCAGAAGTCACTTATAATGTAAATCTTGGAAAAGTCCAATTTGAATGAACTCAACTAGCGCTCGGCTAAAACTTGACCACAAAAATGCCAGAAATTTCTGTTCTTATGGAGCATACTGACATTTCAGGCAGTTTAATTTCTTTATTGATGATCTATCTGGATGAGGGGATCAAGTGCACCCTCAGTAAGTTCACAGATGACACCAAGCTGGGTGAGAATGCTGATCTGCTGGAGGGTGGGAAGACTCTGCAGGAGGACCTGGACAGGCTGTATTGATGGGTCAAAGCCAGTAGAGTGAGGTTCAACCAGGCCAAGTGCTGGGTCCTGCCCTTGGATCGCAGCAACCCCAGGCTGGGCTACAGGCTGGGGGCAGAGTGGCTGGAAAGCTGGCTGGGAGCAAGGACCTGGGAGTGCTGGTTGACAGCAGCTGAACGTGAGACAGTGTGTGTGCCCAGGTGGCCCAGAATGCCAATGGCAGCAACAGTGCGGCCAGCAGGAGCAGGCAGCAATTGCACCCCTGGGCGTGGCACTGGTGAGGCCTTGCACAGCAATCCCACCCCTGTGCCTGGCGCTGGTGAGGCCTTGCACAGCGATCGCATCCCTGTGCCTGGTGCCGGTGAGGCCTTGCACAGCGATCGTACCCCTGTGCCTGGTGCCGGTGAGGCCTTGCACAGTGATCACACCCCTGTGCCTGGTGCCGGTGAGGCCTTGCACAGCGATCGTACCCCTGTGCCTGGTGCCGGTGAGGCCTTGCACAGCGATCCCACCCCTGTGCCTGGTGCCGGTGAGGCCTTGCACAGCGATCCCACCCCTGTGCCTGGCGCCGGTGAGGCCTTGCGCAGCGATCGCACCCCTGTGCCTGGCGCTGGTGAGGCCTTGCGCAGCGATCCCACCCCTGTGCCTGGCGCTGGTGAGGCCTTGCACAGCGATCGCACCCCTGTGCCTGGCGCTGGTGAGGCCTTGCGCGCTGTGTCCAGTTCCGGGCCTTCGCAGGAAGGACTTTGAGGGCCTGGAATGAGTCCTGAGCAGGGTCATGGGGCTGGTGGAGGGTCTGGAGCACAAGTCCTGTGAGGAGCAGCTGAGGGATTTGATGGTGTTCATACTGGAGAAAAGGAGGCTCAAGGTAGACCTTATAAAACTCTACAGCAGCCTGAAAGGAGGTTGCAGCTGGGTGGGGTTCAGCCTCTACTCCCAGGTAACAAGTGACAGGATGAGAGGAAATGCTCTCATGTTGCATCAAGAGAGGTTTTGGTTGGACATCAGGAAGAATTTCCTCACTGAAAGGGTGATTTACCACTGGAACTTGCTGCCCAGGGAAGTGGTGGAGCCATCGTACCTGAGAGTGTTTAAGAAATGCCTGGATGTGGCAGTTAGTGCTAAGATTTAGTTGACATGGCTGTGCTTGATCCAAGGCTAAACTCTGATCTTGAAGACCTTTTTAGCCTTAATGATTCTATGAGTCTATTCTTCACATTATTATTTTGCAGTCTGGGCTGAGGCCAGACATCAAAAGGGAAAGAAAGTTGTTCTTTTCTGCACTTTGAAGTCATGTGTCAAAGAAAATATGCCCTATGCAAAGACACACAGGGCAGGTGGCAAACAGAGTGCCTCTGAAATGCAAGCAGAACCAGGAAGACAGGTGGATGCTACTGCAGGGCAGAGACTGGTAGAGGAAAGGAACTGAGACTGATCAAAAATCTGTGGCTGGAAAGGAAGGAAGGAAATACAGAGTCAAAGCAAAATCCATGTGAAATGCAGATTAAAAGAGACTGGATGGCAGGGTTGCATTTCTCGTAACTAAAAATCAGTGAGAAAAATCAAAGGATGTTGGTGTTACAAACCAAAAGCCTATGAAAATGAAGCCTAGGTGAAAGTCTTATAAAAGATTCAGACTTCTGAGGAAATTAGTGTTGCTGATAAGAAAACAACTTTAGTACCAAGTCTCCTTTACAGCATGGGGTAAGAGGTTCTACAGGGATCTGTCAAGGCCACTGCCATTGCAGGTCATGTTTCTATACAGTTGGTCTACATATTCATTTATTTCTAGCACTGAAATTCTTTGTTTAGAGGTGTAACAAAACTTCTACAACAAATTTAGCTGGATGCACCTTTCTTGTCCTGTAGTTTCATAGTCTTGTGTATTTGTGAACTGCATTTGTTCCGCAATCGTTGAAGATTAAAGAACTGTCAGAGTTGTGAGGGACAAAAAGAAACATCACTTGTGAATGTTATCTAATTCCTATAAGAAATTTATTTTAATAAGTATACTATTAAATATTGTAATAATAATGAACCCTTTTGAAAAATATTATGAAAAAGTTAGGGGGACTTATAGCAATGATAAGAATAGGGATTTTTGCAGTGGTTTCCAATACGAACTTTCACTCTCTGTTGGAAATAAATGTTAATTTTGACTAATTTAAAACTCAAAGAAAATTCCTAGGGTCAATGTGAGACACGTGATAGATGACTGTATTTTATGAATCAATAATATACCTTCTTAGACTGCTCATGTCTGAATATTTATCACAGAGCCACAGAATGATTTTGAAGGAACCTCTGGAGCTAATCTGGACCAAATATCCTGCTAAATCGTAGCCACCTACAGCCAGTTGTTCAAGCTGGTATCCAGACAAACTTTGAATATCTCCATGACCTCTCTGGGCAGCCTGTACCAATGCTCAGACACCCTGACAGAGAAAAAGTGTTTCCAGATGTTCAGAGGGAATCTCCTGTGTTTCAGTTTCTGCCCATTGACTGCAGTCCTGTCACTGGGCACCGCTGGAAAGAGGCTGGCCCCATCTTTTGTACACCCTTCCATCCCATAATATATTTATGTACATTAATAAGGTCCTCTTCATACATATGTAAGGAAGAGTTCTCATTCATTAATGTATGAATTAAATTATAAATGAAATATATATATACACATATACATACAAATACATATTTAGCATGCCTTATGTGTTATCCCCTTCAAATGCTTTGACAATTTAAACCATTTAAGTGAATGAATTTCAAATGCTAATAACAATATGATACTTCTGGTCATTTTTTAAAAGCAAAAAGTAACAAAACCAAAAAACCAAACCTAGTTATATTTTTTTCTTCTTAAAATTATTCAGTTTTGCTTCTGCATTTTTAATAAATGTATTGCATGCTAGCTTTCTACCTCCTTTTTTTAAAATAGTCAAGTGAGCAAAGTTATGAATAGTACAAAGCGGAAAGAAAATGCTACTCCATCCAAAAACATGGTATTGTGCTACGTGTCTGCTTTCTAGAACAACATGAGTTGCCACATAAGAGCTTAAATATGATTTTCCTAAATTTTATACTGAAGTGTTTTAAATTACACTTACATATGACCCCTACTATGCAGTCCCAGAAAACCATTTATAACTTAAATGAAAATACTTTAACACTTTATTTTTCTCATTAAAGGGACTTTAAACAGGTGTGGTGACAAAGCATCCTAAACAAAAAAGAGGCATTGCTCCAGCATCTGCTGCCATCCTCAGATTTGTTTTCTGTGATACCTTAAAATAACATCAGTAAATCATACCTGGCAGTCTAAATTTTCCTATGAACTTCTCTTCTTCTCTTTCCTATTAACCTCTCTTTTCCTGAGAATGTTGTGTCGTGCTCTTTAAACATGACCCTGTTTTCCATTTCTACCAAGAGACAATAAATTCTTTTACTTTCTGGTCTGTATGACAGTGAGTGACACCACAAACTTAGCTCTTCTATGGCGTTTCCTGGGCCATGATTGGATTTGCCATTAAGCAGACAAAGAAACTCAATCCTAGTACAAATTGTGAGTTTTTCTCACATGGATATAGAGACTGAGAACCTGCGTCAGATGCATACAATCACACCGGGCTCTTAGTGGAGAGTAGAGCTGACAGCAGAGTGGAAGCCATTCATACACCATAACACAGGACTGTCTTTGTTGACCAAGCTATCCCTCTTGATGGGAAGCATGAATGAATACAATCACCAGTCACAGGTCAGTGTGTCTGAACAGCTTCTGGACCAAAATTGGTTTGGAAGCACCAGTCCAGACTGGTAGAGCTTGGTCTGTCCCTCTCTGTACCTAAGTATAGATGCACCTCAACTCCATCTTCAGTAAAGCTGGATTTTGAATAACTGGAGAAATAGTATTTTTAATATTTTCTCCAGTAAATTTCCTATTTTTCTATGCTTCTGAGTCAATCAGGCTTACTTGCTGTTCCAGGCCTCCATCTCAATAGGCACCAGCAACCAGATGTAGATCTTTGAGTCAATAGAAAGAGATGTTTCAGCTGTCAGCAAGCAGTCATAACAATAATTGAAGTTCAAACCCATTTATTGAAGTTTTATGCTAAGAGTAATCCAACACATGTTCTTCATAGTGGCTTTGGAATTTTATTTTTCTTAGGCACTTGAAGTTTCAAATTAAATTTATTTATACTTAATTTACATGTGGCATTTGATGGCAAAGCCATGTAAAGGCTCTTTGAGTTCACTAAAGTACAAAACAATCCCGACTCTAAGGAAATGAAGGGCAGCATGTTAGCTTAGCTAGAGAAAGGGCTACTCGGAATGGGTGGTGCCTGGTGTTAGCCAGGATAGCATAATAACTCATGTGCTCCATACTTATTACCCCCCTTTAATTTCTAAAAGATCTGTTTCCAGGTGTGAGCACACTTGGTGTTCAAGGACATTGATCAGTGCACCAGTAAATCACATATAGCATCATACATTAGACTGGAGGTTGGATACTCAATAACAGAACATTATCCCTTCTCCAGTCTTCTAAATGGGAAAAATTAGCATGATGAAAAATTAGCATGTAATCATAGTATCAAAAGCTGCATCCATAAGCAAGCATAATTCTGCTTTTTATATCTTCTGTGCTTGGCTTTGCAATAATATTCTTTTGAAGTTTGAATATGTGAGTAGTGCATATGTAGGATGTGCATATTTACCATGAGTCATCACAAATGCATATCTTTTAAACTATTAAAATAGTTATGAGCAAATAAGTGTAACTGTGTTATGTTCAGTATAGATACCAATGTGTACATGTGGTTTTACCTTGTTTACAAAGGAGATGCCTTTGATGTTACATAAACAAGAAACAGTTTATGTCTGTAATGTCACTTGCATACATTTAATGCAACCTGGGGCTTAGTGAGACTGTCTCTGAAAACAGCCCTATATTAAACCCATCTTTTTACATTCTGGAAAATATTAAAATTATTTGAACAGAAGAATGGAGTGAAACTGCTCTGTGGCTTATGAGAAACAAATATTGCCAGCTGAAATGCTTGGCAACCCAGCTAAGTTTGGAATACCAATACCAACCACAAGCATGCTTTTCATCTTCTACAGAACTCTTTGCTGAAGAGGAAAGATTGAGAAGTTTTCATGAGACATATATTATTTATTTTAAAAAAGAAACCAATGTCAAACTATTTCATTGTCACAACCTGAAAAAATTGTCATTAATCAGTTTGGGATCATCATGGTCTTCATTAGAGATTTTGAAATGCCAGTATCATTAAATATTGTGAGAATTTTGTTTAGTCTAAGGGGAAGTGGCTGGCATTAAGATTTTTTCACTGTTTTCAAGAAGAAAGAATTTAAATTGTACAAACATCACCGCACTGCTACGAAGACTTTTTTTCCATAGAAAACCTTTTCAGGCATGGGTATTGCATTTTCCTATCTATATGAACAAAAGAAAAAAAACCACTAACGATGAGAATAATAATTAGTTCAGTGACATCCTTCAGACAAAGAATTAGCTACCCAGAGCTATTGCTTCTTAAGTAACACTTAAATCATGAGTAAAACTCCCCTTATCCTCTGCTTCCGGTGAAGAGGGAAAAGTGGTGAATCTGACTATAACACAAATGGACAGGATACAACATCATTTTCTCAGGTTTAGAATGAAGCTAGTTTAGCACACCTGAAAGAAAGCAGTCTACTCTTCATATCATTTTATCTAATAAATTCTTTTCTCTCAGAAATGGATTATGGACTGATTGCCTGTGCTATTGTCCTGAAAGGTTTGGTGTGATATTTGATGGGAAAATTGTGTTCGGCAAAAAAGAAGAGTCTAGAAGCAGGATCAGACATCAAACATCAACCCAAATGTAGACAAAAGAGCACATCTGACTGGCATCTGATACCAATCAATGCCTATACTCTTTTCTCACCCTTCCCCCTTACAATGTGATTCATACAGTGCAGGCAAATACAGGCTACCTCATTTGATATGTTTTACTTGCTGTTGTAATTGCAATGTTTGTTGTTCAAGGAAATACACTGTTTCCTTTTTATACTGATTTCTCTAAACAAAGATAATGCTGTTTTCTCCAGCTTTCTGACATTTGCAGTAGATGATGGCTAATAATTCTTTCAACTCCACAGAAAATGAAAATCTTAGACATTTTCCTTTACTTTTTGAGCTGTGATTCCTTGCAATCATCCTGCAGTGCCTGGAACAGAAAATGGCAACATTTCCTTAAAATTTAGTCTATTATTCTGTATAGGCAAATTACTTTTGACTAGAGAGGTTCTTATGGCAGAGTGTTGACCACACATTTCCATTATCCTTTTCTTCCACCAGGAAACGTAGCATGCCAGGGCAGACTTTCGATCTTTGAAATGATAAATGTGGTACTAAATATATAAAAATTATAAGGCTCATCTCAGTGGATATGTGTGTATTACTTTTTTTCCATTACACTCTAAAATTAGAAGTCAGTAAAAACTACATTTTTGAAAGAGAATATATATTTTTTTAAGAAAAACATAACCAATGTATAATTAGAACTGCCAGAACATGCATAAAAACATCATTTTTATGTTTATGTTTTTGGCAAATTGTTCACTGAAAAAGAGGTTAAATTTCATTTTAATGAGTATGCTGACAGCAAACTATGTGACTCATTTGCAAGGGTATCTATGAGAAAACACATAATTTTTTACTTCTCAATACCTTATTTTCTTTATTTTCCTAATTGTGATGGAAGGGTAAATAAGTATATGAAAGATTGATACTCCTGTGCTCTGCTCTGTACAGGACTGAGTAACAGAGGAACCTTGGTCTGAGCAGATAATGCTTTGAATAGACTTGACAGACACAACAGTAGGAAGTTGTTTATATCTGAGCCATGCTGTGTGACGTTGGAAAATGTCTCATCAGTCACAAGACATATGTTGCATAAGTGGGTTTCAACAGGAGTGAGTACTGGTAAGAATACAAAGCTGTTTCTATAAGCAAATTCTGCTAAATGAAGAAAATAGAGGTATTTGTGGTAATACCACATTAATCAGACTTCATCTGAGCCTCAATGTTTGTCTAGCCTAGCTAAATGAGCTGGCGGCCTCTTGCCTTCAGTGGCAGGAATCATAAAGTCATGATTCACAATTGTTTCCCTCCTCTCAGACCAGCCACTAAGTAGTGATGATGGGAGAGAAGATCTGGCCTGAGTGTAGAGTACACTTCAAATCCATGTCATGATAATTGTTACAACCATTCCATTACTGTATTTTATAAGTGTCTGGCTGACTGCTCACAATCAATAGTCCTTGCGGGAGACACCAACTGGTCAGATGTCAGCTGGAAACTCAATGCAGTGAAGAAGATGGAGTCTAGGAGGTTGCTAAAGTGTGTGGAAGATAAATTCCTGACATAACTGTAAGTCAGCCTGCCAGGAGCAGTGCCCTGCTAGACCTGCTGTTTACAGAGAAGGGCTCGTAGGACATGTCGTGTTTGGACATTGTCTTGGGCATGGTGAGACTCAGTATTGGGCCAGCCTTGCTTACTAACTTTATCGATGATTTGGATAAGAAAGATCAAGGGTGTACTCAGTAAGTTTGCAGACAACATTAAGTTGGGTGGGAGTGTTGGTCTGCTGGAGGATTGGGAAGTCCTGCAGGAGGATCTGGACAGGCTGCATCGATGGGTCAAGGCCAATAGTGTGAGGTTCAACCAGGCCAAGTGCTGGGCCTTGCCCTTGGATCACAACAACCCCAGGCTGTGCTGCAGGCTGGGGGAAGAGTGCCTGGAAAGCTGCGCAGTGGAAACAGGCTGGGAGTGCTGGTTGACAGCAGCTGAACACAAGCCAGCATGTACCCAGGTGGCCAAGAAAGCTAATGGCATCTTGGCAATTAACAGCAATAGCATGACCAGCAGGAGCAGGGCAGTGATTGTCCCTCTGTGCTCAGCACTGGTGGGGCTGCACATCAGATGCTGTGTCCAGTTCTGGGCCTCTCGCTGCAAGAAAGACATTGAGGTACTGGAGTCCAGAGAGAGAGCAATGGAGCTGGTGGAGAGTCTGGAGCACAAGTCCTATGAGGAGCAGCTGAGGGAGCTGGGCTTGTTTATGGTGGAGAAAAGGAAGCTCAAGTGATATCTTTTGCTCTCTACAACAGCCTGAAAAGAGGCTGCAGCAAGGTGGGGTCACTCTCTTCTCCCAGGCAGCCAGTGACAGGACAAGGGGAAATGGCCTCAAGTTGCACCAGAGGATGTTCAGGCTGGACATCAGGATTAATTTCTTCAATGAAAGGGTGCTTAAGAATTGGAAGGAACTGCCCAGGAAGTGGTGGAGTCACCATCCTTGGAAGTGTTCAAGAAATGACAGGATGTTTCATGAGACACTTAGTACTGGAGTTTAACTGATGTGGTGGTGTTCAGTCAAAAGTTGGACTCAAAGATCTTGAAGGTCTTTTCCAACCTTAATGATTCCATGATTCTATGATAATTCAATGTATACATGCTTTTCCGTATCTTTATGCTTGTTTCATGTGGTACATGTAAAAACATCTCTAGAGAAAGATTATAGAAAATTTTTTTTCTCTGGAGTTACTACATGTAGAGAGCAAAAATGAGAGCTGGAAAAGTAGAAAAAGCAGAATCCTGTCTTTAGTCTGCTTATGAGCAACCCAAAATCTTAGCTACCTATTTAAGCATGGTTTTCTCTAGTTGTTTTCATATTATTTTTCAACCATGCTCTTTGGAAAATGAAGCCATAGAATATTCAGAAATGAAACTGGTGTTATTCAAGTTAAATTAAGAGCATATGCGTGAGTCACACCCTGAGTAGGGAGTTAATTTAACTAGTAACAATATATGTTAAAAATATTTTAGTGAATAGTCAGCTCAGTTCCTTCTTTGCATACCCTTATGTTAAATTAAAATACTGGCAGCATTTAATCTTTTAATCTTTGTGATTTATGGGGTTGTTGCTGTCCAATATGAAAACCATGTCCTAAAATCTTGAGAATTGTACATTTCCTCAAATTCTCTGTCTTTTACTTAGACAAGACTTGAATGATGTCAGTGGAACTGTTCATTAGGGTAGGCCTGTGGTCCTCAAGGCTTTGTAAAACCTGGACTTGGTTAGCATGTTGGTGAAAGTAATACTTTCAAAAAAAAAATTGAGACCTTCAGCGTAAGTGAAGCAAGTACAATTTTATCTTGGAATTCATACGTATATATCTGGTGGATTTGTTAACAAGAAATTTACTAAGTTATTAAGCATCAGGCTCAATTGCTTTAAAAGTCTGACAATTGCTCTCGGAAATTAACATGTGATGTAATCCAGCACAAATTAATTCTTCAAAAGGAAGTTAAAAGGAGAACATATTTCAATTTTCAAGCATGTTGTGTTATCAATTATTATTTTTCAGAAACTGAAAATATTGCTGCTTTTGTTAAATAGGACAATATTTCAGAGTCAATTTTTCATTCTGTACTTCAGCCTGAACATCTTCCTGCTTGTTATCAGAGAATCACACCTTTAGAAACAACAGCAGTCTCAAAGGATATTTTCACAACTTGCCTGACTTAGTTTTAGCCCCTTGCCCTGTTTTACTTGCCTACAAATATGAACTTATATCCACTCCTTTGGAGTTGAAGGCTCTTGCTTTCTTTGCCTCAACATGAACATTTTATTATTTATATAAAGTAGAGCTGTTTCTAAGATGTGGGAAAGGTGACAAGGAACTGTAATTCAATAATTAAACATAAATTTTGAAGAGAAACAGAACTTCAGTTCCCTTCTCCAAAATATACAGAACAGGGATGTTAGCCTGCTCTTCACATATGAAGTCCCTAGTCATTACACTGCTTTTTATTTATGATTTTGAAAACAAAAATCAACATAATGGAGTGTCTTTAGTAGAGTTGCAGAGATGCTTAAATAGTAATGGTATTAGAGTACATGAAAGGAAAGGAGAACTTGAGGAAGCTGGTTTTGTTCCTTCCATAGTGGAGACTTTGGAGGAAATCTTATTGAGGTCTACAGCTACCTGGAAAGATGGTGCAAAGAGGATGAACCCTTCTTCTTATGGGTACACAAACAGGATGAGAGGAAAAACTCAGAAGATGGAAATTTTGCACTGAATAGAAGGGGAAAAAAAACCCAACAAACTCCATGGGAATTTTCAGACTCTGGACCAGGCCTCCCAGAGAAAATTTTGTTCCTTGAAGATATTCAAAACCCAAATGGACAGGGCACTCACAAGCCTGATCTGGCTGAGCCTGCCCTGATCATGTTGTTAGACAAGATGATATTCATAGATCCCTTCCAACCTAGGTGATTTTATGGTTCTCTGGAAAAGAAATTACAATAGAATTGAGCAAAAAATCTGATGAAAAAAGGTTTCACTGGAGTATCCCTGCTCCTTCTATTGAGATATTAGAAAAGAAAAGAGAGAGATGTGTTTTATAAATTGAGTAAACACTTCTTTCCATAATATTAATTCAGACATGATTTAAAAAAAAAAATTAAAAATTAAGTAATTCTTCCTGGAAACAATATCTTATTTGCTTTTCCAGATGAATGTGAAATATACAGTTCTTAACCAAAAATTCTGAAATAATAGCACATTAATTTTGTATTTCAGATCAGGTTTATGCCTTAAATTTTAATGTCTATCTTAGTATGCTTACGCTCTTGCTACATCCAAGAACTGTGTCATTCTATGATATATTCCACATATGCTTCATGTGCGTAACTTCTTTTTGTTCAGGTTTTATTGTATTTTTCTCCATATCAAGCACAAAAAATGAAATATAGATAAAACTAATGAAAATGAAATGCCTAGGCCAAAGCTTTCATCAAGTGTCAGCAATTTATGGAGACCAAGTTGAAAGTGAACATAGGCAGAATTATGAAAAAGTAGCATTTTTATTGGAGCGTTTAAAACTGTTGAAGCCAACATTCCTTCAATCTGGTGGAAGTGGATTAATTCCCAGCTCTTATTTTAGTAACAGGTTTTTCATCCAGCAATATTAAAATAACTCCACACCTCACAAATCCTCTGCAGCAGAATTCTTGCCCTCCTCCTCTTTCCTGGCATCAGCAGCATACTTATTTCTCTACTGAAGTTGCAATCTACTTAGAGAAAAAGAAAGGGAGACTTCATTCACTCCCTGAATTTTCATTTGAGTGATCCCAAATTCTTATTCAAGTGCTGATTTACACAAGCTGGGATGGGAGAACGAGATACAGCAATTTATAGAATTAGATCATGCCTTTAAAATGTGTACACAACATAAGAAATCAGCACTATGTTACATAGCAGACCTTCCCCCATTGCCAGGTAACTGAAGCAAGGGGACATTTATATTCTTACTGAGGTCAGGGATGTGGTCATCATTTAATGTTGAACTATCTAGTCTACCTGTAAATCCTGAAGGCTGCTGAGGGAATTAAGGGTGATTCAATGCAAAGACAGGACCGCAGTTTGGTGCATAATTTTTGAGAGCTTCTGAATGCATCAGACTTACTGTGCTTAGAGTTAAAGCTGTTTTTCTAAGTGTTGGATGTTGTTAAATCTAAAAGTACTTTCATTCTTGCAAAAATTCCAAATTTGGTCTGAATTTACTGATTAGTTGCGAATAAATTTGTTTTGTATGTCTACGTCCACATAAATGTGTGGGAGGACAAAATGTTAGATTGGGTACTACTATATCTGCATACAGATTTTCCTTTCTCCTTCAACCAATAGATTTCAAATGTATCTTTGATATGCCTGACTTTACCTTTCAGCATTTCAAAAAGAGCTTGCTTCTCCAATTTTTGCTCTTCTAAGGTCTGTGGGAAAACGAAGTAGAATAGGACTGACATGATGGTTTTAGAGGCTTCACCTTTAGCTTTTATATATCCACATGTCTACATAAGCTATCTGAGAGGCAGGACCTTCAAGTCCTGGTCCACTCTAAACATTTAACTCAGTGTTTTCTCCCTCGCTTGAGTGCCATCAAGTGTGAAGGCTCTGTGAGGTGATGTGTTAGGACATTCCTGTTTTAACTGCTCTGCTATGCATGAGCAACTTTACATTTCCATGTTACACTTGTGCCTTTTGTAAGTACCCATTCCGTTGTCAGAAAAAAGGAGTAGAATTCTGAGTTTAAATTGCCTGGACTGTTGTTACAATACACCTAAGAGGATGACAGTTTTCAACCCTGCAGTTATTCCAAGGTTGAATAGAGCATATAGGCCATTATCTGGTCCTAGCTGAGACTCAGAAACAAGTTCTATTTAGATGCTTAGATCATACAAGTAGGAAAATGATATTTGTGTTTCATTTCCTTGCTTTTGTCTCTTAAATACATCTGCAGTTTTCTATGTTAAATGTTATGAATTACTGACTACAACTGCATTTTATTTGTCCTAGCTTAAGTCTAACTGGAAAGCAGCAAAGCATTCCTCAGACAAAAGCGTGAGGAATATATAACTTGATATCTTGGGCACTAGAAAAAATATCCATACCTGCCCAGTTCATCATCCATTGGTTTTACACAGTAACAGAGAGTCTGTGTGATATGTGCACATCATGAGAGCTGGCAATGTAGAGGGCAGTGTAGGCAGAAGTGTCCTCTGTGACATTAAAAGTTATCTGGCAGACAGTAAGAGGTCTTGGTGGCATAAGGCAGGAATGCACATTTACAGCTTGAATGTCAAAGAAAAATATCATGCTTATTTTAGCTCTTAAGGTAATAAAGCCTCAAAGTACTTATTTCTTGCTATTATTTAAAGGAAGCTGGGGATATCTAGATATAAACATCTGAATTTGATTAGATGAATTTGACTTGTGTGCTGCTATGAATGCTATTTAAAGTGGGTGTAAAAACATCACAGAAAAGGACATCACTTTTTCTCTTAGAATGGCATATAGTTTGGTTGTTAAGGTATTGTCTTGAAATGAGTTCAAAAATGCAGTATCTGGACCTATTTTTCCATGTATGAGTGAAAAGTCTAACCTTGAACTAGTGACTAAAAGGGAGAGCAAGAGAGCAGCAGCAGCTTAAGGAATTTTTATTTTGTGAATCCTCCCTTTTTTGTTTTACTTAGAATATATGAAACCTTTCATCTCAGGCCAATATGTTGTATTGTATTAAACTATTTTTACTACATTTTCATTTCAGCAAGGATGAGAAGCAAAAAATATTCATAGTTTGATCCAAACTTTTTTTCATCTTGGCTATTAAACAGAGAAAGCATCTATTCAAATAACATTAAAGTCCCGATACTGATCTCATCCCAGACTAAATCAGGAATCTCTCCAATATGTTTATTTGGGTATGCTGGTATAAAATGGTGCTATATAAATGAAATCAGAATCAGGTCTTGACAGTATCCCCATGTAGAAGAAACATGCTGAAACCTCATCTAGTCAGGAGGAAATGAGCAGCAAACCTTGTACCAAGAAGGTATTCCAACAGAAGTTAAATCTTCCACACAAGTTCCCATGTGAAAACACTTTCCCCCCCAAAAAAAAAAAAAAGAAAAAAAAGAAAAAAAAAGGAAAAAAAGGAAACAGCTCCATTTCAGGCTAAGCTTAAATCAGCTAAACTGATTTTAGTTTTATTTGCCACACACTGGTTTTGGGACAAAAGGACCTTAAAAGTCATCCAGTTCCAGCTTCCTTGCTGTGGGCAGGGACACCTTTCACTAGATCAGGTTGCTCAAAGTCCCATCCAACCTGGCCTTGGACACTTCCAGGAATAGGGGATCTGTAACTTCTCTGGACAACTTGTTCCAGTCCTTTACCACCCTCTCAGGTAAGAATTTCTTTTTAATATCTAATATGTAATCTACCCTCTTTCAGTTTAAAGCCATTACCCCTTGTCTCATCACTATAAGCCCTCATATAAGTCCCTTTCTGACTTGCTTGTGGGCACCCTTTAGATACTGAAAGGCTTCTACAAGGTCTCCTTGGAGCCCTCTCTGCTCCAGATTGAACAACCCCAACTCTGTCACCCTCTGACCATCTTCATGACTCTCCTCTGGATCTGCTCCAACAGGTCCATGTCCTTCTTGTTTTGAAGGCCCAAGAGATGGACATATTCCAAGTGGGTCTCATGAAAGCAGAGTAGAGGGGCTGAATCACCTCCCTTGACCTGGTAGCCACACTGCTTTTTGATCTAGCTGGAATATGTTTGGGCTGCAAGGACCTATTGCTGGGTCATGTTGAACTCCACCAACAGACTAAACTTCTTTTCTTCAGGACTACTCTCAATCTACTCATTTTCCAACCAATATTTGTGCTGGGGATTTCCCCAACCCTTGTGCTTGGACCTCATGAGGTTCACACAGGCCGCCTCTCCCGCCTGTCTCTGGATTGTGCCCCTTTCTTCCAGACTGCACCACACAGCTTGATGCTGTCATTTGAGGGTGATAGACCACTGAAACAGGCTTTGCAGAGAGGCTGTGGAATCTCCTTCCTCAGACACAGTCAAAACCCGCTTGGATGAAATCCTGTGCAAGATGGTCTTGGTGAACTGCAGATCTTCCTTCCAACCCCAACTATTCTGTGATTCTGTGGACAAAGTTGCTGAGAGTGCTCTCAACCCTACTGTTCATGTCACCAGCAAAGATGTTAAACAATGCCATTCCCAATCCATCCCTGATGGATGCCACTCATCACTGCTTTCTCTTTGGACATTGAGCTATTAACCACAAGTCTCAGAGTGTGACCACCCAGCCCATTCCTTATCCACCAAGCCCTTTAATCAGAAAATCCATGTCTATCCAGTTTAGAGACAAGGAAGACATGCAGGACAGTGTCAAGTGCTTTGCACAAGTCCAGGTAGATGATGTCAGTTGCTCCTCTCCTATCCACTAATTCTGTAACCATGTCATGGAAGGCCACTAAATTTGTTAGGCACAATTTGCCCTCAGTGAAACCATACTGACTGCCACCAAATCATCTCCTTATTTTTCACATGTCTTAGAATAGTTTCCAGGAAGAGCTACTCCATGACCTTGCCAAGCACCAAAATCAGACTGACTGGGCTTTAGGTAATTTATCCCTTTTTAAAAAAATTATAGTTGTTACCACTTTTCCAGAGGTGAGAACTTCCCCAGACTTCCAAGACATCTCAAATAGGATGGATAGTGTCTTAGTCACTTCACCTGCCATTTCCCTTGGGACACACAGTTGCATCTCATCAGGTCCCATGGAGTTGTGCACCTTCAGGTTCCTTAAATGGTCCTAGAATTGATCTTCTTATGTATTGGGTGGTGCTTCATTCTCCCAGTCCCTGTCTTGCCTTCTGTGACTTGGTTGGTATGGCTGGTGCATTTGTCTGTGAAGACTAAAGGAGAAAAGTCATTCGGTACCTCAGCCTCTCCACCTGGGAAACCAGGCCTCCTGTTTCCTTCCAGAGGGGGAACACATTTTCCCTAGTCTTCCTTTTAACACTGATATACCTATAGAAACTTTTCTAACTGTCATTGGCATCTCTGGTGAAATCTAGTTCTCTCAGGGCTTTAGCTTTTCTAACCCAATCCCTGGCAGTTTTGAGCAGCTTTTTCTGCATTCCTCCCAGGCTACCTGTCTCTGCTTCCATCCTTTTTGATCTTCTTTTGTGTGCTGAATTTGTCACAAACTTCTTGTTTTTCCATATGGCTGCCCTTTTAACATTTTTGCTTGCCTCCCTCTTCATTGAGATTCATTGTTCTTGAATTTAGAGGAGATGATCCTTGAACATTAACCAGATTTCTTTGGCCTCTCTTCCCCCAAGGTCTTTATCCCATGGTAGTTTACCAAGCAGATTCTTGAAGAGGCCGAAGTGTATTCTCCAAGTCCAGAGAAGCGAATGTGTTGTGCACCTTCCTTACTGCCCTAAGGACCTTGAACTCCTGCATTTCATGGATGTCACAGGAGGAACTAAGTTACTGTGAAGAAGTAGTTATTTCAGTTATTGTGAAGTAGTTTCAAACAGCTACCAGTCTGACAGGTACCAAAGTAAGCTTGTCCTGTGCACATTCCTTTCCTTTTTCATCTCAGCTTCTCTCTGTCCTCTTTTCTTCTTTTTAGCAATTTCCTGTCTTCCTTACTTGTTTTAGATTACTTTTCCCTCATCAACTTCTTCTAAGCCTTAATTGTAGAAAAAATTCTACAAGATTTTTATTTCACATTCAAGGCACCTTGCAAAACCAAAAGAAAAAAAATCTGTGAGAACAGACCAATAAAAACCCAAAGATATTGCTTAGCTTGATGACCTGTGATGTCACTGTCAAAAATATAAGGAGCAGTGACATAGCTAGATAAAGCAATACTCTGCTTTGAAGGTTTGGTCTGACATATGATCCTTCAGGAAAAAAAAATGGATTTAAAGAGAAAATAAAGTTGAGATAACACAGATGGGGCATAAACCACAATACATTGTTTCTTTCTATTTTGGGCACTTGATCTCTTAACTACATCTTCCCAATAACAGGGAAAACATGGAAAATTACTGTGATCATGTGTTCCTCATTGATGGAGACTTTGAAACCATTTTGGAAGGAGTCGTGGGAACATAGAACTGTAAGAGTCTGAAAACAAGACATGAATGAATGACTAGCAGCTGAATAGAAACATGAGACAAGCTACATGAATTCAGATTAAAGGTCTGCTTTGCTTAGTAGCCCTTCCCCACCAGTGGCCCTATGAATGGGCTTCCTCTCTCCTAAATGTCTCTGTTCATGTTCCACAACCACCTCTGCCATCTTTTGATCCTGATGATGAACCCTGAGCTCTTTTACTGGAATAGCAGTCAGTTTGCTATATACCATTATATATACCATTTAGAACAGTATCTATGCTAGACCTTTCTATCTTCCTTAAGTTTGTAAGAAACAGATGTTTTCTTACACAGTGATGGTGTAAGACCAGTTCAGTGTCTCAGCACTCAACCTCTACACAAGTTTATAATTTGCTAAATAGTAATTAGTGTACCAAATTATCCACTTTCTATCATTTTTTTTTGTATTTTCGCTAAATTATAAAGTATATAACAAATTTTTGAAAAGGTTTTGACATTAATACAGCTTACTTTGTTCAAGAAATCTAGAAACTCAGAAACGTTTTCAGGGACATCAATTAAGATTTATTGAGACAGAAAGAAAAATCTCAGATAACTTTTACACATTTTAATTTTAATCTAAAAAGAAATAGTTAAAAACATTCTTATAAGTTTGTGTTGCTTTTTTATATTTCACAGAGCTATCAGATGATGCTAGCATACATTCTTGAAGTATGCTCAAATCACACTAATTTACGCCAGCTGACAAGATGATCCAGTGTTCTGGAAATCTCATTCAACTTTTTCATGTCCACAGCATGGATTTTTCCACAAAAATACATTTTCTTGACATTTTCTAGGCCTTCAATATACCTAAAAATAGAAGCAAAATCACACATTCAGACTTTAGGATAATTTCTGTTCTGGTAATTTTAAGAAAAAAAAGTATGTATTAATTGTTTCCTTCAGTTGCCAGCTGGAGATTTCATGAACAAATTACAATATAAATATACCTTATTTAGCACTTCATTCTTCCCCTAGTATGAAGATTTATGGATGTCATCAGAGCTAGGATTGTTGCGGTTACATTGTTCTGAAACTGACTTTATACAACAATTTCAGTTCTGGAGCTTTCCCATATTAGTTTTGATGCACAGAGTAATCAGTGGAAAAGAAGTTAAAGATGTATTTTGGCTTTCCTAGCTCGTATGAACTTGGTATTTACAAATGCCTTTGTTTTTCAGAAAGAGATGCCTTCCCAGCAGTCAATCTAGCCTCAAACTGGAAAACAAAAAATCCACAATCCAAATGCATTGGCACTGTCATCTCCCTTCAACTATTAAATAGGGTGTGTTATTTAAAATTTTTGTTAACTTGATAGAATTGATGAAGGCCAGTGTTTTCTTAATAAACATTATCAGGTTCTGTTTCAGACTGTCAGCAGGTAGCTAAGTAAAAGTTATCTCATTTCTGCAGAAATAGTTTGGTAGGGGCAAGTGGCTGGGGCAGCTACATGGTCTTCGGTCACTTCATAGAACAGAGAAGTGAAAAAAAAAGCTTATTTAAGGGCTACATTTGTCACTTCAGTTAGCATCTTCTGCCATCATTGATGGCAGTTTATTATTCAAATTTATGCTTTGCAGGGCCTCAGAGTGCTTTTTAAAAGCATATGGGCATTTTGGTGCAAGTATGTCTGTAGCACAGTAAAATTAGTGTCAGTGGTGCTGGAAAACTGGGAATGAATTCAACTCTCATACGAATGGATGCAGGGTTTCTCAGTAAAATGAAGCAACCTATCTTACTTATTCCTAATAAATGTAAATAAATTGTCTGTGTTGTACAATTTTTATTTTGTTAAGTGCCTGTTAATGAACAGTGTGGTTTTTATTGAGTCATGAATTGGAAGAGTGCTTTTTTGCTTTAAAATTTTCTTTATCCAGAGTCAGTCACAGTCTAGTTTTATTTGAACTTTCTCTAGAGTTTACCAGATGTTCTGTTTGGATTCCATGTTACTGTATTGTGTTCCCTGAAGTTCACAGATGGGCTTTTCACTGAACTAATGAAAACTTAATGAAATCCATATCTCTATTTACCATTTGAGAATACAGTATAATATGATGCTTTCTGTTCCTGTTTGTCATTCATGCTTAAATTGGCAGGACAAATGCAAGCCTTTAAGAGACTGTGAGTTTGCAATCAGCCAGAAGGTTTTTCTTCTCTTCTTTCCTACTATGTGCCTCTTGCTATCTTGTGGCAGCAGATAAATCCACTTTCAATGGTGCCTAGGTTTTCCTTCTGTTTCAGCTAGTAAAATAGGAAAGCAGAGGGTCAGATTAGAGGTGTGTTCAAAAGCATGTGTCAACAGAGTGGGTTAAACTGGAGGGTTCCTGATTTCAGGAACAGAAATCAGTGAGGAAAAGAAAAAAAACAAAATAAAACAAAACAACCAAAGCCATCCAAACCTCAAACATTTTAATCAATTTCTGTTGAATAGCAGTAGTGAACAGATAACCCCAAACACTATATTTCCTGCTGTTCGATGTGTGAGTACCTCACAGGCATAGAAGGTTTTGCAATATGAAATCTAACCAGAAGCCAGTTCCAAATGGTGCTCCCCAGAGTCTGATAGCATTCAATGCATGCAAGGATGGAGTACACCCTCTGCAAGTTTGTGGGCAATACTATACCATGGGCAGCAGCCAGCATGGAGGAGTTGAAGACGGATCTGGACAGGCTAAAGAAATGGGCAGAGAAGAACCTCATGTAGTTAAAAAAAATTGATTCAAAGTCCTGCATCTGGGATAGAATAACCCCAGCAGTGCAGGCTGGGATCTGTGTGGGGAAAAAAGCAGCATCATAGATGTCCTGAGTTCCCAGTGGTCAGCAAGTCGAGCACTAACCAGCACTCAAAATTGGCAACAACAAAGGTTAATTAACACTGAGCTATGTTAGCAAGAGTGTAGCTAGGAGGTGGGAAAAATGATTTGCTTATTATTTCCCTCTAATCAGCCCTTGTGAGCTACTTGTAGAAATGTCTGGGTTTGGACTCCTCAGTATAAAAAGACATTGACAAACTGGAGGGTCCAGGGCAAGGCAACAGAGCAGATTAGGAGGTCTGACACACACCAAGGGATTGAAACATCTGGCTTTGTGCTTCTTTGGAGAAGACAAGGTTAAAGGAGAAATCTTAACATTGACCTCATCTGCGCAGAAGATTTATAGAGAAGATAAAGCCAGACTGTTCTTGAAAGTAAATAGCAAAATAATGTGGAACAATGGCCACAAAGTTAGCTATTGGTAAATAATTTTTGACAATATAACTAAGAGCTAAAATGGATCACCCACAGAGGTTGTAGGACCTCCACTCTAGAAGACAATTGCAGTGCAATGCAATTGCAATGCAAAGGTGACTGGGCAACCCGGTCCAATTAGGTGGGTCCAGCTTCAAATCTGAACCCACTTCCTGGATCCTATCACAGTGATTCTGTTGTTAAATTTAGGTATTTTTAATGCCTTATAGTGACATTCTCCTTTTCAAAAAATATTTATTCTGAGAAAATAATTATTAAAGTCATTACAAGTAATTTTACTCTTCTCTGTCTCTAAAGGTACTTTGAATCCTCCATGTGGAGGAAGGCAGCGTTTTGAAAGCAGATTAATGACTTTAAGTTTGAACAGGAAGATTCTTTCCTAATGAAAGTCTTTGGAAAGTTCTGGAATAGAATATTCACAAACTATCCAAGTAATGGAAATGGAGGGTCCAGTAATCATACTGAATAGGACACATCACTTCTTTTCTGAAATACTCACATATCAATTGTATTATATTTTCACTAATGCTAATAGAAATTTCTGCATGTAATCTTGGGATTGTGACCCTGTAACATAGATCTGCAGCTGTTTTCCTTTATAACTGAAGATGGACTCTGGGCAGAAAAAACAGCTGTATCACTTTCTCGTCAGAGCATAAAAAAAATTTTTTTTTTTCTAGGTAGGTATACTTGAGGAAATTTTACAACAGATCATTTTCCCACAGGAAAATGGGGATTTATGAGCACCTGGCTTCCCAGTTCCTTGGCAGCTCATGTGACAGAGTCTTACAGTGCATGTCCTTGTAGTTCCCTGGTCCCATGACACCTTCAGGCAGATACAGCACCCATGGCGCAGGGCACTTTCCAGCTCCCAGGCTCCAGTGCTCCCCAGCAGGCTGTCATAGAGTGAGGGAGCCTGGAGAGCACAATGGATTTCAGAAATATGGACATGTTCCTGTAGTGGAAACAGAGAGTTTGACTATTCATCTCCTTTCCAACACTTTTCAAAACATAAAATCATTTGCAGAAATAAAGTTAAGCTTCCCAGCCAGCTGCATGTCTGTGCTGAAGATCCTTCCAGTCTTGACTAAGCTTTTCAGTCTGGTCACAGAAAATGTGGTAGTGGCTGTGTAACTTAGGAACACTCTCCTAAGACAGAGCTGTCTTCAGATTTTCCAAAGAAATGGGCAATGAATATCCCAAAGATGGTACAGGTGTCAGAAAACTGCTTTCTCTTATTTTTTAAAAATACTAATGACTTCATAATACATTCATCCAGCACTGACTCATGGAAACACAAGACAACCTGAGAAAAATCATGAAAGTAAATGAATATTACAGTTGTGTTACATTCCCTGAAGAAAACACATGTTCTCTGTGTTCTCTGCTCATGGAAGTGTGGCTGGGGGAAGTGAGCACATTTGACTCCATCCATATATCAGTGTCTGAATCCATTCTTTAAAATGTTTTCTTCTTTACATTATACCAAGAGTATCTTTTGGAAATTTTTAGGCATTATAGTATATAGTGCAGATGATACTAAATATGATGACCATTTGAATTGTTGCAGTGTGACAAGAAGAATTGCCGTAATGAAGAGATAAAGATGTGTAATACATAAATCAAGTTCAGACATCAAATTTTTAGATCTTGGCCAGGTCTAAAGAGAACATGTGTTATTCATACATCTTTGAATTGCAGACATGTGTTTGCACACCTCTGAGAAAACAGATGACATTCCCATATCCTGTTTGAGTAATGGTATATATTTTTGCCTTTGAGCAGGGCTTTACTTCAATTTGCCCACAGCATTTTTCCTCTTTCTTTGCATTTGTTTTCCATGTTTTGTATGTAAGTTATTAGGGCCCATGCAGAAAAAGGACCCAGATAGTGGATGAGTGGAGATAAGAGCTTCTTCCCTGAAAAGATAATTCTTCAAAGAGATGAAATAAAAAAATCCATCATAAGATAAAGATATGGCTGATCAACAGAACATGTGAGCAGATCAGTTTCAAACACCCAGTTTCAATGCATCAACTCATTTGCTCTGATTTTGTGCTTTACATTGTTAAACAAGTTTCAGTGGAATAACATCCAGAGAGCTTTGTTAGCTGGAAGATGGTGGAAAGGTGTTGGAGGTGAAGGAAGATGAGAAAAAGAAAAGGGCACAAGGGCTGGCATGTTGTTGAGTGGGAAACCTACCGGGGTAGCAGTGCCTGAAGGTCTCTGCTGAAAGTGACTGCCTCTTTCCCTATTCCAGTTTATTACTGAGGGTTGTCTAATTGGAAAGGAGAGGAACTGTATAAGAAATAGCTCAGTAGAATTTGTTCTCAAGATCTGCATTCAGGCCAGAGAAGATATTTTTAAGTTCAGGAACTGCTAATGCAGTGACAGTGGATGCTTTGGCTTCCAGGGCATGCACCATAAAGTACAACCAACTTCACTTGCTCCCCTGTTGCCAGAAACAGAGTGGTTCCTTCATGGGTCACTGGTTTGTCCCTGTCAGGCATTTGTTAGGTTCCTGAGAAGGTAGAAAGGCATAGCATATCCACTCCAGGAACTCCTGTAAATCTGGAAGAATGTTATGTCAAAGTGGCTGATGGCTGGTGTCTCATCTATGTCGCTTGTGTCACCTGCCACTGTGGGTTCAGGAGTGCCTGCTGCCTTCCATTAGACCTCCACTGCCTCAGTTTTGAAATACTTCAGGGAACTGCCAATTAGGAAAGAGTAACTGCACCACTCTCTTTGGTGCTTCCTCTGACAGTAGAGGCAGGTGCTGCCTCCTGGGAAGAGACACTCTGATTTGATGTACCTCTACATCTCATGCTGACATTACTCCTGGAAGTGCATCACAATGGGTCCCTGGCATGAACAGGAACATGTCATTTCCCTAATCTCTTGACTGACATTACTGCCAGCTCTGCCTTTCTCTTTACCATATAAACGATAAGCTTGAAGGATCAGAAAAAGAAAATCCTCCATTTCTGTACTTTTTTTCCTCTCAGAAAAGAAACAACACCTAAGTGCTATGGGGCATGCTTCCATACACTGTTCTGCCCATCAAAACCATTTCAGAGAACCCCATAAGTCATTAAGTCACACAGAAAGTATGGCCAGTTTGATGTCATCTCTCCACTTCAACTGAAAATTTTTTCTGTACATATAATTCGTTCATGGCAATTACATGAACATGAAAACAGAAACAATCATCTTTAGATAAGATTTAAAATTTCGTCATTAATCAGCTCCTCTTTCTGGCCATTTAAAAGCATTTAGACTGCCTTTTCTCTTTTGATTTATTCTTATTTCCTTCAAAAAATCAGTATGATATTTTTCCACTTAAAGCAGTGGAAGTGCTGCCTGTGCTTAATCTCCTATTCTTGGTCATCATGTTTGCTGGCTCCCAGTTCAGTTGGAGCCAGCTTACTGTCTGGCCTAATGGGATTTCCAGACCTGCACCCTCTCCTTATGGTGACTGTTCCTCACATACCCTCAGAGCTCCCAGAAAACTTGGCAAAGAAGGGGTTGTCCTTCAGAAAATCTTATCAAAAATGGATTTTAGGGAGGAAGATAAATCTGTACTTCTCTGGTGTTTAAAGTAGAGGAGTGACCTCTCTGTCTCCAGTGACCTCTCTGTTTCTCAGCTCAAGCACAAATCAGTGATCTCAGTTTCAGCACTGAAGCTGTCATTTGAGAGTGGCTTGGACAGTGCAATCACATAAACCCTAAAACATATTTTCCTGTGCCAGATCTGGACTTTGAAAATATGCATATTGAGAAATTAGGCTGACTATGTGCCAATTCACCATTATACAGAGACACATCCAGAAACTCAAAATTATGAGTCTGTGAGGATTTGTGAGATTATGAGAAACAGGCAGCAACAAAGGAGGTACTGATTTTCCATATTGCCTTCAAAACCTTTCATAACAAGTTTTGAAATGAAATATAAATTCTTAAATTAATGTACCTTTTACCTAACTAACCTGTTCCTGGGATTTAAGGACAGACAAAATTTGTCTTAAACGATAATCAAAATAAACTCAAAAATCTGAAGAGCCTATACTTACACTGAACTCCAAGAACACTTCAGATTTCTACTAGTGGCACAAACATGTCTTAGGTTTTATTGCTTTATCCCTCCTAAAGATTTTATGTGGATTTAACAGACTTCACTCACCACACAACCTTACAAAAGGTGACATCTTGATGTCTGGTGGTTTACTTCAACAACTATGAACTCTTGAATCACAGCTGAATGTGACCCGGCACAAAGGAAGGGAATAAATCCCTGCAGCCATTTTAGCCATTAACAATATTAACTCATGATTGTCTAGAAACACAAACTAAATATTTCCAGATATAGTAAGCTGGGACTCAAACTCATGAATTATCTAATCAATGAGAGAGCTGCAGAAGACCGAGCACATCAAGAACATGTCACTTTCACTCACATGGAGCAAAACAGACGTGTAGCCAAAAAAAGTATATTTTTAACCTGAAAAGGTCCTTCATAATTTGCTGAATGTCTATTTCTATATTCTTCACGTTTACAGCACTAAAAATTAAAGCTGTCACTTTTGCAGCAACCTGTGCTGTTTTTTTCCCATATGCGTGACAAAATATCAAGGCTCACATTTTCTTTCTAATGGCTGTGCTCAACTGCAGCTTTCCAATAAATTGTTAACTCTGCAGGGCTTCATCTCTAATTTTCCAGTGACTAATTCAAAGAAAGAAATCTGCTCTCAGTTCTCATTGTTACCGGTTTAGATTATTAGAACTAAGTTATTAATATCTTTCAAAAAAAGTTTGAGAAAAAGTGATAACACAGTATCCATTAGTAACATTGACTAAAAAAATGCACTAATGAGAGACATCTTATGGAGTTAAAATTTACTTGCCTTTTTAGAGCTTTTTGGTCTTTCAAGGATTATTTCCCTTTCTAAAAGCTACCGATACCTGATAACAGCTCCTCAGCTCTATAATATCAATGTTTGTCAGAAGAATGATAGGTGGAATGACAGGCTCCTAGAAGAAAATGAGGGGACATTTTTGCCCATTAACAAATTCACACAAAGATTTTCCAACTCATAAACTGTGGTGACCGCAAAGTTTTTGGAGAAAGTAGGGAAAAGTACTTCACAAAATTTTTCTAGAAGGTCTTAGAAATTTTATGAGTCTTACGGTAATTCAGAGATTCTATTATGTATAGGCCTATACATGAATTTGTAAAGAATGCTGTTTTTTTTTAATCTTCTCAGCACTCCTTTCACATATCTACATCTCTTCTGAAGTCTTATTCTCTAAGACTGAAAATTGTTTTCCAACCAATGTCATACCAACCCTGAACGTAGCTAAGTATTAATTTCTTCATCTTTTATATGGTAGTCTTACATTTGCTCTGTTTTGAGATAAATCACATTTTTTATGTGTTGAACCCAAATATATGCATGTGTTTGCGTGTGTGTGAGTGTGTGTGTGTAGATGGGTCTCAAATTACATTTTTTAACCTCATGTTGGACAGGAAAGGTAAATTTCCTTTTGTGTAGTGCTGCTGACAGCATTGCCACAGCTAAAAGGGCTGTCCTTTGTAGAGTACAGATAGTCTTGTTGGTCTGGACATTTTTATCTGCGGACCCAGTAGGCAGCCAAGTAAATGAATCAGACCATAAGTGACATTTCCTTCAATAGACAGTTTCCAGAGTGAACACATCAGGAGTAAGGTGTCCACATTTGACACTACCCCAGAGAATGAGACTGGAAATGATAAACACTGAACTTTCTTCATTTCTCTCTTGCGATTTCGCCAGAAAGGACCTATAATTCGGATTTGTCACTTCTCATTCTTTCACATTAAAAATTTGCCTTTTCTAATGTAACTGAGGCCACATTGCCTCCCTCATACTTCAAGGGAGATGAAGTTTATGCAAGAAAAGCTGACTCACAAAGAAAATAAGGGCACAAAGCCTCTACAAGGCAACAAAGCACAGTGATGAGACAAAATGCAATGCCATGTTGAAATTATTTTTGAGTTTTCCTTAAAAATATGTGAATATGCTTTAAAAGTTACAAACACAAGAGTAACATTGAATCAAACAGATATAATTTAGTTTTGTAAGTGTAGTTGATTTCAGCTGAGGATCTCCTAGTGCCCTCAGAAAGGATGTCAAGATAAACTCCAGCATATACCTCATGAGCGACTTTGATTTTGGCTTTTTACATAGATAACAAAAATAAATCTGCTATATTTACAACATCTTTTTAAAGAGCATGGTGTTCTGTTAAATCTTTTTGGTACAGGAAAGCTCAACCACCTGAGATACTAGTAACCTGAGAATCAAGGGAAGGATTGAAATGACCTTGCAGTTCTAAGAAAAAGATGTAGGCATCTATCTCCCCCTGGAATGGAAAGCAGTAGGCACCTCTACATTATTTTGTGAGTCTCTGGTTAAATATCTACCATAATTACAATTGAGAGCATGAACACCACTTCAGAAAGGAATTCAAAAATGTAGTATGACAAAAGCTCATACTAGAAGGTTTTTAGAAGCTAAACTGAACCAAGAGAACAATTCAAGAGATGGTTTTATAGTAGCTCACAGAAACAGCCACAGAAACAGCTGATTTAGAAAGAACATATTTGTACCCTTGCAATAAATTTCCCACGTGCTGCTGTGAATGCCATTCCTTTGAGAAAGGAGCCCTCCAGCCCGTGTCATGGGAATCAAACACTCAAGAAATGCGGCAGGGGTAGGTAGAGGCCTCAGCGGATGGCAGCTCGCTTAACCCAACCGCCAGATGAAAAGCAAATGTATTAAGAGCTCTGACGTCAAATGACAGGCACCTTTCCAAGAGAAATTCTGTCAGAACTTCATATAAATCAAAAGACAGATTGCGAAGCTTTTTATTGGCAATTGCACTTGTTCGTGAGGTAAGATAAATTCATAGGCAGAAGAAAGGTAAGCCAAAAGGCGTCTTCGTTTTGCAGACCTTGCCTTGCAGCTCTGGAATTTCCTGAACTGACAATTGTTAAGAAAATCCAGAGATGGTGTGTTCACATCCACGATTAGTTGCATAGTAAAATAAATTGCAATCAAAAGAAGGGCTTCCTAACTGGATATTTAGATGGAATTCCAGACAAAGAAAAGCAATGGAGAACGTTTCAGCCAGGATTTTTGCTAGCTTTGCTCTTTGCCAGCCAGGACCCTAAAGCCAGGGAAATTCAGAGTTGTTTTAGACTACTTGTGTATTTGGATGTATTATTCTGGGTTTTATAGTGGCATATAGTTCAGCCAGGAATGCAAATTGTGGTCTTGGGTTCAAAAACTCTCTGGAGAGTTTTCCAAACTGTTGCTGCTATGACAGTTGGAGAACAGACAAATGTTTCAGTAAGAGTCCAAGGGACAGTTTGTCCTCAAAATCCCTGCTGCCAATGTGACTTTCATTGCTCAAGCCTTGATTTCTTCTCCAAGAGAGATAACAGAACTCAAAGACAGCAGATAAACACTGTAGTCTATACATCAAAAATTATCTTGAAGATCACAAAATTTATTGCTTTTTGAGTATCTAGTCAAGCCTGACATTTTTAAAATACTGAAAAAAAAATCTTTGCAAAGTACCCTGGATAAATATTCTCTCATATTTTTCTATTCAAAATTATATTGGTAAACAAAATCCAGTAAAGAACTAGTAGGCAGACACTGCCAAGGAGTGATTTATCTTTTCCTCACAGAGACATCCACTCAAGGTGCCTGTGTCTCTTCTTTGACTATAAGAAATCTGTGGAAAAAACCTGAATTTAGGCAATGAACTTAAGGTCTGAGGTGTCTTTCCACTATGCCCATAGGTGCTGATGTAAAAAGTTTATAACACTACCTTCATGCTCACATGTCTTGCGTGTGTGTTTTCACATTTGAGTTGTCAGTGCCTTTGTTGCTTCTGTCAGGTTCTGTGAATGAACTTGGTTTCTTCATCTATTCTAAACAAACAGAAACAATTGCATAAATTTTTTACCTTTACTTAGTTTTCCCACGTATTTTGTTTTTGTCCTAAATTGCAACTAAAACCTGAGTATTGAGGCATAAACCAACAGTCTTATCTAAGTAATGAATGTTTAGGAAAAAAATGCCAAAAATAGAGAAAAGTGAAGTAAAGCTTTATATAACCATTCAGTTAATATTTTATGATCTAAAAAGTATCATTTTTATTATTATATTATCCTTATATTTGTTATTATTTTATGAGCAATAAATCTGTGTTAGAGTTAACTTCACAAAGAAGTTGCATCAGTTCAAAAAATTATGATTGATTTAATATAATTTTAATAAATTTGCTGGATGGACTGTAAAAATCTCTGGTGTTTTAAAACACAGTATTAAAAACAGAAAAAAAGGTTTGCAAAGATTTCAGAATATGCATCTTCTCATGGGAAGGGAGTATGCAAGGGAATATGACATAGGTGTATTCTAATATTGAACTCTCAACTGGAAGAATACTATAGTTTAGGTGCATGATATAAAGCTGTAATTTTAAAAAAACAGAAAGCATTTTGGTCAACTACTCAAGCATCAAAACAAGGTGTTTTCTACAAAATAGTCTCTATATCCATGGTATGCCTCTTGTAGGAGCTCATCTGCAGTGCTTAATGTAGATATAAAAACTTTCTAGGCCCTACCAACTTCTGCAACAACATGAGCAACTGGAATGCCTTAGCTGGGCCAACAATACTTGACTCACTCAGTGGTGTAGTTTTTGGGCTTGCATGTTGAGGAATGATGAAGTTTACAGTATCAGCATCTGAACTCTGATCAAGAACCCTTGCTGAGAGGAACAGGCATTTTGTATTTTTGGAACTCTTCCCTGGAGCATTTAAATTCTTCACAGTTTCTTAGACATTTTTACATTAGTTGTAAAAAATGTTCACCACATATGTTTGGTAGCTTTGTACCTTTTTACTTTAGCACCTGGGATACTAATCTGGTCTGGGAGCATAAAACATGATTTTCTGGTGTAGATAATTTCCACCAGGAAGGGTGAGATATTTCTAGTCAGCCACAAAGCTCCTATGTGTCAATGCTGAGACAAAGGGAGCCACTGGGAAGAAAGCTTTGGCCTGGATGGTATGCTGGGTGATTGGGGAGACTCAGTCTCCAGGATGTAGAATGCAGGTCAATTGACTTGTCTGTATTTCTGTTTGTTTGGTATTAACTTACACATTTGAATTGTATTCAGAGGTGTTTGAGTTGACGTGGTACTGCGGACTCCACCTCTTGGCTACTCAAATCCAGAACATGCTGAAATGCATGATGATTTCTTTCCAGTCTGCTCAGTGTGATGCAAGCATGCAATGGGCATAAACAGAAGCCCAGGAGCCACAGCACACAAAAGGCATAGACTCACTTTCCTTGGGCCTAGATATCAACTTCTAGATCTAAACAGTTTTCCAGACCTCCAGACATCGAGTACAGCCATGCTGACATACCTATTTCCATTTGAGGCCACAGCCTCTCTCCTGAGCTTTACAAATAGTACAGCTAATGTTCCACCTTCACAGATAGGGAAGTGAGGGAAAAAGCTAAAGCAGTTCCCTAAAACTTTCAGGTATTAACTTTCCACTGTTATGCATGAACAAAATTGACAGATTATTATATCTTAACTATGTTCTAGCCTGCCTGCCCATTTCTTTTTCTTAGAGATTGTTTTCTCAGCCATGAGAAAGCCCTTTTGTGGCCATTGCCTTTGAATCAGGTTTATGAATGCAAAGAAGCAACCTGAAACCTCTCAAAACTTACAGAAGCTTCTGCTCTGAGTAAAACACCTTGATTCTGAGATGCAAATACAGCTTTCTACAGTGATCAGTACAGTTCATTTTGGAATTGTCTGTTCAAGTAGTTGGATGAGCATAGCTTACCATTTCTCACAAAATTACATTTTTACGTTTACCATGTCAATGCAACCAATACACTACAAACATAGAAATGCTTCAGCATCTTTATTATATTTATTTATTATACATGCTACATACTAACTGTGCTCTTCTATTATCTGGAATCTATTTTTTTTTTTTCACAGACAAGGAGTAAAAGCTGCTGGCATGTAAAATTTTTAGAAAAAAAGTTCAAACCAAGTGAAGCATGAGAAAAACTAAATAATTTGGCCTTTGTTTCATGATGAAAGCCCAGCTCCTTGGGATGAGTTAATAAAGATAGAAGAGTCAAGAAGGATGTAATAGTCGTATCTTGGATGTACTGACGCTTGTATAACCACCCACGAGAAAATTTCAGCAGTAAAGATCCATCACTATATTCAGCATCTGTGTGTAAGAAACTGTAGACTGGGCTAGAAACCTCCCAGGGACCTTTCCTGTCTGAATTACTGCACAATCCTTCATCCCAGTAATTAAGTAAATCACAAAGAGTAGCATAAAGGAAGTGTGATCATCTGACAGTTATGCTGGTATGACTCACACCGTGAATGCACGCAGTGATAAGTCCCGTTCCCACTGACGTCAGTGGGATTCCTGCTTTTAGGTTGATTTCCAACAGTCTCTTACTCAGCATGAGAATGAGGAAATGCAAAATGTCGACTCCTAAGAAATGTAGAAATGGAAAAATATGCGGCACAGGAGATTAAGTAGGGATAAAATATGTTCAGTCCAAAACATCTTTCTGGTCCTGTAAAACCTTTTTCAATATTATGAAATGTAATATTATTTCCCAAATTAAGGAATATAGTTAAATCGCTTACCTCAATTACCCACAACTTTCTCTGTTTTGAGGAATATCTTGTCTATTTTGAGCTGTATCTCTGTAGAATCAAAGATTCTACCTTTGGAAGAAACACTGAAATCTTGTAACAGAAATTGTGGGTTGATACAAAATTCTGTCTGTATATTCCTGCTACATGTTTTTTCTACAAATGAAATTAAGTAAACCATTTTATTTCTTCCTCCTGTGAATAGTTTTAAGTTTAGAGGGATTTTAAAGACCAATTCAGCTATAGTACTTCCAGGTTGTTCTTAGGTAGTTATGCTGCAGTGTCTTTGAAGTTACTTTTCTCCTTATTCTTGGTCTGAATATTAAAATCTTATGGTGAGCTTCAAAACGTAGATATAAACTTTTGCATACCAATACCAAAAGCCTTCCTTTTCCTTATATGGTTCATTGCAGCCTGAACTGGGCTTTAAGAAATCAGATGTTTTTTCTCTCATGGCATTACAGAGCCCATAAGCTCTTCACCCTCTATGCAGGAAGAGCTGGAAGTGGCAATGTTGCCAAAGGTACCTTTGAAATTACACATCATGTTCTACTCCAGAATGTGATCTATTTTGAGAGGAAATAGGACTTCTATCCCTATTGCATGCCATTAACAGGCAATTGCCAGAGCCATCCTTTGCTAATGTAGAAATAGCAGTACCAGAATAAAGACAGTCCCACACTCCTGCTCCTTCATGCCTGGGTATAAATATGTGTCATCCACAAGTGTCTCACGGTATGTCCTAGGAAGTCTGTGCTCTCAGCACCTGTAACCAGTCAAATACCACTGAAAGTACGGAAGGATTACTTTTCAATAATATATGTGTCATATTATTTATGATGTAGAAATTGGATTTAAATATGCCCTAAGATTTATGAATAGTTGTTAAAGCAAGAATGTTGCTGGGGTGTTTTTATGGCTGTAACACTCACTGTTCACATATTAAAGAAGATAGCTACAATAAAAAGATACAGTGAAGAATTTATTTCTCAAGGTGCAGCAGTTCATTGTGGTTTCCATTTCTGCTCCCAGAAATACTTGAGGCTAACAAATGTTCCGTTCCTGGCATTTGTGAAGATAATCTACTTCAGAAAAAGTCAGCATGGTTTTTCAGCTTGTCTTGTGCTCTGGCACAAAGGACACACTTTCCTACTGCAAGGATTTCCAGTTTTAAGAATACAAGGAATGCTTGTGGTTCTGACAGAATTATTATGTTTCTAACAGTGCATCTGTCTTAGAGAGATGAACAGTATGTGAGTTCTCTAAAATGGGATTCACTGAGTTTCATGAACATATACAAAATCTTTTGCCTTTCAAACTCTCTGGTAGAAGATTATAAATTTTTTTCACAGAAAGATGTTTCTGATTGCATCAAGAGTCCTACAAATATCATATGTAAGATCCATTTAGGATAAACTGCATCATCTTCCAGGAGCACTGATGTTGGAAGCTATGTAAGCTCTGCATTTGACAGGCCTGTCATTGTTTGAAAGTTGATTTAACTGATCTCACTTCAGAGGAATACTTTAAGTATGAAATTGCACATCTGGACAGAGTCAGAACACCTGGAAGATATTCCCAAAGAGCTGAAATAAATTTCAAGGGTTTTTGATAGACAGTGTGCAAATGAAATCTGAACTATGACTTATCCATGTCACAAAAAATAGAAGTTCACCATAGTTTAGCCATGATGACCAAGAAAAACCTTTTTCCCTGCTCCAGTTCTTCTTTCTGGAAATATTTTTGTTCCTACTAGAACTTTTTTATTTAATTCTTTTCTTTTTACCTGGCACTCTCCTTCGTGTCCAATTATCCTGCTTTCCTAAAGGATGGAAGTAGCAACCATCAGTCCCTACAAAAACCTCTCACGCTTTTCTTCTCCAGAACATTTACAGCCATCTTCAGCCTACCGGGGTAAACTAATTTAATAAATGGTCTTTGGCTAAGAAACAACAGCAAAGATAAAATAGATCTCTTCTTGCAAAGTGATGCTATAAAAAGACTGAAAAATAAAGCAGCGGTGCCTCAACCAGACCGACTGAAGGTCAGCTTTTCCTTTGCTGCTTGACTTTTCTATCGCTGAATACAAACAGCAGTGTTGGACGCCTAAGTATTTTCCACAAAGAACATATGCATTTTTAAGTACATTTGAAAGAAACAATATATTCTGGCTCAAAGAAAGCACAGTACTGCCAGCATTCTTTTTTCCTCTATGAGGCAAGTCATGTTCCTGGAAGCACAGAAGTGTCAATTTAGCAAAGGTCACCATGACACACAGTTTTGATGTCTTCGGTGATATTCTTGCTCATCATCAGTTAAGACACAAGTGTTTGTCATCATAAAAAGCTAAAAGATCAGCCTTACCACAAGATAACAAACTTGAGAAAGATCTTGACCTGAAAAAGATTTCTGCTTTTTCATTTTATCTAAAAAATATGAATGAAAAAAAGCTATCAAATATAAATACATTTCAACCAAATGTTTGTCTTGGGCTTAAATTTCATTTCTCATATTTATTACACCATTATTTACAATTTCTTTTAAACATTCCCAGCTAGTAGAGTATTTAATGCCCTCCATCATTCTGTGACTAATTATTCCTTTTCCTGGCAATTTTCCTTTTTTCATTTGTTTCACTTTCCCTGATGTACATATGGCCAGCATATTCAAACCAGTCTCCTGAAGTCTGCTAGGCATTCAGTGAAATGAGAATATTTAGGTGATTCTATGTGCTCTTCCAAAATGTCAGCATCTGCCTTCTTTGGATACTGACATGAAAAGATCATAGGCAGGAGTAAATATTAACCAGAATAAATGATAAATAAACAAACACCCTTAAGAATCTAGGAAGTTGGTTTGTATCCGGTCTTCTAATCCATATCTCAACTGCAGCCAGAAGCATTTATACCTTCAACAGTCCTGAAAATTTTGTTTTAATTACTCTTCAGGAGTACCTCAACTGCAGGCGTTCCCCAGTTTCCCAAGCTCTCCAAGGTATACTTCTACTCCCTATGGTAAGAAAATGCCCTGATCTTTCCTGTTGCAGTGTGTCTCATCCACTGGGGAAATTTGTGCATGCAGACAGACTTTTCAGAAATTTTGTATTTATAAAATTGTTATTAAATTCTTGCTCCTCTCCTTCATCTTTCCCTCCTTGCAGGTCAAGTTCTCTAGATATTTTTTCTCTTTTTTTGTCTATGCCACTTCTAGTCGGTCGGCACTAACACATAGTGAAAAAGATCTGCTTAAAATTAGATAAAGCTGAGGCCTTACTAATGGTGATAAAGCAGAAGTTTATTTCATTTCTCTTGAAAGCTATGTTATAAAATATCCTAGAACATTCTTATCTGGCATAGTTCATTCATGTTGAGATTGAGATCTATTCCAGCTGTCAAACTTGGTAAAGAACAGCTATTTAAATAATTGTTCCCTTGTCATATTAATATTTTTTTCCCTAAGTTATTGCCTTGCACTTTTCATAGAGAATTTCATCCCTAATAAATCTCATTCTGTTATTTTAGACTCCTCATTTTGAATTTCCTTTTAAAGGGCATATGTGAGACTAAAGCAAGTATGACTCTGAGTTATTAATGAAAGAGTGACTTCTGTAACTGGCTGAGAAGACCTCAAGGACTGAAATATTTATTACTAAGTCTTAGAGCTTCAGACATTAATTAGATTAAACTTATCCAAAACTTACAGAGTAATAACTTGCCTTAATTCATGTCTTTTTGCCTATGGTAGGAAGCAGTACTCTCAGAGTTAAATATTGCCCTTCTAACTCTTTCTGTTGATTATTCTGTAGTAAGATACTGCTCTGAGCTCTCTGAATGGTTACACTTAAGTTCTGTTTAAAATACTAATCTGGGACAAACTTTTGTTAAGTAGAGTCTCTTATCCTGGCGCCTTGGCATCAGGACCTCTGATTTCCACTACCTGTGTTTTGGCTTCTTAACTGAAAGAATTATGATAGATGGGGAAAATTGCTAGAAATTAACGGCAAGACAAAAATTGGTCTTTTCCCCAAAAATATTTAATTTTAGATACTTTTCAATGTTTAGATTAAAAAAAAGTGAGGAAGCTTCCTTATTTGCATAATTTTAATAAAATATTTTGATACTTCACTAGTTCACTCCCAATTTTTCCAAGATTAGCCAATTTTTCCATTATGGGAAATACCCAGATAAAACACTGTCTTGTAAAAGCGAAGTCTCTTTTCAGATGATCTTCTTCTAGAGACTTCAAATTCCCATCGGTTTCTTTGGACTAAACATTTACTGCAGTCTGAATGCTACGTCATTTGTGGTAGGAAAGGGTTCACCTTTAGGAGCTATCTTGGAGATAAGTAACTGTCAATTCCCACAGCTGCCAGGAGAGACCAGAACAATTTTTCATCAGCAAACTATGTGCTGGAGATCTGATAAGAGCTCAAGTTCTCAGCTTTCAACCACTGATTTCTCCTTGTTTGCCCTTATCCTTGAGTAATCATCCAGATGTAAAGCCTACAGTGGAATGAGGACAGTTAATGCACCAGAGCTGGAATAAGCATGGAAATCATCAGGGCCAGGTCCAATTTTGGATGACAGCACCATACATCTTGCAAGTATAGGCATTTTTATAGCAACATTATGATGCAGAGCTGCAGTTCATTTCCCCCACACATCTGAGCATGTCCAACACATTTGAACTGTTTAGTTCAAGCAGCTTCTTCAGAAAAGGATGGATAGAGGACTGTGAGCTGGCTGAGTCCCAACATGACCAAGACCATGTAGAAGAAAGGTTAGGCTGTTCAAGGAACACCTTAGCCTTGTATATTCATGAATTGTAACAAAAATATTTAATTGTGCCTTATTTTAACTCTGGGTCCTTCACTGTTCATTTAACCCATTATGTGCCTGTGTCATGTTTTGGCTGCAGAAGGAAATATAATCCTTCCAGTTAATTGCTGTGATAAAACATTAGTTTTGTCCTAATCCTTTTAATGTTTAAATGTTCAAGTTATTTTTAATAAAATTTTGTCCATTTTTGCAATCTCGGAATAATAATAATAACTCTTGTGAAAATGCATATTTGTCTGCAGCCTAGATTAGAAGCATTATGGTTATATTTTATAAAGATATATTTACACATTCAAAGCCAGAAGAAATATCTTTTAATGAACTAGAATAGTATGTTAGTAGCCTCCTTTTTTGTTTCATTTAACTATGGAAAGATGTAAAAGTGTCTTGAAAAACTATATTTATTTACTTCCAAATTAGTAACTTCTTCTGGAATAATATGCAGTGTTGTACATAACACCACTTCTAGAAAAGAGTAATATTCAGTGGTTTATTTCTTTCATACTCACATTCCCATGTATTTAATTTATGTGGGTATAAAATGAAACATTATTCAATATGTAATAATCTATGGCCCATGAGTAAGGATATGGATCCCTGTTCCAGTTTTTTTCCTAGTTCATAATCTTCTCTATTAAAAGGCTAGACATTGGTGAAATGAGTGTGGCAAAATAAGAAAAACTTCAATAACTTCTTGCTCCTAGAATTGGGATAGATCTCAAAATCTTACAGGTTTTCATCAGAACTTATGTTGAGCAAGCTTGTATTTCTTTGTTCTGGTTTTATTATTTATTATTTGTTCACCAAATAAATATGTCTACATAGCCCACCAAGTCAACCTAGATTTAACCTAACATACTTGATATTCCCTTTGCTGTGAAATGCTTAAGATTCTTATGCATACTACAACAAAGACAAAATAAATCAGTCACAGACAGGCTTCCTTCCAGATTGTTACAAGGACCAGCAAAGGGAACTGCAAAACCATATGGCCATAAGGCAACTCCAACCAAAGTTGTTCTGTGTGTTTATGTGTAATTCATCACGAATGGGACACAGCAGCGATAGCAGCAGCAGCCCTGTCCTAGCTAGACTGAGCCACACACAAAACCTCACTTTCTCATTTTCCTAGCAGAATCCAATGTCTCATGTTCTCCATGAGAGAAGAAATCAATAAAGGGGTCTTGTCTGCAGCTGGTAAGAGCATTCTTTGCACCAAATAATGAGCAAGAGCATAGCAGATCCTCTTTCCAAAAAGAACGTATTTGCCTTTTCTAGAAAATACTTTGTGAGATTCCTAATGTGATCGTTTTTTTGTATGATAGACCAATCTGCTGAACAAATGTGTTCTCCTTATTTGACCAAAAATTAACTGAGATCCTAAAGAAGAAATAGCAGAAACAAAACCTCAGTTTTAGGGAAAGGGTAGGGGGAAGAGACTTCCCATTTTTTCTTCTTTTTCTCTAGTGTGAGGCAAAATATCAGCTGCTAAGTGCTGAACTGCAGAAAATATGTGCACAGGTGGGCAAAGAAGTTGGGAGTATTCCAAGGAGGTTTTCAGTGTGTCCACATGATGGGCACCATCATTGACTCCATCACTGGAAAAAGCTTTTAAAAGTGGAACCATATCAAAGGGAGAATTACAAGTACAGCTGATGCTGCCTGTGCCTAGCGAAGAGCCAAGATGAAATTTCATACGGTTTGTTTATCTCCACCTATTAGGGGCTACAAACCTCTATCATTTGGACAGATATTTTCCTCCATGGCACAGATGTTAGAGGCCATTCCATGTGTGTGTGGTTTTCCAGCATAACTCTCCTTCTCACATCTGTTTCAGTATAATCTCTTGTTCATGTACACAAAACATTCTTCTAGGTGCTGGTTAAATGGGAATTATTCATAATCACAAGAAGGGGGAAGAAAATCAGAGAACAAAATATAAAATTTTCAGTCCAAGCACATGTCAAAGTTGGATCAGCAACTGGGAGTGTTAATAAACTGGAGTGAGATGAAATTCCTGTAAACAGTATATGTACTTCCTATATGTTTCAAGGCCAGTGAAGGAAAGCTATTAATGCAGGTCTTTCCATTCAGTACAAGACCTTTTGAGAATTCCTCTTTCTATATGGGCAATTTAATCTGCTTTTACTCATTAAAAGGTTGGAAATTTCTATTGCTTGCCAGACAAAACTTTTGGAAAAGGTACTGGAAATTACTTTGGAAGGTATTTTGTGGCCTGGAAATAACTCCTGATGTTAATTGCCAGGTATATATATATATATGTATTTAAAAAGTAAAATAGGAAGAAAAGACCTACCTCCAAACTATACAGGATTCATGAATAAAAGAACACTTGTTTGAGGAGGTTATTTATATTTTTCTTTAGCCGTCTAAAAGACAGAAGCCTGGATAAGGAGATGAGGCTTTATCTGTGGTCAACTTAATGAAATACAGCTCTTCAAAGATGACTGCTAGAGCCCATCTTTGCTGCTCTGATTTGTTTTCTTCAGGCACCATTCTTTCTCCACTGACAGTGGAGACAGGTACTTTTGTGGATTTAGCAGTTTCTTCCCACCTCTGTTGGACTGCAGCAAAGAGCAGTGCTGTCCTGAACAGAACATCAGCTGTGTGATGGCCATGAGATATTTTACAGAAATGGCTCCATCAGGCATAAATAAAGCACCTCATATCTCTGTACCTTTGTTTCCTGTCCTCCAAGACTGTGCCATTGTACCTATTTAGACACCCTGCAAAGAAACTATCAAGAATCAAACATATCAAGAATCAAACATATCCCACACTTGGCTTCTTCTCTAAAAAATTAAGTATTTGAAAAACAGATCTTGATTGATAGTACTTCCAGATATTTTCTGATTCCTATTATTATCATTTCTTTTTGAAATTTAATTGTATTCCCTGCAGAAATTACAGAAAACAAATGTTTAAAAACCCAACTGTATGTTAAGTAGGCTGGCAAAGAGCAATTTTGATGGTGGAAGCAAGTAAAGAATGATTTCCAGTTGATGGGGGGGAAGGTATCATTAAGAAGGCTCAACAAGATCTATTGCCACAGGCAGTAGAGAGTCACTGTACAACACAAGGCCTGGCTACTCGAGTCAAGGTCCTGTTTGAACTTTGGATTTAGAAATGTAGCTCTAGATTTGATTACAGAGTAGTGAAATTACCATACAGTTATCTGTAATACTATTTTAACGCAGGCCTGAAAAGAAAATTCTTTAATGTGTTAAAAGTATGATCTGCAAGTTGTCTCACACTTGTGTGAAAGGACATAGATATCGGCCATGTGTGCCCCATTTTTGTTAAAAGAATCATAAACTATCTTGATGATTGTGCTGATGGTACCTTGCTGCCCAGATTAATCATGGAATCTCGACTTTAAATTACAGAAGTAAAAAAAAAAGGAGATTACATTTTCTAAAGATTATATCTCCCATTTCAAAAAGTTAAACAACTGTATTACAGCTTGATCCCATACATCCTTTTGCCCCTAGTTGTTCTTATTGACCCATATTCTAACTATTTAAGCTTTGGTTTAATATCTCAATGAATTCCACAAGGACTTCCTAAAATAAAGGAGCATTTAAAAGCAACACACATTACAAGTGAAAAAAATGACCCAATAATTTGCAAAACTATTCTAGTATAGAAACAACTGGTTTTTCTGAGTAAAATGTGAGGAAATAAAACAATTGCTACAAATCCTTTTCTCCATAGTTTCTCACGGGAGAAAATTTATTTATCATATTCAGGACAACTATAACGATAAGCACTAAATATGAATTTAAGGTTATTTCCTGCAACTTATTAAATCTGGAGGTTTTAGTATATGAATATGGTGTTTCTGTTTGATTTGTCTATCCCTGAGTTAAAGAAAGGAAAAAAATAACATTGCAAGCCAATCTTTATCTGGAATCAAAATGGGTTACATAGCAGAGAAAAAATGTGTAGACACCAGAGGTCAGTGAAACCTATCTTGTCAGCAGGGACTGCGTCGAAGAGTAGGACAAAGGTGCAACTTCAACCAGCATCTGAAATTCATTAGATTTCCAAATGTAAATTCCAACACACATAGGGAATTTGAGCTCTGTGTCTCTATGATATTCTGTACTTACATCACACCCCACAAGTCATCTATTATTTTTGAATGCTTTCTTTGCTTTATTTTGGCTTTTTCATCTGAACTAAATATGTGTTACATAGGAATTAAAAACATATCTTCTAATTAAACTGTAAATAAACACAATGTTGCATCTTAGCCCAAACCTGCAAACACCGTTAAAAGCAGATAATGAAACAAGGATGTACATTTTTCTTCCTTGGTATAGGAGGTGATATACAAATTTTGTAGTGTTCTTTCTCACACAGCCATATTTCCTAAGGAATTATGCCCCATCTGGTTGAAAGTGACCACAAAACAGATCAAAGCCACAGAGAGATCACGGCTGGAATGTCACTCTGGCCCAGAACAGCAAAGAATAGCTTTTTAGAAATATTATGAAAAGTTCCTAATGCCCTGCTCTTTCTTCCCCATCTGTCATCCCCCTTTTTACTGGATATTTTCCCCCCTCTTTTTCTTTCCTACTCCTCTTTTTACAAGTTTTCTTATGGGAAAAACAAATCAAAGAGCTCTTCATTTGAATCTAGCCTTAAAAGCTCCAAAGCACAAGTGAATCCAAGATCAGATACAGTTAATAAACCCAAGCTCTAACAGGAATCATCTCTGATAGTCCTCATTTAAATTCCTCCATGATTTTCTGCTTAGGAATACAGCTGTCATCTTTCATCTTCTCTTTTTTCTCTATGCTCTTCTTTCACTTATCTTTGATGATACAAATCACTGTAGTTCCAATGAAACCAACTCAATTGTACTAATTTAGAGCAGCTGTGATATTTTTCTGTCCTTTGCTCTGTACTTTTTTGGCAACAAGAATCTTTATGTTACCACTTTAGAGTTTGGGTACTTAGACATTTGTTCTACATTAATTTTGGCAAATTGATTTTATTTTTCATTTCAAGATTGTTTATAACTTTCTACAGTTTGAAGATATACCTTTCCTTTTCTGCTTTTCTCTGATGAACATTTTATTTTGGAACATCCTGTAATTCTATAATGAAACCTCTTCCTTTGGGAGAAACCAGGCCTCTGTAATAACTATTATGACCTCACTTCCATTTGTCATGCTTGTGTCCACCACTGAGCTTTTTTTCTCTGTTTGCCTTTAGTTAGAAGCACTTAATTTATTTTCCAGTTTTGTCAAAAAATAATAATGAGTTTCTGTGTTTTCCCTTTTTTAACTCTGAATATTTTTATGTAGTCCTATGTAATTGAAATATTAGAAGTGTTTACTCAAAACAAATATGTTCATGTCAAACTAGAATTGCTTTCCTCTCTCTTCACCAGAAAAAATGACTTCTTCCTTAATTTGTTAAATTTTCTTTATCATTCTTGGTATCTTGTTATGCCAGAGCAGTGGACCTGTGGGAACCCAATGAATCTCAACAAGGCCAAAGCCAAGGTCCTGCAAGTAGGACAGGAAAATCCCAAACATATACAAAATCTGGGCAGGGAATAGACTCGGGGTAGCCCTGAGGAGAAGGACTTGAGGCTGTTTGAGAAGCTCAACATGACCCAGCAATGTGCACAGAAAGCTGAATACATCCTGAGCTCTGTCAAAAGCAGCATGGCCAACAGGGCAAGGGAGCTGATTCTCTCCTTCTGCTCCACTCTCATGAGCAGCATCCTGCTCTGGGACCCCATGGTAAGAAGAAGGATGTGGACCTCTTGGAGCAAGTCCAGTAGAGGTCCACAAAGATGATTAGGAGGCTGGAGTGCCTCTGCAATGAAGCCCGGCTGAGACGCTTGGGGTTATTGAGATGAGAAGGTTCCAGTGAGTCCTCACTGCAGCCTTCCAGTAGGTAAGGGGGGCCAAGAGAGAGCTGGGGAGGGACTTTTTCAAGGGCATGTAATGATATGACAGGAAGTGATGACTTCAAAATAAAAGTGGGTATTTTTAGATTACAGATTAAAAAGAAATTAATTACTGAGAGGGTGGTGAGGAACAGGTTGGCCAGAGAGGTTGTGGAAGCTCCATCCCTGAAAATGTTTGAGAATGGATTGGACAGGGATCTGAGCAACCTGATGGAGTGGGAGGTTTCCTTGCCCATGGTAGAGGGGTTGGAATTAGACAATCTTTAAAGGTCCATTCCAATCTGAAGATTTCTGTGATTCTTTTTTCTCAACAGTTCCATGTTTAAGTGGGCACATTAGGTTGAATATCTGCTGTTTTCCTCAATGATAATATTCTTACTGTTATGGTCAAAATGAAACATGGTCTATATAAGAAGCTATGAATTTATTACAAGTATAACTAATTCTACGGTCAGATAATCAAAATTCTTAACTAATATGAAATTCCTTTTAATAAAATATTTAAAATTTCTGCCCCAAACCATCCCAGAATCTACCCCTTTCTTATGGTATTATATTCAACCTGACAGTATGCGTCTGGGTCCTAAGCTTGACAATTTCTTGACAAACTCTTTAAAAAAAGAGAAAAAAAAAGGAAAAAAGGTCTGGTGCTTACATAAGTTAACAGCATCTCCTTCTTCACCAGAAGGAGCAAGATCTTACTATGAGAGGGTTTCTTTCTCCTTACGAGGTGCATGATGTCCATAAAAATCTTTTTTTCCTCCTTTCTCTTGGGGTTCACTTCTGTTTATTTTCTTTTTTTTTTTTTTAAGACCGCCTACTCACATGTTCTTTATTTTTAGTGGATCCCAATTAGATAGTGCTTGTGTTCTCATAATTTCTACCATCTGTACCTCTTTTCTTTTCCAAATCCAAAGTTTGCACTCCTGTCTATAGGTGGATAAGTCTGATTTGTGCTACTAGTCTGAGAGATCTGCTACCAATTTGAGACTGCACTTCTGCATAGCATTTTATGCTAGTCATATACAGTTTGTTTAATACAGAAAAACTACTTGTAATTAGTATAAACTGAATCTGAACTACAAAACCTTAGACAATGGTTAATTGACTGCTAGAGAGGTGCTGCCACAACTGAAACAAGATAACATCATATCAGCCCAAGAAAGGCCTAGGTAAATTTAGAGACCTGTGTTGCCAGGCTAGTACAAAAACAGGAGGAAGGACACTGAATTTTGACTTCTAACAAAAAAAAAATCATTCTTAAAAAGAATAAGATATTTTATTCAGCAATCATCTAAAATTGTACGCAAAAATTATTAAAGTGATAGCACAACCTAATAAAAGGCAGCCATAGACAAAAATTAAGTAAATGCTGCTTCTTTGCATCATCATTGTACAGGAACATCTGCTCAGACTGTGCTTCCCCTGAGGAATAAAGCTACATGCGCAAAAGCCTCTTTGTGATAGAGTGGATTAGGAGATGGAAAAAAACCCCCACAACTTTCCCCTTGTAAAACCAGAATTTAGCCCTTCTAAGATGCCAGGAAAATGGCTCATGAAACCAGAAAGCCTTGCAAAGGGTATGAAGGACTTGAATAGCTCCAGTGTGTTTGGTATATTGGCACCAAAATCCCGTTTCCACCACAGCTTCTGCCGCAGATCACCACACTTCTGAAGAAATATGGGACACTTGAAGCCACATTAAAGCAGGTTTGAGTTCCAGTGGAGAACTTTAAGTGACAGAGAACAAATGAAGCAACAATAAGTTATTATTATCTTATGTGAAAGGGCAGGAAGCATGGGTGAAGGGAACCACTTTCTTCTCTGCTGTAATAACCACAAATCATTTTCCTGGCACTACTCAATGAAGAATCATAATTACACTCTTCAGAAATAGTTGTCCTGGTCCACAACCAATTACCAGACTCATTCCAAAAGAGATTTTTATGCTTTACTGGCTACTCTTTCTACATCTCACATCAACAATGAGACAGGAAGTTCTGAAGTCCTGCAGTATACCAGATCCACCTCTGCAACAGATCCATATCTTCTTTTGATGACACAAAGTTACCCAGAAATTACTAGTAGCCTTAAAATAAAAATGCTCTGTTGAAGGAAATCATCTTCACATTGTCAGAAGTCCATTGAGGGAATCAATCTAGCTTTAGCTGCTGAGGCAGTGAATCTCATTAAATCATCCTCACCATTTCTCATTTCCTACAGGGCTATTGGCAGCAAAATGAAGGTCTAATCTGATTTCACTGCCACTTTGGCAGCTCCAGCATGCTTGATCTGAAACCTATATGGAGTGTATAGAAAAAAAAAGGCAACCAGAACATTTGGATTAGATTTTATGTTTATTTCACTATACAGAAGGAGGTTTGGTTTCAACTTCAAGAAAACAGCTACCTTATTATGGGTGACATTTCTATACCTTGGCTGAAATGGATTTGACTGTCTGGTCTATTAAACCAGCCATTTCCAAACAGAGACCCACAGAAGACAGGGTGGAAAAATAATTTCTGACTGATATTTCTGTGGTGGTATGGCCATTGGACCACAAAAGTGGTAAGCAAAAGGGGTCAAGTACCTCTAGGTTTCATTTGCTACTGCTGTCTAGGAAAAGAGGTAAAAGCTCCAAAGTGGGGAAGCAGAGGGCAAACAGCACCAGATGAAAGGAAGATGATGTTACCTCACTTATTTTGGGTCACTTTGTCTGGTCAGTTTTAATTTGTTTCAGAGACTCTGTAAGCAGGTTATATGCAATTGAAAATGAAAAGGAATTTTTAATTGATTATCACAACAGAAAAAAAAATAAGTAACTTTAACAATGTGACTCAAAGCTCCCTAACCAACACAAGCAGAACCCTTTTCCACTAGCATTGTATCTTTTCAAGTTGTTATTTCTCCTCTAGTCTTTACCTGGGATCCTAGGCTGGCAAAGGGAAAAGGTTGCAGTGGAACTTATAGAGACACCAAGGGGAGATAAAGGTGCAGGAGCAAAATGTATATTGGGCTTTAAATATGTTTTTTCAGGTCCACATGGATTCAGTATGAATTTGAAATCATGCTCAAAACCAAATTAAAACCAAAAAAGTGTAAATAAAGGAGTTAATAATCTGGTTCTGCCAAGAAGTCACATTAGGTGCTTCATGTTACATTGAGAGACTAAGTAGGTTGCAACCAAGCTGTACACAATAGGATTTATTTTAGTTGAAGCATTTCACAACTATTATGAACTTACATATTTTGAATATCTTCTTGATTAAAGATATGAATGATAAGGTTCATTGCAATAACCTCAGGTGAGCATATATACACTTTAAATACTAATGTTTGGTACAGCAGGCAGGAAGTATTCTTGTTAATTTATTTAGAAAATTGTGACTGTCCTGATTCTGACTTGGGTGTTGCTGTCAGATAGCAAGCCTAATCACCTACATGTTGAGAAGAGTTTGACTGATGTGCCTCTCCTTCTCAGACTCAAGTAGATGGATGTTGGGAGAGTCATGTTCTCTTTTCTTTTTTTCTTTTTCAAAATTTTTTGCAAGAAACACTTTAACTTATTTAATTTTATTTTTAAGATGTTTATCTGTACATTTATGCTTCCAGGTTGCTATAGGGTGGGGATGCCTTACATTTGGATAGCTTTAGGTAGCTCTTTGCTGTTATCTGAAGCTCTCTACTGTATAAACACTTCCTAAATAACAGAAGGATTTTGAAGGATGGGCATCTAGAAGTTCATACAAGGTTCTACTTTCTTATGAAAAGCAAGAACTAAGGGGATACTTTATGTTCTGTGAAACTCTTTCTCAAGAGTCAAAATTACTGTTTAAATTTTTTATTATCTTTCACATGAGAAATAAATTATCCCTTATCATGGATATGCATATTCTACAGCATAAAATACCTAGACTTACTGATTGAAGGACCATGACATCCATGAGGCTATAGCCTTGTTAAGCAGAATTTGCATTTAATTTTGTGTAGCCAAATTCCATGAAGCCCATGTACCTGTAGGGAAATTCAGTTCCTTTTGCTGAGCCATAAGTAGCTGTTTCTGTGTCTTATTTAGTTGTGCAGTACCTTAAAGCCCTCTGAAATCAATAGCTTCCATTTTGGCATACAGCCGTGCACACTAGTGTCTATCTTTCTCTATCATCTCATTTACCAAAAAAGGAGAGACTACCACTTCCCTCCGGTTCTTCCCAACAGCATTTTGAAATAGAGAAAGAATAAGTAGTTCACCAGAAAATTTTTCTCATTCCGGTAGAATCATACGTAATTTGCCCGAAAAGACTGTGGTCATTGCAATGATTTTAATTAGAGAAAGATGCTCTCTAAAAATACCTTTGAACAGTGCTTCTTTCTTTATTTGCTGAACAAAACAAAATTTTTTCTAACCAAGTCTCAGACTCAAAGAATTAAGTCCATATTATTTCTGTTTATAAATCATTACTCATAATGATTTTCAGCCAGTAAACTTCCTGATGTTAAGGAGCAGAAACATATACATGTTAGTCTGCTCCAGATACCACAGCTCTCTATTAGCTCAACAGCTTCTGACTACTCAATATACGATCTTATTGCAAAATTTGGAGTGCTTAGTATTGAAAAACTAATCAAGGATCACGAATATGTAATTTTTTCTGATTATGTTGAAATTCTGTGCCAGAATTAGTATTTGCTCTTTTCTCAGTAGCTTTCCTCTCTTCCCACATTGCAAAATAAAACTGTGCTTTCTTAATATTCTTTAAAATTGCACAAATGTTGATGGCATGGCTATAAAATTTGAGCTTACATTACTTTCCAGATAAATCCAAGATTTTTTGATCAGTGATCATTCTGAAATATCACAAAATTCTAATTATACAGTAACTTTTCCTGGATGTTAATGAACCCATTTTAATTTCTACACAGTTTCTAGCTCAACATTACACAATAGTTTGCTTTACTCCTTAAATGATTATGTTGTTGCTCTCAGTCTTGCTTGCTGTGAGCTTTATTATTCTCTGTAGGGCATTACTAGGAAATTTTTGGTCCTGCTAAGTTGAACAAGGTGATAAAATCACAACCAATTCTCAAATCACCTGCTAAAATCCTACTTCCCATCTGCTTTGGTTCCTGCTGCTGCTATTTCCTCTCTGGCTGTACAAGGTATAGACTCAGCTGAGAAGGCAGTGCTGTTGGTTGGGAAGAGGATATTTCTCCCTGTCAGCTTCTCACCACAGCCCTTACCACTTTTTTCAATTTCACCATTATCACCCACATTTAGTAATAATTGGTACCAGATAAGAGTGTGTCTGGCTTTCTATTGCTGATTTGCATAATAAATAAAAGCACATGCAAAACTTGTAGGGATCCTTTTGGACTGTGAGCCATTTGTGCTACTGTACTCATTTCATATAGTAAAATTCAAATAATATTAATTAATTTTAAGTCTAGAAATCTAAAAAACACTGTTAAATCTCAGTTAGGGAGGCCTGTGGACAACTGTTTTGTCACATGGATGGTAGGTAATGGGACTCCTACCCAGGGGTTGCATCCAAGGCAGGGAGTACTACCAAGTGAGAGCAACAGTCTGTGACCTTGAATACCTTTATTCAAATTTCTGTGGGCAATACATTTCGGGATGTTTATTTTTATTGTAAGTATGACATTACTTATCTTTTGTACATCCATTGCAGTCCTTAGATAATCAACAGAAAATCACAGAATGGATTCATTTGGAAGGGCCCTTAAAGATCATCTCGTCCCAACACCCCTGCCGTGGGCTGGGACACCTTCCACTTGATGAGGTTGCTCCAGGTCCCATCCAACCTAGCCTTAAACACTTTCAGGAATGGGGCATCCACAAAGTCTCTGGCCAACCTGTTCCAGTGTCTCACCGCCCTCAGAGTAAAGAATTTCTTTCTAATATCTAATCTAAACTACTCTCCCCCAGTTTGAAGCCATTTCTATCGTGTGCATAATGGGTGTAAAGGTGCTAAGAATAATTTAAGTAGAATTCATGATATGCTATTATATTCTGTTAATGCTGTTAGTAGCAGAATATGTTAAAGCATGACTATGTAGTCATGTTTTATTGCTATGATCATTTCTTCATCTCTGATTCCAAGTATGGTAGCTGAAAATGGCATTTTTCTCATATAAATCACTTCTGTTACTCATGAGGTCTCTTGAATCTGTGTATTTAAATAGTTCAAATAGGGAAAACAGTGATGTTTTGACATTTTAGTTTTTTGAATATGCTTTGATAATAACTAGTAGCAGAAAGCTTCCTGTGTTAGGCAATAAAACAAAGAATTTTTTTCCATAAGCGGAATGTCATGTATTATCAAACTGAGTCCTCTCTGTTTCTAATAGTTTTCCCATGTGTTTATTTAAAGGGCCTTACTGAATCACAGCTTGAATATTTTGATCCCAGTTTAGTTTGGGCCTTTTATTAGATTTGGGTGAGCTGTCAATTTGTATAACTGTTATTTATTACTATGCTGCTCCAGTGGTATGCATGTGGAAGAGAATATTACATTTTTTAATTGTTTAGATGACATTTACTAGAATATTCATCACAATTTAGTTAATAAAGACTAGAGATCTTATGATATTTTGTTAATGTAAGCATGGAATAAATCTCTCAGAAGCAAAACTTTGACATTTATTTTTATTCTTTGTTTATATTTTGTAATTTAACTCAGTAATTTAATATTCAGATGTCTTCTTTATATATTATGAAATAGTTGCATTAAAATCCATGTTCAAGTTATATTTTACACAGATACAGCTTAAGACATAACATTTAAACTCTGTACTCATTAGGAAGGGTTTACTTGTTCTCCATGTAAACAGTGTTATACATCAGGTTCAGGACTTATGTCTCAACTCTGATGATTTATAATGCTGACATTTTTCTCAAATGCTATGGGATCTGTGTGTTTTCCAATAAATCCTTAAAAATCTTCAACTCAGATCAGACAAGTTTTAAATTTTTTTAATACAATTAAGGGTTCCTCTATATTAACGCTTCTAAACATATTTAATCCTTGTTGACCACTGCGGTATCATTCCAATTCAATAACATATTTGGAAGGATTATCTCCTAGTTTGGAAACAGTGTGGATGCATGTGTTGAAGACTGCTCCCTTGACAGCTTATATATACATTTTGCACATAGTTTTAGTAGAGCCTTGGATAAAAATGGAGGACACCTTCAGAAAATACAGAAACAGTTACACATCTGTGTCAAAGCTTGTAGGGATCCTTGAAAAACTGCTACATCTAAATGATTTTTCAAACTTAATAAAATTAAAGTTGAAATGGGAGAAAAATTAAAAGACAAGAAGCTTGACACATATTTAGACAGAACAACATAGACATTATAATTCTCTGTCCTACTTAAAGGAATTACATGTCCCAGCTGTAGCCTATCTTGTGAATTGTCTTCAAAGGTCACCACTCTTTCTCAGTTTATTTGAAATCTTTTTTACTAGAGTGTCTTTCTCTTTTTTTTCAGATACAACTATTCAGTTTGTCAGGAAAAACATGAATTAGTATCAGACAGAATATTCATGACGCTTAATCTCTTTCCCAGCATCTTTAGTCAAAAAGAGAGTAAAGACAAAAACACAGACAGACAGATTATCCTTTGGAGAATGATTCAAAAAAGAAGTTTAATTTAGATTTGTATTTAAAAATAGCCATTGTGAATAAGCCGTCTTTGTCGGCTCCTACTACTTCTAAGATAACATTGACAAAATTTAAGGTCCCTTTAGATGAACTTGAAAGAATTCTTCCAACCCAAACCATTTGGTGGTTCTATTAAAAAATTGTGACACTATAAGAAAGGACACTAGCCCAAAAGAGGCATATAAAACTATGTACTTAAATAATAATGTAAGCATGGATGTAAGTAGAAAGCAAACATGCGCAATGAAGTAATTTCTCATCAAATAGGAATTTCATTCTTAATGATTCCCCCTTTAAACAAATCAGGCCTGATCATTCTTTGCAGGATTCTGAAACTTCAGTCAGATTGATACGCTGTATTAGCCAAAGATATATAAGTTTTCTGTAAACCCCACAGACTCATGGAGCTAAATCCCTACTTCACTCTTTGTTCAGTTTGCAGCAGTACATCTGCTTATTGCTATGTGACATAGACTGCTTTAATAGAGGCAAGAATTAATCCAATATATTTAGAAAAGAATTTAATTTCCCCATTAACATGAAAAACTAAGAAATATTTTTTCAGTAGTTAAGGTTTTACAAAGAGAAAAATTTATGAAAATCAATAAAAAATCCACAAAAAGACAGAACTCTGGATTAGCCAATAGTCTGTAGCTCAATAATCATGATGAGACCTTTTATTATAGTATCCTTAGCTCATGGGAGGATTATATGTCTTCATTTTCCTTTCTTTTAATTTCCCACAAGCATGAAACATGGCCAATTTTCCTATTGGCAGTCATGTTACATTGTAAAATTGCTAATTGGTGATGCGGGATAAAATTAAGTCTTCGATTATTTACCTTTACTTCTCACTGACTTTCATCTACTTTCTTTTCCTACAACTCAAACTTGCACTTCATGAAGTTACCTTTCCATACCAGTAATCTAGTTAGAGGAAGCATAACTGGACAGATACTTCTCATTAGATACTAAAGTTGACTATCCTCCATTTCTTTTCTTGAGTTTTGAGGATTTGTATTTGACCCTTCCCAATGCCTTTAGGATGAGTCCTGTTCAAGCTTGTGGTGTTGCCCATTGTTGTACCGGGAGAACTTAGTACCTTCAAGGAAGCACTTTTGCTCAGCAACTGGACTAATGGAACCTCCTGAAATATGAAAAATTATTATTGGTAGGGGATTTCTCTTAATTCTCTACTACAGGTTTCCTATTTTTTCCTTCTGATACACTCAGCACCACTCACTACCCTGGGCTGGGACATAACAGTGCAATGGATATTTATTTTAACCTCCTGTTGCAGAGAAAATGCAGCCCACATCTGTCATGGCTCAGATCCCGAAGCACTGGGATGAGGTTATCACAAAGAGGTGTTTCAGGGAGAGAAGTTAGCTTCAAAGAGGTGTTTGCTGGAAGCCATGACAGGCAGTAACCAGCTAGCAGAAGGGAGCATAAAGTTGTAAGTAGGAACTAAGTCTTGCAACAGCGTGATGCTGTCACAGTCAATAGAGCTTTATGGAGTTCTTGTGAAACACAACAGGCACAAAGAACCAGGGCACAGACAAAAGACCAAATAAAACCTAACCAGTAGAGTATTTAAGAAAACAGTTGGCCAAACCCAGGGTAGACAGATATGCCATTGGGGAATAAAATATTTTAAAAATCTTGATATATTTCCCTCTTCTTCGTGAAGAATTCATAACACATTTTGCAAAAGGTATTTTACACAATGTTTCATAGAGGGGCTGTGCTCAGGTCAGCCCTATTTCTCTTCCATGCAATCATTTGATAATCATCTGCTACAAATGCTTCACAGCATATGGTATTCCCAAAAATGTTATTTCAGCTCCAATAAAGAAAGCCACTTGCTGTTCCTGAAATGCCTTTCCAGACAATGAAACTCCAACTCAGCAGTTCATAAGGCATCAAAGACTGATTATTTGCAAAAAATCACTGGGAACTCGTATTTATTTCCTTGCCTGTAATCGTTGTAAAAGCTGGAATGGTATTAGCCCAGTTTGCAAGAGGACTGCATTGAGATGATTTTCAGGGCTGTGTGTCTTTCCTTGCTAGGAATGTCAGTGGACCTCAGGACTAGTACTGGGACTAGTCACTCTAAAACTTTCATTCCTGTTCTGATGCCTGTGGGATTCTTCAGTAATCAAATACCTTTTTGACTGGAAGGACACTGGGTATCCATTCTAATTTTGTATTTCAAATGTGAGAATTTGTATTTTTTTCCATGTGCATAAGATTGCACAGATTCCTGCTGGATTTAGAGAAAGGACTATAACATCTGCTTGTGCTGTGAAGAGGTCCAACAACCAAAGTGACTACCAAATGCTGAGCTAAGCTCCGCAGTTTCCGCAAGTCATCTGTTTCCAGTAAGCATCTTCATTTTTGTGGCACTTATTTTTTCAGGAAAGGCAATCTTCCCACTGACTTTCTTCAGAAATCTGTGTTTTGACAATGTTAGAGACAGTTTGAAAGCTTAAACAGATTTTTCCTTGTTTATCTTATATTTAAGTAAACTTGGATTTTAAAACCACAACCTAATCAGATCATTACCCTCCAGTGAGTTGCATTCCCTGGGAAGCATCTATTTTTATATGAATCAGAAATGCAAACTGCTGTTTTCTTTAATGTTTCCTATTTTTCAAACCATGTTTCACACTAGAAAGTTCTTCCTACTTCACAATCATAGAAGGGAGGTGTGGGATATTCAGAAGCCACCTAGAGCATCAGGATGTGAAGTTTCCATTAATTTTAATGAAAATTGGCACCCTCACCCTTCAGGTGTGTTTACTTTTACAACTTTCTCTTTACAACATACAGTGCAGACAGCTTTTGGTTTACTTTTCTTAAATCACAATAAAGTGTTTCTCACTTTACTGATGTCACTTAGAAAGCAAAGAATATACTTGTTCACACTGCAAACATAAAATCGCATGGAGAAGCATATTTATTGGAAATTACTGTGATCATAAGCTTTTGAAAAAATATTGATGCTTCCTAGACCCACTTTCCTTGCTTTGAAAGTGTCTTTATTCTTAGAGAAGAAGACGACAGATGTGTAAAAGCAGTCCAGGCTACCACCACTGTCCTCTCATCCAGATGTTTCCACATGGCCTCTGAGCACTGTACTATTCACAATGGAAGGCTATTATTTAAAGCATAATCTACTGCTATCCCAGATCCCAAATTTGTATCTCATCCTTTCTCTTCTCAATATTTGACTTTTTGCACCGATAAAAAAATTCTTTGAGCAAGTTTAACTGATTGAAGTTAACATTATTGCACTAAAAAATTTGGTTGCGATAAATCAAGTATTTTTAGAGATATAGAAACATCACAGCAATTTATGTCACTTTGATGAGGTTTCTTAGAGTCTCCTGCATGGCTCATAAATACAGGAGGAAGTACATCAGAGGCAGTAAAACTTGCTCAGCCCACACAGAGACATAGCAATGCCCCTGATAAACATGCATCGCAATGGGCTTGCTCCTTCCTTGGTTCTTTTGCAGAGGTGTATGAGTCCTCTGGATGGAAAATGAAGTGTGGAATGGACCTTGTACCAGGTAAAATGAACCTTTATTCATGCCTGGATTTAAGGGCAGCTGTTCTGGTTTTCCTCTGTTGTAGGTAAATGTACCATGTATGCCAGATCTTACAAGGGTTGAAACAAAAGCTTGGAAAGCTGCCAATAAAATGAAATCAGCTTTTCTAAGGGTGATGCTGCTGGCCTGATGTACTCAACTCACAGCTCTTCCTTGCCTCTCAGTGAGATTCCAATATTGCACCTTGATGGACCAAATATAGTGTTTCCTGTCACTGCATTCCCACGCTTGGATGAGTATCAGAACTCTGGATTTCATACCATAAATGTCTCTTAGTTCATTACCAGTGATTACACAACACATTGCTCAGCTGAGTCAGTGTACATAGGGGAAACATTTGAACATTTCTTTCAATATGATACATGCCAGGTGGGAGCATTTTCAGCTCACAGATTTAAGAGAGGAAAAGGCTCCATCAGCCATAACCCTGTGCAACAGAAGCATTGCACTGCTGGCCATTTGGCTATCAGTCTTCATTCAGTTAAAGCCCTTGGCCATACCTAGGACTTTAGAAATAAATCTGTATACATTCTTTTGATTCAGTGAAATCTTCTGTCAAGCATTCAGTTGCACCATAGCCACGTTCCTTCTTGCTGCCTTTCACATGATCTCACAAAAGATCTAGCTGACACTCACATGCTTTGGGCATAAAAATGTCTTATACTCTTTGTAACTTTTTTTTACCACATGTCACTGGCCATTGTGTTAATTCTCCATTGGCCTCTGCAGCTTTCATCAAATACCTTTAGGAAGAGACTGCAACAAACCAGATCAATGGCTGGGTGAAGCTGCCTGCACATTGCTACCAATTTACTGGCTGCAATTGCAGCTCAAGTCCAAAGGATGTTGGGTTGGGCCCAGATTCCAGTTATGAATGGAAAGTCAATGGAATGATTCCCCTTGACTTGAAAGTGAATTTTCAATTTAGCCCATTAACCACAAAACAAAATGTTCCTTTTGTACAGGCACAACAAGTACTTACTGTTGCTTGGATGGTTTGTTTCTTATGTATCATATTTTTATGTTTACTCTTAACAAGGTTTTCTAATACCTCAGGCATGAAAACATTGCTTCAAAACATTTCTAATACTGAAAATGTATCTTTCCACAGAAAGATTGCAGGATATGGGGCTGCACTGCTTGTTTTGAGATCTATAAGACATATGACATAAGAGTAATAAGTACCACTAATGTGCAGATCTTCCAGTTGCCATCTTCCTTTGTTCACAATTATTTTTTTCTAAATATACAAGCCTGAATATTGACTATTCTTATCAAACAATGAGAACTAGACCTGCAAAAAATGGTGAGGAAAATTCGTTTTCCTGCATATGCTGATCCACGTCTTTTACCTGCAATTCAGAAGGGAAATAAACTACTCAACATTTGTTTTCTCCTTTTTGCTTGCTCAGATGATGCATTCTCTCCACTTGTATCAAAATTATTTAAATCCTTCAAATAATCTGACTGTTCCTGACCATGTCTTTGTGCCAAAATAAGAGTTATGCATTAAGTGTAATTAAGGAGCACCTCAGAAAAAATTCAATGGCTTTGAGCTTAAAAGAAGGCCAGCTAACTGCAGAATTAAAAAGAAATTAAAAGTAAAAAATAAAAAAATCACACTATCTGACTGAGTCCATCTTCTGGGGCCCTGCAAGATTCACATGTTATCCTTTACATTGATGACATTGTATGTAATGTCTGTGTATCAGCAAACCTATGAGAAGTGCAGGAGCAGTCAGGGATCAGGATACATAAAGAAAAATAGTAAATTGACATTGATTTCTAGCCGGTTGCAAGACGATGAAGCAGATGGGTTAAAAGTTGTGGACACAGAAATAAACTGATGAGAAAGTACAAATTAAGATATTTGCAAATAATCTCCTTGACCAAAATGATAACAAACTTGCTTTCAGTATGACCTTTCTCTTCTCTCCCCAAACTGAAACTTCGTTGTTCTTGTCGTCCCCAGAGCATAATTCTCCTGGAGAAGTCTAAACTCAGCAAATGAGAATGTTCCCTGACTGCCGGGCGTGGGTGAGTGCTTGAACAGTGCCCTGGATAGATGCACGTCAGGGAACAATGTGGGTGTGGAACATCCACCCTGTACATGCCAGAGTCTGCTAGAAACAAATGGGTTCACAGCAGGGGGCCTGTGATGCACTTCTACAAATCTGCCAGGTGGAATAAGAAGGAATTGCAGACCACACTGCATTTTGCTCACAATAAGAGAATAAGATTAAAGTAGGAATCCTTATAATGAGGTACTATATCATCAAAGGTGAGAAATTTTGTTGAGTAGTCAATTGGTTGAGTAATTAATAATTTTACTGTTTGTTGATGGCTTGTTTAGTCTTCTAGTGAAAATGCTGGATAAAAGGACAGCATATTGTGAGAAAGTAAAATGCAAAGATGTTGTGGCCCAGGAACAGTCGCTGAATGAGGGGCAGACCTGGGTGGTCATTGTTGTCATGACCTCTGAACTTCACAGAGGTATCAGCATTTCATAAAGAGTTGCTCAAACCATTAATTAAATGAGTGAAAAAAAAAATCTAGCATTTATTGGTGATAAAGTAATCTTATAAGAAAATGTAAATCCAGTACAATGGTGACCACTGAAAAGCTTAGTAAAGGTGAGAATTTTAAAGTGTCTGATTTATTGACGCAATGATGACAACTGTTACCATCTAAGGAAAGTAGGACTTGTGAGACAGAATATCCTGACAAAATGAACATCTTGAGTAGAAAGGTGATGTTGTCTATCTGCAGCATAAGCAGACTGAAAGTGAATGTGAAATTGAAAAGGTTGCACGTGTCAGAATGACAGAAGACAGATGCAAAAGCATATGCAGAAGTTCGAAATAGGCACAGAAAAATTTTTATTTATTCCCCATTCTATATGAACACAATGAGAAAAATATACAATTAAGTACAGGAGAGATGCATTAAACACCTCATTCCAACTCAATATGCTTTTGCTTGCTTTTACAACTGCCCTAAATACTGTTCCTCAGCCTGCTTTCAATCAGATCTAAGTTAGTTTGAAACGGAAATGAAATGTAACAAGATATACTGTTTCTACAAATATTCAGTCTCAGACACAGGCAAATATTGAGTTTATTCTCCTAATTAATTTTTTTTTTTTAAACTATGAAGAACCATCAACTGTGACACTTCTTTTTATTCTGTTCATTTTTCAGGGTTTGGCTTTCTGGAAGTGCTTCTGACTATTTCATTTTCCTTGTTCAAGACATTTCTCAGAAGAGATGTTTCTTCAGTGCAATCCCTGGCTTCCACTCTGTCTTCCTTCTCAAAAGCTAACACAGCAGGCCCTTCCATGTCTGGCCAGGGACTAGAAAGAAAAACAGCTTCTCTCTGAAACAAATGCCCTCTTGATTTACTTAAAGGATTTCCACAATTTTTAAATAAATTTTTTAATAAAATGTACTACCTACATCAGTGTAACCTAAACCTTTTCTTCTCTTACAAATTAGGGCACGCTTCATTTAAAATTGCTGTCTTTCACTGGACAGCAGAGTACTTACAGAGGCACTGCAGTTTCCACTTTTATTGGCATCTTCCTCTCAAAGGTTAGCATATATAGCTAAGAATAAGACTTTTTTTTCTTATCTCAACATTCTGAACTGTATCAAAAAGTTGCTGGGCTTCACTTACAAGTTAACCCATCATGCCTTACCCAGAGAAGCTGTGGCTGTCCTATCCCAGGAAATGCTGAAGGTCAGGTTTGAGATGGGGCTTTGAGCAACCTGGTCTAGTGGAAGGTGTCCAGCCATGACAGTGGGGTTGGAACTAAATGGTCTTTAAGGACCCTTCCAACTCAAGCCATTCTATGGTTCTGCAGTGATTCTATGGCTTCAGGGCATACTCCCTTAAGCACTCTCTGGACTATGCCTCATGTATGTAGTGTGATGCTTTTTATTTTCAAGATTATTATTAAAAGGCATATGAATATTCTTATTGTTCTGGAAATTGTGTTCTGGAATAAGTAGGCTTACCTTAGGATGTCCATCCTTATTAACAACTCATGTATTTACAAGGAAAGTTACACTTTAAACCTGCAGTCTCATAATTTTTGCTTCTGCAGGCCTGATCTTTGTAAAGATTTAGGCACACATTTAGCACCAGCAATTAGGAGCCAGAATGTACTATAATGCACCGATTTCTACACCATTTAAAAAAAAATAGCAAAAATAGCTTTTGCTGTATGCTACATGCTACTTGGAAATAAAAGTATTCAACTCTTCTTGGCTCTGAGGGAAGCCACAAATAACAGCTTCAGGTGCCATTGCAGTATGGTGCCTAGAATTCATTTTTTTTAATACTTGTGCCCATTTTTAGTATTGAAGTTAGGGATTAAGGGAACCTGAGAAATCCTCTTTACCAAATAGATGTAAAAAACCCCAAAAACCTCTCAGCTGAGTCTCACAGCTGACAAGGGCTCCTCTGTACAGAGTAGGCAAAATTGATCAGCTCAGTCACAAATTCCATCTGATGAGCTGTGCTGAACTGACCCCTAGAAATTTTGAAAAGTTGGATGAAGTCTATGGAGAAATGGTTCCTCTTTCCAAATAAGTTTCCCATATCCACCAGTGGCTTGAATCCATTGAAAATCACTCCAAATGCCAAATTGTTGACATCACTTCTCTGTCAAAACCTCATAAAGTATTTTTGGCTTGATATAGAGTCATATACACTAAGGAAGACTTCGACCTAGAAAATGATTGCCTTAAAGTGAACTGAAAATACAAAAGTTCTTCAAACTGTCCTCATCTTTCTGCAACCTTGTCTAATAAGTGCTACAGAAATCCTAAATAACAGCAGAGGAAAAAAAGTTAGGAAGCCTGAAATATAAGAGTAATTTCTTCAGCAAAAAATATTACCTTGGTATCTCAGTCTCAGATCCAACTTTCAATAAACAAGTAGCATACAGAAAAGCCCATGTTTTGAATATTAATTTGAATTCTTAGCAGAATTCTCATTAGAATTTATTAGTTCTATCCAAACTGTTCAGCTAAACACATTTGCATTTACATAGCAAAGAGTTGCAAGAATTTCAGGAAGCTTGACACATTACAAGAAGTTGTAGAAATGATGCTAGCATCTTTTTTTCTGAAAAAAAAAAAATTCACTGCCTCAGTGTATTCTACAGCACCTTTAGCTTCTAATATGTGTACAAGTACAAAAAGTTAACAATATGTTGAAGTTCCCACAGAATTTATTGGATTTTTTTGTATGAGAAGGCATAAGAGACATAGGATGAGAAGTGGCATGCACAGCTAACTAGTTCCTGATGAGAACTCCAAGAATGTTTTGGAAGTGTGTGTGCAGATGTGCTCTAAAAATGAAATAAACCCTTAAAGGTACTCTCAACATACTACAGTTTGACATACCGCCATCTGAAGGAATTAATAACAGGAGTTTAAAATTTAGTGTCTCTCAATCACTTGATCAACAGGCAAAAGTCAAAGGGTGCCTAACCAGGCAAGATACTGAAAAGAATCCAAGTCTAATCTGGAAGCACATTGTAAAAAAACCAGGTGGTCAGAGCATGGCATTACATTAACACAGATCTTCCAAATTTGTCAGCTCTCAAAATTTAGTCCAGTATTTCATGGCAATATCAAAATTCTCTTTGTCTCAACACAATAAAATATATAAAATGTTGCCTTCTGATTTAAACTGGTTTCATTTGTTGATTATGTAACTTAATCTATGTAAAATTCTATTGTTAATTTTTTCCGGTCTTGATTATTATTATGAGGCTAGTTGCCAACTAAGCTGTAACAGCCAATGATGTTTGTGAAACCTACTATGTATTTTTATTATTTCTTTCCCATTTGTGTTTTATATACTGCTAAAATTTCAAATTGTCATTAAAGAGATAAACTTTAAAAGATGACAGACATATTCCTTGAAAGTCCAGAAGAAACCAGTAAATTCATCTCTAATAAATTCAGTAAATCCAGTATCAAATATCAAGAGAGGGGTATCTTTTATAGTATGGCCACAAAGAATTTTTGGTCAGTTTAAAACCAATTGAACAGCTACTGTCTTCAACCTTTTATTCTGAATGTAACATGCATTCAGTTTTAATCCAGCACAATATTTCAGAGTGATGCACAAAAAAATGTGCATCCTCTTTCTAACTGTGGATATGTTGTAATGTATTTTTTCCATTGTCATAAGGAGGTCTGATACTTTTAAAGCATCACATGAACCAAAGTAACAAAAAAGGCTTTATGATATCTGCCAGATAGTCATTATTTCGTTCCTATCATAACATAGTGTTGCTTACTTTTGTTTCTCTCTCCCTATTGATGAAACTGTAGGAAAATTAAGAATGAACTGTTGCAATACATACAAAAACTTTTTGAAACAGGGAAAAGCAGTCAGACAAATGTATCACAAGTTGAGGAAAATAAACAGGGACCTAATTTTTGTAAAGTCACAATGGTAGCAAAGGACACTGTCATGTAGATGCAAAATCAATTTGCAAGCCAAAAGAAAAGTTTCAGCACAAATTTACCAAATGTTCTAGTGAGCAGATTCAAGAAGCATGCCTCATGTTCTTGGAATTTAGCTTCCTGGGAATTTCCTCAATTTTTCAGGCATGTTGCTTTTCACCCATCTTCACAGAAATGTAAAATTTGCTAAAAGTAAAGGTTTCTGCTAATTCATGTCAACCAGCAAACAGAAACAACTTCCCTGTACTAGACTTGCATATTTTTGGTCCATAGCACAGTGCATAACATTGTGAATTCTTAGGACCTTTTGGAAATCTGAGATACACTAATTTATTCAGTGTGTGCAAGTGGCATAAAAATGATGGGCTTAATACTTCTTGCCCACTTGTATGACAGAATTCTTCCATATTAATGGCAATAGTCCTTTAACCCAGAAGTCTTGCCATGCAACAATTTGTCTGTGCCTGGATTGCCCAGCAGATCTGAGGAACTGATTTAGAAAAGGAAGACATCCAAAATTAATACTTGCATTTGTAAAATAAGTGAGCCTCTGCTACTTGTGCCTTTCTTTAGTCAGGTGGCACTGACAATAAGAATGACAAGTGATTTCATGAGCTTCTGGCTACTCCAGGAACTGGGGAGACCTTATGAATCTGCAGGGTCTCACGAAATATTCTGAGAACTGTTCACTGGCCCAGAGGGAAATGAATAAGGAAACTCCATGATGCAAGCCTGTGAGGACCTCCTTTCTCTTGGCCTTGTCTGTACTTTCTCCCCAGGGAAGGGTGTTGATTGTGTCCCTGATTTAGGGCATAAGGGTTTGGCTCTCTAACAAGTGACTGAATATAACCAACATTTTTAAAGATGGAACTGTACTGAAAAGATGCCAAGTAGTCAGAAGTGAACATCCAAAAAAGTCAGCTTTATTTACCATTTGCTTTCTCACCCCAAAAAGGTTTCTTTATAATATGCTCATCCGTGAACTCAAATCTTTCTTCTTCTCTGACTTTGGAAACATCATAGTGTTAGGTCACATTTTAGTGAAGTGTCACTAAAACAGCATGTTTTAAGACAAATTGGACAAATTGGATTCAAAAGCACCAGAATAACCAGCTTTTGCTGAGCACTGGGGGAATTCAAGTGTTAAGTACTCCCAAAGCATCAGAGATACAGCTTTGTTGAGGGTGTGAATGGCCATTGATCATGCCAAACACTGCCTTAAGGCAGCAGGATATCTTTATGATTTATTTAATCACACATACCTTTAAGCTTAGTTTTAAGTAGTTTTTTCTAAAACTTATCCTGGGCGTAAACGTACCTAAACATACCCTACTACTCTTTTACTTGCACTTTTTGAAGGGTCTTTAATTTCAGAAAGGATCTTTTAAGGTCTCTGTAAGGGTTCCAGTGCATTCTGATGTAACAAAATTTTCATATTTTCAAAGCAAAATTTTAAATCCAAGAAAAAAATGTTTCACAAAATATGCTGGAAATATGTCCCCTTTTTAAACTTACCTTACTTTTAGCAATGTTTTCATGAATGGAGTAACAAATAATCTTGTGAAAATGTCTTTGCTGTCACACAAAAATGTTTTGTCTGATACACCCCCATAAATTTTCTATTTTTTGTTAAACTTTACAAAGGTAATTTTTATGCCTAGAATGAGATTACAGAGTAAGAAATAGAATAGGTAAGAACCCTATTTTTTTCTCTCTGCTGAGCAATCCACTGCTTGTGAGAAGTTTTTCTCATTGGAAAATACTTCTAATGCTGTCCAAGGTCAAAAAGAGACTGCCATTTGCTGGGTGTTTTGTAGGCTGTGTGAAAGGGATCTGCAAGCTCGGTTTAGTTCCCAGTCAACAAACGTCCAACGCAGCTGTCATTAATCGGCATTCCTGCTGGCAGCCTCTGCAAAGAGGGCAAAGGCTAATGTACATGGAAGCTGACCTATTTTATGACTTTATTAGTAATTCTTCAGAACAGGCTTCTCAGTGTGAGGAAGTGAACACTGGATCTTACTGCTGTTGCTAGGGCCGTAGGCTTCCTTTGGATAAATAAACTCGGTTTCCAAAGCTCCCAGTCTGGCATCTGTCATACATGCTAAAACCCACTAATAAAGAAATATTCATACAAGTTCCACTGTTTGAAACAAAGCATATTCTCATGCTGAGAAGGCTATATCTGTTAAGCTTATTTCCAGAAAGCTACTTGTTCATTAGCTATTCCTGTTTCTTTTTTCCAATAACATTGTCACACAGACATCTTCTGCCAGAACTAATTCTCATTCTGTTATTTAGCAGTCTTTAATTTCTAACACCCTTAACCAAACTGGTTTTCCAGGCAACAGCTTGATGAACACCAGGCAACATCTTTGTGGACTATCCCGTAATAAAGTACTACTTCCTATCTACAAGACCACAGATGTCCATTCATTTTCTACATTCACATTTCTGTAACAAGTAAAGTTTTCAGTATCAGTGATGAGCTTGTTTATAGAAAAAAACCCTGCTTCTATGCTAGCTGTGCCCCAACAGCGTAACATTTAGGGGAATGTACAAGAGAGAGAAGAGCTGTTAACTTTTGGGGCTGTAAGCACAGTTTGCAGTCATGATATTACAGAATACTGATTTTCTGTCTTATGAACTGAGCTAGCTTAACATGGAAGAAAGAGGAATATGGGAACTGGGGGAAATTATTACAAAACATGATGACGTAATTCCTTCCATGCATAGTTGCGCTTCAAACTGTGATTCAAACATTTTTCTCCTTATAATATAAATCTTTTACTGATGACAAGACACTATTTATTTGCCAAGCAGATACAGATATTGCAGTCTAGAAATAAAATTAATGTAGTTAATATAAACAACTATAGTTTTTTATTATATTTCTATCTGTTTGATGGGCCTGAAGGATTCACATCCCTTGATTAGGAAGCATAAAAAGCAATGCGAAAGACAGACATTGTGTAAAAGAATGTTTTATGTTTTTCTAATCCAATTTTCTCACTTTACAAATACTTTTTGAACTTAAAACAATTTGTTTCCATTTCCTTTTACAAATGTTTACACCTAGATTTATAAGCTTTAATTTTATAAGAATCTTTTGCCTTAAATCAGCTTCTGAATTGGACGTATCCATTTTCCTTTTGCTCACCACGGAAAGCAGACAAGTATAATAATGCTCCAAGTTTTTATTAAAAGCATTTTTTTCTGTTTATAGCATAGTTGTACAGTTTTTAACATTCATGTATGCTTTGGGTCATCAGGACTGTTTTTCATTGCTCTAAATGTACTTGTTTATTTATCCTTCAAATAGTTTGACATTTGATGTGTTGAATTTTCTCTACGGAAAAACATTAAAGGGAAATTACTCACGGTACATTTCTCTTGCATATTTTTCCCTCATAAAGTGATTTTCATACATGGCAGACCTTTTGGCAAGCTGAGGACCATTAAGTGCAGCACATGGACCTTTTTAACCATTTTCATGGCACATGGCAATATTCAAGGACAGAGTAACTGACCACTGGTCCCCTACTCCGATCTGTCATAAATTTCTCTTTTGGGATTGTTGCATTTGAATGCCACTCAAGCACATATTTTTGAATTGCAATTAATCACCAGTCAGGACTGGTGATATCAGTCTTGTATCAGACACCATATCAAACTAGCTAAAATAAGCTTGATAACCTTTTCCAGTTGTAATGAATGAGTGACGTGTATGCCAAATCACAGCCTTTGTGATGTTTTCTCCTTGAAAAAATCAGAAGCTTTAAAATTATTTTATCAGGTTGCATGAAAGTTGAGCAAACAACCAAAGAAAAAGTGAGCCATTCTTTATTATATGAATAGTTATGAAACAACTTAGCATCACGTGTGAACGCTCAACACAAAAAATTTTATGATCATTGTAAGACCTTACATGTCACAAATTTGTCATCTTTCCTATAATGTATCTATTCAGAAAGGTTCACAAATATATCATTCAGAGTGACTGAGAATTTGCATACATGATCCCTGTCCTCCTGTCTCTATGTCTCACATTTTCCTTCAAAGTTTAGAGGTTATGTTGACCTCTATGGCAAGGTGAAGTTGCCATAATTATAGACAAATGTTTCACAGGAGACAGTGAGACAATTAGACAGGAAAGGGATGGCACCAACATTTTCAAAGAAAAAATTCCATGTACCACATCTGTCACTTACTGTTCATATTGGAATTGCTTGAGGTTTTTTCTTATATAATTCTCAAGCTTTCTGGTTGTTTTAATTTCACTGGTTGCAGCTTCAGCAGCATGTTTTCACCACATCCATACTTCAGCTCTAAATACAGTGTTCAAGGCAGAAAAAAGCTCTAACCTGTTCTCTCAGGTTAGTGTTTTCCAGGGATGATCAATTCAAAATCTCTTCCCACTGCAGAGGTGCAGAGCAGGACCCTCTTCCTTTCTATTGTTTATATACTAACCAAAATATTCTTATTGCATTCAATGCCTATAATTTTCTTTTGATTGCCAGAATTTTCCAGTGTTTTAAATGCATAATCACTTCTTCTTAAAAATTTAACCTATACTTGAAGCTACCAGAGGTCTTGTCTACACAATAAGTTGCACAGCCTAATCTGCAGTATTATTTGAAATAGTTTCTCATATCCATGTACTTGCAAGGAAGGAGATTCCTCCTTCCTATCTTTCCAATTCTTGCATATGCTGAATCACTCTCTGGTGATGCTGATTTCTTCCCAGTGCTTGAAAGTGACAATTAAATATTTATCTATTTAGATATTTCTATTAACTCAAAAAAGCAAGATGGGATGTATTATTACTTTGAGACCAGATTATTTTCATTGAACTTACATCAGCTTCTAAAGTTAATTTAAGACTGCTTACCAAGGGGTTTATGCCTGATTTAGAAAAACATTATTAAAAAATAATGCACATTGCTGTAGCTTTACAGACCAACAAAGAAAATATTTCTTACCACATTTAAGAGAAAAAAATTAGAGGATAAGGACTAAGTTATTTCTGTCATTCTGTCACAACACATTGATTGCACTCTAGAAATTTGAATGCTATAGTAGAAAACCCAAGTCCTTTTCTAAGCTGTTGAAATATGTCCTCGCAGAAAGAGCAATACATGATTTGACAAAATGGACATCTGCCTATTTGCAACATTATTCTCATTTAAAACCAAAACTGCCCCATGTTTTTTAAAGAATTTTTTTTTAATGTTCAGGTTACAGAGGAAATATCCAAGTCTCTCACTGGTATTATCAGAGCTGATGAAATGACTGATGGTAGTACCACGTGAATTTGAGATCTGGGCATTCTTTGTGAGTCACCAGCAGCGGATTTATCCTACCTGCATGGTTCAGTGGACCAGCTAAGCCAAGCTGAATTTTATGAATTTTATAAATTTTATGAAAAGGAATTCATAAGATTCTTCACTTCCATGAGAATTCAGACAGCAATTAAACATCTTGTTACAAAGTAGTTACTTAGCATCATAACACTGAAGACTGATGGTGGTGATCCAGCTCATTCAAAACCCTAGTGGCAGGTAGAACGTGGCACCATGATCCGAGCACACTGTGGTGAGGACTAACAAAAAAGTTCTTGTTTCAGATTTAGGAGCAAAGCATCCATATGACTTACTGGAAACTGTATGAAATATGTAACATAGTGGAATAAGTGGAAATTAGACAGATTCATTTCCTGACATTTATAGTAGTAACTTGCAGATATGCCACTCAAACAACGTTTCTGTCAGACCTTATAAATTCAGAAGGGCTGGGTCTGGCTAGCAGCAGAATCAGAAATCTCAAAGGAATATCATGCATACAGCTTGAAGCAATGCTGACGAGTCAGACAATGATTCCTTTCCCGTTGACTCTACAATGACACAAGCTCTCCCTGTGTGAAATGTGCCATCATGCTGAGCTGGTAACATCTGAAGGGTAGAGATTCAAATAAGTAATTTCTGTCTTCTTGGCTCAGTTTCAACTGGATATAACATTTCTCTTCACATGCTGCTCTCCAAAGAACTGCAAAGTGCTGGACCATATTCTGAAGTGGTTGCAGTGCTGCATCCTAGAGGTGACCTGAACATCTGCAGGCATCCTGCATTTGGTAGATTAACTAAATTTTTACAAAAATGAACCAGATAAAACTGCATTTTACAGATACAATTTTATATTGAGTCCAGACATGAATTTTTGCTATTAAATTAGTTACCTATACAATCTTCCTTCAACAATTGCATTGCTCAGATTAATTTTGCTCTCCACTGCTACCTTAGCAAAATTAATTTTGTATACGTACTACCTATTTTGTACTACAACCTGCCTATTGGTCAAAAAGTTCCTTTAAAAATATGGCTGTGCTTTGAAGGACAGGACCTCCTTTTCTGTAGGCTAATGTAAATTTTAAGGTTTTTGGTGGGCAGGCCATAAACTCAAAACATTACATCATGCTTCACGTTTCTATATCAACAAATGTGAACCATATCTTACAGAACTGGAACAGGATATTTTCTAAAAATGACCTTTTTTTATTCAATGAGAAGGAAACAGAGACATCAGAAAGGTAAGGGCGAATACATGAAGAGCCAAAACTCATATCTTTTTGTGCTTCACAGAAAGTGCTACATTGGAATTGTTGTTTCAGGTCTCAGTGGTGCTTCAGCAGAATGGCCACCTTGCATCTACATCTAGCATGGGTATTTGTCCAGTTGGAATATTATGGAGAGTTGGATACCCTACTCTTTGTGTTTTAACCCCTAGAGACAGATAAATTGCTCACTTACTCCCTCTTCAATGGGGTAGAGAAGAGAATGGAAAGGTAAATAAAAGCATGAAAACTTGTGGTTTGAGATAAAGACAGTTTAATAAAGCAAAAGTAGCACATGAAAGCAAACCAAAATAAGGATTTAATTCACTGTTTCCCACGGGCAGGCAGGTGTTCATCTCCTGGAGAGCAGAGCCCCACCACTTGTGATAGTTCCTTGAAGGACAAATGCCAGAACTCCAAATATCCCCTTTGCTCATTGCCCTCTTCCTGAGCTTTTATTGTTGAACAGGACACCATGTGGTATGGAATATCCCTTTGTTCAGCTGGTGAGGCCCCTCCCAACTGTTTGTTCACCCCAGACCACTCACTGGTGGGATGTGGTGGCAGGCAGAAAAGTCCTCAGCTCTGTGTAAGCTCTGCTCACCAATAATGAAAACATCTCTATTTCATCAACACTGTTTTCCTCACAAATCTGCAACATAGCCCAGTACCAGCTATTATGTAGAAAATTATATCAGCCCAAATCAGTCCACACATTTATGGAAAGATGTTGATATGTGTAAGTATTCAGGGAAAAGCTAGAAGACAGCCTGGACGATTGAAAAGAATAATTTATGATTAAAAATTTGAAGAAACCAATATAAATATTTCATGAGAAAGCATCCCAGCTGCAGCCATAAACGAATTGACATGGAACAACATTTTTTTAATACAGAGTTATTTGTCAGAGAAATTTGCAGCACCAGAACAGTCCTTAGATGGTAAAGCTGGACAAATTCAGCTTAGGGAAGAATTGAAGGCTTGTTTGATGAACATTTTTCCTTTGATATTAATTTATCAGAGTAATTTTTTTTAACAATTGTAAGAACCCTTGTGAAGAAGCTATATCTCCAAAGCTTTGAATTTCTAGTTCAAAGTAGAGATGGCCTATGGCTTAAGTGATGTTGGAGGTCAAGTTAAATTATCAAAGTGATCACTTCTGGTGTTCTGGAAAGGGCATCTTAGATTCAATCTTTCTACAACTGATGTTTCAAAAGTGTCTAATATAAACATTAAGGAGAAAATTTGAAAATATAAGCTGTATTTACCTATAACTTTACAATCCAGAGCCAAAGAACACCTCTGTGACTTCTCTACGCTTTGTTCATGAGCCAGAGGCAGATGTGAGCACCAGCACAACACATAGTTTTAGGAGTGTATTTATTTATTAGTGTGTCATAATTTTAAAAAGCCTTCATGTAGACAGTATTACCTATCAGGAAATCAACAGTATTTCTACTTCTTTAAAAAGGAATTCAAAATAGAAACCACAAGTTACAATGCCAAACCAGATCTTTTTGAGAAAGTCTATTTCCAGCCTATTTTTGCAGACAGATTTGTCTATCATTTCCTTTATGATGGTAACCCAAGATGGAAAGAAAGCAGAAAGGAAATAACATGTTCTAAATGTAATAACAAAAGTCATGTTCCACTTCTCTGATTTGCTTAGTCTGCATGGTAAAACCAAAAGGAATATGAAGCTTACAAAGCTGTTACATTCTGTATTGGAGGTTTATATCTAAAAACAGTCAGCTTTTTATAGCAGAAGTGACAGCAGTAAAAATCCATAACTAAATAATATTTTAAGTGCCCTTATTTTTAAGGTGATATAAGCTATGTTCCATCTCAAGACATAAATGTAATCCCCAACCTATCTCTGAACCAAAGAATATTCAGTCATAGCTTCTGTTCTATGATTCACCTTAAAGATGTCTGAGCTCCAGATCTTCAACATGTAGGTGTCTACATGTGTGTTAGAGGTGTTCCAGGACTCTAGAAATTCCCAAGATATTGAGTTTATTGATTTTTATCTGTCTGCTCCACATTTCTCATAGATTTGCGTCTGGCATTGTGGACATATCAGATATGCACAGATCACATGGGTTCTGGGTGGCAGGCTGGATAAACTCAGTTGTATTATGGATCCTCTGGATTATCTCACAAACAGAGCAAGGCTTTGGGTTTTGTGTAGCTGAACCACAGAAGTTTCTTTTAAGCTGATCTGAATCAGCTGATGCTTGAATCCCAACTAATACAATTTCTATCTTCTTAGAGTACCTGACCACAAAAGAATGAAAGAAATTCCAGAATTCTGTGCTCCCTGAAGAATTTACAACTTCAGGGCACAACGATTCACAAAGTTTATTTGATTTCAATAAAATTCTGACTAGAATCAGATCAAACAGACTTAATTCTTCTTGATTTTATGTCATCAGGTTCCACTTCAAGGATCCTTCATGCTCTCTCACAGCCCAAGGTGAAGAGCCTCTCCTTTTCACATGAGCGCTGATATCTTTTGCTTTCATGAAAAAAATCAAGCTGAAACCAAGCTTACAATTATGGAACACCCTTCAGGGAAAACAATTAGCTTTCTCCAGGCAGTTGTCCTCACCACCCTGTAGAAATGTGTCACAGTAACAGATAGAGTGTGTGTGATTTCTGCTGTTTACTGTCCATCTTTGGTTACAGTCATAAAAGAAATTATAGACAAATCTGTCTGCAAAAGTAGGCTGGAAATAGGGTTTCTCAAAGGATTTCTAGCATCTTTGGCTTCTCTTCAGGCTGGAAATACCACAAAAGCAAGCTTTTCATGGTGTTTGTATTTCAGCACATCTGTTTTTATGGCCCGCTGAAACCAGGAAGTTTAGAGCACATACAAATGAAAAATCACCTCCAGTAAGCTAAGCAAAGAGTCAGAGGTCCAATTCAAGTTTAAAGAAATATTAAATTCCATTGTCATTTTAGCTTATGTGCTCACCCACCCCTAACTGTTGAAACACTTGTTCTAAACCACTGTTATCTAAGTATGTAAAGGCGTAGTACAGAAGTGAAGGTGTCAAAATAATTCTCATATTCTATTTTTCACTAATTTTTGATAGGATGCCATCAGCTTCTATTTACAGATGGAAGAAGTTATCAAAAATAATGAATGGCGCTCGTAAATCAGTGATAGGAGCAACAGCAGTGATGGTATTAAAACCCAGATGGCTTTTTTTCTAAACAATATCCATTGCCCTACTAATCCTTAACTATATTCTTTCTGCTATCAGCCATTATTCAGTTTCTTTTCTGTCATATTCTGCTTCCCCTTCATTTTCTACTCACATTTTTCAGTAGGAAAAAGTTTCCTGAGGGTTGTAATGTAAAAAAAACCAAAACTGTAGAAAGGATCAAAAGTCCTTTAAGGAAATCTTACACTCTTATAAGATGCCTGATGTGAGAATGATGTAAAGATGTAAAAGAAAGATGCCTAAAGTAAGTTATTTTACAAATAACTCCAAGCATTTAACAGAGTTTTTCGTTGGCACAGGTATGTAGAGATTTTAACCATATATATGTGTGTATTGTCTTTTAACTGAGATAATTGCTTTGAAAATTCTGCATTTTCTTACATTCAGTTGCTTGTAGGAATCTCTAAACAATATAAGATACAGTCATTTGTATTAATAGATGTAGAAAAGGGACTCAGAAGAGAAAACTTGAAAGAAGTAGTTTCTCTGGTAATTTTGTTCCATTTGTAACCATACATAAGTTTTCTTACTAAAGAATTTTGATGCATTTTTCAGCCACATATGGCCACCTTTGGAACAAGATTTTTCAGAGCAGACGACCCCAAAAGCCTTTTATAACTTCTTTTTAGGCTTATAGTCTAGAAGTTTTAAGGCATGCTCAAAAGTTGTTTAGGACTAAATGAGTTCTTCTCCCATGGCCAGCAAGCTGAAAGATATTAGCCAAGTCAACTCTTCTGTTTCCCCTGGATAATAGAGAATGCACAAAATTGCTGATAGTATTTTTTTTAAAGTAAGCATTCTAAAATGCCAGCAGTGATTTCTGTCCACTTTGTTCTAGCTATGCCAGATGATATAAGGAATTTTTTTTCTTCCATTTTGAACAACAGTGTCATCTGCAGTCTGTTAGATGTGGTTATGCATAACCCGAAATAATCCAACTTTCTCAGTGAAGGAATCTCTAAATATAAACTTCTGTGTTAGTTTAATGGATATTTTTACTACTTATTTTCAGATTAACTTTCTGCATCACTGTCACAGGTATTTTTGCATGGAAATACATTCAAACACCTCAGCTTGGGTTTTGCCTGTACATCACACAAAATATGACTGACTGGCACCCATATTCTGTCAAACCAAAATATTCACCTATGCAAAAACCATAAACTGGGAAATTTTCTAGCACCAGAACAAAATATGCCTCCTTGGCATGCAGACAAATTCTGCTGTCTTATCCTGACTTCTTCCACCCAACAGACATTTTACAAGGTACTGAAATATCAGCTTGATGTATGTGAACCAAAATATGGCTCCTGCATTGCCACGCCACTCTGCTGTTGCTGTACTCTGAGGCTGAAGCTGCACTTTTGGAGGCAGGCTCTAACCCACTCCAGGCACTGCAAGCTCTCTCTGTCACTGCAGAAATGTGACAGATATTCTAGCTTCTGTGGGACAGTTCTTGGTAGTGTTTATGCAGTGAATATGCAATTTATTCTGTTTGAGGGATCAGAAAGCCCAAAGGCCTCAGAAATCTGCAGGGTCAGTGAAGGCTGACAGAGGACAGGAAAAAAGCTGGCAGAGGAGAAGGATATGTGCTATAGTCGGGCTGGGAGTATTTTCCATGCCCTCCCCCTGGAACTCAGGGACAAACTGCTCCTCATTTTAGGACAGCTGGTGGCAGTATGTGGAGTTACAGTTCAGGAAGCGGCTCATAAATACTGGCTGAGGGATAACATTGTCAAATTGCATAAGTATCTGAGAAGCCACAGACATCTGAATTCATTAACAGTTCATTTTCAAGGGCGAAAAATTTGAGGTTTATTTTCAATGTTGTTTTGAAAAGTGATAAACTTTCTGTTGGGAGAAAGACTTTAAAACACAAATGTTTTAATTTGCAGAGCACTAAATTTTGTACAGCACTAAATATCTAAGCCTTTATTTGTATCTTGTCTTCTTTCTCCAGCTTTCTCTAGCTCCTTTCCTTTCTTTCCATCCTTCTTCTCCCCCATAATTAGAAAGGTAATGGATAGAAAAAAATTAAAACAACCATGTTCATGGAATGATTCTTTTTCCATTCAAGACAAAAAGGCATCGTATTATTACACTCAGAATTAGCAAAGTTTCAGCAAGTGTTTGAAGAGATTAACATAGATGGTCACTTAATGTTGTTTCAATGAAATATTATGGATGAAAATTTAACAGAATTTCTACTGTTTCAGAAGGAGAATGAGTGCTAGCTTCCCATAGAAGAAGAGTTGTAGTAATAGGATAATATAAAAAGTAAGCAGTATTTAATCTCTCACATTAAAAAAGGGAAATATAATCTGTTTACACAGATGTCATCCTCAGCTCTGTCTCCTTCCTGCTAAATTCCTGAAGAGGGTGGTTGTGAAGCAATACTGAGGTTCCTCACCAGAGATGGCCAGTTTTCGATTTGGACTTAGATTTAAGGACAAAATTAGCTTATTTACAACAGCCACTGTTTTCATCTTGATTAACAGTACTATTTTATTATTCCTGTTTAGAAACACATGCATTTAGAGGTAAACCTGCAGATACCAAATGAGGTTAAGGTAACTGTTTTGAAGTCCTAGCTTCACAAATATTTTGGAGGTCAATACTTAGAAATGGTTGGTCTGTTCACCCAGAGCAAGCTCCTCTCCTCTCTTTGTAAGTTCAGAAAGACAGATTGGATGTGCATTCACTGGGTTGCAACCCTACCTCATTTTACCCATTGATGGTAGATAATTCCTTTTTAGACAGAGAACAAGCTTCATTAAGTTTGTTTTTGCATCACTGTTTCTGAGAGACAATGTGTTTAAATATTGAAATTTTAGGACTGAAGTTAGTGTAGGTGAAGCTGTTCCAACAGAGCACTAAGGGATTGTTACACTGGTGTGGGGGAGACACGGTGAAGGAGCTGTGTTTCTTCCCAAGAACACCCTACATTGTTTACACCTGAAGGATCAACAATAATATTTTTTCTAGTTTTACTGGACATGCAGAAGCTGAGAGGTCATCATTTTAAATAATAATAATGCTGTTGGATGGATATTCTTTATGAGATAGTCTCTATGAATTTCCTGAAGGAAAGGAAAGAAAAAAGAAGAATCGAAAAAATCCATTTTCATGTGAATTGCAGTGGGAAGATAAATTGCCTCTAAAAGTCCCCAGCTCTGTCCCACCCTTTCTTGGAAAGATGAGGGCAGAATAGGCCTAAGCAGCAGAAAAGTTGGCAATTTGAATAAACAGTACTAAACTGGAATAAGAAAGTCTTGCAATTTGCATGTTGTTACATGCCAAGTAGCAAGGCAAGTCTCTGCTTTTTAGTCTCGTCTCATAAGAATGAAGCAGTCATAAAGCAATTTCCTTTTCACACATGAAATTCGTTGCAAATTTGCAACTTTAATTTACAAGTTCTACAGACCACTTACAAGGTCTGTTAATTCAGTCTCCATCCAAGCAGTGGACTTCACCCTGAGTTTGCTTTCTTTTCATATTTTGATGCTTCTACTCTTCCTCTTAAGACGATTTTAACAACAATACTTTAACTCAAAATGCTAAAACATTTATTTTGCTTTTTTTACATCTAGCTACAGCTTTTCATTTTAAATATTCTCTTCCCTGTCTGTTTCTAAACATTGAAAGGAATAGACAAAGAGAAACTTGTAAAGGTCAAAATATTAAAGAAAATAAATTGCATTTTTTGAGAGTCAGTGATTCATTCCAACTTGGCCAGCAGAACTGTAATGCAAGTCCATTGACACAAAAGAATTAGAATTTCCCTATAGCCTTTCCCAAGCACATGAAGAGGGAAAACATGGATTCTTGGTGATATTAATATGGGAAATAAAATACTATTAGTAACATAATGTAAATGAGAACAGAATATTAAATGGACCAGTTCTTTTTGGTTCACCTGCAACATAAGTGAGATTGCTTCAAGCAGAGTCAGGAAAATGTATAAAACTCACATTAAGGCCTGAATAGCTGTATTGTATATTGCCTGAGGGTGAAAGCAAGCAAGACTGGAAAAGCTATCCCAAATTTTGATGTAATGAGACAGAATTCTCCCCAACTTTTTTTTACTTTTCCAGCTATAGGTAAGAGTAATGTCTCAGAGGTGAGCAAAAAGCTGAAAGTTGAAAGTATAACTTTGTAGGTTTTTTTATATCCTTAGCTCAATTAGTCTTTGCATCCAGTGCCAATTCCACACAGGCATAATACTTCTGTGGAACTTGTAATGACTCTCTGCTCAATGACATTCATCTTTTACATCAGTAACAAAAAGCACGGTTTTGTGCAATGACATATCCATCACCAAGTACCATACTTCTGGGTGAAACCAGGTCATGGCACTAGAATGCAAAACTGCACAGAACTGTGTGCTTTTCTGCTGATTTAGCAATCATCTGAGCCTGGTTTAATACTTCAGGTTTTAGCAAGTATTTTGGTTCCTCCTGAGCTGTCTGTAAAGAGCTTGAGAGGAAATGCCTTGAGCAAGTTCAAACAGCCAAAAATATAACCTTACATCTGCTTGTGATCCAGCACAGCAAAGCACAAACAGTCCAGGAGGTTTCTGGAAAGTATTGGTGACAATGTCCTACATAGGTAGGGGAGGATCCTCCAAGGAATTGTGTGCTGTTACTGCACTACAGGGAAGGCCTTGTTGGAGATGTGAATGTTGAGCACAGCCTTGGATGCAGGCACAGTGAGATTGTGGAGTTCAGTATTGGGCCAGGAGGGAGAAGTAACAAGTAAGACCACAACCATGGACTTCAGAGAGATCACTTTAGCCTCTTCAGGGCCCTCTTTGGAAGAATCCCATGCAGGGAAGAGAAGTCCAAGAGAGATGGTTGATATTCACAGATCACTTCCTCCAGGCTCAAGAATGATGTGCATCCAGATGAGCAAGTAACAGAGCAAAGGGAGCAAGAGACCTGCAAGGATGAATAAAGAACTCCTGTCATTACTGAAGTGTAAGCAGGAAATACACAGGTGATAGAAGCAGGGTCAGGCCATTTGGAATGAATAGACAGAGGCTGTCAGAGTAAGGAGAAATGAGACAAGGAAGGCCAAGGCCCATCTGGAATTAAAACTGGTCAAAGATGTCAAGGACAACAAGAAAGGCTTTTTCAAATACATCAAAAACAAAAGAAAAACTAAGGAAAATGTGGGCCTGTTACTTTGTGCAGGGGGGGCCCTGGCAACAGAGGATGCCGAGAGGCAGAGTTATTGAATGCCCCCTTTGCACTGGTCTGCAATGACAAGATCAGCCCTTGGGAATATCTGACCCAGGAGACCAGGGTAAACAAGTGATGGAAGGAAGACTTCCTCTGGGTTAAGCAGAATTAGTTTAGAGGATATTTAGGCAAACTGTAGATCCACAACTCCACGGGCCCCTGATGAGCCCATGGGCATCCACCAGTCCTGAGAGAGCTGGTGAACACCATAGAGAGGCCACTCACATCCATCTTTGAAAGGTCGTGGAGATCAGGAGGGGTGCCTGATGGTTGGAAAATGGCAAATGTCACCCTGCTCTGCAAAAGGACAAGAAGGAAGACCCAGAGAACTACCAGATGGTCAGTCTTACCTTTACTGGCTCCCTGTGTCAACTAATCTATCTGGGATGGCATGTTAAAGAATTATGTTGCCACTGGTACCTAACCAACCTTTGATTTCCAAAGTGATGCATCAGGAGGTGTGTGTCTCTGCTGGAACCTGGCTCCTTATAACCTGTACTGGTGGGTGGCATCCCTGTCCATGGCACTGGGTGAGGGCCTGGAACCAGATGATCCTTAAAATCTGTTCCAATCCAAGGCATTCTGAGATTCTATTAATGACACCATCTTTCTCATGCATCCCTCTGACTGTTCCAACTGCAGAGGTCAAAATAAATGTCAATATTTAGCCTGTTGCTTCATTTTCTCAGCAGAAGTCCTACTGCACTGCAATAAATACTTAGGGATGGGGTTTAGTGATATATTTGGCAGGTGGACTTGATGACCTTAAAGATTTTTTTCAACCTAAATGATTCTGTAATTCTCTACATCCCCTGGGGAAATAGTACAATAGCATTTTTCCCCAAGATTATTAGAATGGAGTAATTTGAGATATATAACTTTCTTTCCTAGAAAACAGAATAAAAATGGAAGTGCATAGCTCTGATAATTAAGAAATTTATTCTGAAACATAAATAACAGGCATATTTTAAATGCGAAATTATAGCCCAATTTGTCAAAAACTGTAGATGCTTGTTTGCTGTCAACAGAATTTCAGTGCATTGTGTAAGACAAAAATCTCAACCATCCTTCACAATAAAAATAAAAATGACTTAGGCAATCAAAATTTTACCTACTATTTCATTTATTTAATTTGTTACTATACTATTGCCTTGGATTCAGAAGATGCCAGCTCAAATGATGGAAAGAACACCATTTTTCAACAGTTTAATCAGAATATTGATATATATTTGAAACATTTTTGGTTTTAATTAAGGAATTTGTTGATACTCCTTTTTGTCAGAAACACATATTTTGACAAATTAGGATTTTTCAGACACCAAAGCTTCCTGAAAATACCTCAGCTCACTCAATAGTTTATGAAGGTATAAAACCAGTCGTTTTACAACCTTGAGATAAAACTTTTCCATGCTGTCAGTATGGACTAATTTGAGCTTTCTCCTACTCTGTCTTTTATAAGCAGTGACTTAGATATTCAATACTTTCTGGTCTTCTCTCTCACATAATGAGAAAAGAGAAAGCTGTTAGCTGTTTTCTATTACTGGCTTCCAAATGACATGCATGGCAAAGTATTCTTTTTTTTTTTGTTTCCTCTCAGGGTTGTCCACCATTTTCCAGTTCCCTTAGTCCTATTTACATCACATACAACACAGTTGCCTTTTCTTATTTGAATAAAGTCTTTGGTTTTCTTCTGTCCTGAAATGACATACATTATAAACAAATGATCTTACAAGTCCAGCTGCACAGCTCTGTCTCATTTTCCATAAATAAATGTGTTTAGGCTTTTATATGCTTTATCTGAAACATTGATAAGTGTTTTGAATAAATCTCAATAGTTAAGTATGCTAACAGAGGGTTTTTTTTTCTGATGCCGTGCTCTTTTATTGATGATAACAAGTAGCTGCCATTTCATGTAATATGTTCCATTAATTACCAAAAATTCTAGATTTAAAAAACTAATGGATAATCATAGAAAGGCTGCTGCACAAAAATATACAAAAAATTTTAAAAGGAAGTGAACAAACCTTTCTTTTGTACTGTTGCTTTTCTTCAGACTTAACAAAAAGCAGACAGATTCCTAATTTAAAATGTAATACAATCCCAACCTGCCTACAATTCTGTAGAGGAACTGTATTCTTCTCAGGAAAATCAATAATTACAAAAAATGTGTTTGCAGTTATGAAAGCACACAAGGATTTCTAATAGAGAAAAGCTACAGTAGTTATTTATATTGACATTTAACATTATGAATAAAATGGGCTTTGTCTGACTTTCAGATTCCAGATTCCAGTCCAGTGAATCCAACTGGTGCATGGTGGATAAATTTGTCAAGAGAAAAATAACACTTTGTTTTATTCCTTGCTGATATATATTTACATCCTTTCCCCCTTGCTGTGCTTTCAGTTTTTGTGCTGAAGACCCCCTTTTAACCCTGTCAGAGACTTGAGCTCCCCACAGGTGTCCTGGGAGGTCCATGGACTGGGGTGAAACCCATCATGATGAGTCTAGTTGAGAAGGTTTCTGATTCTCCCCACTGCCCATTCCCACACACACCCAAACGTGGCATTCCTCAAGACAGGAGAAACATGGAGCTCCTGGAACAGGCTCAGTGGAGGGGGAAAATAGGATTGTGGGACTGGAGCATCTCTCTTTCAAGGAGAGGCTGAAGGAGCTGAGCCTGCTCAGTCCAGAGAAGACTAGAGGGGAGCTCATCAATGTCTGTCAGTATCTGAAGGGAGGGAGACAAGAGGATGTTTCTGAGCTCTTCTCAGCCGGGACAAGCAATAGGACAAGAGGAAGTGATACACAGGAAGCTCCATCTGAACATGAGGAAGAACTTCTTTACTGTACATGTGACTGAGCACTGAAACAGACTGCCCAGAGAGGTTTTGGAATGTCCCTCACTGGATATATTCAAGAATTGTCAGGATCCTTTCCTGTGCCATGTGGTCTAGGATCACCCTGAGCAGGGATGACCCACTGTGGTCCCTTCCAGCTGTACCCATTCTGTGACTCTCTGATTATTGGTGCAGAAGAGAATCCTGGGATTCTATGAGGCTTATTATGGCATGTTTATGGGAAGAACAAAAGATGGAGAAAGGGAAGGATCCTGGTAGTTTGGGGAGGAATAAACAGGGATGGGAAAGTAAATATGGGGCTTAAGGGGGACTGTCACATGCAAACAGGGCCTGGTCAGGACACTTGTCTGACCACATGTTTGATCAGAGAGGGCTGATCAGCACAGCCTACCCTGTTTATCAAACCTGGGTAGAAGGACTCTGCATCCTGCATGCATGCATGAGATCTGGGAGACAGCTACTGGAGCAGCCATAAGTCTGTGCTGGGGAGAGCAAGGGACCTGAGAGTTGGCTACTGCAGGGACCTAGAGATCCAAGCCAAGGACTGCTGAAATGGTGTGTCTGAATTATTGGTTGAGACCCACCCTTTTGCTTGGGTTTGTCTGTGTGAGGCAGGTCAGCCATGAGGTTCCAAGGGCCAGAACCTGAGTAAACTGAACCTGGGGCTGGTTATGCTCAAGGCTGCTGCTATGTTTTCTTACATGGTTTCTGTGCAATAGCAAATTTCCTTCTATTTGCCATTGCATTTTTGCAATGTGTGAAAGATATTCCATCCACAGTCTGACCACTGCCATTAACACAAATACTGCTAAAGCTATGACATAGAAAACTTGCTTCCTATGTTTTTTTTTTATATTCTTACATCTTAGCGCCAGTTTTTACTTTTATGAAAATTTCTAAATTTATTAAAATAAAGTGGCCACATTTCTTTCCTTTTCCTCAATCTTTATTAGAGTTGAATACAATTTTGCTCTCACAGCAGGTATTTCTCAGTTGTACTGTACTTTTCTTCTCTGTACTTATTCTCCCTTCTCCGAGGCACTTTACTTTTCTAATAGCTGCAAATCTGAGGTTGCTACACACCTCCATTTCAAAGCTCTGTAAGGCTGCTCTTTTGCTGTTGCATTCAATCCTCCAAACAAGCTAATTCTTGATCACACCTCTTTGTTTCATCATCTGCCCAGTGCAACTTTCATCTGCTCTTCAGCTGTCACACACACCCTACCAAACAGTTTTCCTAAAGCCAAACTGCCCATAGTTGGCAATTTTTCCTGTAGCTATTTTGAGCTTAATCATATAGAGAGCTGTGTCCTCAGCTTGCCAACCCATCAATGAATGCAGTGTTCTCTTGCAAACTGCTCTTAGAGGTAAGCTATTCCTCAGAAGTTTCATCTAAGTGTGTCTTTCTGTGGAGTTATTTTTTCCACATCCTGACATCAAAAGTGTCAAGTAACCTGTCTAGAATTTGTTTTCTATGGGTTTCCTCAAACATTTCTTCTTTGGTACTTGACTTTGCAACTGCTTCAGGCTTCTGCAAAGAGGAATTTTTTAAAGTTTATTCACCAGTCTCATTCTTAGCACTGTTTCCAGTATTTAATTCCATAGACTGACCATTTCTGGTGTCAGTCTGAATATCAGACATGCCACAATTGCCTGTCTTTTACCAGACTGAGGGCAGGAATGGGGACCCACAGAGGAAAAAGTAAACTAAACAGAATCTGATTAAGATCCTTTTAAAAGCATGTGTTAATCTCAGAAGTTCAGCTAAGTAAGGAAATATCTCAGATTTAACTCCTTCATTGTTGTTTAAAGGCATGGATCATTACTTACCTCACCCTTCATGACACTATACAAATAGTACATAATCGACAGTTTGGACACATTTAACAGATAATTACTATCTAAATATTTATTCTCAAGTCATGCTCATTTTCTGGTCCTGTTGAGAATGTCATTCATTTTGATCTCTTCATGGGATGCAGTTAAAGGAAACTTCCACTTCTTATATCTCAATGTATATGCTCCAATTATATTGTTTCATTTACATGAAATTTAAAGCTTCGCAGACTTTCATGTTCTAGAAAGGTATTTGGGAAACTGAATTTTATATGGTTAGAGGTTTTGTGGGATTAACAGTCCATGACTATCTCCTTTCAAGAACATTCCGTGAAAATTCAAAATCCAATATATCTGTACGTTGCAAGACATTAATACTTTTTTTTCTTTTTGATTTCTTGGCTGTTTGAATTTTAATTGCACATGCAGCCATTTTAATCAAGACTATACTGATATCTCTGTGAGGAAAAAGTAGTTTTACATTTATTTAATAAAAAATGCAACTCAGACATTTTTATAAGCCACATAACTGCTGTCAGTTCAGTATTAAATGAAGTCAAACGTTTCATCTGTTCACTTCTTACCCTGTTAGTACCTCAGAATTGTCTCAAACAACATTTTTATACATGCTTCAGGTAGATTCTATGAACTGAATCCAATTCTGTACCGTGAACTCAGGTCAGCTGGTGAAAATTAAAGATTAGATTTCTTTGACCCCATCGGAAATATAAATTTCCCTAATTCATACCAATTCATTTTGATTAAAATTGCACTTTTAATCTTGCCATAACTCTACTGGAAAGGGGAAAATAAAAAGGGACATGAAAATTTTGGACATTATAGCAAACATGAAGCTGACATTTGCAGACATGAGCAAACATAAGGAGGATTACACTTTTTTTTTGCCAGTTCAGATAAAGATTTTCACTGGCTAAATTACACAAGGAATTTAAAGACCTTTAGTAGGTCTGAGAAGGCATGAGTACATTGACAGAATTGCAAATCACACTAATCAGCTCAATTCAGTTAATTTTATCTCAGTAAGGATATTGCTTGCCACCCTTTCACCCTGTTCAAGCAATGTTTATTGTTCCACTCTCCAGTTTCCACCTGTCAGATGAATGAATAATTAATGAATAATTATTCCTTTTGTCATTCTATGACTGTGCTGAATCCAGTCTCACTTTTATTTTACCTTTGTTCAGTGCCTCCTCTTGCTGCCCTCACTCTCTTTCAGCCTCACCCTCCCCTTTCTCTACTATATCTCCTGCTTCTGTTCTAGTCTCACCAGCCTCTTATCTTCATGATCTTTGCTAGGGACATAAATAGAAGGCAAAATTTCCTTTTTTTTGTGTCTGATAGAATATCCAATTATTCTGCCATGGAGCTCAAATGGAAGAGGGTATTCAAATGAGATTTTAAGAACAAATTATAAAGAAAGGTCTTCTTTCAAAGAGCTGTGATCCATGTCCTCTAAATTAATGTGTGGGGTCTGGTGCTGCTTAAGCAACAGTGATTCTGGTTGTAAATAGGAATAGTCAGCCTCCTTACAGATGTCAGTTACTGCATTGATAACATCAAATCAGGGTGTTACTTGCAGGATGGCCTGAGAGTAATGCTGAACTGAAAATCAGGTAGGACAGAGCACTGCAAAACTTTCAAGCTTGTGCGGTTTTCATTCACTGATAGTATGGTTTATCTAGTAAAGGAGGAAGGGAAACACAAACTGCCATTATTTTTTCCTTTTAAGAACATTTTTCAAGTTAATTCCAAATATTTGTGGTTTGAAATCAGTAAAAACTAAGAAGTCATGATTCCGTTACATAAACCTTTTTTTGGTAAAGCCAGTCAAAATTGACTTGAAACTGAAAATTGAATTATACTGCTTCACGTCATTTTTAAAAACATTTTGAAAATTCGTGTTAGATTTATTTTGAAGGAAAAGCAAACACCTTCATTTCTACAGTTTTTTCCATCTCATGATGGACAGGCTACAAAATGAAACAAAATGAACAAGCTTTATGTTTGATTAATTCATGTTTCCTTGTGATGACCCTAAAAACCTGCCACTATTGGTAACACTCAATCAAGGAGGACTGTGTGTCTGAATTAACAGTATGGGTATTGTTTATCAGATTGCTTTGATAAATCACACTGCACTTTACCTTATCATCAGGAGCTCACAATCACATCTACAAGGAAAAATTAAAGCCATAATTTTCCAATTAGTAATCAAAAATGCACTATATATTTGCCAAAAGAGTTTGTGTTTGGTTTAATCAGCTCCATTTGTCTGTCTAATTTACATACATCCATAAGTCAAAGGCACTTTTTACTGCCTTAAAGGAAAACTGTACATGACCTAATGGATACTTTTGATGATATTCAGAAAGGAAATCATCTGCACCACTGAACAGAGCACATAGAAGGTATGGTACATGGAATTTCAAAAGAGAATTACCAACAGCTCCCATTTATGCAGTAACATCCATCTTCTCATACCTGATAGCCTGAAACAAATGCCTGGATTCTGTTTCTTCCATATGCCTCCCTGGTACACACAGCCCTGTCCAAGAATGTGTGAAAAGTGACGTGTTGGATCTCAGTCACAAAAGGCCTTCCACACTTGTGTGGGAGCACCTCACTAAACATGGGGTTTCATTTATAACACTCATTCTGGCCAGATTATCCTGCTGTTATGTTTCAAGCCTGGTTTATATCAATACAGTCATAATCAAAATTATTGCTCAAATCTGAGTGTTTAAAGCATTTGTTAAATATAGTTGTTGATGCATGACTGCATGAAAGCTGAATTCTTCATGCTATATTTCAGGTAGAGAATCTGAAAACCTATTTCAGTAACAGTCCTAACGCCAACCCACACATAATAAAATCTTTCTACTTACTGCTAACAGCAGTGGTTTTAGAGAGCAACCTTTCTCTCACTAAATTATTGAATAAAAATATTTTTGGCTTCAGTGATGATGGTGATTCCAGTTCCTAAATAAAAATGTCCTTCTCTGGACTTAAATAGGACAGAGAGAGTGAGAGAGAGTGAAAACAATTTATGAATTCCCATCCCTAGTGTGCTGCAGGGAAGGTAAATTCCCTTGAGACTAGACAAGACCATTTGGGAACTGGGGAAGAGGAGGTCCACCCTAGAAATACAATCACACTTGGAATAAATTAATTCTAAACAATCAATCCTTGGCAAACAACCACAAACACAAACTATGGGAAAAAGTTATTTTTTTCCCAAAATCTTCATAAAAGTAAGTGGCAAGTACCTCTTAGTGTATAAATAACAGTTTGCATGTTTAGAAATCTTTATGAGCACGTACAAAGATTTGTAGCCAAGTCAAGGAGCTTACAGAAGAGAACAGTGTACTGAGCAGCTGATGGGTCCAAGGACTTTCCTAAATCCTTGTTTCCTGCCTAAAGTTCAGCCTTCTGTTTGCACTGGTTGCTTGGTATTCCTGCTCAGTGGATAGACACAGTCATCTTCAAATGGCAACGTGTCCTGTCAGGGGACAGAAGCCAAGATTCCACACGCTGTGCTGTCCTGGGGCTGGCTTGTGTCTGCATTCACAGCAGGCAGAGCCTGGGCAGCCATCTAAGAGTGCCTGCCCTCGCTTTTAGAGGGCTCAGGTTTAATCAGATGAATCTCAACCCTATCCACAAGTCTACAAGACTCCAGAAGAACAAAATCTTGCTGAGTTGTTTATTTAAAGTCTAATTTGAACCCTTTACTTCCAATATCTTGTTCCTTACCTGACTTTCAAACTGTAAAACTTCACCATGCATGTTAATCAGACAAGAATATGACTTAAAGACCACTGCAGCTGATGTTTATCAGTTATTTTATATGTTGGATACTTGACTAGTACAGGGAATAAAACATGTGGCATGGCACAAAAGAGAAGCTGTAATATTCAGCTTAAAGATTTGTTGAAAGTTTGAAATTCTTCTCAGGTTCATACAATTTTTCAAGCAAATATGAATAAGAGATGTCTCAGGTTTAAGAAACACACAGCCAGTGCTGTAAACAGAAACAAAATGCTGCACAACATGGAAGATCATATGATATGCACCAGTCCTTTTGAATAAGAATTCTATTTAGCTTCAAGTTTGAAGAATTTATTATTGTTAATATCAATGTATGACAACAAAGAGAAAAAGCATACGCCCAAACAAAATTTTCCCATCTCTATCTCCTCTAAGAGGAAGATTCAGAGAAACAAAAACTAAAATATAAATCTAGAATTATTTAGGCTTTATTTTCATAGAAATGCTAAGAAAAGATTATTTTGATATTATCTCAAAGACAATTCATAAAATCACTGTCCCACCCATGAAGTTAAGTTTGTTTTAAGCTGAAATAGCAGCTATAAAGTGACAAAAAACCCCCATAAAGGTAAGCTTTACTTATATCTGTCATAAGAACACTGTGAAGAGGAAAAACTAGTACAATAGTTTTATAGTGATCACTAATCAAACGAAAGATAAAAGAAAAAAAAGTCCATTTTTTTTTCTCTTTCCATTTAATTTTCAGTTTCATTTTACCCAGGACACAGCCAACAACAAGTTATCTATCTCTTCTGGCCCATTAGAGCGTTTTGGGCAGCCATCCATTTGATCTCTGAGGAAAAAGAGGTTTAGTTAATTTTCCATACTTGGATAAATCTATTTGTAATAACCTACTTGAGAATGGGAGTTTTCTATCACTGTTTCTGCTAGTCTGAGAAACTATATCCACTTCCAGATTTCTTTTTGAAGAAATATAAAAATCATGTAGTGTTTTTTCTGTATCACTCAGGTCCAAACTGTACCACAGACCTGAGTCAACCTCACATCCAGGATGCATGGAATGAACATTATTGGAGTGCAAGATGGACAACTCCATGCTCTAACCTAATTCTAATCTATTTCAACATCACTCATTACCATTTACTCAATGGTAAATAATTACACTTTTTATTAACATAGTTACACATGAAAATTTTATACAAATATTTTATACAAAAATTTTATACAAATTTTATACAAAATTTCCAGATGTTAACTGAGTATTCTGCATAATGGACAAGGTTTACAGAAAAACAACAGTGAAGTTCAAAGTTGCAGCTACTGTTTTCTACATTATTCGTGTTTTCAAAAAGATGTCTTATAGCCTATTTTGTTATGCTCTCTTGCATACAGTTCTAATTTTGATATGTAGCACAGTTTGGAATCACTCATTAACACATTTAATGAGGTAATGAGATTTAATATTTCCAAACTTTGTGTTTTATTCTTTGCCCAACTTTCTCAAATAAAAACTGTTTTGTATAATTTTTACTGCATGCATAATTTTCCTTTTGCCCAATTTTTCATGAAGTTTGCTTATAGGAGGTCTTCTGCAAGCAAAGTCTGAAGAAGGAATTGGTGGAAACTAAAGATGTACTAATCTTTTTGTGTGCACAAAAAAAAGGAATTTGTCATTATATTAACATCAGTGTCTTCTCTATCGTGTTTAAAGAATGCCATGTTAGCCAGATTCCCTATCCCACTTATTGTAGGCAGTTAGAGCACCAAATCCTTTTCAAAGGCTGATGAAGTTGTAGCCTAAAGCCATGATTCTGCTCCTGCTTTCTCAGCTTTTATTCCTACTGCAGCAGGCACAGGAGTATAGCGAGTGCATAACAAGAGGAATGAAATAAGCATCACTTGTTTCAACTAGCCTTAAAAAAGAGCATAATCTGGAGTTCCTAGGGCTTAGGAGATGCCTTTACTTCTGTAAAATGCAGTCTCATACAAAAATTTACATTAAAATGTGACTTTGCATTCAATTTTTGCTCTGGAAGATGGCTATTTTGCTCTGATTTGCTGCATCCCACTCGCCTTCCAGTACAAACATGGACACTGCAACTAAAAATATTTTTTCCAGTTGCTAGGATGGCAAAGACTACAGGAACTGAAAACTCAGGCTATTGCAGACATACTGTGACTGGCACGATGAAAAGACTCATTTTATTTCCTTTTTCCAAAATTTTTTACCTCCTGCTTAAGAGTTCAGTTGTGGTCACTGAACACCAGATCTCACAGTTCTGAAAAGGTTGTTATGAGAAAAGCTGCACCAAGACATTCATTAATGAAGAACATATAACAGGACAAAGTATCAGTACAAAATAAGTACAAACAGTCATGTAAAGAATAGGTAGAGTTGTCTCTGACAAAAACCCTTTCTGTCCTTTCTAAACATGCAGCAGCCAGTCTTCCAGCTCTCTTGAATTAGCAAGGTCTCACATAATCCTTCAGGAATGCAAGAAGCTCTCTTCTTTAGCTTACATCCTTCCATAGAGGCAGAATCTCATGGAAACACCCGTAATTTTTACATCCAGATGATTGCTTTTCATTAAATATAGCATTTATTTAAAACCCTTTCATTGATATAATAATGTATAGCTGAGGTTAAACCACCTGACACCATAAAGTTCATCCTAAGACAGAACTCCTGATCTTTTGTGGGTTTTGAAAGTTTCTGGCCCAAATATCAGTTTGTGTCTTTTGGTATCACCTGGATGAGAGGAAGTTTTTGAGGTAACAGACTTTGTCCTATTTATGGCCCAATGTTGGGGGAATTCAGGCTAGTTTTTTGAGGAATTCAACAATGTACCAATAAAAAAATTACATGGCTATAAGCATTTAGGAGGAAAAAAATAATATTACTTCTGTCACACATACTATTTACCACACTTCCTTGTCTAAGCACAATTTTGTCTCCTCAAAATCACCTTAGACTTCTGACATATCTATGTTGTTTCTTTTTAATTAATTCTTTTTTATTAATCGCTACAGGAATGATTAATCTGAAAAAATTATTCACAAGATCTGTTGTACAGATTTTCTTAATAGTGCTATTACCCCTACACCCTGCTCTCACCAAAAATCTGCTTGTACCTCATTAAAGATGCTGGAAAGCAGATCCTGCTGAGAGTGATCAGACAGAGCTATTTCTACAGTTTTGCCTCTGAAGTTTCCCATACCTTAGTCCACATGAGATTTTTCTTGTCTTTATGGCAAATATAGCCCTTCAAGTAAACAAAAAATTGCTGCCATGGACTTCACATGAGTTTCTTTATGTCTTACAGTAATCAAATATCTGCAAAGTTATTGTGCTCCTGAATTTCCACGGTGCTTCTCTTTGGGGCCCTTGTGTTCTGATATCAGGCTTTCCATTATCTTGCAGCTTAGTCTGAGCAAGTTTCTTCATTTTTCTAGCAGGGCTTGCTTGTCTGCTTGTCCTTCTCCTTTTAAATTTTTGCCAGTATTATTTCTGTTTATTGGACTTGTATTCAAATGAAATTTTTAAATACCTGAGATTACCTCAGATTAGCTCAGATGAAACAGCCAAAAAGATTAAAAAGGGATGGGTAATTATATACAGGCTCAAAGAAATATGATTTTTATTACACTCTTGCCTTTTCATTGTGTGTCCTATCTCATTCTTATTACATATCGTGTCACATTAAATAATGACTCTGAGCAGTCACTCCTACTATCTCTAAAACAAATGTGTTCCTCACTTCTGTTTCATTAAGCCAGAGCAAAGATCCACCAGGATATTATGTCAGTAGGCTTTATATACCAGTTATTACTTTCAAGTTGTGTCTTTTCTCAGGATTTTGTGACATTTGCTTATAAATGAGCTCCAGAAGAAGAATGTGGCCCTTTGGGAGCTTAGTAGGTTTTTTGGTGCAGTAAACATTATAAAGGAGCCCAGTAAAATTTCCAAATACTTAGATGAGTAAGTATGAAACATTGGGGATTATTATTCAGGAAAAAAAAAGCAAGCTACATATAACAGGTAAACTTCTAATACTGTCATTTTAAAATAAAGCATGCTTTCTGTGGAAGGCTTTCATTTTCCTAATATATTACAGTGATACTTTGTGTGATTCATAATGTAAATGTTTGTGTTTCACATCAGCAACATTGGTGTGAAACATGTACTGCAAAGAAAATACTTAGTTTCTCAAAGTCCTCCACTTGACAGCTTTTGTAAGCAAAACCATTTTTTTTCTTTTATGTATAATACCAGTGACTATCCCCATATAAGAACATATCCCCATATAAGAACAATCTGCGTAATTCTTAAAGAATAAACTTTGAGTTTCATTTTATTTTTTACCTTCAAAATTATATAAACCATAAATATCTCCAGTCTCTTTCAGAGGCTAATAAAACTGAAATTCCTTCTCACATTTGTTTCTTCCTTCTTTTTTCTAGTATAGTGGTGATCAGTGCTTCTCAGCATGAGATATGTAACAGAAATTTAAGGAGGAGCACCCCAGCTTGCAAATGGCAAATGTTTCTTTTCCTCAGAACAATAAATATTCAATTGAAGAAATGTGGTGACAAAAACATTTCCTATTCATTCTGACAGCAATATTTCTAATATTTCACAAGTTGCAAAATAAAAAGAAAATCTCAGCACTGGATAAAGCATCAGCAAATATGGCATGTGCTCCCAAGAGATGTTCTCTCTTAATTGTGTTGTATCTTAAAAGCAAAAACAGAAATCATATGGGATTGAAAACATTTTCCTGGAAACAATCATATCAGAAGAGCAGAGAAGTTGTGGAGACATATTATCAGGAGTAGACAGTGGAGCATTGCACCACTTTCAACCACACTTTTCAACAAGACCCACAGACTGATGGGGGATAATTGCTCCACTTTCTATAATATCTTTTTTTCTGCATGGGTCTTTCCTGTTAAGGATGTGTTAAGAAAAAACATGGTTTTCATAATCAATAAAAACAGGGTGAAAGGCAAGTTTGTATTTTTCTTCCAGATGCAGACAGTGCCACCACAAAGATACCCCAGCAGTGTCGGCTAGATATGCCTACCTAAATAAACAACTTCTTGTTCCATGTTAAACCAGACAAGAAGGTTGCAAGAAACCTCTTTTTCCATCTTAAAGCATCAATAGGTTATTGCCAATGCAGAGAATGGGATTGCTTTAAATTGGATACCATAAAAAGCCCACAGATCTATCTCATAAAATCATTTTAGAAGAGATTATTTTTTTTCTGTCCAAGCAGAATACAAAATTAAACTTGAAATTTCAATAGCGTTAACCATGAAATATATCTTATTTCTGAAGTACCTACTCATTTTCAGAAAGATTCAAGATTTATTCACTCTTATATGAAGGGTAAATTCATCTATGTGTTCTTTCTTAGACTCATTATGAAAAAAAAAATGTAAAAACTAATTCATTTTACTGAAGTAAGACAAATTGACTTCAAATAATAGGACAAACTTTTAGGAATGACCTGAGAAAATTACATGGTGATGTGAAAATATTTGTTTAACCTCCTTTGAACCTGTTTTCTCTTAACCTCTAAACCACAACAGCAGACTGTGCATGGCATTCCCATCAGAAAATCAACATATTTTCTTTAAGAGAAAAAGGACTGTGACACAAATATGCAAATAATAGAAGGCGAAACTTGGCTTGGTATATTATTTTAATAAAAAGAGATTCCAGTGATGAGAAGAAAGAAACAATGACTAATTGATAGTGCTCTTTTCATTTGCTGGGCTAAACAAAGGAGTTGAGATGTGGACAAGAAGCAATAGTCAAAGCACAGAAGAAAACAGGAAATTTGTCCAAGTAAATAAGCAACAGAGGAGGCTCTGGAATTCAGGCCTTCTAGGAGAAGGGTTTATGCACATGCAAGGAGGGCATCTGTTCTTTAAAAATACCACAGATCCATCAGTTATAATTTTTATTATGCATTGTTTATTGAATTTTTTTTTCCTCTGGTTTATGTCTTGGAAACCAGTACTAGTGGACAAACCAGAATATTTAAAATAGAAGTACTCCAAGTACACCAATGACAAACAGGAAAGGGAATCTGTTTTGTAGAAAGGGGACATTGGATCTGTGTGTAACATAATTTTAATCTTCAGTAACACTGAAGATGTAATTCTGCAATTTCGTTTTTTAGTAAATAAAAGTCAAAGCCAGCACTTTTTTGATTTTGGCACTAAATGCTCAGCTATGCCCCAAAAAGCAATCCTGATGTCTATTTTACACCACTTCTTGCCCCTCAGACCAGCTAATATTTTTTATCATGGTCAGACAACTTCCTCCAATGTTAAACCTCTTGCCTTGCTCATATTCAGGAAAGCTTTGTTTTATGGAATAAATGAGTGGGTGTCTCTGCAGTCTAAGTTTAGGCATCTCTCTAACAGAGCTCTAGGAAGCCTGGAAAGTTAGTTCTGATCACAACCAACACTTACTTTCTGCTCTATTATTAAGCTAAATAAAGCACTTCAAATAAGACATATTAGCTTCTTCTAAACCTGAGGAACTTCAATAATTTTCCAGCAGGTGATCTAGAAACAGCCTTCTCTGCTGGTATTAAGGCAGGGCAAACACACAGTCAAGCTCACAGTCACTGACACACGGTCAGACTCCAGTCCAACACACACAAGTGCCATGGTGACAAAGATCCTCAGTTTAACAGAGAGATCAGTGTGCTGGGCACACTGTTTGTCTCCAAATGATGTTTAGAAGGATGTTTAGTGCTCTGAAATGAAGGCAATTGTGCAAATAGTTAAAGACTATTAGTTCACTGGAGGCTTGTTCAATGTTTTACAACTTGAGCTCCCTGCATCTACAGGGAAGTAAGATTTCTTCATCGTTTTATCTCTAACAAATTGCATTTTAAATGATGTTTCACAGAATCTGAACACCTTTCACACTGAGGTGATAACAAATCAGCATGTTCTGGTGCAAAACAACTAACATGGAAGCATGGTGTGATGGAGCTTCAGAAAAGGGAGAAAGGATTAGTGAAGTGAGATACTGGTGAAGTAACTGTGAAAGGAAAGAAAATCAGCAATGAAGTGAGTAGGTGAGCAATGGGAAAGGAAAAAAAGACAAAAGCTCAGTGAATCTGCTGCAGCCACCATAGATATAAAGTAACTGGTAAATGAAATAAGGTTAAGCTAGTTGAATTATGTACAGTTTACAGTCAGATGCAATAACAAGCATGTTGGGAACTAGTTTATCAAAGGCAATTTTAGGAAATGGTTTTAAAATTTAAATCATAAACCCAAATATATTCCAAAATGTCGAGGATTAATGCCAAGAAGGAGATTATTTTCTACTAGGTGTCTAAAATCCAGACAAGAAGTCAAAATACCTTCCAAAAGACTTCCAGGCTGAAAGGCAAAGTGCCAGCATGAAAATCAGGTCAATACTGCTTTTTCACATAGCTCCCCATCAGTCCCACTCCCACCCTTCCCTCTGATGTGCTCATATCTTTCCAGAAAGGAATACAATTTCAAAATCCAGTGTAAAACTGCAAGTAAACAATTGCCTGTTTTTATACTGAACACTAACTGGAACACATACCATTGGTATGGTATTAGCTGCCTTTAGAGTCCCAGTGTTAAAATACACCATTCAGATAATCAAGATAAGCATAAACAAGCAGAGTAACTCAAGAACATTGTTAAAAAAGGAGATAATGTTTGTATGCAGTTTGAAAAATTACTATTTAGAATTCCAGACAAGATTCCCAGCTAAGTTAGGCCCTGAGGCAGCACACACTTCCACAATGCTATTCCCTCGTCCTTCTCACTCCCCTACCCCAGTGAGGTTGTGGACTTTGTGCACACAGAGCAGTCAAGGACCAGCCAGTGCCCAGTCAGCCCCCTGTTCAAGGGGAAGCTTTGTGTGGAAGAGTGGACTGAGGGGGGAATTAAGGTCAATTAAGGTGCCACTAGTAGCCAAGAGAGGTTATGCCACCAGGGTAGGAGGCACTCACAGGAAGGGTTTTACCCTCTGATGCCTCACTTTATCCTTGTGGGTTACCCCTGTGGGACTGGTGACATTTATACTGGCTCAAGTGGAATGACAGTGACTCTGAGCAGCATCAAAATGGATTTCTCAGTCTTTTTGCCTGTGCTGGAAGCCTGGCAAGGCTGCTGGCTGCAGCAGCAACAACTTCCAGCAGGCAGACTGGGATGTATATAGCAGTCTTGGAATAGCAGCAGCACCTGTCTCCCTTCACACTTGCCTGTCTGTTACCCTTCTTCACCACCCACTAAGAAGGAGGGTTTCAGCCGAAACATGATGGCAGAATTTAAATTTTGCTTCCAGTTCTGAGGAGGTTGGAGCTGCTCTGAGCTGCTCTGCTGGCAAGAGAGCTTTCTGTAGGACTGCCTGGTGACTACAGGCCAAATGGTGCTATTGCTTTTATTGCATTTGCCAAAAACAAAGTGAAAACTAAGAAAATTCTTTTTTAAGGGGATTTACTGCAATTATAACACCACAATGAGTTTGGTTGGGAAATGACATTTAATACTGCAGAAGGGCTTTAAACTCTGTAAAGCCATGGTAATAATGGAAACAATGAAGGCTTTGAGCAATGTAGTCTAGTGGAAGGTGTTCCTGCTCCTGGCAGGTTGGAACTAGATGATCCTTAAAGTCCTTTCCAACCCAAACCATTCTGATTCTATGAATATTTCCATTCTCTTTGGAACTGAAACTTCCAAACAGTCTCAGAGTTCAGCCATAGTGAACTTGACTTGGATAGGTCATTCCAGGCAGGACTCCTGTAAAGTGTGTGACTTCTAGGTGTCTGTTTCAAATTTATTTTTATTTTCTGAGTAGCCTGAGACAGTGTATTTTCATATTAAAATAGCAGCTAAAGCAGTTTTTACCTATATTTAGACTTATATTTCTCACAGCTTAATGCCCTGCAGTTCAGGAGGTATTTTGAACTGGCATACTTTGGAGAACTGAGAAAAAGTAACCTACCTGAAATCAGGAAGTGATCATCAGAAATTGTTACAGGAAGCATACTTATAAAACTATTTCCTCTTAATTGACCAAAAAAAAAACCCCAAAAACAAAGCAACACAATGTAAATATTAATTACTTTTTCCTGTAAAAATTGATCCAAGTACACAAATTTCCACTGTCTCTTCCTGTAACTTTGTGTCTCATTGTGCAATTATTTGAAGGCAGTTCTTTTCAATTTCACCTTTGCATAAAACCACACATTATTTCATACAGCATGAAAAGCACTCTTCAAAAGATAATGTTATATTTGCAAATTTGAAGATTGCAACTTCTTAAATGCTGAAGCCAATTTTACTCAATCATCCTTAATTTATTACTGTCATGTATGCATGCAGTGTCTTCTGTCTAGTCCCCATTACCACCAGCTTCCCAAAGTCTCCTGAAAGCTTTGCAGCAGGAAGTTTGTGAGAGGATCAAGAAGCCACTGTGAAGATGAAAGCAATGGAGGGAATCCTTTTCCTGGTCTTCTGGAGGTCAGCACATGGACAACATTGCCCTGAAAAAAGTTGTGGTTGAGGCAAAAAGTTTTTTCTGATTCATAGTGTCCCTTTCAGATCTCATGAGATCCAACACATTTGTGATGCCTGTTATAATCTAAGAGCTGCTTCCTTAAAGAAGGGTAGAAACAACATGGACCCTTCTACAAGGTGAGCACATCTTATATTGTCAATGGCTTATCTTTGGATTTATGTGTGGCTGGGACTGCAAACTGAATAGAAACAGCCCTTTGGTCTGTTTGCTGGGACACACACTGTCCTAGACACACAGCCTTCAAGTGAGACTGGAATTAGGAATTATGGTCCTTTGCATGGCACATCTCTTTCCTGAATCTGCTTGCTTGCTTGGAGCAAAATAATATCAGCATGCTGAAGGGTTTTAAATAAATATTCAGAGATAATTTTAATTGCCAATAATGCAGAGTAATAAGATCTGTTAAATCACAGGATGTTCCAGAATTTGTTTCCATCTTCCTAGTGAGCGGAGCAGACAGAGTGCTTCCAAGAATTAGGCCCCATCCTGTCCCACATATTAATGCAGTGCTCCAGAATTAAACTTATGGGTTTTTTTCAGTAGTCATATTGTACCAACCCAAATTTGACTTTATCCCTAGTCTACAGCTTTTACATTCTTTGAATGACACCTGTTTCAAACTTAACCAGTTAGCATCCAGCAATGTTCCCTAGTGACCATATGCACGTTGTTTATTTTTCCAAATACTTGTCCACAATATTTAAATTGCTTTCAGACCATGTTTTCAGAGCTAGGATATTGGTCTTTTTCCTCGATGAACTAAAAACCACCAAGCACAATTTTCACCTCCTTCCCTCAATTTCTCTGCTCCTGGAAATGGAAGCACAGACCAGGTCTTTCTACAGAGCACTGCCTAAAGATTCAGAAGGTGACAGGCCATGCAGCTCAGCTCCTATAGCTTAACAGGTAAAGTATCCCTTTATTGATTATTTATGGTGAAAGCAATAAAGAAATAGTAAGAAATAAAGAGTTTCTGAACCAGTGGTTTAGTTCCTGAAAAAAAGTCCAGCATTCAGCTGGCATGTGGGCTGTGTTTACTGGGAGCTTCTAATCTACACATTTTCTCCACTGGGTTTAGGAAGACCCTGGCATTATAAATGTTGGCACACAGCTTGCCACAATCACTAACATGCCAGAAGCAATTACAAGATCTCTTAACATAAGGAAAAGAAAAAAAAAATAACCTGAATGTTGTCAGGCTCTGACCATGTCCGTAACCCCAGCTATTCTTTTCTTTGTGTTAGAGCAGTTTTTTCCATTCTTTCCTTACCTGTTTCTAACACAGACCACAGTCCAGATTTTTCCTAAGGAGCATCCAGTCTAGCCTTTTCTATAAAATCTGGCTGTAATTTATTTATTCCTCTCCTAAGTCCTCATTTCCTCCCTTTTCCCACTACTGCATTGTGCAAAAGATGATGTAACGTGTCTATTCTTAACCTCAGCTATGTCTGTGACACAGTTCTGTTTTCATGCTAGGGTACTAAGCTATGTATGTTAGCTTTTTCCAGACATAAGTCTATTTCCTTTCCTTCTTCTGCCCCTTCGTATTTTCTCAGAAACTGGGAATGTGACCTAAATGTCTTTTTTTTTCTTGTCCTTACTGAACTGTTGCCACATTAAACTATTTGGTATTATAGGTCTTACAGTAAGCCACAGGAGCTCACTGAGAAATAGCTTTGTTCAGTACAATGCAGCTCTTTCTCCAAAAGGCATTAACTGCTGAATAGACAAGAGACAGGGGGCAAGAAAAAGGACAGAACACGCAGAAGACTGAGCTCAGTGATGGAGTGCAAAAGACTGTTAGCTGTTTTTCTTTGATTAATCTAGATGTGTCTTCATTAGAAGGGGAATTGGTTACAAGAAAAAGGAAGGCAAGATAAGACAAGACAAGGCAAAGCTGAGGCAAGGCAAGACAAGGAAGATATCTTCAGGTGAAAAGTGGATGTTGGGGATTTTATTCCAAGGAATTTGATGGGATTACAGAGATACTGATTCTGGGAATAGGTACAACAGTCCCTCTCAAGACTAAAAATAACTTCTGAGCTGTAGTTTGCAGTTTCAGACATGTGTGCTGCCTATGCTGCTTCCATGCTGATGTAAGGGTGGCAATCTTTTCTCAAGAAGGATTTGACCATGAGGCATGCTAAGTTCAGCTGAATTTTACATTACAAACTTTGCATGCTTAAAAATTGCAGTCCGCCTTCTAGCAGCAGTGCTGGTGTCCTGTACCGGGTGCTAGCAGAAGTGGTTTCTGATCTTTTATAAAATTGCTATAACTTTTAGAGTGAAATGCTGGTTTTGCTAGTTTGTAACTTTGTGTGTGCCAAAACCAAACTATATAATACATGAAATAGAAGTCCTCTGCAACAGTAAATAAACAAAAATAAGTAAAAATAATTAATCAAATAAATAAAAGCAACAATGACAATTAAATGAGCCATCTGAAGCCATTCCAATTATTAATCATACAAACATTTTACCAAATACAAATGTTTAAAGAATAGACCCATTTTATAAAGGGACCCAAAGCTGATGATGGAAAAGAAACAAATAAAGTTGGAATGGAATAGTGTGCATTTAATCTTTCCAAGAGAAAAATCATCTAATGTACAGCTGGCATTTCCCCAGCCATGAAGTATCTATGCTGTCCTCAGGCCAATAGAGTCATTTTCCCAACAATAAATACAGTATCTAAGTAAACATGTTCTTATAAACTGAACCTTCAACTTCAGTATTTCATTATCATTATCAGGAGAGTTCAAGATGACTGTGATTAATATGGAATAGTTTAACTTAGTGTAACAAGACTGGGGTCTGCTGTTGGGAATACGTGGAGAGAAGATGAGGCAAAAGTTGAATCATCCACAACATCTGATGATGATGTTGCTGATGGAACATTGTCAGCCTCTGTGAGGTTTACCCTGTAGACAAATAGACATACTCCAACATAACATACCTACCTCTCTGTTTGCCACAAGCAGGGCAGTGAGAACATAAACAGTGCATGTAACTAAAGAAGGAATGGGGGATACATTTTTAAATTTATGTATGGATCCAAAACCAATGTTCCTCAAGGTTAAACCATCTTTTCTGTTGGGATTTCAATGCCTGGACATAGTTTCCTGGAGGACTTTCTCCACAACCTTTTACAGGGTTAAGCTGACTGGTCTACAGTCCCTGATTTCTCCTTCTTTGAGGACGATTCACCTGTGTTGGAAGGTGGGTGCAATGCTCTCCTTGCTGTTGTTCTGTGGCAATGGAGTCTAGCTTTGTAAGAAGCTCAGCCAGTTCACCATGCTGCACTCCACGTGGTCCTGCAGACTTTCACATGTTCAGTTTATTCAAGCTGTGCCAGCACTGGTCACCTTTACCATGGGTGGTGTTTCTCTCCCCCCAGTTTGCTGTGGGCACAGAGGTCTGGCAGGTCCAAGATTAGCTCCAGTGTCTATCATTTAGTCCTGTAGCTGTGCTGTCTTTCCAGTCCTCAGTGGCAGAGCAACCTTTGTCAGTGTATATAAATAATTTGTCTTCCTGTCTAAAGGTCATAGGATTCTCTCTTCCCTTTGTCTCCCATATATCTTCTTTCTCTCTCCTATTGTAACTTTAGATTATGGGAACTATTCTGCCAAAAGACCTAGTTTGTGTTAGATGTGATATATGAGTACCACCTTCAGTGTCAGTAACTGGAAATCTATTCAAAACACAGTAAATATCTCACAGTGGGGATGTCTCATGCATTGTTGTCACACAGTAATTTATTTTGAATGTTATATTCTGACCCAGCTGTTAAAGTAGCATCTTGTATTCATTCTCTAAATAGTACTTTGCCTATTCATTTTTAAGAAGTTAATTTTTCATTCTTTTGAGCATAAAATTTGTAGTTCAATATGGAAAACCAAGGGGAAAAATCCTTAGTTATTTCATGCATAAATTAAATAAAATGTTTTCTTTTCAATAATCATTAATAATTTTCTGGCTCTCATAACACAGCAGAAAGCTATCTGTAACTAGGGATGTTTGTGATTATGTCAAACTGCCCATTCTGAAAAAGGGAAGACATACTAAGGCCATTATGTGAGTCTCAGGATATTATTGTAATAACATATTTCTGAAAAATGAATTTAAAAAAAATTTTCATTCCCCATTACACCCCAAGTCAAATTTTGTTTCAGTTGGAAGCAAAAAACAAACAAACAAACAAACAAAAATAGTTTGCATTTCTACTATGTTGGTAATGGTTACATACCTGGTTACATACCTGAATGTAGATTTAGTTCATATTCTTCATGAGTGCACACCTAAAGTGGACTCCTGGCTGTAAAGAGACAAATTTTTACCATAACTTTCTTCATATTTGTCATGCAATGAGAAGCACTATTAATGCTTAGAATGAGTTTAATGAGTCAGGAGTTAGAAAAAGCAGGTTTTTTTGCCTACACCTCCATTGAACCTGCTGAGATGCAGAGATCCCTCTTTCATATTGGACAATGTCCTGGAATGAACTAACAGACTTACACAAGTTCTGTAATTAAAACAGTTTTCTTGTTTTAGAGTATCTTTACTTACTTACACAGGCAAAGGGAGACTGTAGAAGCCTGACTTTTTAGAAGTTATCTGTGGTAAGTTTTTTGAATGACAAATTCACCTTCTTACCAGAGGCATCATCCAAATTTGAAAATTACCTGTGTTAACATCTGGAAAAGAAACTGGGCAGGAATCTGAGGTAAAAAAAGGCAAAATCTACTACCAAAACCCCCTATTTTTATGTGAGTGGAGAGAAAAAATTGTAACTTGGGTAGGGTGGTATCATTTTCCATAAGAGGACATTGTATGAATGAGGTGTTTGTTTTCTTTGCAGCAAAGATTAGCCAGAAAGGTTTTACAGCTATCTAAACAGAGAATAATAATAATAGCATTGTCCTTATAGGACATACACGCTAAGATATGTACACAAAATTTGTGACCTCATAATAGCCTAAGCACAGAAAGAAGACATCATTCTTTAATGTCCATATAACAGCACTGGGAGTCTGGGCTGTGTCCGTGGTGAGTGGCACGGAGATGCTCATGTGTGAGAACTACAGAGCAGGTGATGCTGCAAAGGGGCAAGGTGAACCTTACTGCATGAATATTGAAACTAATCCTGTGATTTGCCTTCAGAAAAATAGAACAATCAAGACAAGATGAGGAAGAGGGAGAATTAATTCACATAATAAATGCTGCAGCCACAAAAGGATCCAAATACTGTACTATGAAAGTTTATGGACAGAAGTTTTGGTTAACAAAACTAAGGAGAGTACCTTTCTGTTGCAGTCTTAAACTTTCATGCTCTGTGAAAACTGCTCCTTAACCACAGCTGAGATGCAGTAGCAGGAAAGCCAGTGTTGTCAAGAGTGACTTCAAGTCAAGGGGTCTTTGCAGGACGTGCCAAGTAGCCAAGAGCAGGTAGCGTGAGATAACTCGATACCTGGGCACTGTTACTCCTGGATGAAGTGCAGCAATGACTTACCTAAAAAAGATGGCAGTGTTCTTAATTTAGTTAGATTTCAGTTATGAGAACAGAACACAGCACTAATCCACTATCAGCATGCCTGAACCCTGAAGTGGTCACTTTTAGCAATTGTGAACTGTTGATAACTGACAAAGCACATGTGTTTAATGAGGAATGCTTTAAAAAAGACAGGAATGGTTCATGCACGTCCCATGGGGTAACCCATAAACCAAAATTCAAATGGCAGGAAAACTGGTTATTCTGGGTAGGAGGCTGGTGTAGTTAAAAGGAGATTTTGAAAGCCTGTTGAAAGAGAACGAAAGCTAATATTGAGAGGACTGGAGGACAGGTACATGTCCATCTAGATACCTCTAGAAAAAAAAAAAAAAAAGGAGAGAGAGAAAAATCAAAGCACAGTGCAAAAATGTCTAAGAGACATTTGACACCATGTGAGAAGAGGCATGAGGTTGTATGTATCCCAGATGCTGCTGCTGCTGTAACAGCAACTTTGCCATGTGGAGCAAGAAAAGATGTAAAGGAACATCTGTTGAAATTATACATTTGCAAATCAACAGGCCCAGATAACCGATACCCAAGAGCCCCAAGAAAACCAGCTGGGAGCTTTCAGAGCCCTGTATGGGAAACTGAAGAAATTCCAAGTGATTGGTTAATTCCATGTGTAATTCCAAGATTTAAACAAAATAAAATGGATAATCCTGTGAATTGCAAATCAGCAATTAACTTAACTTTTAGAAGTGCTAAAATAAAGAAACTTAAATAGATTCATAGATACATGCAAATGAAGATAAATCCTGGGTTTTAAATAAGGCAACTTTGTCCAAAGACAAAGGTATTGTCAGAAATAAATTTGTGGTCTTTATCAACAGCAATACAAATCTGGCTTCCAAAAAAAACTGACATAGTATATTAGGAAGACAGTACATTCCAATGATTTTCAGTCAGTACTTGACTTATTGCTTTATAACATTTTCAATATTGCATTATACACTAACAGCAGGATAAAAATTAAATTACTTGAAAACTGTCTTGTTGACAGAGCTCAACATACAATTTTAAAAGTTAATATGCAAAAGAGAAAGGATTAATAAAATGAAAAGTTCTTGGACCAGTGCTAGCAAGTATTTTTAGGTTATAAAATCTTTCTGGTAAAAATAAAAATTTATAAAAAAACTTCATGACAGTAAGTAATGAGAACAAGGAACTGAGAGAAAGCATTCTAGATCATTTTCTGAAATTGTTAGAATGCAACCAGATGGGTTCAATAAAACTAAACAAAAAGTATTACCTCTGGGAACATAGCATGTGAGCTATGGAGCAGGGTGCATTGATTTCAGAGCAGGAAACAATGATGTAAAGTCAGATGTATTGGACCACTGCATGGGAAGCGCTCACTTCACCTCCTACCAATAAATCAGGATGGAGCAGTTTGCTGATTTGCTAATCATTCATAAATAACCAGGCACCAGTGAGCTATATTCCAGTGTCAGTTATGCAGCACAAACCTCGTGTGGAGCTGTCCCTGCTCCAGCTGTGCCAGACCCCTTGCTGCTGCCAGCACCCACTGAGGCAGCTCTGTGGCAGGTGGCCCATACACACCCCAAGGAGGGGCTCCCCCACACCACCCCCGTGTCACCAGCCCTGTGCAGGGACTCCTTGGCTGGGTGAAGGCTGTCTCTGCCCCACAGGCAGGACAAGGGATGCTGTGGCACAATGCTGGGCTATGCTCCCAGATGTGGAGGAGCATCGCTGCTTCTCCTCACACTCCAAAGCCTCTGCCAACGCCCCCTTCCAGGCTTTAATGTTCCTGTTTGGTTCATGATGCCTTCATTTCTTTTCAAAGTCACTAGAATTCACTGAATACTCCCTCATTGGCTTGTTTTCATCCTGCTTTTTAACATATTCAGTTTAGTGTGTTCCTGTCACTCTGGGTGTCCTGTTCCCTCCCAGTGTGGGTGCCCCATCACAGACACTGTTACCTCCATCCCCCCCACCCCCCCCATACTGGTCATTGTTATTAGGGAATTTTGACACAGATTTTGTCAAAAATTCCAAGAGTAGAGTAAAAATAGTGTAAAAGAACTGTAAAAGATATTTTGTCAGTTGTGATTAAGGCAGTCAGAGGGCAGATGTGGATTAAACATTGAATGAGTTGTCCAAAGGTCTTAGAAAATGTACATTTGGTTGGAATTTTTGAGGGAAAATAAGCACAGTGCTTTAAAATAAATTGTTTTCTGTCTGCCTCATGGAGGGCAGAGTTGGGATAGCTTAGGACAACCTCCTCTACGATATGGCATTCATGACTTTAGAGCCCAATATTTATTAATAAGTTAAGCTTGGAGAACTAGTAGCAATTGCATAAGATGACACATAAACAAGGAGAATTTTGATCTAAAATTTTTATCTCACTATACATCATCAGACATTGATCACAGGGTGCTAATCCTAAAGCTGAGGACTACAGAATCTTGAGAAAGTTGGATCAATGTCCAACTGTGCATACAGAAGTCTCCCAGGTGCCTTACTGAAGCATACTACACTAAATTTATATTGATCATTGCTTCTCTTTCTTTTGGAGAGAACATCTTTTCTTAACAAACTTTCCCCTCCTTCTGCAGCCTAATTTACCTTTATCATCTGAAATCTCATATGTGACTCACTGATATAATTTGTATTGGTCTCACCTTTTTTGTCACTATTAATGAAATGTTTGTCTCTTCTAGTTTTTGTTAATTTCTACTCAAACTTTGCCAAAGACTGCTATTTTTGCCTCATATTACATTTATTTCTATTTTACATAGAAGTAAAATTTAGGAAGCTTTGGAGATTTTTCTTGGTATTAATTTTTTGCAAAAATTTCTACAAAAGCATTAAAAAGCCTTAAAATAAGAAAAGATTTTTAAATCTTTACAAAAATAGGCTCTGCTTCTGATGTCACCAAAAAAAAAAAAAAAAAAAAAGATATTAGAAAGCCTGGAATCTAAATCAGAAAAAGATATGGTTTCACTTAAATAAGGACAGATGGTTGTAGTGAGCACTGTTTTGTAAGAAAAGCTTTGCCAAAAAATAGTGATAAAATACTGTTTAGACTATGATAGTGGGTGGCTTTTTATTAATTCTGTGAAAGCATATCCTCATTTGAGAAATTACCAACAGACCATTAAAAATTAGAAGAATTGCATCAGTCTCAAAATCATTTGATGTAAACAGCTATATTCATTATTAACTCAGTAATATTATTTTGCATTAGAGTAACAAGGCTCGAACTGGGAAATGTCAAGAAGAAAGCAGAGATCTCATGAGCTGCATGAATATAGTGAATTGCAACAGAGAGGGGAATTGCAGCAGATAGTAGACAACAAAGAACAGGATAACTAAACACCAGAATAAACAATGTATTTGAAAGCAGAAGGAAAAAATCAGCTCTTACAAGTCAACAAACAATGCTGGAGTGAATTTTTATTAATTTCTGACTTTTGGTCTTACACTCTTAGTCAAGCTTAGGTAGTTTATACCTTCGCATATTTATTTTAAATTTTTTTCTAGACAAAAAAAATTACATGAGTAACAATTCTATATTAGTTAAATCTGTGAACTTATATGATCAATCTACAGGAGCCTAGTGATTTGAAAACTTTTAATCTTAGCAAATAGAGCTTCAGAGCCATCATCAGAATTATCAGAATTATCAGAATTATCATCTATTGAATTTGTCTCATTAAATCCCAAAAGCATACATACGCAACTGATAGTGCATTTCTTCCTATTCACTCACATTTCACTGTAAATCATTGAGGTTTTGCCTTATTCTAAATTGATGTTCAAGATTCACTTTTCTATCTTTTGCTCAACCAATCACCAGTATGCCATCCTGTTCCTCATTAATTAGCCCATAAATTCATCTTTAATTCAAATTCTTTGATATCTCTTTTCTTATTCTTCAGATGTTCCTTATTCCCTTGTCTCTTTTATGAGGATGGCTTTTCACCCAAAGTAAATTTTTGCAGTTCTGGGGTTTCTTTTGTAATTTTTAGGATAAAATTGAAAAGACTTCAGGTTTCAATGGGTTTTTTTTCTATTCTAATTTTAAGAACTCGGTTGTTTGTGCTGTATGCTGTGCTGCAATCTATAAGCAGCCCATACAGAGCTCCCTGAAAAATTTACTGTTCAGAGATGTTGACAGATTTTTAGTTCATTTCTCTGCAATGCACACAAGAGGAAAACCAAGTCTGCTGCTGCTCTGCTGTGGAGTCCCAACACTGGATCCTATTAGCTGACATCAACAATCAGGAGTCTAAGAGGTAGGAAGCCTGCATCCATTCAATCTCCCAAGAAGACCTCAAAGCCACTTAATAACTATTCCAGATGGTTTTCCTCCTCTGCAATGCTCTTTATTTCAATTTAGGTGACAATATAACTACAATTCAAATTAAACCAAATTCAGCTGTAACCCAACCCTGATCTCCCACTCTATGTGATTTGAAGAGACTTGCTGTAGGTGGCTCATGTGGAGAGCATGTACAGCCTTGGACTTTGTGTCTCTGAGGTGGTTTAAAAAAATGGCTGAGAATTAAACTCCAAATAAGCTGCTCTTCCTTTCCCCCAGCCTCCCCTTCAGAGAGGCAAACCCTGTGCACTGAGAAAATAATTTACTGAAAGCAAACAGCAGTGGAATGAGAAACGGACAGCAACAGCAACAATATTAATGACAAAAGTATACAAAAGAGAAGGTGCTTTACACAAAAAAGTCGTTCACCACCTCAGCTCTGTCTGGCTACTAAGATAAAGACAAAAAGGTGGATGGTCCCCCCAGCTTCTCTGCCCTTGAGTCTGAGACAAAGAAGAAGAGTGATGAACACCCAAAAGGTAATTGTCTGAGCTGCATTGCCCGCTTTCCAGACCCGCCGGGCTCGGCTGTGGTTGGCAGGACTTGGCTGGCTCACCTCCACCACTCCACTCCCTCCAGTCTCTTCCCACCACAGTGCTGCAGCACACACACACACACACACACACACACACACACACACACACACACACCACTGGGTTCAACTGCGTTTGCCGCAGGAGTTGAGTTATTCCTGAGGACAGCAAGGGATGGCAGCAGTGGGAGAGGTTCACACCATTGGTCCCAGCAAGGTGCCCAAGAGAGAAATGGAACAAAAAGGCTCCTCTTCCAGGGTGCATTCACCTTTCCTTCACCCCGAAGCCATGCCACCAGGGATGATTTCAGGGGTATAGAGTAGCAACCTATACCCACTACCCCATGGATACAGGCTCTGCCCCCACTTGGCGCTCACCAGCAAAACTAGGACACTCACCTCCCAGGTCACTTCTACCCAAGAGAAGCAGGCAATCAAGCTGCTTTTTTGAGGAAACGGGCTCAGGTTGCACAAGGGCACATTTAGATTGGATGTCAGTAAAAAAAAATTCTCCGCTGTAAGGTCTGCCAAGCACTGAAACAGGCTGTCCAGAGAAGTGTCGGAATCACCATCACAGGAAATGTTTAAAAAGTGTGTAGATGCAGTGCTCAGGGACATGGTTCAGTGGTGGACCTGGCAATGTTAGGTTAATTGTTGGACTCTATTAGAGGTCTTTTCCAACCTTAATGATTCTAAGATTCTATAAATATACTAAGAAAAGACAAGGATATCTAAACAGCAACATTTCACCTTCCCACCCAGATAGTGGCTGCAATTTTGTGTCAGAGAGAGAGAAGTATTCCAGGCAGGATTACATCATCCTGTGGAAATGAGATGACCAGGAATGGGTCCAAAACATCTGTCTATCCTCAACAGCATCCCCAAGGTCATAAAAGAGTTCAGTAACTGCAGCAGGGCAATAGGCAGGATATGCGTTGTCTGGCACACAGCACATATTGCTGCTTGCCTTGCAAGGACACTCGGTCATACTCCAAGTCTCTGCTAAACATCAAAAGAGTTTCTTACACAGCAAAGATTGGACTGGCTGAGTAGCTGATACCAACTTAAAGAACCTAGGTGGCTTCAGTACCACCAATGCAACTTTATTTCATTGTGAACATCTTTATATCAGTGTACATTTCATTTTTAAGTGCTTAGTTAAAATATTCCTGGCAGATACCTGTTAAAACAATCTTTAAAAGCCTGTAACAATATAGACAAGAATTACACAACCTTTTTAGGCAATCTGTCTTGGTATTTCACTATTCTTAGAAAGTTTTTCCAAATGTCTAGCCTAAGTCTCTTTTGCTGTATTGTAAGGCAATTATTTTTAACACAATAATTTTGTTCCACTGCTAATATATTCCCTTTCCCCCTTCATTGTGCAATAGCTTTTTTAGTATTCAATATACTCTGTTATCATATATCCAGATCAATCTTTCCTCCTCTAGACCAATCAACAACAATACTCACATTTTTCCTCATCCATTATATTTTCTGATCTCCACCTATGCTCGCTGATCCTCTCTTTAAGACCAATATAAACCTATATTAAAATATAGTCCCTAACACCAATATATACCTCTCTTAAAATAAAGTCCTTCAACTGGAGACAGTGTTCCAGCTAAAGTGACACTAATGAGCAGATGAGCAGAAGAATTTCTTCAGATGTCTTAGAAAAGACATTAATTATTATAGTGTCTGGTGGGATTCAGTTTGTCTCACTATATGCAGTGATGTTGCTGTGTCATGTCCAGCTGTGATCCACTACAACCTTGGGATCCTTCTCCGCAGAACCACAAGGCAACCAGTTGTTTCATATCTTGCATTTATGTAGCAGACATTCCTGGCTAAATATAGAGCTCTTTGCTTATTCTTACTGAATCACATCTTATTTTTCTTGTATCTCCTCTCCAATTTGTCAGGGTCCTGGCTAAATACTGATCTTGTCCTCTGTTGCATTTTTCCAGCTTGGTATTGCCTGCAAATGTAATAAGGATATTCTTTCTTCTATAGTTCATGTCATCAATGAAAATGCTAACTTATGCCAGAAATACTGCATAGTCCTGGACACAGGACTAGAAATTCCTTCTTTGTTTGATTGGATTGGCAGTCAGCTTCTTCTGCCTTCTGTCTAGGATAAAGCACCAGAATAAAATAAGCTAAATATTGCATGTATTGACTACAGAATTAGCACTAAACCATACAAAATCTCCTAGGCAGGATTTTTGTTTTACACTTGCCTAGCCCTGGAACTATGTCTCAGCACTGATGGCCCTGAATTAAAACCTTTACCTTTCTCAAACCCATTATCAAGTTTTGCACACCAAACCAGCTGGATGTCTTTTCCATTCCTGAGATATGAATGCCTGCGTAGCTGTTTTGGATATCTAGACCAGACACTGAGTTTTGTTTGTCTGTATTTCAAGGAAATATTTTCACTTCTTCCTTTTTCACAGAGGCATACTTCTACATGTCTAAACCTCCAGGTAAATAGTTGTGGATTTTTATATATCAGCTTTTCTACAGCTATGTTAATTTTGCCACACAAGTTCACAGGTTCCTTCAAATTGTGGCCCAACAGATCAAACTACCTGTCAAAATTAATCAAAGCAGACAAAGCTGCTTTACATTTGGTCTGCTTTTCTTGTCTAAAATAAAACACCATCTATTCAGATATTACAACCCACTATATAATTGCAAAAGTATTTTGTATTTTCTATTTAAAGAATCCAGGGCCAAAAGAATTCCAGAAGGACTTTCAGGAAGGAGTGAATTCCAGTTTTCTAAGAATAGATCTCAGAAAGCTCAGGTAAAAATATTTGACATAGACCATCTCACCAGATATATATATGCTTTCTCTACTGCATAAATTTCCAATCTTTATATTTTTTCCAGTAATTTGAAGTGAATGTATGTGTATGTATAAATATATAAAAGGCTTCTGTCTTTTGTTTAAATAATGCCCACCAATTTTACTGACACTGTGGGTCTTGTGTGTGCTTCTCTCTGGCATCTAGATCAATATAAGCTTTCCTCCTTGAATTAGCTGAAATTTCATGACATTATTTTCATTTATATATTTCACAGCAGCCAAAACCTTTCCTCATCTTAGTCCTTCCTCACTACTTCTTCTCCCATTCTGTCAATGAGTCATAATTTGATCCAAGCAATAAATACTTTTTCTCCCAATACTACAATAAATTTGTTATTTTTCATTTGCTATTCCCAACCTGTTTAGCTGATAGTAGCAGTGACAATTCCAGTGTTGTGAGATGCTGGCGTTCATGTGAGGATTTATGCAGCTCTGAAAAACACATGCAGATGAAAAAGGTACATATAGGGAATGATGATTGGTGAAAAACTCAAAATGAGCCAGCAGTGTTAGCTCACAGCCCAGAAAGACAGCCAAATCCCGGGCTGCATCAAAAAGGACATTGTCAGCAGGTTGGAGGAGGTGATTTTGCCCCTTTACTCTCCTCTGGTGAGACCCCACCTGAAGTGCTGAGTCTGGTTCTGGGACCCCCAACAAAAGAAGGACATGGAACTGTTGGAGCAAGTCCGGAGGAGAGACATGAAATTGACAGGAAGGCTGGAGCACTTCCCTACAAAGTCAGGCTGGGAAAGTTTGGGCTGCATTTGAAGGGGACTATCAAGAAGCCCAAGAGGGACTCTTTGTCAGGAACTAGAGTGATATGGCAGCAGTGGGTAACAGGTAGACATTGAAAGAGGGTAAATTTAGGTTAGATATTACAAAGAAATTCTTAACTGTGAGGGTGGTGAGGCACTGGAACAGATTGACTGGGAAATTCTGAATGCCCCAGCCCTGAAAGTGTTCAAGGTCAGTGAATAAGGCCTTGAGAAACCTGGTAGAGTGGGAGGTGTCCCTGTGCATGGAAGGGGAGGTTGGGACTAGATGATCTTTAAGGTCACTTCCAATCCTTAACATTTTATCATTCTGTGATTCTTTATCAAACTACCAGAGGATAATCCCAAACCATAATCAGCAGCTCAGACTACAGAAAGAGCCTGCCTCATGATGAAACAGAATATTAAAATTTTCACCTGAAATTTTATGGCCCAGGAGACCAAATGTCCAAAATGTTCATCCTATTGAAAGAAGGACTTTACCAACATCTGATAAGCAAATAATATAAATGACTAGACATTCAGAACCTGGCTGTGGACCAAATCATGATAAGAATATTGAAGAGATATATAATATTCAGCAGACCATAAAAGTGTATCTAGTGTTCTCCCACCCATATGGGTCTGGTGCTGAAAGATTCAGAAAAGAAAGGAAACAACTAATGACTCTTTCCAGTGCTCACAACTTAACATGATAAGGGAATCACAATGAGTTGAACCACACAGGACTGCAAAGAAACCTGGAGGTGGCTGCAGATATTTTATTGGCCTTGAGCAGCATGAGCAAAAGTGAGGAAATGTCAGACAAGTGAGAATTGTTTCAGAAGAAAGTTTAAAATTGAGATGGCTGCCAAGTAATTTCCACAAGAGAGCAAAAGTGAAATTACTGGAGGGGGTTCATACAGGTGGGATAATCCCACAGGTGATAACTAGCACACAAAAAGGAAAATCCTTCTCTTGATTCAACTTTACATACCAGATGGAGAATTCTGAAACTAAGCCTGCTTTACTTTTACAAGAAAAAAGGATATCACATTCTGAAATGATACCTCTGTTACTTTTTGTGCAAATTCTCCAGCACCTAGAACAAGGTCCAAGATAGCTGTGATAGGCACACAGGCTGGATACCAGAAAAGAGGGGCTGATTTACATAAAGCACTTGGGGAACTCTGCACTTTAAATGGAGTGCACAATTTGAATTTAAATTCGAGGGAGTATTAGCTGCCAGACCCTACATTTCAAACTGAGAAATTCTCCAGTGGCTAAAACACAAGAACCAGGAATTGTCAGTCTTAAGCCCCTCTCATAGAACCATTAAGGCTGGAAAAGACCTCCAAGATCATTGAGTCCAGCCTTTGCATTTATTTCTAAAAAAGGGCACAGTTCATCAGAAAAGTCTGTAGAACAGCTAGAGAAGACTCTCCATCTCCCTTGCAAAAAGCATGTAGCTCTGCAGAAATAAACAAGAAGCAGAGGCACAAAGTGGAAATAGAGGAGTACTCTGTGATGAGAATATTCTCTAGGAATTCTAAAGTTTTTATGGCATGATCTTTGCATCAGAGTCAGTAAATAAAAGTCAGTAAATAAAAAGACCAGAAGAGTATCACTTTGCAAAGTTTTACTGTACTTAAGGCACGTGCTAAACCCTTTTGCTTTAGTATACAGCAGAGCAGAAGCATTAATTAACACAAATACTGGCACAGCTGCTCCTCTTTCTTATATCTTTGACTTGTCAACATCCAGAAAATTCAAAGGGAAACTCTAGGTTGGTTCCTTGCAGATTTTTTTCTCTGTAATAAATTATATTTTGCTGCTAGCAGAAAATATCTGTGCCAAGTGGAACAGGGTTGTGAAATAGCAGGAAGTCAGCAGAAAGACAATTAAGCTATTGTGATTATATGGAAGTGTTCTATATAAATAAAGTATGGCCTACCCATAGGCATTTTTTTTGTGAAACGTGTTGCATTTTTGTTTTTTGTTTACAGTATTATGACTGATTTCAATTAATGTTGACAACATGAAGACAATTTATTCAGGCTTATATGGAGTTTTGTTCTGGCTGCCAACTTCTCTTTTCTTTTAAAAAAAATTACCTTGAAGTGCACTCCCTAATACTTTCCTTTAGAGACCTACAAAAGCAAAAAGATATACTGATTTTTTTAAGAGTATTGCAACTCTTAAAGATATCTTTAAACAAGGTATTTTTCTGAGTGAGTTCCTGCCATACTGGTGGTTTTTGACTTTGGCTAGTATCTTTTCCAGGTTTAAATACACTTTGACTAACTGCAGTAAGAGATTGATAAGTAAAAAATCCAGCAGGGTTGACTTTGCATGGCTCACAGCTTAGAGTTACTATCAAAAAAAAATTGATCTATTCCAGGTCAAATGCACTCCACAGGTGTTAGTTTAAATAGAAAAATCCAAAACCAGCACCAAAAGAAATTAACAAAAGACCAAAACAACAAAAAATCAAACCCAAATCAGGGGGGTTTATGTTATACTAGTGTATTTTCATCCACTACTTTTACATGAATTCAGGTTTACCCAGGTGCACTAAATTTCACTAAAAAAAGTTTGATTTTCGTCATATTGGTAATGATACCCAGAACATCATCACTAATGAGAATATCAGCAGAAATCAACCTCTGATCTAACTGCTTGAGAACGCCACTGTGATATCTGTCCTGCCTAATTTTTCCCCAGACAACATAACTCCTTGAGGATTCTCTGAAGATGCTTCTTTACAAACTCTGGCTCAGTGCCCATAATCATCCTGGTGGGACTGTACTGTGTGTGTTAATGAAGTCCAGAGTGTTTGTGTTGACAGCTGGAAGGGAGTGTCTGGAATGTTTGTTATCATGTCAAAGATGCTTTTGGATTAGTTCCACATAAATCCATGGGGCTTTAAAGCCCCTTTCCCTGTGGCCTTCATCCTTTCTTTCTAAATATATTCTATTACTCAATATACGGTTTCTTCTTAAATATAGATATTTTAATTAATTTATTTCCTAAACCATTTGCTAAAGTGTGTATTAAGCACAAATGCAGATATTTCTCATATTTGATAACATCCTAAGAATTTGGTGATAGCATTCATACTTCTCATGAGTAAATTCTTACTGTAAAGGCAAAGATTGTAGGGAATTATTCTATCATAGCTAAAAGAGGTTTCATTTAAGTCCTGCAAAAAGTAATAGGAACCACTACAGTTGCAGAAGATTTCATTAGGTTTGAAACAATATATTTGAGATCATGAGAAGTAAAGAAAAGCTCTCAACAGAACTTCATAAGACTTGTAATAAAATCACAAGATTGGCAACAATCGGTCTATCTCATAAACTCCAGATAAATATGAACAGATGTCATTAATAATTAATGTTTTAAAGTTAATTTCTCAATGAATAATTTTGAGAATCAGAATTAGACACATGCCCCTTGAAATCTAATTAATTTTGGAAACAACTCAAAAATACTTTAAAGTATTTTCCCCTCTGAGGTTTTTCCAATTATGCTTTCATGTTCAGTAATACTTTGTTTTTTTAATATAGACACCTTATTACAATATGAAATATTCACTTTATCAATAATAAAGGAGAAAGGTTCTTCTAAAGAGCAAACTGTGAAGCTGAGTGTAAACAGAGTCCTATCTAATATACAGTGGGAAATTATCTAAAAATAAGGGAAATAAAATTTGCCCTAAACACAGCAATTTTAAGTGGAACTCAGAGAGGTGGTTAAAAATACAGAACTTTTTAAGAAAGAGAAGCTAAAGATATAATAAAGAATTTAAATAGAAGAGAATCAGAAGAAATCAGGAATACACTACAGAAGCCACTGGAGCAATTTTCTGAAGCTTGTTGTGCTATTGAGGTTTTCCTCACTGGGATCTGGAGGGCATTCATTTTTAGGAACAGGCAATAATCCAAAGACAAGCTATTGTAGCATTATGTAATGTCAAAAGTTGGGAATATTCATTGATTTAGTTGTCCCAGCAGCTCAATCGTCCTAAGTACAATGTTATAACATAAAAAAATGCTCTCACTATTTTCCAATGCTTACCTGTTTCATATGTTTCTAATAGTTTTTTTCCCATTGTGGTGCTTGTGCAAAAGCAAGGAACTACTCAACTAGAAATAATCATAATTTTAAATTTCATAAAAATATGAATTAAAAATATGTAGCTGAATGCCAGCTTCTTATGGGGATAAAAGGGTTATCTTGGGTCAATAAATAAAATCAAAGAGTAGAAAAAACAGTAAGATTTAATTTCTTCCAATATTTCTCTGATAGATCAGACCACCATGGGATCTGTCCTCAATTAGGCTGAATTTTATCAGACAAATGACTAACAAATTAAAAAAAAAAGAACATGCCCATTCACTGGGGAACCTCTGAAACCTGAAAGAAACATTCACAGGAACTACATAAAATAAGTCTTAACTGCAGAGTTTCAGTCAGCATTAAATGAAACAAATGAAATTTAGGGAAGACTGTCTATTCAGTAGAGCACTTATATACCTGAGGTATCCCTAACACTATAGTTTCTAGCCTTATCTAGTTATCATGTATCATTGTTAACTTTTGCAATTATTTAAATTCCCTCACCAACAAGAATTTTCAGAACAGAAGATCATTAATTCAGTTGTGTCTCTTGTGCTGTCCCATATGTGAGGTGTGTTCACAGCACATTTCTCTGAGATCAGCTGAAAAACCCATGAAACATTTCCACCTTTCAGGCAGCGTGGAGAGCTGATCTTCTCACAAGACTTATATTTTAGATCTGTGATCTACTTTGTCTGAACTGCTGGAAAGCGCTCACTTTCCATACCTCTTGTTGGTGCTGGAGCCATGGACAGTTGAAACCACAGTGGCAATGGATGCTTGACTTAACGTTGTAGTGACTCAGGAGCTTTGCTGGAAAGGTGGAGAATTGTGGTTCCAGTCATTGTTCTCTTCAGTGCTCCTGGGTTTTTTCCAGAGATGATCTGAAGCAAAGTGCACAAACAGTTCTGGGCACGTGGCCCGGGAATGGAGCTTTTCCAAAAGCAGAATTCTCTAAACCCTATGACACAGAGCCAGTCTGTTCTCCCGAAGCACTCCTGTCTGTAGCATAGCCCAGCATCACCCAGAGAGGATAACTTGCTACACAAAATGTTGGGTGATCAATACATTTCTTGGCCTGGAAGACAGGTCTCCTGCTTTCCGGACAAATACTTTGTCAGACCAGTAACTAAAAATTCTTAATTACATACTACAATCTGATCACCTAAATTCTGTAAGTAGTCTTACACTTTGAAGTACAGTTTGCTAGGTTGTCAAAGTTCATGCGAAATGTGAGTTTTGGGTACACCTATTTAGAGATTTGGGAGGGTTACTGACGTGGCATACTAAAACACAAGAGGCTAATTTCTTCATGTGTAGGAATTATGTCCCTCATTCATGGCAGGCAGTAGAAGAAAAAATACCACACCTACGGACACTACTTGTTTCAGGAATTTCTGCATATCACTGTAAACTAATTATAAATTTCATGCCATAACAATATCACCTTGCAAAACCACACGTTCCATTTTCAGTAGGTTTCTGTCAAAAAAAAAAGTTCATTCAGAAATGTAACAATAAAATCATACTCAAGAAAGCAGAATAACCACTGGAAAAAATGAAAATTAATGTTTTTTGGAATCCATGTCAGCTATAGAAGGTGTTATCTAGCTAGTTTTTACCATACTTCAAATGCACATTCATGTGTCATGGTGAACAAAGCAACTGCACAGGTTCATCTCTGCCATGAACTATGTCACCATTCATTACTGTACATCTCTCAAGACAAAAAAATTTTAAATAGTTATGTTACTTGATAATGTTAGCCAGACTTTTCCTTTTCAACCATCTCTCTCGTACTCCATTTCCCATTTGCACACAGCAAGTCTCTGACTCTAGGGGAATCCTTTGCGTCTGTGGTTATGTGGATGCCACATCTAAGTGAAAGAAACATATAAAAAATTTCCTGGATCCATAACAACAATCCTCTTATGAGAATGTCTGGAAATGGTAATTAAGAATAGGCCAGAAAAGAATCTTTCATCGTAACAAGTTTGAATTTCACTGTTTCAAATAAAAAAGTCTGCTGGAGACTACAATCACATCCTTCCAGTAACACTAAAAGAAAGAACCATTAAATGCTCCTTGTTGAGAAAATAATGAAGGATATAATGAAAGCCATGGCCCAAAGTAAACTGAAGGAAAACACAGGGTCCAGGAATTAATTAGTGAAGCTATTTGTATTCATTTGTCAGAAGGAGCTGACAAGCTGCCAGTGGACAAAAGAAACTGAGGAGGCTTCAGAACAATCAATGATTGTGTGAACTTGAAAGAAAATAAGACAGAGCAGGACAAGGAGTTTCCTTGGTAAAGCACTTAAGCTGAGAAAGCAAAACAAAGGAATTCTCCTAGGTATCTTAGTCTTACTGAGTTCTAGACAACAGAATTTTCTGTATGGATTTGGCAAGGTATCAGATGAAAGAAACAAATAATCCTAATGTAAATTTATGCCCCATATTGCCCAGTTCCTTGAGCCAAGTAAATGACATGGTAATGTAGTTCTTCTGAGGATTTATATTGCATTCCCTCTCCTGATCCCTTACCCCAGTGTGATTGTCCAGTCTCCCAGTAATTTTCTGACAAGAGTGCAGCTCATGCATGGGTTCTTCTGTTGTTGTTCCACAGCTGAAGAAAAAAGTGGAGTCACAACACCCTTCCAATCTTCTCTGCTTCAGCTGGATAGTCCTTTAAAGACTGTTGTGTCTTTAATTTACCCAATTATATCTATAAAATAGCTGGTCCAAAATGCACATTGATTAAACAGAAACACTGCAAATTATATAGAAAATGTTACAGAGGAGAATTTGGGAGAGAGGATGAGAGCGATTGTGGCAAGAATAGAACTCTCTGCATTCCAGTCATCAACATCATTAGCAGACTTATTACTTGACTCTTTGATACTGTACTTATTTCCATACTTGACTGTATGATTCTTTCTATAATAAAATTAAAAAATAGATTCTGCAGAAGCATAAACCCTTGCATGCAAAATGCAGAATAAATTTTTTTTAATTGAAGTTAATTTCAGGAAATGTATAAGTTTTTTGTAAAATTCAACTTCAGAGTTGGTTCTGCTGAATTGTGGCTCATAATGCCATTTCTATTTCTCAATGTTACTGTCACAATTATTAAATTGAGGAATTTGGTCTGTAGGCCTGTACAAATAGGAGTACTGTAGTGCATTACAGCGATGGAAGATAGGAAGGTCTGTGGAAGAAAATAAACATTTCAGATGGCATTTTGGCTGGTAGTGATGTGCCCATGGTATAATGATCACATTTACTACTTCACTGGCAATTAAAAATTCCTGATCAAAGATAAGCCCACATCACAAAAAATGTGATTGTTTTCATCTTATATGATAGACAGTTGATTTTATTAAGCTGTTTGTGCTTTTCACCCAACAACAAATTAAACAGAATTTAGTTTTAATAATTATACGTTCCTGCAGATCACTCATCTTGGTATGCTGCAAAAATTATTCCTTGAAGGTAAGATAATTAAATTCACGGCTCAGCAAGCATTCAGGCAATATTTTCTTCCAGCATGTTCTTACTTGTGGTCAGGAGGAAACCCATCAAAATTAAATTTGAAGATTTATGTGCTGATTACACTTTCAGCCAAAGTAGTGGATTTATGAATCCTCTTTCTCTATACAAAAGGAACTTTTCTCCATTCAAATGAAAGAACTTGTGATCAAATCTCAATTGACACTTTTGGGATGTTGGCAGACACAAGACAGACTATGGAGACTTTGGACCTGGTTAACATAAGAGATTTGATAACAGGATGCCATGGCAAAAGCAAAGTGAACTTTGAAAATCAGACCTAGATTGCAAGAATCAATCAGACAGGTTGACTGGAAAAAGAAAATCTCATTAATCTCTGCAAGCAAGAGGTGCTGTTATATGCATAAGTTTGTGTATGTGATTTTAACCTATAACCATTGATTTTAACCATTGGAGTATACATTACTAGTCTCCCTGAAATAGTATATAAGTGTTTGTGTCCCACAAAGAAACCAGATTCTGATCACCAAGTCAGTCTCCCCATCTCTCTCCATCGCCAACAGATACAAATTCTTTGAACTTTTTACCATACCATGAACTTCCCCTAAGTTTTGGACACAAGTAAAAGTTTTTGTTGTTGAGCTGAATTTGCTGTTGAAATCAGTTTATTTCATTATTTAATTAGATACAGTTCAACAAATATTTTATGGTTGTTTTTTGGTTGGTTGGTGTTTTTTTTTTAATCTCTGCCTATCTGATGAAATTCTAAATCATCGTAGCAGCCAAAATTGAAAAACACCTTTCCTGGGGTACCACTGCTTTTCTTCAGACACCCTCATATGTAACTAAGTGATTATCTCTAAGACAAATATGATAAATCAGTCTCCATGTATTGAAAGTAAGAGTACAGCGAATTTGTTCTTTTCCTTATTGTCTATGGTTCAATTCCCCATGAGGCAAAGACATGTATGTCATTGAAAAATTTAATATCTCTCGCTGGAACTTTCATTCTCAATGACAGACTATTCAAGCAGGATCCAGCTGTGCCATATGAGCATTGAAAGCCATTTCAGACCTCCAGAAGTGTCATATTAGATTTGGCAACCAGTTCCACTGCAGACTGGCACAAGCCTCTCCTCTACCCCTCTGTTGTCAATTCCAGCTCCATCTCCCTTACAGCAGCAAGGTGGCAAGAAAGTTGGCTACAATATACAGAGCTATAACAAGGCATCCAGTCTGCCTTACCTGATAATCTAATTTATGTTTTCATCTAGACAGTAAATACCTATATTTCGTGTTCAAGCAGTGGAGGCAGACAGACCTCTTGAGGGAGGGTACTACTGCTGTATATCCCACCATAAGCACCTAAGTTACAGGGGTTGCACTCTAAACTTAGTTTATAAAATGAGACTATTGTTTCACTTCAGGAAACTGAGAAGTAGAGGCAGGCAGCAATATGTTCTGGATAAAAATGTCAGAAATTCAAAACATTTATGTGAAAACCAGAAGTTGTTGTCTTTATCTCACTTGGGGGAATATGTCCTTCAGAAGTGATCTCAGACTGTTAAAGATGTTATGAAGGATAGAATGAATCAAAGGTGAGCTGCTGCTGCAGGCATTTGAGGGATAAATTTCCCAAAAATTTCACAAAGCATGAGGGAGAAGAGCATATCCAATATTTATTTAATTCTCATTCTAGCCCCATGAGTATCAAGTGAAGTATTTAAACAACACAGAGAAGTAAAATGTGTTTATGTGTATACATATAATACAGAATTTTACTTTGATATTGTGGTTGCATGTCACCTTTAATTTTTGCCATTTATTCAGAATTCAGCTATGGCACTGAGTGACATGAGAGGGTATCACAAAATTCCTACACCCTAATTTTATCATTCCATAGCATTGCCTTTTAATCTGTTCTATTTCCACAAACTGAGAGAGTAAGCACCCAAGAAAAAATAGCCTCATTGATTAAGGTGTATTATTTCCACCAGCAAGTACCCAAAAATCAGTCCTTAATTGAAATAACAGTCATAAATATTTTTAAATAACCTTCCAAAAAATCCATGCTGTGTGAAATATGAATATACTAGAACCTAAACACATGGCTCTGAACCCAGACATCCAGATTTAGAAAAGTACTTGTTTCTCTTTTCTGGCCAAGACTCTAATGCCTCTTTAGTGCAAACAATTTTTAAAATGTATTCTACATTTTTAAGTGGAAAAGCATAATGCTTCTTCCCCCTGTTCCCAAGCTATTCCATATCCAATGAACAGTTCATTTTTCTTAAAAGACTGCTTAAAATTCAAAAAAGTACAAATCCTAATTTTATAGTGAAAAAAACCCCAAGCCTTATATGTCAAAATAGTCTTCCTATTAACAGTTCTAAGATCATTGCTACTGACTAAATGGTCATGATTTTTTTTACAATGTGATGCATTTTTCCTAGAAAAGATCAGTGATCAAAAAGTATTATATTGCCCCATACATACTGACATACTGACTCATTGTCAAAAGCTTGGTATTTGTTTCAAGCCTATGACACATAATTTAGAAAACATCTTCATTCAGAGATACTCATGCATTTTACAGAGCCTATCTGGCATTATATCGCACTGTGCCTCAGATTTTTATCTAATAAAACTCATAGGTACCATCATTATCATTTAACCAGTGGGTAGCTGAGACAAACAAAATTTCAGTGTGATTTACCCGGGGTGCCACAAACAGCCCTTGGGCCCAGCACAGCTCTGAATTGTGCTCCAACAATTTCTCAGGGACATTGCTCTTCTGTCCCCTGCCTGAACAAATGAAAATGATCTTGTCATTTTCAACTGGTAGAAATTTACACATACAGACATATTTTTGGATTTATTTTGTGAGGATGTGCTTTGCTGCTTGGATTATTTCTCAGTGATCAGAGAGTGCCTTTACAGAGAGCAGATTCTGTATTTCACTTACTGCTCCCAGCACTAAGTTTTGAAGAAGTTTGCTGAACTCATGCATAAAATTTCAAATATAAAATCATACTATAAGAAACAAATAGGTCACAAGAAAAGGACAGATTAAAAAAAAAAATCCAGAAGTGCTGAGTTTATGCAGAGCTGGGTTATATTCAAATATACACTTTTCCCAGGGGTCAAGATTTTATTCCATAAATGATTGCAATTGCATCCTTGATTTCTTATATCCTTGAAAGGGTAATGGAAAGAAAGCTATTAAATATAGTAGCTTTTCTGATAAAAATGTCTAAAAAGATGTAATAACTATAGAGCTGACCGGGAAAATATTTAGGAGACAGTAGAACTCACTTTAAACTAATTAACTACTGCCACACAAGCAGTATTGTGGACTCAACCACAAATTAAGTCTAATGAATATAATTTTTTTTATAGTTTTTTATTGAAGATGTGTCAATTTCTTTCTTTTTTTTTAATTATTGAATATAGGTTTCTTTTGCATTTGGAAAAATAGCTCATGTGTGTTCAAAATTCACTTTTGACAAAATACTTTATGACAATCAGAAAAAAATATGGTGCTATCTTGTTCTCTCTTCAAAAGATACTTTATTTTTGTGGTTGCAATTATTCTACTCCTTATTTAGCTTATTTTCCAGTGATGGACTCTTGGCAATGCTCTATTTCACTGTAGGCTCCATTTTTGTGGTGGCTGTAATTGGTACAGACACTTGGCATCTTTCCAGATCAATGTGGTTAGAGAAGCAGCCCTAAGAATGGGCTAAGAATCCAGAAAAGTTAAAAATAATAATTAATTTTTCTGATAATAAAAACCCTATGTGTGAAAAGGGGAAAAAAACTCCAAAACCACCAAGCCCAAGTTACAGAACAAACAGAAGTAGATGCCTTGTTTGATAAGTCCTATCCATCTGCTGGACCCACAGAATTCTCAGTGACTGTATCAGACAGCTATGGGTGCTCCAAAACTGCACTCATCATCCAATTTATCCATTTCCTGTGCTCCATTTGAGCTGCAAGATCCCTCCAGGGCATGTGGGACCCTGCAAGCCCAGATGTGTGAAGCCAGGCAGGCTTTATGAGGTGTGCACTAGATACCTGCAAGGCAGTCATGAGTCAGAAGACAGAGATTTATTGATATGAGAAATCCCAAGGTGTCTTACTCTGGCACAGACCTTGCCAAAGGCTGTAAGAGCCCTTCCATATCTAACTGCTGTCTGCACATTTCCTGGGATTTCTAAATGCATTTTGGCATGACTCTCAATTGGCCAACTCTGAGTTCTTCAATTGGAAGACAGACCAGTGCAAAAGGCATCAAAGCAGTGAATTCTATAAATTACTCCCTGCCCAATTCCCAGTGGAGTGTAAGAAATGAGAGCTGAAATGCAGTGTCAAGACAGGAAACTGTCACTCTAGGAAATTACCAAATTGGTAGCCCATGAGAAAGATACAGGAAATTCCTAACAGAGCAATAATTCAATCTCATGTTTCATATATGTGAGAATCTTCAAAAGTGGGATAACTGCTGCTCTGAATAGACTGGCTTCTGCAGGGAACCAAAATACACTAATCATTAGTAAGAATGAAACCATGACATTTTTGCTTTCTGGTGAAAAAGCAAAGATGGGTCAGTACTGATGTAGTTGATGTTGATATGTGAGTGCAGTAAATGAATTGCAGCTGGAAGCCTCATTGTTAATATTTACTAGTCTGTGCCAGGAAAATAAAATACCATTTATTCCTAAATATCCCTATACATTTTCAGTGCAAATGGTACAGGGCTTCCACTTTATAATCTCCTCAGCCACTCTCTGCACATCATGCCATCACCATTGAAAGGTAAGGCAGGATCCTGGCTGGAAGTGTGGTCCCTTAGCTGCCCCAGCCTGGCAGATTTGGGAATTGCTTGAGCGTAGCTTTCAATGCCAGCAATTCTCATCTGTGGGCAGACACAATCATGGATTTTGGGGTGCCAGTCCCTTCCAGGGCATCTCAGCCATTCTGTTTCATTGACATTCCCTGTTAGGTTTGGCACTGCACATCTGCAGAAAATCTGGCCAAGGCTTCTGGATGGCTCACTATGACCTGGTGCTGCCTATTCACTAGCTTCTAATCTTCTAAATGCCTGAGCCTAGAAACAAAAACAATGATGACTACTATGTAGTTCTTTGGGGGTTTTCCAGCTTCTCCCTTCTTGAAGAAATACATCACAAGATCTTTTCTGCAGCCTTGTGTAACTTCAGCCTCTTTTCACAATTTATCAAAGAAAATAACTAATACCTCCACAGTCGTGGGTCTCACCTGGGGAAGGAATGCAAATATGGAAACTCCTAAAGTGATAAGAAACATTCAGCATAGATTTATCATTAAAAAAATGTCATTATAAATAATTCCTCAGACTAAGCACACCATCTGCTTTTCTGTGCCCCGCCAACTTTCATAGCTCTGATGGGAGAGGCTGCCAAAACAAATCTTGGCAGGTCTCACTGATACCTGGTAGAGTTCTAGCCAACAGAGTTTGTCAGCTCAATCAAATTTCTTTCTTTGACAGCAAAAGTGGCTTATAGGCAGGACGTGGTACATATGATATGTCTGGCTTTAATAAGCTTGTGATAGTGCCTCACATGACATCCTCATACACAAACAGTGGAAATAAGTCTGGGGTGTTTGTTCATGAGCAACACTTAGGGTCATGACTGTCACTAGACAACAAGCTCAAGATAAGAATGCAGCTGTTTATGAAAGCATTTTGGTTGCACAAAATTATTGGTCTGTAATTAGTCCCTCACGACCAGAATAACTTTGCACATCACTTGACAAAACAAAGTCAGTATAGAATAGGTAAATAAGTAATTGAAATCTACATTGAAAGAGTAGTTACCAAGGGCTCACTAGCAAACCAAGAACAATAAGCAAGAGTGTTTTAAAACAGGTTTTACTTATCTAAGTAAATTCTTGTCATTATACAAAATATTATCATTTATTACATGAATGCAATTATTGTGTATCATATTGTGTATTGTTATAAATAATATGCAGTATATACCTTAGTGACTTAAATAACAAGATAATTCATTCATGAGCAATACAGTTGCAAATTAAGTACATAAGGATCATTAACAAGTGCCATACATAAGACAGATGAGGTAATAATGCATCTCTAGGCTTTGAATCTTTGCATTCAAAATTTTCATCCAATTACCTTTTGCATGCATTGTAGCAATCTTCCAAAAAGTGGCAAACACTACACTAGCTTGAATCAGCAGCCCCTTAGCCAAATTTATTTATACCTTAAAATCTAAATCAAGTTACGATAAGTAAAGGCACTTAAAAAAAAAAAAAGGAAAAAATAGAGGATGGATTTTCTCTCATCGTTTTCTTTTGAGAAGAAGAAAATGGCATACTGACAAACAGCCACCGTGTAGAATATCTCTAAATTGTAGTGAACATATTTATTCCTTTTTCATGTGTATATTTCACTAAATGAACTTCATGCCTTTGACTTTCTCAATGTAGGAATTAAGCACTCAAGCAAGGAGACAGATGGAGATTAGCTTTAATTATTAAAAAAATCAGCTTTATTTTCCTAGAGATTATCAGTCTTTTCCATGGAATTCATAACTCAACTAAGGCATTGTTCACCTGGCGGATGTTTTTTACTTCCTCAGGTCCCTTCTTTCAGTAGTCTTTGGATATCTGCCACAAATGCTCTTTCATGGGAGCACGATCTGGCACTGCTTTCTCATCTTCATATCAATTTTCTTCAAGCAGAGGTGCTTACCCAAGTCCCATTAATGCCATCATTCCACCTGTGAGCCATCAGCAAACAATGAGACAATTCAGAAAAAGAGCAGGATCTGGACACCTGACTGTGTTAAACATTTCCACTTACCTAGCAGGCAAGTCACAACAATTCATTGATGAACACACAGCTTGGGTTTCATTTAGTGATAAGTGATGGCTACATTACCTATATTCTTGCATTTCTTATATCAGTAGCATCATAAGATGAACAGGACACCAAAAAATGAACAAGATAGTGGCAGAAATTAGGCCCAGGTTTTGAGATCTGTAGAATAAATACTCCATTTTCCTAATCTGTGATGTCCTTTTAATTGTACCAGAAAAATTTTTGCTCAAAAACACAGCTTGTCAGGAAAAACTTACCAGGAAAGGATTGTGTTCAACAAATACTTACCATAAAAATCAATTCACTGGAAAAGATAAAAAAATAGTGCTACATTGTACTTTCTGCTTTCAATCAGACAGTTTTTCACTATATTTTTTGACAGTCTGTTTGTATTACAAGACAAGGCCACAAATTATCCCAAATATCTCATAAATACCTGTTATTTTCTTAAAATAAAACACCCTCCACATATCAAATCCAATTTAAGTAAATTTGTTAATAAGGAACAAATATGAGTATGCCTTGTATGAGTGCAGGCATCCCTCTTTGAAAAGTATATCCAGGAAAGTAAATTTTAAAGCTTCTCTATTTATGGATATAGCTTTATAAACCATTGAAATGGTTGGCATGCCAAGAAAAGGTCAAAGCTACACGGCTAAGCAGAAAAACTAACAAGAGAGCTGCAGAGTTCATTAAAAGTCAATCCTGCCCTTGTACATGGGATCAGATATTTGCTTTCTTTTTGTTTTATTGAATGAGAAAATGCATTTCATATAACCATAACAATTATTTTTAAACATGATTTAAAGTACCAAGCACTTCCACATATGAGTCGATGCTAAATAAAGATGAGGCACAAAATAAAGCTGTTTCTGTTTTTCCTTCACGTGTTTCCTGTCTCCCCAGGCCTGTCCCTCCTCCTTTAGCAGTGCTGATGTTACCAGCCCCCAGGCAGAGGGAAGCAATCCTTGGCAAACAGTATCTAGATCAAATTCTTCCCTTGATTTTATATTCTGGCAGCGGAAGAGTCTGGACTAGCTTCTTGTAGGAAAACAAGGTCTCTCAGGACCCTCTTTAGCATATGTTCTAGTGTTAAAGAGGTTACCATCTCTGTCAGAAAACAATGCAGTCAGGTCACAGCATTCATTCTGCCCTTTTTGTTTGGCTGTGGTACTAGTGACAAAAGGCATGAAAAAGTCAATTTAAGCAAAACTGCTGATATACACTGAGTGTGAGCTCTGACAAATAATATAGCCAACGCATCATTAAAGAGAGCTTCTGGGGAAAAAAAAAGGTAAAAAAAATCACCAAAGTCCACAAATCTGAGTTCTGAAAACAGAGAGCATAGAGCAAACATATTTTAAAGGCTTAGCATGGTAAGAACCCCCCCTTGATGAAGAAAGGACCCAGATGCAGAAGATAAAAGAATAGTTAGAATATTTCTCTGATAGGTTTGTTGTTTCTCGGTTTGCTTGGTTTTTTTATAGATAAATGATCAGGGACCTTATCTGTGGAAGAGAATACATCTTTGCACTATTCTAAATATTTTCCCAGGAATATTTCCACCATTTGGACTGATGATCATTCAACACATGTACACAGATAACTTGGCATATACCATCAACATGCCTGGGAATTGATAGAATGCTGTCTGGTTTAGGCAGAGCTACATGAGTTTGAATAATCTGCAGAGTAAGCTTAAGGGTATGCAGTTATGCTTCTCCTGTTTCTTCTTGTCTATACAAAATTTTAGACTGCTCTGAAACCTCTGGAACACCTCCTATATGTTGCCCAACACAGCTGTTATTTACTGGATGCTCTTTATCCAGACAGGCTTACTAAAAATCCCACAGCTAGTAGCTGAAGGTGTCTCTACTAATTGTGGTGAGGTAGAGGAGATGAATTTTAGAGGTCCCTTCCAATCCAAACTATTCTATGATTCTGTTCCTCCAAGTTTACACCCAAGAGAAGAAGCATTTTTACAAGAGAAGATGGCCAGAATGGAAAATGCCAGTCCAGAGAGTGACAGCTTCCAGAACAACCAAGCATCTTTTAAGACAAAACTATTTTGAACATTGATTATCTTGCTCTTCCTGCCTTCTCAATATCAAAGTTTTATTTATCTGAAAAAGAGAGAGAGGAGAGAGAGAGCAAAATCTTCAGTGTACTTTTTTATATTTGTGGTCATGCACATACTTTTCCTTCTGGTGAGGGAATTCCTTGTACAATCACATAGTCATAGAATGGGCTGGAAGGGACCTTAAAGATCATCAAGCTCCAACCCCCCTGCCATGGGCAGGGAGACCTTCCATTAAACCAGGTTGTTCAGGGCCCCATCCCACCTGGCCCTGAGCAGTTCCACAATAAAGAACATTTTCCTAACATCTGATCTGAACCTGCTCTCTTTCATTTTGAAGTCATTCCCCCTTTGTTCCATCACATTTTTTTCTTCAGGTACTAGAAGGCCACAATTAGGTTATTCTGAAGCGTTTTCTTTTCCAGGCTGAGCAAATCCACTCTTCCCTGGCTTTCCTCATAGGCGGTGCTCTATCCCTCTAATCATCTTGGAGCCCTCCTTCAGACCTGCTCCAACAGGTCCTTCCTGTGCTGGGGACCCCAGAGCTGGATGCAGCAGTGCAGGTGGGGTCTCACCAGAGCAGAGGAGAGGGGCAGGATCACCTCCCTGGCCCTGCTGCCCACGCTGCTTTGGGTGCAGCCCAGGATACAATTGGCTTTCTGGGCTGCAAGGCCACATTGCTGAGGGTGCACTCAGTCCCTTTGTTTCTGTCATTAATGAAGGCATCAAGTAACACTGGTCCCAATGCAGACACCTGATGGACAGGACTCGTCACTGCTGTCCATTGGGATTCAGAGCCATTGACCACAAGCCTCTGGATGTGACCATCCAACCAATTCCTCATCCACCTAACAGTCCACCCACTGAATCCTTCTGTCTCCAATTTAGAGAGGAGGATGTGGTGGGGATCCACGTTAAAGGCTTACAGAAGTCCAGATAAAATCCATCTGCAGCCCTTCCCTTGCCCACCGATGCAGTCACTCCATCATAGAGGGCCGCTGGGTTGGTCAGGCAGGACTTGTCCTCGGTGAAGCCGTGGTGGCTGTACCAAGTCCCCTCCCTGTCCTCCCTGTGCCTTAGCACAGCTTCTAGGAGAATCTGACTGCTCAGTCATTCAGGGTCTGACAGCTCAGTCAGTCAGGGTCTTTCTTTTTACCCCTTTTAAAGATGGGTTAAAAAATGAGTTTAAAGATGGGCTCAATGTTTCCCTTTTTCTGGTTGCCTGATTGCCATGACTTTTCAAATATCATAAAAAGGAGCTTGGCAACTACATCAGACAATTCCATCAGGATCCTGGGATGCTTCTAATCAGGTCCTATAGACTTATGTACATTCAGCTTCCTCAGCTGGTCACAAACCTGAATTTTACTTACAGTAGGAAGAGCTTTTTTCTCCCAGTCCCCATCCTGCTGTCCATCCACTCGAGAGGTGTGAGGACAGAAATCAGCCATTAAATGGTCCTTGTTTGGTTGGGATTGCTTTGCTGACAAGAAGGAAAAAGGAACTGGACACACGTTTAAAAAAAGAGATAAACTCAGCATGTAGCATGGAGATTAGGGAACAGAGAAAAAAAAAAAGATAAGTGATTCAAAGTAATTGTTTGTTATTTGCTGCTTGCAATAAGATAAAATATTATCTTCCAAATACATTTCCAGAAAAGTAAGTATGAGTTGTACAGATGACTCATATACAAAGGAATTGGATACAATTTCCGGCTTTTTGGTCTAAAAGTATCCCCTCCAAGTTTTCAAAGAGCAGCGAGAGGGGATCCACAAATTCCATGAGCTGGGGCTGCCAGTCCCAGCCCCTTCAGTGGCCATGCTCATGAAACTAACCTGCTAGAGACTGGGTACAAACTGTTCTTTCAGAAAATGCTGTGCACAGCCAAATGCAAAAAAAGAAAATTACATGGAAAAAAGTCAAATGAAAACAAGACGTTAAATAAAGATATAAATGTATAAACACAAGTATAGTTCTCCAGCAGAAGAGTGTGCTTGAGACTGGAAACAATGAAACACAAAAGGCCTGTGTTGTAGAAAAAGGATTTGAAAGTTTTCAGACATGTATATTCATCAAATATTTCCTGCATTCAGTACAAATATTAACATTCTTTCCTTTTTTTCTTTTTTTTTTTTTTTTCTGGTGGGTATTTCACAGGTTTTTGACCCATCAAGCTACAGAAGCAAAGATCCTGAATGACTCATGAAAGACATTTCTATCCTATTAGTCAGATATTTGTTACTGGAATAAGTATTGATTCTGTGCCTGCCGAAATGAAAGATGTGTCTGATGGCTCATGAGGGAAGGTATGTGACATTCAGGGATCATGGTTTTCTCCGGTAAATATACGGTTCTTTCCAGACAGTGGTTCCCAGACTCTGCTGTATGTACTTCTAGTGGTGTTGGAATGGTTTCAGACCAGTTCTGCACATAAGGATTGCCAAACCAATTAAAGGTAGGAATCCTGCTTTAGGAGGAATCACTACAGTTTGCTGGTGGTAGCCAGGGGAGCAGGTCTACCTCTGTCTGTACTGAGCCTTTCTGCCTATGGGAACACGTTAACACAAGAATTTAACCACTAATTTTATTGGGTTTGCATGGCCAAGCTTTGGTAGCAGGTGGTTGCAGGGGTGGCTTCTGTGAGAAGCTGCTGGAAGGTTCCTGCATGTCCAGCTGAGCCAGTCCCTGGCAGTTCCAAAGATGGACATGCCACTGGTCAAGGCTGGGCCAGTCAGAAATGGTGGTAAGGCCTCTGTGATAACAGATTTAAGAAAAAATGAAAAAAAGTTATTGCAGAGCTGTAATTGTGGCCAGAGAAGAGAGGAGTGGGACCATGTGAGAGGAGCAACTCTGCAGACGCCAAGGCCAGTGGAGAAGGAGGGGCAGGAGGTGCCCCAGGCCCTGGAGCTGGGATTGCCCTGCAGCCCCTGGTGCAGCCCAGGCCAGGTGAGGCAGCTGTGCAGCCATGGAGGGGATGCAGAGATCCCCCTGCAGCCATGGAGGGGATGCAGAGATCCCCCTGCAGCCATGGAGGGGATGCAGAGATCCCCCTGCAGCCATGGAGGGGATGCAGAGATCCCCCTGCAGCCATGGAGGGGATGCAGAGATCCCCCTGCAGCCATGGAGGGGATGCAGAGATCCCCCTGCAGCCATGGAGGGGATGCAGAGATCCCCCTGCAGCCTGGGGAGGAGCCCCACACTGGGGCATGTCTGAGAACAGGCTGTGACCCCGTGGAGAGGGCAGCAGCCAAGGGAGCAGCCTGTCCTTGGAGGGCCACAGCCTGTGGGAGAGCGACCCACATTGCAGCAGCTTGGGGAGCACTGCTGCTCATGGGATGGAGTCACGCTGGAGATGTTCATGGAGAGCTGTCTCCCATGGGAGGGACCCCACGGTGGAGCAGGGGAGTGACTCCTCTCCCTGAACAGTGAGAGAAACAATCAGTGATGAACTGGCCATAACCTCCATTCTTTGTCTGCCCGTATTGCTGGGGGAGGAGGTAGAGCTGGAAAGGAGGAAGAGGTGGGAGAAAGATGTTTTTAAGGTCTTATTTTAATTTGATTAATATCTCTAATTTTAGCCTGTTTTGCCCATTAAGATATTTGATGAGTGATATTTCCTGTTCTTATCTCAACTCATGAACCTGTTGTTCCCCTGTCCAGCGGTGGATGGGAGCGAGAGAGGGGCTTTGGCACTCAGCCAGCATAAAGCCAGTACAGGCTTTTTGGTGGAAATTCTGGGGAACCGTGAGGATTTTGAGATGAGAATAGTAATTGGAGAGGTAATGGGCAAAACAACTATTAAGCAATATCAGAGAGTAGAATGATCATGGGGAACTTTTGTTGTAGTTGTGGTGAAGGGACAAGGGGTGGATTCTGAGTAAATTGTGCATTTCTGTGCTGTGTTGTGATAATATTATTTTGGTTTTCCTGTGAGGAAATTTTGTTTTGTTTGGTTTGGCTGGTTTAGTTTTTCCAAGTGAAGGTCATGTGATGAATGTGGATTTTAATGATATTGATGATAACAATATGATTCACATAGGGAAGGGGTAGAAACTCCAGTGGGTTGGCCTTGGTTGGATGCCAGGCACCTGCCCAGCCACTCTATCACTCCCCTTCCCAGGATGATAGGGGAGAGAAAAATAGGATGGGAAACAAATAGTAGGTTGAGATTAGGCAGTTTTCTAAAGCAAAAAAATAGCAAAAGTTTGAGCCTGCATAAGCAAAGGGAAAAAAAGTTAATCTCTATTTCCCATCAGTGAATAACGTTCAGCCAGGAACTTGCCTGGAAGCAGGGCTTCAGCACACATCGAGGCTGCTCTGAAGGCAAACATTGCAGCTTTTATATCAGAGCTGATGTCATATGGTATGGAATATCTCTTTGGTTAATTTGGGTCAACTGTCCCAGGTGTGCTTCCTCCCAGGATCTTGCCCAACCCCAGCCCCTTGGGAGGGGTGGAATGGTGGGGGGAGGAATGCCAGAGAGAAAGTGCTGATGCTGTGCCAAGCACTGATCAGCAGTAGGCCAAACACTGGTGGGTTATCAACACCTTTCCAGCTACCTGTGCTTTCCCAGCACAGCACTTTGAGGGCTGCTGTGGGAAAATGGACTTCAACCAGACACAAAGCGCTGATCATCAGTAATTTCCTGTGTGGAGACAGCTGTAAGGCTCACTGAGCAATCGGCTCTCCAGGCCACTGGATGGGTGGTATTTGCTTGAGTGGTGATAGTCTCATGATAATTCAGGGAAGAGGCAAGAGGAGTTGAGGACAGTCCTGGTTTAGAAAAGGGGAGTGAGAGACAGAGCAGCAAAGACAGGCGTGCTAAGGGACAGGAGCGGAAGATCCAAAAAGAATGAAAGGCACTGAAATCGCCCCACTGGTGAGTGCACATCACCTGGCAGAGAGCCACAAGCTGTCTCTGTGTAGAAGGTAATGAAGTGAATAAATGGACAATCCCTATTTTGAGTCTCTGACCCCAATTAGCTCTTCAATTTGTTCAAAAAGGAGCAGGTACGTGCTCAGAATTATGCTGGATTTTTTTCCTGCATCAGAACACAAAGTGCCAATTGGTTAATTGGTGTTCATATTTTACCACAATGTGTTTTTTAATTATTGCCTTACATCCTGACTGGCAGAGTTATGTATATTTAGTCCTATGTCCTATTAACCTCCCTTTGCAACTTGGATTTGTTCTTTCCACAGCTGTCACTGGACTTCAGATTTGCCATAAGGCTGCAATGTCTCCTTAACTAGTCTCAATTGAAGACCTTACTGGAGTGATTTAGTCTTCTTATAGGAGTTATAGAGAAGGTTTCCTACGTTCTCCATACCTTCTTACCTTCTCTAAGGTGTGTAGGGAACCTTCTCATGGCAGAGGTTCCCTACTGGTATGTAGGGAAACTTTGCCATGAGAGGACAAAGTGTTTGAGCTGTTATTCTTTTTCAGTCTCCTGAATTTTTGTCCTTGTTTCAATGTTCTTTATAAAAATAATTCAAATTATTTGCATTCACAATGTCGCTTTAACAAAATTGGAATCTAAAATCAGAAGAATGGGAATCAAGTCACACTAGATACCCCGAGTTTGGTAATTCTGTATTCTTTCTTTGGACAAAATAAGTTGCTCTACTGGCAGCTATATTAAGAACAAAATCTATGCTTGCTAAGGAAGAAAACCAGCAGAAATATCTATGCACATGTTTACACAACGACCATCTGTGTCTGGTTCCTTTAAATACTTAAGAAAGAAATGGCTGATGCAGGCAGTAATACAGGAAAGGTAAAGCTGAGGCCATAATAAAGCTTTAAAAAAAAGTATTTCCTTCACTAAGTTGAAGTTTTCCCTTGTTTCTTCCATCATTTGTCTCCCTCAAATACCTTTGATGTGCTATTCTTTCTTGCTCCATCTGCTTATAGGATCCTCTGCACATATACTAAGGAAATTATGATCTGATGTGTCAGGCAACTTTTGTTGCAGGGAACATGAACATTTCAATCCCACCAGTCTCAAGAGGCAGCCCACTATGTAGCACAAACAAGACATTCATGATGGTTTGAAAGCCATCTCTAAGCACATTTTGCACAGCAAGCAAGGCCAGGTTTTGCATCCCCCAGTGAGTTCACATGCTTAAATTATCTCATGGACAGCAGTTATTCACGCTACTAAACAAAGTGAGAAAGCAGTCTGCAGCTGACCCAGGGGATGAAATCCTGCACTCTTCTTTCCTTGGAAGAGAAAGAAGAACAGACACACTCCCAGGGAGGAAAAAAGGACTAGAAGGCATTACATGAATCATCGAGGCCATTCCCTGTCCACAACCAGGTAACATATTGCTGGATCAAAGAACTCTACTCTTTCCCACACTGCAAAACCCTCAGAGTATTTTGCAACGTCTTATAATAATTCCCAGATCTTTACTACGAAAAGAGCTGTGGAAAATATTCTTGGCAGCTTCCCAAAACAGAAATTTTGTACTTTCAAAAAAAATGCAAAGATCCTTCCTAGTCAGAGCCGTGGAAGAATTCTTTCCTGAACCCATCATGATGATCAGCCTAACTCTGGTTACAAGAACAAGAGAGAGCAGACAGGCATGAGAGAAATGTCTTCAGCTCCAGTTGTCTCAGATCAGTGTCAGAGAACAAAAGCCAAGGGAGAGGGAAAAAAAAAAAGAGTCAATGTTTTACAGTGCCAATGAGAAAACCAATGTACTAGATATTTCATCCACAGAGCCATCAGCCCCAGGTCCAGTTAGCCGACTTCGGAGCTGCTTCAGGAGCCCAAAAGAGATGGTTAGGAGCCGTCCCAGACCCACTAGATGGCACTGTGGGTGGCGATACCAGCACTTGCGAACCCAGAAGCCTGGCAGCTTCAATCTCGGTTGTGTGGCTCTGATTTCCAGCACCAGTCCCTCTGCCTGGAACCTCACTCGGCGGTTCTGCCCATTCAGCAACTTTTCGGTACCCTCAGTCACTCCATATTTGGGCTCTTTCAAATAACTAGCAGTATTTTGTTGGGTTTTTTTTTTGTTTTTTTTTTTTTTCTCAAGAAGCTCCACGATTATATTTTTCCATTTCCTGGAACTTCCACAAAACATTCCAGAGGTTTCAAGAAATATTTAGAAAGTTGGTAAGTCTGAGTGTCCTGTCTGGCTGGTTTTCAGTGCGTATGTCAATGGAAGGGTACAAGTTTTACCCAAGCTTTCCAAAAAAGCTGCAGATTACAGGCAGGAATTTTGATGTAACCCTAACTTTCCATCTTGGTTGCACCAGTTTTGCTCTACAGGGTCAGTCTGGATCCCAATAAAATCAGTTGGAAGAAGGATTTCCACTGGGATGGTGGAAAATTGGATAGGGGCCTCTGTCAGGTTTCCAAACACTTGAAATGACTGTGCTGACATTTGGTAAATCTTTCCCCCTTTTCTGATCAAGGTTTCTACCCTTGCTGTGAGCAGTGTTTAATGGTTTATGCTCACAAAGAAAATTGGAAAAAACCATTTCCCATTGGAAAAACCAATGGGACTGTCATTGTCTGTTTTGGGGGCAACATTTTTGTCAAGTACATTTTTCTAACTGAAATGGGAGTTAAAATCCCCTTCTTTCTGTCTCTGCTTCTGTATATATTTCATTGCAACCTCCTGTCCTTGGCTTTTAAAGGTTTCTCTTGTGTTGCAGCTTCATCATCCTCAGAGTAGGGCTCTGAGCCTTTCTGTTCAGTCTTTGGAACCATCTATCGCGTCCCCCTAAGTAAAAGCAATGAAGCCACTCCTCTCCATACTCTCACATTGCTCTTTACTCTAATAAAGTGCATTAGGCATTTTCCAGTTGTATCATTTGGGATTCAATCACAAACTAATCTATAAACCACACACCAATCATGCAAGTTGAATGAAAACCAACAATTCCTTGGTCTTGTGCATTTATCATGAATCACTGAATAGTTTGGGTTGGCCACCCAGTCCAAACCCTCTGCAATAATCAGGGACAGGTTCAAATAGACCAGATTGATTGTTTCCAGGGATGGGGCATCTATCACCTCTATGGGCAATCTGTCCCAGTGTTTCTCCACCCTCGTAATAAAAACTTCTTCCTTACATGAAATCTAAATGTTCCCCCTTTCATTTTAAAACCTGTAGCAGGGCAACAGACCCTGCTAAAAAATCTATTCCCATATTTCTTATAAGCCCTCTTTAGGTCCTGAAAAGCCACAATAAGGTGGTCCTGGAATCTCCTCCAGGCCACACCCCAGCTCTCTCAGCATTTGAAGCAGTCTCTGAGAGAAAGCCTCCTTGACTAGGCAGTGCAGGTCAGCAAAGCACTGCAAGGAAGGACAAATATGGTCAGCAAGACCTAAGCTATTATTTAATAAATCTCATCTGAAGGTTACATCTTCCAGACATGGCAGGCACAGTAAATGACTGTATGAGGATTCTTAGATCTCTCTCATAAGAATGTCAGGGCTCGCAGGAGCAGGAGATAAGCCAGATATCCTTCCTTCCTACTTATCAAGTACTTATCTGGAGATATCCCGACTAGATAAACCATAGATATAGGGTGCAAGTTGCAGAGCAAGAAGTGAGAAACAACTGTGTGAGACTGAGAACAGAGTTCTGTGCCCACTTCAAAGGGTGACTATGAGAAAAACCCCTAAAAAGGAAAAAAAAAAGCTCAAAAGATTCTGAAGCACCTCTTCTATTATTTTTTCTGTTCTTTCTTTGTTCTGTGCCAACAACACCCAGTCTTGCCTGGAGACTGCACAAAATTCAAACGACATAAGAAACTCAAGAAACTCAGGGGTGTATCTGGATACAGATTTTTAGTGTTATGACAAATTCAAAACAATATTATGCCACAGCTTTATAGATTATTAAAACTAGCATCTGTATTTTCTGGATAAAATATATAAATTATTTTAAAAATTAAAAATAATGATAAAATAAAAAATAATTTAAAAACCCCAAAACCAAACAACCAAACAAACACCAAAAACCGGTATCTAGTCAAGTTTCCAAATGAAAATAGTTTATTGTAGATGGCTTTCCCAAACAGACCTCAGACCTGGGCATGGTGAGGTTTTGTACTGTACTCACCACCCACAATGAGCAGTGTTTTTTTGAGCAGTGTTCACTATAGGAATTTTAGAAACAATATCCAAGACAGTTTGAACTCCAAATATACTTTAAAGTAGTTTTGACTTGCACAAATGTGTAATTAAGTTGAGAGAACATTAGACAGTAGCACACTCTGGGTTTTACCTATCTCATAGGGCAGGATTTACTGTAGTGGTACAGAAGACAAAACTTGATCTCCCAATCTTCCACTACATCCATGTAATTAATTTTTCCCAATTTTAAACCTATTGAATCCAAAGACGATGGGCACATCTTATGTCTGTATTTTTCTCTACACCAGAAGTAAATAATTTTCATGGCAATTTGTTTATTGGCCTTTGCAACTGACAGATAATTCCTGGCATCTCTTACCATAATTTTTGAGGACCCTAGGTGAGAAAAATGGCCTAAAGGGCTTGCCTCAGCATTCCTTTAGATTATAAAATTATGTCTTCCTGCAGCATTGTATACTGTGGTCCATAAACTTGTTTTATAAGTTTGTTTGCTTCTTATAAGAAAAAGGAAAAAAAATGGGACCAAAAAAAAAAAAAGTCATAATAGTCACTAGACCTTTAAAGAAAACTTTTCAAGTTGCTGATGGGTGTGTGCAAATAATCTGTCCTCAAAGACAGAAAAGTGAAACAAATATTATGAGAATAGAAGCTGTGAAACATCAGAGATGGTTTTCCATAAGATTGCTAATTGCATGCCTGAGCATTCACATTTTGTTCTGTGTCTTTTGCCACTATCAATGACTCATACTTAAACAGCACGAGAATTATATGCATTCACTTCTCTTCTAAGTTCATGCTTGGTCCTCTAATTAGGTAATTAAAATGAGCACATGATATTACCAGGCAAGTTGGCAAATACAAATCAAATAGGTTTTTGATGGAGAGCCTGCAGGAATCCTCCCTGAGCTCTTGACGTGTGCATGGAGGTTTTATAAGCAATTAAACTCTATCCCTGAAAATCCTACCTTCAAAGCTTTTGGAACACTTGGAGAATTTTATTGTTGGCTTCAAATAAAGAGAGCATAGACCTTGTAGGAAAAGCTCAAACAAGGAAAAGAAGCACGAAACAAATAAGTTCAAATACATTTAACCTCTTCCCTTTGAGAGTGTCAGTTCTCATCCTGCATTAATGGTGCTTTAAACAGATGCTGCATTTGAAACTTCCTGGTGGAATTATGATACAGCATGGAAGGTGCTATGTCAGTTCCCATACTGCAGCTGAGGAGCAAAACTTTTAGAAATATGGTGAGAAGCACAAAATATTCTACAGCAAAAGATTTCAATGAGATGGAACCACTGGAATTTTTTTTAACACTAGGATATTTAGGCAGTGCCTTTAATAGCGTGAGATAGCAGTCGTGCCTCTGTGTGTGCTATAACCTAACCACCACTGTCCTCATCCAGCTTTGGCTCACAGCAGTACAGACATCCTCAAACTCTCTGCTCTTTCCTATCTGACTCTTCAGCAGAAGATTTTTGCCCTCCATGCTCTTTCCCCTAGAAAGGGTCAGTGACTTTACTTGCTGGCAGTAAGAGAACAAATGACTCCTGGCATTATTTCCTGGTAGAGTCCATGTTTTGTGAAGACAGGGAGTGTCTGTTCCATGCTAACATCTTGGCTCTATCCAGTCCTGATGGTCTGAACTGAGAGAGGCAGGACACAGGTAAGCTGTCTTTGCCCATTTTTCATTGTATGCCTGGACACGAGGTCAGAGGCAGTGCACATGGAAAGGCCAGTGTGCAGGGAAGGAGCGTTTTGCATCCTCATTTGCCCCTGTGCAGGCACAGAGCCCAAAGCATAGACTGCCCTCAATTAAACCTGGCAAGACACTACATACAGGTCTTTCCTTTACAGCAGCATAATACTGCTAATTCAACAGATCAAGTGAGAAAAATCAGATCCAGGCTGTCTACACTATTAGTCTGTGGCTATAAACCACATGTGGCTGCAGGTTGCATCTGTCAGCATGTGACATTTATGCCTTCAGCTGGTGTTCAGGGCAGTGTGGCTTGCTTAAAGAGTTACATGTATCATAATTACCATTGAAAATTCACCACCATGAAGATGCTGATGGCAACACAGGCTCAACAGCTAAGATTCTGTTTCCTTGTCTCTGGAGACCCAGGGTTCTAACTCTCTTCTGGATTTCTCCTGGCTGCAGTTTTTCTTCAGATGGACCAGAAGGTGCTGCAGAGGAAATTTTTTGAGCCATGCTTTGTGCATCCTGTGCTGACCCCAAGCAGAGCAAGCACATGTTTTTCATAGCACTGCTATCCTGTTACTCCCTTCATTCCTGTGGAGCACAGCGCTCCGAGAGTGACTACTGCTTAACCAGTAGGAGACTCAGCACTGCTGAGCCAGCTGCCTGGAAATGTTAATGCTGCTCTGTGGTTTCTTCAGGACTCTGGGCCAGCATTTCCTCATCAGATGTCTTTCCTTTGCTGTCCTATCCCAGCCTGTGCTTTATTCTCAGTGCAATCTATTTTCCATGAGTGACAAGCCTAGGGGTTCCCAAAGGTACTTGAAGGAAATCAGGATGTAAAATGAAATATGAAGAGTATAGGGGAAGAAAGGAGGGGAAAAACCAAAAAATACACCCACTGCTGACATGAGAAATCCTGGCCAGGCAGAGGGTCTGGGAGAGAAGCACAGCAAAGCCAAGGAGGAGGCATGAGGAGGGGGGGTCAAAGAGGTGAAGATTGCAATTCCAGATGAAACTGATGAGACTGCAGAGGAACGGAAGCTGAATAAATTTACAGAATTTACAGAGGCAAAAATTGAGTCCTGTAGCCATTTTTTTTCCCCACACAGACATTATCATCATCACAGTTTCACAAGTGAAAAAACAAAAACATTTAAGTGATTTGCTTTTGGCGGGTTTGGAGCCCAGGTTCCTCGAACACTCAGGCATGGATGTAACTTAGAGATTTATGTTATGTGTATTGCTTACAGGTGACTTGGAGCAAACTGATTAAAGTAGCTTTAACTGGGCAAGATTTAACATTCAGATACCAGTTTGGGGTGTGGGGGAGGTCAAAATTTGGCTCTGATTTCAACCTTCCTTTTTTACTTAAAAAAACCAAACAAGCATTGTTAAAAATTTCTGAAAGGAAGCAGGAGAAGAGTCCTAGCTGTTTCCCTTTGCATACGTAGCTCTCAGTGTTATTAGGCCCATCCTGTGAATCAGTTGAAGGGTCAATAAATCTAGACCTCACTGTGATTACACGCACATTACCTCCACTCTGTGGTTTCTGGTTGATGCACCCACTAGTTACCAGTTAAGTCTGTCAGCGTGCACTTTGCCTTCAGCAAGGAAAAACACTGGGGCTACCTCTCAACCTGTCAGACTGATTCTCCTGTTTGGCCAGATGGTCTGCAATGCTTGCACATGACAGCTTGCCCCTGCGTGGGGCTCAGCCCACTTCCTGTTAGCTTGTGACAAAACACATGTTGATAATAAACTTCCCACTTACAATCCAACACAACCAGTTGATGTGGGTAATCAGCTGACTTAACCTTTTCCATTTCTGATTTTCCAGAGCCTGTGGTGGGCATTGCACAGGCTCCTGTCTCCCTCTCTGCCACCTCACAAACAGCAGAGAACAATCTGATGTAAACAAAGAAAAGGGACACGTTGCAGAGAGTCTGAAGTAAGCACCATCTCTCTGCCTTCCAGGACACCCTCGTGCTTCTGTGCCACTGTAATGGCGCCTTGAAAATGAGCCCTAATTTCATAATGATACGTGGCAATAGTCCCTTCCTGACAGCAACCATGGCTGCGGTTGGTAAGCTTATATTTGAAAATGGAAAAGATAGATAGTGCTTACAGAAATTAAGTCTCAAAGGGTACTGCAACTCCAAAAGAGAACCAGGTTCAAAACACATCTTAAGTATTTCAGCTGTGTCTTTCTCAGTAAGGGCTGGGGATTCAGAATGTGGGGATATCGATTACACCCTTTTTTAGCTTTCAGCAGAAGGTTTCCAAGGAGGTAGCTAACTAGAACAGAATAGACAACCACATTTGTGCTGAATAGCTAGAAAGCAAAGGAAACACATTATGTGGTTTTTTAAAAGTTTTGTGAATTGTGGAAAAGATATGTAATGTTTCTGCTGAAAAATGCCATTATAATTATCTATATGTTTTCTATTTCGCTCCAAGGATTTTCAGCAATGAATTATTTTCTTGGTGCTTTCATAAGTAACTGAATAACTGGCAGCCTCACTGCCTTGAAATGCATCTATAAATGGTCTTACTACTACACAGTTGTCTGAACACTGCATATATTACATATAAATAGTTAATTTTCCACCAGGTTGGTTATAAAAAAAGACTAAAATAAGTAATGTTGATTTGAGGGGTTTTTTGGGTTTTGTTTTTTCTCTATGGAGACAATCACACTAAACCCTTCCCTAAGCATGTTTGGGCTTGCACAGCATACAGCACTATATGTGCGCATACTTCTGAGTTACTTCCAGACACAGAAAGGAACAGATCTGAAGTGAACACTGCTTTGGGAGCATGATCTGTAGCAAAGGCACTTTGCTTTTATTATCCTTCACTTTTCACTGATCATTCATCAGTTCCCTTCACATCTTCTCTTTCTTACACTTGCCTACTCATGTCAGAACTGCTTCTCTTTGTCAATTACACTCTTCTTCAGATTCCCTTCAAGATCAGAAAAACATGTGATTTACTTTCACCTTTCAGTTCACTGCCTGCTTTGGATAAAGCCAAGTAGAGAAGTATTAAAATACCAGGAGAAAGCCTGCTGTCACAATGAGTTTGATCCAAAGCCCTTTGAAGTCATTAATGAACACTGGTTCCCAGTTATTGCCTTTGGTCTTTGGATCTGCCCATGGCTTTCTATTTCAACAAGAAGTATAAGTATTAAAACATTTTCAGAAGGTTTATCTGATGGGATTAACAGTTTGATTTTCTGAATAATGTTCTCTGAAGATTCAGATAAACAATTCAACTCTTCAAAGCTCTCTGTAACACCTCAGGCTGAGATTTAAGGTCCTCTTCAGTCACGGTGCTCAAAGTTTCACAATCATTGGATAATTTCAGCCTTACAACTCAGATACTCTTTTCCCACAGCTGAGAAAGGATACAATTTCTTGCTTCTAGCACCAGAACCACCTGATGCCGTTGGAAACTTAGTCTTCACTATTGGAATGGTTTGAATTCTGGTCCAATAATACTGGAATAGTCCTGGCATTTTTTCTCTTGCAAAGAGGGTTCTTGGACAATTGCTCACTTGTTATTGCTGTTACTCTTTCTAAATCACTGTGTAGCCAGATAGGTTATATTTGAAAGGTATTGTATTAAGGGGTGTCTAAATTTTGTATCATCAGTCATGGACAGCAGTGACAGTTCATCTCACAGAAAGATCACCTTTAGCAAGCAGACACAGGCACATGCATAACATACAATTTTTTACATACCCAGTTTCTTTTCCCATAAAGTTTAGACCTCCTAAGATATTTCCCTCTAAAAAACTGGCTTTTGAAGTACTGTTTAGAGGACTAGAAGTTTACATAGGTAAGCCTATAATATTTGATTTTGGTTCTGAAGCTGAAATGCTACTACCATCTGAGGAATGTTTTGTGCTTTTTGGTAAAAATTTTCACTGTTTTACTAATGCCTTAGTCTGCTGAATTCAGGTACAGTGCCCTACAATGATGCATTCCTTATAAGATTCCCTTTTAAAACTACACCATAGGAAATACTGCACTGAGTTTGCAGGACATACAGGAATACATTGCAATGAACAGAGTATAATTAATTATCAATGGCATAGAAATTTCAAAATTTAACCCAAGGGTTTTGCTGAGCTGATGCAATCAAGGGGCAAGTATTGATCTCTTCACTGTCATGCCCAGTGACAGGACTCAAGGAAATGACCTGAAACTGAGTCAGGGGAGGTTTAGGTCAGATATTAGAAAAATTGTTTTTATCCAGAGGGTGTTTGGACACTGGAACAGGCTCCCCAGGGAAATGGTCACAGCACCAGCCTGACAGATTCAAGAAGCATTTGGACAATGCTGTCGTGTGTATGGTGAGATTCTTGGGGCTGTCCTGTGCAGGAGCAGGAGCTGAACTCCATGATCCTCATGAGTCCATTACAACTCAGGATATTCTATGATTCTATGATAAGGAGCTTCTTTTCCAGCTCTAGCGGAACACTTTGTGGGTTTATCTTTGTTCTTTGCAAAGTCATTTTCTCTGAGAGTAAACAGAGCAACCAGAACTATTTATGGGGCAGAGCAAGACAGAAGAAACCCAGGGTAGTCTTCTGAGCAATACCAATGTGTATGTACTGTAGATTCCCCTAGTAGATTCCCAAGCCAGTTGCTGCCATCACCTGAGACTTGGAATAAGTCAGAATGAAAAACAAAACTAGATTGATTGAAAAGATTACTTAGATCTTCTGTATTTCCTAATTTGATCAGGAAAGAAATGTAACAAATATCCTAAAGAAATGTGACAGCCTGAGTAAGAATTCTAGTTCTGCTTTTGCACTTGGAACATTGGCCTTGATGCATGAATGTATACATGGAGTGGAGCACTGGTCTCTGCACATGTGCAGACAGCCATAGGCACACCAGGGCTATTCAGCTCTCCAAGAAGGTCTTCTCTTCAAACAGCTGCTCCTGTTCACTCCAAAAGAAAAGTGAGAAATGGATAGGAGCACTCAATAGATTAGAAGCAACCAAGGGCTACCAGGTGGAATATTGTCTAGTGGTCATCATCTCATCTTTAAAATTTTGCTTTACTATCAGTGGTTAAAAGTTATGCCCATGAACATCATATGATACACTGAAATAGGCAGCTGTTTGATGTTATTAAGACATCATAGATTCACACAAAAAGTAGATTTTTTTTATGCTACCAGGAGATTCATTAACTTATAAAAATGAGCATGAAAGAGTTTTCAAAATATTACAAATAGTAGGAGCTTTGATTAGTCTACTGTTTTGATTAACAGCTCAAAATTTCCATAAGAAGTAATCATCTCTAAACCAGTTGCACTGCAGTCTTGCCCTTTGATAAGGCAGGAAAAAACTAACACCACTTTACACAATGAGAAACCTTATCTTAGAAATTATTAGTTATAAATGAACAATAAATTTAATTTGGCTGGAGGCATCTTTGCCACCTTTCTGTAACCATTCATTTATCCCCATCAGTGAACACAATGAGAAAAAGATGTATTTTTATGTCTCCAAGCAATCAAAGCTCCCTTGGTAAGGCACAGGTTAAGTTTAGCATCACAGACACTGCATTCATTTTTCCTATGACAGAAAATTTGGGTTTTGGTGAAATATTATTCCTAGCATTTATTTCTTTCTTTGGACACAGTAAAAGACACTGTCAGCAGCACTCATCAAGACACTGTATAAGCAAGTAGGATTTCTTCCCTTCAGTAGCATTGAAAATTTTCTTGAGTCATTCCTTTCCTCGAAGTTACTGTATAAAATCTTTATTTGTCCTTCTTACCAACAGCACAGAAAATATATGTCATCCAACCCCATCAGTTGCCTCAATGGAATAGAGCGAACAAATTGTTGTTAGCTAATAACACTGGAGAGTGATAGATCAAAGGAACAGAATTTACACCCATGCCTTGTCTTGATTAGAGTGTTCAAATTTAATTCAGCATGCCACTATTTCCTGCTGTCTGTTCCTCTTCATCACCACTTAGAAGTTGTTGATACTGAACACACGGACCCAATTAAATCTGTCATGACATTTACTTGTTTGAAGTTTCAGCCCTGATGTGGTCTCCGATTCATTCACCAAATGGCTTCCATTTACAGAAGGATTTTTTTACTTCAGTGGAACTCTGAAGTGCACAACTGAGTGATCATAAAGTGGACCATTTAGGCACTGAATTTGCCTGTGATAGAGCGCCCCATTTAGCATTTCAGGCACTTAAACCAACTATGATCACACTAGTTTTTGAAACTGGGGCCTTTTGTGGTCAGTCTTGGATATTTGTTAAACTCTCTTATATATATTATATTTTATATTAAATATACATCTACAAAGAGAATGTGTAATACATATAAAATTGACTAAAGGTACACCAATAAAAGCACCTCAGAAAATAAAGTAACAAAATAGAAATTAGCTAAAAAATCTGGTCACCTTATTCCTCTGTGGTTCAAGGTCATGATAAAGAAATAAAGGTGATCTGTTCACACCACATGTTTTGCCAGAAAATGTTTAATACTAGCAGTACCACATTTCATTTTGGTTATCCTTTTACCTTGGAGGCAGATTGTAGTTCCAGCATAGTTGGCTGAGATACAGTTAATTTTTTTCATAGTAGCTTTTGTGGAGCTGGTTTGGCTTTGTGATGAAAACAGGGTTGATAACACATGGATGTTTTAGTTATTGCTGAGCAGGGCTTGCAGAGTCAAGGCCTTTCTGCCCATCACATCACCTCACTAGTGAGTAATCTGGTGGTGCACGAGCAGCTGGGACTAACACAGCCAGGAAAGCTCACCCCAGCTGATCAAAGGGACATTCCTTATATCATATGGCATCATGCTCAGCAATAAAAGGAGGGAAAGTTTGCCAGGTCTGTATCACTTGTTCCATTTTGGGTTTTTTAGGGGCGGGAGATTTTTGTTCTTTGTTTCTGCTTATTAAACTGTCTTTTTCTCAACCCTTCAGTTTTCTTACTTTTGTTCTTCCAGTTCTGCCTGCCACTCCATGCTGTGGTGCTGAGCTGTCAGATGGGGTTGAACCACAGCCAGTGCTCACACTGAAAATAACTAGGTTTTGTTACTGTGGTTGTCCTAGCATCTTGTCATTAACCAAACTTTACTAAAAACACTCATAAACACCAGAAAACCCAAGAATCCAGCGTTCATATTGCTCTTTAAGGAGAGGAACAATAGTGGAAATAGATAGATAAAGGTCATGTGGAGACAAAACCAGTTGATATTAATTTTATTGAAAGGGGTGTTGGCAAATACACTGTGCTTGTGGAGGGAGGCACTGCCCTGAGGCAGCAGAAGCCCTGCAGTTAGAAAGTGCACAGCAGGTGCAGATGGCAGTAGTCTTCCTGACACATCCTGGGCTCAGCAGCCCACACAGTGCTCACATGAGGGTGCATTCCCCAAGTCCAGTTACAGACTAATACCTTATTCTCTCTCAGGAACCACCAACTCTCACAAAAAAGAAAAAAAATAAAACCGAACAAAAAAAAAATCAAGATGCACACACTTAGGAGACTAAAAAAAGAATTGTTGATGGTCTGATTAAATTTCTCATCCAAATAATGACAGGAGATAGGTGGTACATACATATTTTTCAGCAGTTTAACTTCAGATTTCAGAAGAAAAGAAAGAATATCTAGATTCTAGCATTTGCCCAGAGCCTTGGGGAAAGGTCATTAGGGCAAAAGCCATAAATATTCCTTTCTAAGGAAGCCTTTACCAAAATGAAATCTGAAAGGGAGGAAAGCCACATTACAGGAACAATTAATGATAACAATATCTATCAGGTTACAGAGAGACCTCTTTCCTCTTGAAATGGTTGTTAGAGGTCTCCTGCTCTATCAGCTTCTGGTGGCTGTGACACCTAAACTAGAGCAAGGAGGGCAGCAAAATGAGCTGCATCAGAACACAGCATCTGAGGAGGGGTTACAAATCCAAGTGCCAGTAGCAAGCTCCAGCAGGACGCTTCGTTTCTAGTAATGCCTTGCCATTACTTGCAAAAACTTGATCCCACTGCTTCTTTGGGATGGAGCTGAAATATAACTGGCCTGAATGTGCACATCATTGAAAAGGGAAAGCTCTACTGCACAGTTTATAATTATTTTCATCCAAGAGGGTTCACCCCAGATGGTGATAATTACGAATAACCTTGAGGATATATAAGAGCTTTAAAAAGCTTGATTTAGAAAGAAGCTGCTTAATGAACGAGCAGCTGAGGGCTGAAAGATAATTTGATTATTTCTTACCCTTTTGAAGTTTGATGCTGCTATTAGAGTACAAGAGCTTTTACAGCTCAATCTGCCTGGAGACCAAGTCACTATCTTTAACTTGCAGCCAAAACTAAAAAATTAATTGAGCAATAGTAAAACACTACACAATATTTTACTAAGAAAAATTTTACTAAGAACATCTAATGAAATGACCCTTACATTTGGATTTTTACTCTACTCCTTCATATATCCATATATTTTTGTCTCTCATCTCCTGAGAAAAAACTCTTTCCTTCCTGGGCTTCTGCATTTTGTAGAACATCCAGCTGATGTTAAGTAAATACAGATAAGAAAAGAGCCTTCCAACCCAGGTTGGAAGCTGCCTTGAGACAACTGCTGTATTTAATTAATTTTAAACTGTTTATGTAGCCTTTCAGCCTCTGAAGAAGCGTCCTTTACCAAGAATGCCTTTACAAAGCCTTTACAAAGTGTAAATTAGTTGTAAGTTGTTTTTCCCATTAGCCTTACTCCTTTGTTTTCCTGAATAGGGTGTTGCATCCTGGGTCCCGAGAGGCTTTTTTCCAGCTATTTTTACTCTGGCTGGAAAAAAAAAATCTCTTTGTTTTCTAGCTTTTGTGACTGTTATTTTATATGTCTGTACTGAATGCTTTTGTTAGTGATTCTGAATTGCAGTCCATAGGGCATCTGTGATGGAGAGTCCTTAATGCCCTGTATCCTTCTGCCAAGTGCATCACACAAGAGTAAGCTGGAAATCCTGGTGGTCTCCAGCAAAGGAATTATTGTCTTTGCTGTGGGAAGCCTGTAAATCCATGTTTGTTTATGTATTTATGCTTCCTCTGTTCTTTTTCTTTCCCCCTTTTCTTCCATATTCCTCTAAAAAAGGAAGCTACAACAGCCATCCAACCCATGCATTCTCCCTGGTCAAGGCTCTCAGTTTCCATGTCTCCTACCCCTGGCACCAAAGATAGGATTTTAGCAGTTCCTACTGGCCTCACAGATGCCCTAGAGAGTCCTTGCTGTGTGACATACCCCAGAACCACATCAGGAAGCATCTGTCTTCACCTCCTGTGTTGTATGTGCCAGCCCCATGCAGATGTGCCTCAGACACCGCAGAGCACTTGAAATGATTCTAAAAGAACCTAAATCTCTTTCCAAAAATCAAACTTTCTAATCTGACAATAGAGGGGGGGAAAAGGGGTGGAGGGGAAAAGGGGGGGATGAGGGGTGGGGGTGGGGAGGAAAGCAGAAAAAAAGGAAGGAAAGAAGAACATGCAAAGAAGACTGTGCAAGTGTTAAAACCCAAAGTAAATTGAGCAGGCTCATCTGCCTTGGAAATACAGTGCATCCTTAACAGAAGGTTTTGAACCAAACTTACTTCATATTGTTTTCATAAAATCCTGCTATGAGAATTCTTTCCAATGCAAAAATAGGTGTCCTGCCTCGACAGGCACTATTTGGGGATCTCTGAGAAGTAGAAGGTATTTAATGAAGTTTATTTTGCAAAGAGGCATCCCCATGCAATTATTTTCAGCCAAGGAAGAGGAGAGAGAGCCAAGGGGCTGGAGTGTGCAGCACCTCAAAGTGATGGCATCCTGCCAGCTTCTCTTTGCAGGCATATCCATGCCAGAAGTGCTTAAGTGCAAATGGCATGTAAACCAGAAACACCTGTCATTATTGTGCTGGGGGTGTATGTGGATAATGATGTGAAACTCTGTGAAAAAACTGTGCTTTCCTGCCCAGAGAATGTAATGAAAAGTTTTACTGTGTTGAGCAGCGTGGCTGGAGCGGGTGTGCTGATTTTATCAACAGCTGGCCTTAGAGCATGCAGCAGGGCTCTGCTCAGCCCTCCCTGGAAGCACCAGCACACCTGGACCTCCCTGCCTCCTCTAGATGCCTTTTCACACCCGCCTCACCCTGCTCACCCCTGGGCATCAGTCACAGTAGATGGCTACACTGCGGTGAGGCTCACCTGAGACCTTTCCATTTCATTTCAGCAGCAGTAAATCTGTCATTTAGATTGCAAATACGGATTTTTCAGCATTACCTTGCCACCTTATCTTTCGCATTTGTCAGCAAGCAGTAAAGCTCTGACAAGACCCTGAGAGCAGTTTTGCAAAGGGCATTCAGGCTCTGATTTTGTGCCAGCACAGCATGAAGCCAACCCACAAGCAGGCTCCACAAGCAAGCAACAGCTCAGTTTTTACAGCTCTTTGATCTAAGTTGTATTACAGGACCTCAGTACATATGTCAAGGAGCTTATAATTTGGGGGTACATACCTGTGGATGAAGGAGTCTTTGAGTTCAGTATAGCAAGAGAACATTTTCTTATGGATCTCCTCATGGCTGTGAGTATGGAGTGAACCACCATGGCACAGGAGAAACCCTCATTTCCCCTGCCCTCCTCCCCAGTCAGGCATGAGGGCACAGTGCTGTTTTCACTGCCAGCTGGTACAGGAACAGTGTCTGGGATCAGCTGCTGAGATAATTAGGGTAAACTTCTGTTCCATAATCCTGAATCTAGCTGGAACTCAGGAGTGAAAAACCCCCATCTACAGAATTTTGAAGTAAAAGTTCTACTGGTAGCACTTATAACACATAGAACACAGTATGTCAGGAGGCAAATGAAAGCAATGCAGAAGAAGAAGAAACATTTTTATACTAGAGAAAAGCTGTTTAGCTGTGGGACCTGTCAAGTCAGACCTAGTTGCTCATAGTAAAGGAGGATCATGATTCATAAGAAAGTGCATGAACTGAACAGGAAAGGTATTTTATAGCACAAACAGTGCTGGTTTGGTCCCTAAGAATACCTTACAGTGATGAATAAGACTCAGAGAGGTTTATGTTTCATCTAGATCAGTTACTGAAGGACAGCCAGACTTCCCTTGCTGTCCTGCAAATTTGACCTATAGAAATTGTATAGTCTGCTTGTTATGTCTCTGCAGAAGAAACCAGTGAGGTGAGGCTTTCATCTGGCTGGGACTCAGGATGTGTGTGTGCCCGAGATACAAAAAATATTTTGGGATTGTGGGAGTTTCATCATGCATCAGAGGAGCCTAGAAAAGTTCCACGTATCACAGGTGTCCCTTGGAGAGCTTAGCTCATGGCAAAGCCTCCTGGATGGGATTTAGAGATTATCTGTGTGCCAGGCAGTGAGTGGAGCTGCAGTAGGTGGGACTACCCATCCTGTTTCTCTCTGGCCACACTCCACACAGGGAGCAAAGCACAGGCACGTGCTGGGCTGAAATCCCCCACACCAGTTGGGTCCATATTGGCCAGGCTGTACTTGAAAAGGGATTGCAGGGCTGTGCTTACCCAGACAAATAGATCTCTCTAAACTATTTCAGATTCCCCAGGTCTGGTGCCTACTGCTCAGTTGTGAGGTGCAGTTTGGGTTGTGGCTCGGGCTCTTGGCAACCTGGAAACCAATCAGTTGAACTTTCCAGATTTGAAAAGTCACCCAGGAGTTCAGATGAAAAAGCAGTGACTAGGGACTACCACTTGGAGTCAACTGTTGGGAAATAACAGAATTGCTGCCAGAGATTGGTCTCTGGTAAATTTTGAAATTTAAATAGTTTCACATGCTGTGCTAAATTTTCATTAATAAGGATGTTTACTGCAATCTTCCCATAATTTTGTAGAGTGAACCAAAATATACTGCAGCAGGGGTTCATTTGTTGCACTGATTTATTTTAAAGTTGGTTCAAGTGAAACACTCACATTTTAGAGCCAAGTTTTCACATCCCTGCAGTAAAGGTTGCTCTTGTCTGCAATGAATAAAAAAAAAAAGTAGGATTTTTTTTTTTGTTGTTAATCTTGAAAACATTTTCTTAGTCTTAAAAATCTGCCTGGCTTTCTAGTTCCCAGATTAAATAAATGTGGTCTGATGTACCTCATGCCAGCCTATTAAGTGCTCCTGAGCCCAGGCTAACAACAAATGCCAATAAAAGGAGCTGCTAACCCTCTACAAAGGCCCCATGCCCACATCTCATTCACAGAGTTGTTCTTAGCTCCCTGAATTAAGATAGCTGTACAGGAGTATATGCACTTTTAGAGACATTTTATGCATTAAACCAGTCTCTGTTTTTTCCCCAGAATTTCAAACTTATCCAGAGAGTGAACCAATTTGAGAGGCTAGCATTTCTGCTCTCATTCCTGTTGCTGCAGAATGCTGTTACAAGTGATAAGAAACTGAATCACACTTTAGAGATACCTTCAAGGTTATTTAATCATACATAATAGCTCCTTAGTTTTGATCAGAGTTGTAGGGGGATACAGTGTGGGTAAATGAAGGTGGTATAGAAGGTAATCTTATCCCCCAATGAGTTGCAGCTGGACCAATTACTAAAGATAAGAAGCAGGCTTGATCTTAACAGGCCAAACCAGTAGCTGATAAGAACAAGTGGTATAAAAGAGTGGGGATTGGGGGGATCTGGAGTAAGAGGAGCCAGATGACTGCTGCAAGGAGCAGGGGTAGTTAGTGCATAGAGGAGCTGCTTGTGAGAAACATTGAGGCTGTATGAAGCTCTGGTGATATGAAATCCTTGCACTATAATGATGTTAGAACTCGTGCTAGCTAAGACAAGACAGAGTTTCCAAGCAGAAGTATCTCATCCTGAAGCATCTTAGGGCTGCATCTCAGTCTACATCTGGAGGTGAGGGGTCATGATCTAGCTACTCATACATAGGTCAGTTCTGCAGGTTTTATTTAAAGTCAATTTTCTCCAAGCTAAACAAACCAAGCCCCTCAGCCTCTCCTCATTCCTTGTATGTACCATCCCCCTGCCCAGACATCTTGGCAGCTCTGCACGGGGTACCATCCCTTGCTAATTTTTCTCTGGGGATGTCATACTGGGGAGCTCAAAGCTGGACACTGCAAATATGGAATCACAAGGGCTGAGTAGAGTGGACTAATTATGGTTCTGGACCAGATAGCTACTATGTTCCAGGATGTAATGAACCTTTTTCTCTGCAAGAGCATCCTCTGGACTCCTGTTCAGCTTCTTGTGTACCAGGACCACCAGACCTTTTACAGATTTTCTCCCTACCAGTCAGTTCCCAGCCTGAGTTCATTCCCTCCAAGATGCAGAGCTTTGCATTTCTCTTGGCTAAATTTCTTGTGATACTTGCCAGCCTGCATATCAAGGTCCCTGAAGGCCGTCCTACCCTTTTGTGAGTCAACAACTTCAGATAAAAATTCATTGGTATTACTGTATGAAATCCACCTTAATAGTTACTACTCATTCCTAAAAATAACTCACAGAATTAATTATTTTTATTCTGTAAAATAAGTTAGTATTCTGTGACGTGTATGTCTCCAGTATTAAAGATATTCGCAATTTCTTCTTGTTACCATATTGTTCAAATAAACTAATAAACATCAATAACTTTCTTCTGCTCTGGCCTGTTAGCTGGGAATGACAATAGGATCAAGTGAAGTCTTCCCATTCACTAGGTTTCCATTGTCAGATATTTGCCAAGGGTTCAGCCACAGTTTCTTGGCTTGTGTTTATAGCACTGGAAACGCCCACGTGGTCCCTCCATGCAATTACCCTCCAGGCTGGTATTAGCTGCTGTGATGAGTTGGAGGTATCACACTTTAGTCTGGCAGAGCCAAAGGCAAAATGTGCTAATATGAAGCATTCTATTTCAACAGTTTGTTAAGCAATATGTGTTCCCCAACCTCCTTTTTGGGACTGCCAAATAATTTTTAGAATAGGAAATGTATTAACACTTGGGTTTAGTTTGGTGAAAATCCTCAAAGTTTTATCTCCATCAGACACTGCATTGGTGGTCTTCATAGGAACATTCTACTTATACTTTCAAAAAAAAATGCATAAAACAACAGAAGAAGAATAAAAATTGGTCATGACTTCCATCATATTGCTGCTTTCAGGGTTAATAGCATTCTGTATCTTCTTTTTCTTTCTGTACCACTTACAGGAGAGTTTTATAAATTTCTTTCATATTGTACCATGAGGAGAGAGACAAGTGGCAGAAAATTCAACTAGGTGAGTTTGTGGAGGAAAAAATATGTGAGAGAAGGATTAGGAAAAGATTCACAATATAAATCTCTCCTCATGAGCATATGACCCTAAGAGAGACAAAAGATGTTGTCACCATCCCTGCTAATATTTAGCATCTGCACAATGACAGGATCCAAATTAGAAAATTTGGAAGCTCTGACCTAGACAAAACACCAGACAGCATGGTTAAGCCACAGTGTGGTCATAATAACTGATCAACATAAAGTTGATCAGAGAGCAGGACCTGCAGTGTAAATAAAGTGCACAACATCACCATTACATGAGAACCACTCCTTAGACCAGAACCTCTTACTTCTCAAGCAACCTTAGCAAATTGAGTAATAAGCCCTAAACCAGGGCCATTTTATACTAAACAAATTCAAAGAAATTGTGTTTTTTCGCAAAGGAATGTGACAAAACGCTTGCATGGTGTAGATTTTTACCAGAATTAGCAGTATTGTAATTCTGAATTTTAATTAATTTTGCCAGTAGAATTTCAGGAACCTGTAGGGGTCTGTAGTAAGGAGACACCACCCTGAAATCCTGCTGATGCACTTACAGTTAAATATGTTAGGATGGATTTTTCCAAAGTTGTCATTGGCTCATAACAACAAATCACTGCTTGTCCAAGATTCTTCTGTGTGCTGGTGTTACAAACCCTGTGGACAAGGGACTGGGACTGCTTTCTATTACCTATTTGACTTAAGAAAAATTCAACAATTACTTCTATTTATCACTCGCAGGAAGATCATCTTCATCTTATTCCCTTGATTTGGCTGCTAGATGAAAAAAAGTCACATTCTATTAATTTTATTCACATTTGAACTGAGATTAAGGAAAAAAAAAGGCTAAAGCATGAAGACATGAAGACTTAGCGGAAAAGTAGGAGACAGGGCTTTATAATACTGCAGGAACCTGGTATATTTAACCATGTGGCAAGAAGAAGGATAAAGTAAATTCTGTTGCAGAAATACATTTGTTTATTTTTCCCACTGGCTTGAAAACATTCTTCAAATTCATCGAAAACACTTCTCAAAATCTCTAGTGACCATAGTCTGTCTAGAAAGCAACTTCTCATTGGTTGAAAAAACATTATCAACTTGCAAAACAGAACAAAAGAGAACTTTCATAACTGCACTAGTTCTGCTTATCCCATAAAGTAACCAAGAGTTTACTTTCTGGGCACCACCAGCTGGAGGCTGTGCAGATCTTGGGCTAAAAATTGCAACCAGAGCCTCAGTGTATTTATCACACTTAATTGTGACAGAGGTCAGACATGCTCTGCACCATTGGTCTTTATTAGAAGTTCTGCAGAAGTCAGGTCATAATGCATTTCTGGATTGTTTCCTGCATACCTTGGATGTTGTAGACAGCCAATTATATCTATCCAGGTAGTTATGCTATAAAAGGACCACTATGGCCCTGTTCCCAGTTTGAACTCTCTCAGCAGCTTATGCCTTTCTTAGCCTTTAGGGAAGAGAAATTTTTTTCCAAGAGACTTAGAAGTAAGCTTGTATTTGACTTCACCCCAACCCTTGAAACAGGGCTACTTTCTGAACGAGATTTCCTTGAAAAACATCTCAGGGTTTTCCCATGGCAGGACTCTAACATAACATAGACAAAAGAAAGCAAATACACTGCTCAGGCCTTGGTGTCCCACTTACATGCATAATTAATTTCACATGCAAAAATATTTCCATTGATTTGGGACTCTTCATTAGCGGAGCACGCAGTTCATACATATTTGTAGAACTGGGGGTGATACACTGTACACAACTGAACATTTGGTATTATTATTGAGGAAATATTGAAGTAAAGGCCTGGAGATTTAAATATTAAAAGAAAAATAAATGTTTATGGTTATAGTGTGGAGGCCTTTTCTAGGCTCAAGAAGAATCACAATGTAATGAATGGTTTTCTGGCTATTGGCACACAGGCTTTATGCTTTGCCAGGTCACCTCTTCAACAATATTGGCTAATCCAAAACGTTTTGAAACTTCCCATTCTCTAAATTACTCCAATCTAAACAGATCCGTGATTAACTTTATATCTGCATTCCAAATGGCATAGTCCTCCAGCTCTTTAGTTAAGCTTTCTCTTTGCAAAGGAATTCTTATTTGCTTTTATTGCAGTGTTTCACTGTTTTTGGTCTAGATTTAAAGGCTGTTCAAGCATTTAAAAACTAACCTGCTGTTTGGAACAACAGGAGTAAAAGTTTTGGAAACCCTCAGTCCCTTTGTCTGACTCCAATAAACATCATGGACCACAATATTTCAAAAAAAATCCAAGTACTTGATCAGCTTGGAACAGCTATTGGTATGCTGGCAAAAACTTCACTTAAATATGTGCACTTAATAAAACTTTCATAATGAGAACAATTAAAATTTTATTATATCAGAGTTCTGAGCAGGCAGCCATGCCTTGTTTCTACCTAATTCATAAGTTCAATGCCCACTTCTCACTGCAGAGAACAAGCTCTTTAATGCTGTCGACAACACCAGGTTCCCCTCCAGCATCTGCATTATTGGCCAACACATATAAACAAAGTAGCTCAGGTCATACTTCCTGCTCATTCAAAATAAGGAATACCAGGCATGAACTCTTTTACCTTACTTGTACTGAGCTCCATAACCTAAAACAAAAAGAATCCTTTTTTACAATATTTCTTACAATTCTTACACCAGGAGAACACATTCATATATAAATGTGACATGTAAAGGAGTACTCCCTTATCAAGTAATATTGGAGGTGAAAAAGGATGAATCTACTGAACACAGGCTAACATTATAAGTATACTAAAAACATTACTTAGCTAATGCAAATTAAGACATGGGCTTCTTTCTCTAGTGATACTTCCATCTGTGCTAGCAGCAGTTTGAGGAATAAATTAATACATTTTTTGCATTGTTTGAAATGTCTGGATTCTTTCACAGAGTTGTGTCTAAATCACCAGTCAGGTTCATTGGGAAATTCAGGCACCACACCAATAGCCCTTACTACCAGCTTCTTAATATTCACCAGAATTTCCAAACAAATTTACCCTCCTAACCATCTTTCATTTTATAACACTAACCTCTGTGAAAGAAATAAAAAAAAGCAACAAAAGGTTTTTCAACCTTCTTTAAGAAGAATAGTCACTAATCCTCTATTATTTTTAGCTACTGTAAGGTAAATGTTTTAGTTTCTAACTAAAGAGAACTACAGAGATTAAACAGGAAGGTCAAAATCCACATGTGAATCACTACAGAAAAGTTCAAATTTAAAAAATAATTCCATTCTTCTTGTCTCTTAACAGTGGAAAGCTGGTAAATTGTGCCACCTTGAATGTTATAAAGTATCTGTGATTTCTGGTGAGTAGCACAGTCTACTCATATGAGGTTTTTCTGCCTAACAGCATCAGATCACAGCAACAGAAATGTTTCTGAAACAAACCTCTGCAAGCCTCAAAATCCCACTCAGAGACAAACAATTGCCAGTATTAGATCAGGCCTGGCACAGCTTTGTCTACCCAAGGCTTGAAAACCTCCAAGAATGGAAACTCCATCAGCTCTCTGGCTGACCTAGGCCTGTTTCTCCAACCTCTCAAAGTGAACTCTGTGCTGCTGTCTCATCTCATCTGCCACTACTGTAAAGACATTAGACCCACACCTTTTCAGCTGCCATTCAAGTATTTGTAGGCTGCTGCCAGACTATCCCTTCACTCCCCTTCTCCACACTGAATAAGCCAGCACTCCTAAGCCCTTTGCAAAGGCCCTCTGCCCAAAATCCCTGCCCACTGAAGAAGGAAAGCCTCCTTCAGACTCCTGCCATTTCTCAACATCCACTTGAAAGCAGTACTGGGAACAGGTTGCTGCATTCCAGATGCAGTCTCACCAGAGCCATGCAGAGGGGCATAATAAATTCCTTCAGTTGTTTGACCACACCTTCCTAATGTGTGCCATCACTTGTTATCCACTTCTCCTTGCTCATACTGGCAGGGCACTTTTGTCTCTTACTCCAGTAATTTTTCAGAAAATCCTCTGGTGTCCCTGTGGAAAAGTCAGTAGTGTGCACATGCAGAGAAGAAGGACAGCCAGCTTTTGGGCCATATTTAAAGAGTTTAGCCAACAGTCAAGGGAAGTGACTATTCCCTCTTTCCAGCTCTGTGAGGCCACATGTTTTGTATCCTGCTTTGGGTTCATTCCAGTACGAGAAAGATATGCAGCTCTGGGATCACTCCAGCAGGAGAGTGACCAAGGTAGTCAGCAGGCCAAAGCACGGGATGTTCAAAGAGAATCCGAGGGAGCTGGGTTGGGTCAGTATGGAGAAAGAGGCTGTGGGAGACACTATTGCTACCCAGAGTGTACTGGGAGAACGTAGAGAGAATAGGGCCACTCTCCTCTGAGGAGCAGCAAGGACAGCACAGGAAATTCCAGCTCAATGTAAGTGACAATTCCTAACATGAGGGTCGATAAACACTATCTCAAGTTGAGGTGTGGAGATATTCAAAATACAGTAAGATGAGGCCCTAAGCCCCCTGATCTTAAAATCCCAGAAGATTCAGTGAGTCAACCTCCAGAGACTTTTTCAACCTATGTAACTATTTGTCCTTCACTGTATTCCCAAGGGCTCCTGCAGCAAGGCTGCTACTCAGCCAGCCTGTTCCCCATCTTCCACAGGCAGATATTTGTTCTTGTTGTTGAAATTCATGCTGGCCCAATCCTCAAGTTTCTCAAGGTCAGTCTGAATATAAACTGTGTCCTTTGCTGTATCAGCAGCTCCTTCTTATCTTAATGATGCCTACAAATTTGCTGAACAGTGCTTTCTGCTTTATTATACAGGTTGTGGGAAAAAATACTGAGGAGCATCAGCTCCATTATCAACCTTGGAATACCTTGCTTTTTACTGACCACTACCTGAGCACAGAGCCATTTCAAATCATCCAATGGTCTGATCACCCAGCCCATCCTTTCTCGGCTTCCAGATGAGAGGTCTGGGGTCAGAAACCCCCCTAAAGGCATATCCACCCCTTTCCCCTCATTCTGATAACCAGTCATTTCACTACAGAAAGCAACCAGGATGTCTGTTTCTGATTACCTCCTTGTCCTGTTTGAGTTTAGAAATGGGTTCCAAGAGCGGATTGTGCATCGCAATCTTTGCAGGGACTGAGGTAAGCCAGCGGCTGATAGCATTCCAGGTCCTATTTTTTGCCATTCTTGAACATGACTGTATTGTTTGCTTTTTCCATTCATCATGATTTTTCACAGACAATACACAGCAGCCTTGGAATCACAGCAGCCAGGAAGGCAGCTACAGCAGCCAACTTTTCCAGCACCTTTAGGTCAGTCTCAGGATTATGAATGTGTCCAGATGAAGCAGTTTCGCTTGTTCACACAGCACTGGCTCCTTCCCAAACTGTTCTGATACTTGCAGAGATCAGGGAGAAGGTTCTGCCTGTGATGAGAAAGGTGAAAAAGGCCCTGAGTACTCCAACTTTTTCCACAGAACCCACACTGTGTTGTCTCTTATACACCAGCAGCCCCAAATCTCCTTTATAATCCATCCTTCTTGCTCAACTCTCCTGGTTTTGTCCCTAAGCCCTTTAGTGATCCTTTCATATCCCTCCTCTGTTGCCTGTTTTTGTTTCAGTGCCAAACACCTTCACTGTTTGTATTTCAGTTCATCTAGAAGCACCCTTTCAGGCAAGCTGGTCTTGTTTGGAAAGTTGTTGTTTTCCCACATAAAAGGATGTCTTGCTCATGATCTATCAGGAAGGATTTGAAGGAGTCGTACAGCTCTGTTGGACACCCTGCTGCTGCACGGCTGCTTCACAGAGGACTTTGCTTAGCAATCCTTGAATAACCAGGTCTGTTCTCTGCAAGTCCAGAGCCCTAGCTCTGCAGTTTTATTTCCAGACTTCCTCCAAATCCTGAGCCTCATTGCCTTGTACTCCCTGCAGTTTAAGATGGCACCAGTGACTGTTTTTTAGTCCTTCTCAGTCTGTGGACAGTAAGTCCTACAGAGTCCCCTGGACAGCCTCTCTAACATCTGCACTGGACACGTGTCACCCAGGCTGTGCCACCTTGGGCTGCCTGCATGAAGCCACAGTGGCCTCAGAGCAGTTGTCAGGACAGCTGAGACCACCCACAAATACAGGTGCCTGCAGTGGGAGGCTTCCACTGCATGTTTGGAGAAGGCTTCTTCCCTTGTTCCCTATCAATCAGGTCTGGGGCAGACTTCCAAGATATCCTCAGTTTCACTTTCCTCTCTGAAGCTGATGCAGAAGCTTTCAATTTAGCATGCCTCTAGTTTTGCCCTACAGAGCCCTGTGAATATAAAAGATAACTTGCTCCTTATTTTCCTTGGGTATCACTCCTCAGTGGCCTGTTTGCTCCATGGATTGCCTTCCTTATATTCCCTGTCTGATGCCAGCAGACCCTGATTGAGAGTGGCCCCACCTTTTGTCTCCACAAACCTTGATCTCCTGCTTCATCAAGAGAGGTCATTAAAGGCACCAAGGGCAGTGAAAACATTCTAGATATTTAAATGAAGGCATATAAAAGTAGGAATAAGTGAATAGCCTATGCACAATTATTCTCAGGAGCAAACGAGATTTTTAGATTGTACTAAAACACCTAATATTTGCATATAATTGCATATTGACATAAATTGCAGAGGTAAATAAAAGGCATCCAGGTTAGAATCTTAAGCTCAAATTTGTGCTATTCATCCTTGAATCCATAATCTGACTCCAGGGCTTGTGTTCTTTGTGCCGAGTCTTTAGATTAATGTAAGAAACAGCTGAAGTGTCATACCAAAATCTTAAACCTTTTTTCTACTGAATTCTGCTAGTTCAGGCTGGAGAAAGATCAACTTTATTTATCTTTATTTTAGCTGTTGTGGCTCTTTTAACTGCCAGATTCTCTGCATTTGCATTGAAAGTTATTCACAATAATACTAAGCATTTGTATGAGCATCCATGTATGAGTTCTTACAGTCAGTGAGTAGCTTTATTTGCATCAACTAGCATAATTTTACTTTCAGTTTGTTTTAAAATATTTCTCTTTTCCTCTAGCAATTATATTGTGCACTACAACAAACTCTACAGTAAAAAATTGTAAGTCATATTAAAATGCTCTGGCTTCCTAAATGTAATGTAAAACATTTGGGCTTCATTTTCTTCCAGACACATTAAGTTTTTATGACTTCTCTTTGAAAGATTGTGCTGTGCTCCATTATTCATATTTGTTTCTGCTCTGGCACGTTATCCATTTACCAATAAATTTATTATAAGATGGATTTTGAAATTCTTGTATTTTGGGTTTTTTAAAAATTCTCTCCTGGGTTAATCTAGAAGTTCAAATTAATACCTCAGACAAATATAAGCAGTTATCTGGAAGTCAATCCAAAAATAAATGCTCAAGTGTGAGCAGAGTGCAGTATTTCATCTTCTATGGTGTTCCAAAAGAGTATAGAACAGCCAAGTTGTATTGAGATGTCCATGTTTCTATTATTTCATTCCATGTTTGAAAATAAAATTCTTACTTCAATAAAAAATTTAATATTTTCTTCAGGCATTCCTTTTAGTAACAAAAATTAGGTGCCATCCAATCATATAGAAAATATTTTTAGATTTACATTGCCACTATTTTAGTATTTTAGGCAAAAAAAAAACAACTTGTGGAAAACTAAATTACTAAATTAGAGTTTCCATCACATGAAAAAAACCCAATTTTTAGTTTCTCATAAAGTCTAAGGTTTTTAAGAGGTGGCTGAAAGCAGCTTCTATTAGAAGCATTGGCACTTAGCATCACTATGAACCTCATCACACATCTGTAACACTCAGTTTGCTTTGAAACCCTTGACCACATGTGGTTTACAGTCAGCCTCCAGCCTCTGGAGTTAAGGTTGTTGTTAGAACTAATAGTGTTAGAAAGCTTTGTTCTTCAAGGCCAAAAATGGTTTCTGGAGATCTGCTTCTAAACAGAATTCCGCACCTGCATCTGCCACCAGCACTCCTTGTGACCATATTTTCTGGAAAGTGAACCTCCTTTTTCTGCCTGCTTGCAGTGCATCCTCTTTGTGACAGCAATCATAACTTCTATGGTGTAAGAACGCACCTGGTACATAAAACAGAGCTCACTGGTCCCCAGTCAGGCAGGAATTTGACAGAATAAATACAACTCTCTTTCAGACCCATGGTGAATACAAGGCCCAAATTGCAAAACTTCAGAAAACCGTATCAATGGATAAATTTAAGCCATAAATAAGATCTTATCAAATATCTTATCAAATAAGATATTTTCCAGCTCCTGACCCTGAACCTTTTGTTAAAACTTGAACTCTGCAAACCAAATTATTTTTAGCTTCAAAACTCTTGGCTAATTTATTTTCATTTTGCATGTCTTTGTGCTTCCAGTTTCTGGCAACTTCTACATCTAAGAATGCCAAAGTCCTCCATTTGAATTGTGTCCTCAGCCAAGTGAAAAGGGGAAAACACTCAAAATCATGCAAGACAGTCTTCTCTCATGAGTTTTCTGTTCTCATGAACTTTGTAGGCCAATTTTGGATATACAAATGTTCATAATGTAAGAGACATCAGATAAGGAACCAAACTTCTGGGATTCACCCATTTGTCACTAATTCCTCTTCCTTCTGGTAAAAAAAAAGAAAAAGCAAAACTGCTGAAGGGAAGAAAAAACATAATGAAGGGAGAACAGTCCAGAAATAAAAATTAAGAGATGATCTGTGAACAGACTGAAAAGAATGTCCTGAAGAAATAGAAATAATAGGATGGGCAGAGCTGCATTCAGGAGGTAAACCCTGGAAAGATGGGATAAGATGGGCATCTAATTGGATAGAGACATGTGCTTTGTCTTAGAAGCTGAAACAACTTCCGTAACCTGAACACCTCAGTTCAGACAGCCAAAGCTGAGGGGAATATTACATATATATTTGCTTTCTTATCACCTTCTTTATTCTTTTCTGTACATCAGTAACTCTTTTGTTCTACAATATTGGTAGTATTTTAGGATCCTTATTTTTATACACAGGTGTTCTGGTTTTGGTACTTTTCTTCACAGTGGCTGGCACGGGGCTCTGTGTTGGATTTGTGCTGAGCACAGAGTTGATAACAGAGAGATGTTTTTGTTATTGCTGAGCAGGGCTTGCACAGAGCCAAGGCCTTTTCTGCTTTTTGTACTGCCCACTGGTGAGGAGGCTGGGGGTGTTAGGGAGGCTGGGAGGAGCTGGGAAAGGTGATCCCACAACTGACCAAAGGGATATTCCAGATCATGTGGCATCATGCTCAGTATATAAAATGGGGCAAAAAAGGAAGAAGGGGGAACACTTGTACTGATGGCATTTGTCTTCCCAAGTCAGCACTGCACGCAATGGGGCCCTGCTCTCCTGGGGATGGCTGAACCCCAGTCTCCTGAGGATTGCCTGCCCATGTGAAGCACTGAATTAATTCCTTGTATTGCTTTGCTTGTGTGCAGTTTTTGCTTTTCCTATTAAACTGTGCCTTTACCTCAAGCCATGAGTTTTTTCACTTTTACCCTTCAAATTTTCTCCCTGATCTCCCTGCTGGAATAGAGCTGCTACGTGGGGACTGGCTTCTGGCTGGGGAGAAACCAGGGCAACAAGTGACTGGACCATTTATAATAGGTCTTTATAATTGTGATAGATACCTCAAAACTCTTGATCATAATAGGAGCCTCTATCTCAACCTTGAGGATAAAACCTGCACATTTGAGTACTGTACTACAATATATGTTAACATAATGCAGGGGCAAAAAAAGAAACAAGTGGGGAAAAGGACAAAAATCCATTCCTGTTGTCTCACTTCACTTACAGTCCCATTCCTGTAGATCCATCTACCCAAGCAGTGCAGTGTTCTCTGAACTCACACCATGCCTGCTGCACTCCTCTAGCTACTTACAGTCTCTTGACATAAAGAGCCTTAAAAAATTGCCATTATCTTGGAACTTGGAATTATAGACACTTTATTTGTGTGGTCCTTATATCATCTCATCAAATGTTCCTAATCTGGATTTTTACAGCATTGCATGACTGTTAACACCATGATTTTCACATTTGCCAGGAGGCCTAAAACTCACATAACTTTGAAAATGTACATGTTTAAAAGGCTCTTGCTACGTCTGCTGGGATCCCCTGCAGTGCTTCCATGGGCTACAGGCTGGTTTTGACTGATGTGAATGATGTTCTTCTCATTTTCCAGACACTAACCTTTCCTTGCTGAGGTCACAGGTCTGCAAAATCTATATTTTTTTCACTAAAAACCCCTACTTTTTGTGACTAAACCGATAGTATATTGGTTAATGTTTAGCAGAAATAAATTTCACTTTTATTTTTCAGTTTTAAAAACAACAGAGCAATCATGACTAATGGAAGAAACCTCTAAACAGCAATCCAATGTATACACTAAATATGCAACTGTCAATGAGAAATATATAGATATTGAATATGTAGAGACATACTTATAAATGCTGTATATGGAATAAGTAAGTAAGCAGAAGTCAGAGTATTTTTTTTTAATAGGTTGAGGGGTTTTTTTCTTTAAAAAAACCTCTCTTCCAAAAGATAAGACAAGCTGCAGCCTGCTACTGCACAGTGGCCACCCTGTAGCTCTGAACATTAGCTAGCAAGGTCTCCTATTAGTTGAAGCAAGTATTTTTCCAAGAGACTCAGTTATGGGGTTCTCTGATACCAGTCTATTTTCTTTCCTTTAGGCAGTATATAGGAAACTCAGCTTCCCAAAAGGGCTGGGAGGAACCCAGGAGTCCTGCCCTCACACTTAGAGCTCCATACTTCAGCTCTGGACTCATTTTCCTCCACAAGAACTTTCAAACAAAGGAAGAGGAGACACCACAATCAGTAAATATCTGAAATATTTCTCCTTGATTGTAAACAACTTTGGGTCTGCTGTAAAAGACAACACTGCACTGTTTGCTGGCATTAATAGAAATGTCCTTTATTAGAGTTACCTGATATATATTGCAAAAATACAGAATGCTGGATGAGAGCCAGTGTCCTGGGTCCAGTATTCCTAACACTGGGTTTATCTTGTTGCACCAATGTAATTGCAATTGAGAATAAGAAAAACCTTGTCACCAACCAACTTCTTTTACAGCCTGACACAACCTTGTACAGTTTCAGGAAGGTATTTTAATTTCTGCCCTCTCAGAGATAAATTACTGGCATCTGGCATCTCACATTGTGCTGGGGCGATCACCAGGAACAACAGGTCTGCCCTTTGCTGGTCCTTCAGCCAACTTCCCCTGTGCCTGGTAATGAATTTCTAGGAATGAAGTTTCCCCTGAAACATACATTTCCTCAGTAAAAAGCAGTTAGGAAAGGTTACTCCTTCCCTTCATTATTTCAGCTTTATGCTGAATGCTCAGTGGGACATATCCAGGCCTTGCTGACTCTGAAAGGCTTGTGACCCAGCCACTACTTTGAGGTGCATCTGTCTGCACTTACAGGGAGGGTGCCAAAAATAGCAAAGGTTTTGATCTCTGCAGCCAAGATTTCTGAAAACGCAGCCCAAAAAGCAGTAATTTTGACATCAAAATGAGTCAAATCCAACAGATGAAAGATTACAATACAAGGTTAGAAAACAGAGCTGCTCTTTGGCATGTAGATCACTTTCACTAGGCTTCCCTCAGGCCAGCAGCTTTCTCCTGATCAAACTCTGGGCAGTCTGCATGGGGTCCACTGGGAAAGCCTTCTTCCCACCACCTTTAAAACGAGTGTTTGTTTCCCCAACCTCTCAGAAAACTTCCAGCATCTAAAACTACAGACTCCCTCCAGCTGCCTCCCTCATGCTCCATCTTCTGCTCCAGATTCTTGGATAGTCCAAGAGAAATCTCCCAGGAGCGACAGCTGTCCTAGAGAGCAGCATCCAGAACAAGTCAACCAGGGGCCTTCTCCTGCTGCCCAGCCAGTAATAAGGTGGTAGGCACATTAAATGAATGTTCGTGTCTCTCTTCCATCAGTTTCTCTAATTTTGTCTTCAGAGATTACGACTCTGTTGCTGAAAAAAAAAAAAAAAAGACAAAACCAAACCAAAAAAAGCCAACCAAACAAAAACCCAAAAGAAACCCCAAGCATAAACCCCCAGAACTTTCCTCTCTCCCCAGACTTTAACAGGTGAACATTTTCTCTTTACTTGCCATTGTGGTGGATGTTCACAGATACTCCTCCGATTTTTCTAAACTCACTTGAGAAGCTCAAAGTCCTTTTTAACAGTCAGACATTTCTTCTACAATTTTTCACTTATATGTAAGAGTTTTCTTTCATCATATCTTGACATACATACATCCTGACATTCATCAAAGTTTTAATCTTTGCTGTTTCTGATAACCAACTCTTTTCCTTAGAGTTATCTTTTTCAATTTACTCTACATTTCTAATGCTGTCTCTAAATCTACAGTCAATGTTATAAATCTACAGTCAATGTTATAAAATGGACTTGTTTACGTCAGGGGATTCAGAAGATTATTTCTTTAAAATTCCATGACCAATTCAAAATGCTGCTAACAAACATGCATACAGAACTGGCCAACCTTCACTTACCATGGTGCTCCTGTACTGCCTATTTGCTACGAACTGCTTAAAAAGGTAACCTGGCAGGTAACACATAATCAAGTAAACTTCCAGTGTCTCCAACTTGTCAGTCTCAGGTAGCATCCTTCCTCTTCTGTGGCTCAGCTCTATGGACAGGAGCTGTGTAGGCCATGGTACTATGCAGTAACAAGCTCTTGAGGGTTTCTTTTATAATTCACTATTATGGGCTGGAGAACAGCTTATTACCACAACCCCTTTAAGTCCCCAGGAATGATGATCATCCCTGCCATTAGAAGTTTTATGAGTAATATGTCAGTGGGAGTTAAGGACCCTTCAATTGATACTGTGATAGTCTCATTCATCATTAATGTCTCAGGGTGCATTTATCTTTTGCCTAGAAGCACATGTTACATCTCCATGAGACCTTGAGCACGTCCCTTGCTTTTTTGGCAAAGGATTTGTAAACTTAGGACACGATTCATATAAAATGTGTCTATAATTAAATTAATGGTCCATGTTGCCCAGTCTGGCAACTTCTAAATCTAGAAACATCTAAAGTACTTTTGATGCCCTTCTGCTTATCCTGAATGTTCTGTAAGCAGATGAAGTACATACTTGAGAAATGCTGGATTCAGCAGCAGCTCTTCTGGAAGGAGCTGGAATTTTTTGGTGGTTCCTAAACTGAAATGATTGTCTATGCTCCAGTGTCGAAGAAAACAGAAAAATCCCATTCTGACGAAGGAATAGGGTTCTGTAAAGTACATGAAGAAATCCTTTTCATATGGTCCAGATGACAGAAATTTAGCTGAAGTATTTTGTCCAGTTAAAGGTGCTGCAGTTTGATAAAACTGTGGATCAATTAGGCAGAGTCCAAATGAGAGCAAAAAGAGAAAGTCTAGAAAAGGATACCTAGGGGGGAAAAAAATGAAAGATACCAGTAAAATTATTGAAGTGCAAAACAAAAATCTGTTCATGAAGATGAACAGATGATTTCTGTTTATCTGCCCTTACCACTAAAATGGTCACCCAGTGCAGACAGCATATTTTAAAGCATTTCCACAACTGACTGGGCTTCTAAATATTTTAGAACAAATTATGGGGATGTAGGAATTTAGCTTTCTTCCATACTTTGTGCTATCCTTAGTAATGGATCTAGTAATAGCTAGTAATCCCACTAACAGCTGACTTCAAAAAGGACACTACTCTTCAGATTCTGCTCTGGATTCAAGGATGACCTCAACAATTAATCTTCCACTGCTGTTTTTTCTTGTAAATAAAATTCCACCAGCTGCTACATTTATGCTCCTTGAAAAGTGAAGATGTCACTCTTCAAATATTTTAGTGGTTTCTTTCTTGGTTTTTTTTTTAGGCTTTGTCACCAGCCTGTTATTATGTGATGTTTTTTCCAGATATGGTGTTTGTATCAAACCAGTAAGAAATAGCTGTGGTGCCAGGATGTTGAGCTTACATAAAGAGAAATAACGTAATTTTAACTCATAGATTCTTATTTATGGAGTGTTCTGGACACTTCTCCAAGGTCAGCATCACTGATATCCAGAGTGCAGAAAGAGTAATTTTTAAACATGCTGTTTTCCAAAATGCTTTTGAGCTAGTAGGTAATCCAAGACTTCCAGACTCTTACAAACAGGGAAGTTTGTAGTTTTGACTTTAAATACATTCTACCACCTTGACCCCACAAAACATAGGGGCAATAAATAGTAAGATGTCATATCAGGGAAATTAATTAAGTATGTTAACCACCTCCCATATATTCTGCTCCAACACTGTGCCCATGTTGACCCATCACATGTTTATTCTCCTGTTCCCTAAGTTTCAATCCTACCTGTGTAACAGCATGAGCTGGGGATGTGATCTGTATAAAGGGTTTCTGTTAGGGCCTGAGTAACTATGAAAAAAAATCCTGCCCTGAGATCAGTGACCACTCAGAAGATGCAGCAAATTTGAGGACACTCTGCCTGCCCCTGGGGTGGTGTTATGTCTTTATACTAAAAACTATGTATACAATATTTATAATTATTTTCCAATACCTGTCACCTATGTTAGACAGTGAGCTTCTACTCTAAACCAATCTAAAAGTGCCAACATCACAGCAGAAGATGGAGGCCAAGAAGAAGAAAGAGAAAGGCTGGACATGCCCAGATCCCTCCCTCTTGTCCCCTGAACCCCCATTCTAGAAACCCCAAAATCTACTTTTTCACCCAGTGATAAATTCACTATCATTCTACTTAAACTGTCATGGCTTTCAGATCTTCATATAAGCTTGGTAATTTGCTCCATGGGTCATAACCAAAACCACAGGCATCTTGGGCTCTGTGCCAGGCCTCTGAGACCCCTGGCAGGGGTCTTGGCAGCCCAGGACAGCCAGAGGGATGTTCTGGGTCCTAACAAATGGCCGTTAGGGAAATGATAAAAATTATTCCAAAACCTAAACATTTTTAGAAATGCTTAATTGCCCTGTTATTTCATTATTTTTTTCCTCCTCATGTTTTTATTCAGCTTTTTCAGTCTGTGCCAATCACACAGCAGTCTTTCTTGCTTTACATTCCCACAAGGCTACCTCAAAAATCTCATGCTAAGACCATAAAAAACTTTTTTTTTTTAATACTTATCCTCTGCCCTTGTGTTCAGGCACAGATGTACATGTAATGGGGCTGTGTCAAGAAAAAACAGATGTATATTATAACCTTGATCAGCACTGATCAGGCTGCTCGTGTCAGGAGCTTGATTCATCTTTCCCCACATAAGTATCTGATGCCATTTCAGGAGTACTCTACACATCCTCCAGCTGAAGGTCTCAAAGGTCATGGCTCATATCAGTACCATACCTCCTGGCCCACTGACAATGTCTCAGATTCATAAACATAAATACCTAGGATGATTTTAGACAGCCAAAAGTAATTGAAACACTGCCAACAGAATGTTTGCATTAGGGTGAAGTTGTTCTCTGGGCTCAGAGCAATGAAAAGAGGTTCAGTTAGCTTGGCACATCTGAGACATCCAAAAACATCAAGAGAAAAATAAATGGCATGAGCAATAAAGAAAAGACCTAGGCTATTATATTGAGCAAAAGGCCAAAAGCAAGGCCTGAAAGTATTTCTACTCCAGTGATGGCTACCCAGAAATTTGGACAGAAGAAGCACTGGGCAGACAATGAGGAGTCACCCTAGCAGAGCAGAAGATCAGAGGCCTCCTGAAAGGAGCAGTTCACTGTCTGTATGTTACAGCTTTAGAGAGGCAGGATGAATAGGTGAGGGAGTACTGCTGCACCTGAAATGCCACAGTTCCAGTATCAAAAGAAAAAATAAACACCCTAAAGTTTCTAAGGGGAAAACCGTGTTCTAAAAAGAAAAGCATAATACTAGAGTTGTTCTACTGAGCTCCTTTTGGAATTAAAATAACGATCAGGAATAGAGAAGCTGCAAATATTGAAGACTTAGTTATAATGAGAGATTTCAGCTTCACAGTAATAAACTGCTTGCTCAACCATCCAGCTGAGTGACATATAAGATATGACACCATTCCAGATTTGGCCATGAGTGTTCCCAGGGCTCAGTTCAAACCATATTAATGGGAAGACTCTTCTGCAGTAATATTCACAATACAATTAGTTACAAAGTTTTAATAACAGTCAGTAAAGTAAACCCATGCATCACAAGGAATTTCTTGAAAGACAACTCTCTTAAGTCAGTAAATTCGGGGAGAAGGGGGAAAAAAAAGCACCAACAAAATAAATAAACCACAAAGCACCAACATAAAGAAACCACACACCAAGTTCACAAAAAATGCAATCACAAACGCAAATCTCTTCAAGCGGACTAAAGATGCTTCAAAAAACACCAGCATACACCAATAACCTCAATGCTAAATTCTGCAACTCAGAAAGAAATTTAAAAGTACTAAAAAATATACAGGGTGCCACTCACTGAAGAGCTGTAGAGTAACTCTAACACAGAGCTGCAGAACTGCTGGCTATACAACCTGTATAGCTGAACTGAGGTGTACAGCCTGTCATGCAAGTAGCAACAATGCCAGAGCTAAAGATACAACTCCCTTCCACAGAAGAGACTCTGCAGGAAAACCTGGACCCCAGAGACTAAAGAGACAGATTTTCAGCCCTGGTGAGATGACAGGGTCTATAATTATGATCTAGACCACAGAACACCTAGATAAATCAAGTCTGTCATGAAAGAACTTGTGTGACTTCTACAAAGGGAAAATCCTGCCTCACTGGCCGGGTACCCACAGATGTAGTATATTCAGATTTTTTTAAAGCTTTTATAAAGCTCCAAACTAAATTTAATATTGTCAGAAAGCAGCAGGGGAAGGGCTGTTCCATGAGGGGGGTAAGTATTTACAAGTGTAAGAAGAGCCCAAGCAGAGCCCTCACCCTCGGGCTCTGAACCAGAGCACTCCAAGGCCAGGTGTGTGAGCACGAGGGGTGACACCTATCACTCTGTGATGGCCAGGTGCTGAATCAGACCCAGTTCAGGATGTCCTGCCAGGAGGAACAGGAGAGAAAGCAGGAGATTACAGCACAGACCCCACCATGAGACAAGGTTAAGCCAGCAGTACAGTAAAATCTCACCCAGAAAGCCAGGAGGACAAAAGGCCAAGAAAAACATCCACCTGCAGCATGACCCAGGGCTAGAGCTGAACTGAAACATCTGGGCTCTCAGTTACAGATGTGGATGTGAAGATGGTCAGGGCAGTTAAGGCTTATTGCTTCCCTCAGACCCTGACAATAAGATAAATTAAGTCACCACAGACCTGTATTAAATGTCCTATTGTAAAATTAGAATTGGTTAGACAAGAGGAAGCAGTGTTTCAGTAGTAGCGTCCCTTGGGGTGTGCTCTTTGGATTGGTTTAATTCATGTCTTTATCTGTGATCTGATGAGAGGAACATGGTTATACAGCAACATTTTGAACTATCCAAGTCTGGCAATGATGCTAAAACCTTTCACCCACTAAAATGCTCAGTGGGTGGGCAAAACGTGGTGAGTTTCAGTATAGGAAAAAAAAAAAAAAGGATACATTTAAGTACAGGGCTAGAAATATGATTTGTGAGGAAAGGCTGGGGGAGCTCAGCCTGTTTAGCCTCCAGAAGAGAAAACTGAGAGGGGGTCTCATCAATGCATGCAGCTATCTGAAGAGAAGGCGTCAAGAGGAAGGAGCCAGGCTCTCCTTGAGCAATAGGACAAGAGGTAACACAAAGAAAAGGAACACAGGAAGTTCTGCCTGAATGTTAGGAAGAACTTCTACACTATGCAGGTGACTGAGCACTGGAACAAGTTGCCCAGAGATGCTGTTAAGTCTCCTTCTCTGGAGACACTCAAAAGCCATCTGGACACAATTCTGTGCAGGCTACTCTGGGGAACCCTGCTTGAGAAGGGCTTTGGACTAGGTGGATTCCAGTAGTCCAATAGCTGCAACTCAGTAATTCTTCAAAGTAGAAATTACATATATCATGTGTAGTGTACAGATGCAGTTCTCAGGTCTAAATTCAGCAGCTCAATGTGCAACTCAAAGATTTGGAGTCAGCTCTCTGAACTTGGCTTAGCGTGCAGGAGCAGCCTAAAAGGAAGCACTGCTGTGCACTGTGTCACTAGAAAGGGCAAGGAGAATTTCATGGGCATCATTTTGCCAGGGCTGAAAACTTCGTTGCACTTGCATTTGGTATAAGGTGTGTAGTCCTGGTCTTCACCTCTACAGGAAGCAGGACATAAATAAAGTGAGAGGAAGGCTCTTAAAATTATCAGGAGGATGAAGTAGCTTCCATACAATAGGAAACGAAAAACCCTGGGATATTTAAATTTGGAAAGTCAGAGGTTGAAGGATATATTCATGAGGTTTACAGAGTGGTTATAAAGAGCACAAAAATTTTTCAGCATAATCCACAGGACCATAACAGCAGGTACTGGCTGAATTAGCAGGAGGTTATTATGAAACAGCTCTAAAATGAAGTACATTTTTGATACAAAAGGTAGTGAACTTCTGGAACTTTTTGTCACAGGAGTTTGTGGAGACAGGAAATATCAGCAGGCTTAAAAGGGTATTAAACAAATTTAAGGCAGCAGATCTACAAACAGATACTTTGGGACTACAAATTGTTCTCAGTAGGAAGTGGTTCATTCTTTACTGTTCATTATGGTATTCTGATTGTTTATCCTTGAGGCGTTGTTGTTGGACAGGCTTTTATAACTGGCAGAGTAGCAGTTATCTGCAGTTTATCTACATTTACTCAAACTGCTCTCTTTTTTAAAGCCAGCATTAGCAGGGAGCAGAAATCCCAGCCAGCTTTACAAAGCAGTGGAGGGTAGGGGGTTTGGAAGTCAAGCAGGCAATCTAGAACAGCACAGAGAAGACCACCAAGCAGATGATTATTTAGGCTCTCACCTCCAACAATCTCTGAACAGCTGGATACACATTGTATGTACCTGGCTCTTACTTCATAACAGACTCTTCAAATAAGTATGGTTCAGTATGATATTTGTCTCAGGAAATTCCCTGGGCTGAAATAGTTGGAGGTGAGAAGAGCATTCGGGAGAAATACCTCCCTTGATTGCCCTCTAGGATTCCCCTTGCTCTTGTAAAAGGATATTGGACTGAGTCAGCATGGCTGTTCCTACTCTGACCTGTGCTCCTGCCATGTATTGACTACATGAACAGAACGTGCTAATATGAAATTTGAAATTAAATCCACTTATCAATTGAAGACTACATAATTAATACACACTCTTTATAATTATATTCATTCACTATAGTCTTACATAAAGCCCCACTATTTCAGAAACCAGGTCTTGACAAAGTTCAAGAAAGGAGAAGTGCTAACTCATCATACTGATGGAAAGCCAAAGCCTGGAGCTACTACGTGACTTCCTTGAAGTTACTCAGGGAGCAGCAGAGGGACTAAATTAGGGCTAGATCTCTTGGGTTCTGAATCACAACCACAACATTGCCCTCTCTCTTCTCACTACTTCTACTCAAACCACAGCTTCATATACTGACCTTCTGCAACCACGTTCCTAGGGAATCCCAAGGGAATCTATCCGTTTGGACCTTCCTTCTGTGGGTAAGTGTGCAGGCAGAGGAGGGGCCAGACACAGATGCCAAACATCTGACTGGGTGTGGCTGAGCAGCAGCCAGCAAGCACGGCTGCCAAGCTGGTCCTTGCAGACGGGGATCAGAGCCTGCACGTAGCCAGCAAATGTCCAAATGAGGATGTGGACAGAGACACAGCTCTAGCAAGAGTTGTGTTTTGGCTCCTCCTCTGCCTTATGCCACCACGATGAGCCAGCATGGTAAACCAAACTTGGAACAAGACAAAAACTCTGGACACATCTAAAAATGCAGTTTATCCAAAACAGTATTTTCCAGGCTTCCTCTGGGGTCAGTGCAATATTTGCTTACTCTGAGCAATATTGCTCCCAGCAATACAGACATTGAAAAATACAGACCCAGACTGCACAATTGCTCTTAATAATACCAGCCCTTAAGCTCATCAGCCAGAGAGTTTAGCAGAGATAATGAAACTGGAAAACTCTGCTATCTTGGGGTATTTGCTTAGAAGTGAAAGGAAGTACCAAAAGAAGCATTCCCAAGAGCTAAATTTCATCCAGTGCCTCAGAACTGTTCTGTTCAGGAGAGAAAGGCCTGAAAGCAGTAACCTGAAACACAACTTTTATAAGTTGTTGGAGAAGAACATTTCCCTTCTTTGCTTATAAAGATGGCCATTTGGGGAAAGCAGCTTCCCATCTGTAACTCAGGCCTTTGGGCATGATCCCAAGGCTTCTGGCCTTTGTGAAGGATTTACACAAACTTCAGATGGATTCCTGAGACCTTGAGAACCATCTCTCTCTAAAACATGGACTTGAACTTTCTTCCCACTCACCTGGTTTTCTCAAGTCCATTATCCTTCCACATCAGGGTACATCCTGTGGGATACATTAGATGTTAACTAACTAATATTAACATATTCTTCTTTGTGTTCAATCTTTAGATTACAGGTGATTTCAATCTTTAGATTACAGGTGACAAGTCCAGATAATATGTCATAAGGAAAAAAACCCAATACTCATAGCAGCAGTTTTGCCAAGAAGCCTGGAAAATCTGAGCCAGGATGGAGAAAACCATTTCACTTTTCTTCTCTTGTGACTGTCTCTCTATTCTGCTTATGGATCTTCATTAAGTTATTCTCACAACAAGAACATATGCTTCCAAAGTGTGCACAGCATTTACTTAAAGATTTAAATTGTGAGAAATTATATTTCCTTAGTTGCAACATTTTAATAGTTGCCTTCACAGTCAATGGTGTCACCTGGTTTAATCGGGTCTGATTTCCAGCTGCTGGACCTTTTGTTTTCTATTTTAAGCTGCTTTATTTTTTCAGCAAATTAAATTGATATCCCCATGGAGAAGCGAGGGGAAACTATTTTAATAAGTGATGGAACAAGAACATAATGGTTGTTACTAGGTAATGTGCTTTAGCTTGTATTAGATGACCTGAACAAAACCACTGTGAGGTGCCTCTAGGTTTTTACATACATATTATTCAAAACAATAGTGCTACGTAGTAATGACATGGCAGTTTGTGCAGTTTTGCATTGCTTTTGAGGTGGACATTAGATCAGAAAATCAGGGAGACAAGATTTCTTTTTAAAAGTAAAATGTAAAGTACCATGAATATGGTGAACCATGACTCAGTATAATCAAACCTTATCCCTGACTGCTTTTTGAAAACCACATCCTCTGATAATTTTGTGTTTGAGCAATAACAGTGTTTTTACAAACATTCCTTAGCTCAGCAAATCCATTTTACTGTTAATTGTCTGCTGTCAGTCATAAAATAGAAGGACATTTTAGTGAGCATGTATATGCTCATACAGATTTGCATGAAAAACACAGTGTGTGTCTGTGTTGTTTCTGTCTCACCTTTTCCAAAGAACTTGTGCCCTATCTGACACAGCCTGATTAAATACATGTTAAGAACAGCTGTTAGATTCCTCTCCCTTTCCTGTACACATGATAATTTTTCATTTCTCCCCTGAATGGAGCCCAGGATGGGACCTCATCCCCTGACACATGGAGGAGTGTCTTGTGACTATTATTACTGCCACTTTTTACTGATTGTTTGCTTTAGTGACACCTCTGTGTGTCAGTCACATTCAGATCCCTAATAATTCAGAGCCTCTCAGGTACTAGAGAAAAGGCAGATGCTAAAACATCTCTGGGGTTTCTGAATTTATTAATAGATATGAAGAGGCTTGTATCTCATCAGAAGAGCAACTTGGGAAAATGCATGAAGATGCTTCTCATAAATATGTGATAGGAGGATGGTACTGTATTGCTAGGAACGGGCACTGGCAATAAATAGATGATAAAAAAGCTTCTCAGTACAGTTGGAAAGGACAAGGAAAGTAACACTTGCAGAAGCATTCCTAATTAGGAGCCAAAATATTTGACATGCCATTTTTAGATCAGGTGCTAAAATACTATCCTAATATGAGGCCAAACTAAAATCACAGAGGAGGCAATCTAACCTTTTTATTTATTCCATTAGATAGCCTGGATAATGGTCCTATATGGCTTAAATTGGTGTTAAGAAAAAGGTTTAGTCAAGAGACCCTTTATTCCAACTTACATGATTTCCCAGCTACATCCAGCCCTCCAGGAGCTGACAGACTCTTCTGGTGGGCAGACTGAAGACAAGGGGCTGCAGGAACTGAAAAGGGGTGTCTGCTGTGCCTTTCTGCTCTGAAGGACATTGGTGCATTACCTAGCTGCATCTGAGGCAGCAGCTCCTCAAAAATGTTTATCCCAGCTGGAGACATGGAGGACTTCTGCAGCAGACTGCACTGCCAAAGAGAGAATTGGAGGGAACAGAGGAGTGAGTGGAGCTCAGGGTGAGGGCTGAGTGCTGGCTCATCTCCCTACAGGGACACAGCCTTGTGGCAAACTAAGGGAGAACATCTGATGGAGTTCTACAAACCAGTGCAAGAAGTTTCAAAGCAGCCTCATAGATGTCATGTCCTGCAGCTGTCAGCAGAATTAGCCATTACTTGAAAAAAACAAGTACAGAGCAGAGCAGAATTTTGAATATATCAAACTGATTCAGGGCCCTTGCCTATTTGCTGTGGTTTATATAAAAAGCCCAGAACCCTTCACAATTCTTTGTCTTGAGTCTTACAAGCTAAAAGTAGCCATAGGGTTGTGTTGGATATGACCCAGATTTGCCAAGAAAAAAAACCCTAAAAAAAACCTATTAAATTCTTTGGCTTTAGGTAGCAAGAAAATAAGGCACAAGGAGCTATCAAATAGTAAACACCTGCTCTGTATTCATTAGTGTTCACATGTTCAAAAAAACCCCAAAACCTTGATGCAAGAACAGAGACATACTAACCCTAGACTAGCTGGGTTTGGTGCACACATCCTAAGGCTCTTTATGACTGCGTGGTCCTGCTCATTCTTCTAGTTGTTGGTGGGAGAAAAGGGCAATGGAAATCCTTAAATTGCCTACATGACAAATTAAACAGCCTGGTCTCACAGTAACACTAAGGAACTTGCTTGGAGACAAGGCTGAGCAGGAAAGCAGGACTTTGCTTGCAGGAAAGCAGGACTTTGCTTGCATCATATCATCATTAATATTTACAGTGGTATAGACAAAAGCCAGACATCCAAAGATTGCCTACATTTCCTTCAGGCAATCCACTCCAGATGCTGTCAAGTGACTTCTAGCAGTGACCTGCTTGAAAAGCGGGATTAGCCAGATGATCCCTACAAGGGCACTGACTCATTCCAACATAAAACATGTCAGAAGGACAATATATCCTAATTATTTATATTTCTGACACATCTTACACTACAGAGTTTCAGAAATTGAAAAGTATAGTCAGGAAAACCCCAGCAGTGATGACGTAATTTGATCAGAACACTAATATGTTATAAATCAGGAAGGAATTACTGGAAATGCTACCATGCATACAAAGCTTTGGTCCTACTGACAAACAGCCTCTTTCTTCCTTCTCAGTTGGTATATCTCCAGAGAACTTCCAAAAATAAATTCAAATGGTTTTTAAACTATACATTTTGGATAATACTTCTGTTACTAAGAGATTGTGGAAGTCATATGTCTAGAACAGGAAATTAAAAATCTGACCATTAAAAGGAGAGATTTTGCAAGGAACTTGCAAGGAACAATAGTACCAAATTGTAGATTTAGAAGCTGAGTGAAAATTTATAAGTGTCATTGGGATTTTTGGCGATTCTGGCTCCTAAAAGATGTAAAATTGCATGCCTGGTCACAGTAAGAGAAAAACCTTCCCAGGGTTTAGGGAGTTGTCAAAGATAATGCTCCTTGCCTTCCTTCTGTATTGATTTTCCACAATTAGTTCCTCAGGATCATGAATGTATCAAATGTGGATAATTCTGCATATAATAAGATTTTTTTTTCCCTGCAATGGACATCTATTCATCTGCTGCTCCTGTTCAGAAGAAGTGGAAGTGCTGGTTATATGGCAGGAGGAGGTGCTGGTACTCACAGTGAACCCAAAGAGAAAGACAAACTACTGGAAGAATTTCAGTGTATGTCTTTTCTCTGTCCTGTAGCCAGTGTCCCATGCTTTAGCTGCCCTGTTCTGTTCTATTGTGTCACCACATTCAACTCTTCCTTCACAACAGCCAGACAATAGAAGGGATCAGATAAATTAGAAATTTCCTCATGTCTCTAAAGCTGCAGACAAATTCAGATTGGATCCACAAAGGAAAAAAGAAATTTGCAGGGGGTTGGCCAGGCAGAAGGAGCAGAAGAAATAGCCCCAAGAATATTTGTGGTGGGGATAGAATCGAGTCTATGGGCATAACCTGACCATGAGTGACAGCCTTTCTGATTAAGGGAAGACAGCAGTTGTTCTGCTTCCAGTCTTCCAGGACTTATGTTGCCTTGTCCTAAACAGACTCTGAAAAGGGCACAAGCTCCTGTTTCCTGCTCTTTTTGCAAGTTAAGAAGAATCTAGAGCACAGTCCAGTGCAGGTGGGCTTGGTTTGGGCTATAGCTTTATGGCTCCTTTAAGATGAATGTGGTTAGCATTTATATGTGGGAAAAAAGCTGTTCCTCACCCCCACATTCACTCTATGCTCACATGTACTCCAAATAATCCATAAAAGGTCTGCAACATAATCACTAAACTGGTCAAATATGAAAGGCAGTCTTTGAAAATTTTACTTACTCATACTGCCTGTGTGAGTCACCTTTCATTTTCAGCAGTAAGTAAAGCATTTTTTGGCTCTTGTTGTCACCACTGATGAAAATAGGGATGAATAGATTTTCTGTAACTGTAAAACAAATTCTTCTTCTGTGCTAATCTTCTGATGGCATTTTTGCAAGTCTGAATACAAAGTGATACGTTTGTATCTGAATACAAATACTGATCCGTTTTAATTTTTTTCATCAAAATCTTTATGCTTTCTAGACATGAAGAGTATCCAGTGCACATCCAAAACCTCATCTTTTGATTTATCTGCAATTTTACTTTTCAGGATTTAATCAAATGACAATGATAGCCAGCTAACTTGTGGAGAATTTTCCATGACTTCCCAGAACATTGAATAATTGTCTAACTAGATCTTGCCCTCTTGTGTGTTCAGCTGTTGATGTCTAGCACTCCTCTCAATGGACACACTGGTAATGACCCAGTCTTAAACATATTCTGCCATGTTTGGGAAGGTGCCACAAAGCTGAAGATTTTTTATTTATTCCTGAAACTCACTGATAAACCAGGCCAGATTATAGGACTTCTGAAGAAAGCAATTGTTAATCATTTGTGAGGCACTTGTAAGCAAGGAGGAGCAGCTTTCCAATCTTCTCACTCCTGTTCTTTATACACACTAGACCTCTTGGGGATATCTGAAGCATTGCCAGAGGTAATTTTTATTTTCTTAGCTAACATGAGTAAAAGGTTGCAGATGCTGAATGCAGTTTACGTTCTACTTAACTGTGCCATTGATTATGCTCACCTGGAGATGCAAACATGTCCTTCTCAGGAATACTTATGGGGAAGTAGCTGCCAGTACAGCAAGCAGCTGTGTTTTAGACCACCATTTCTCAAGAAAAGATCAACAAATTCTTCATTATTTTGGTTATTGTTTATGTAATTATTCTTGCGCTGTTTTCCATCTGCGCACATAAGTTCCCTGAAAATGACTTACCAATAGTCTAATTTGTTCCAGTGAACTGGATTCTTCAGGTCATTGGTTTCTGGTATTTTTTTAATGTGATGATGGGAAGTTCAAGTTCAAAGCACTCACAATCTCTTAAATGTTGCACTTAAAATCAACATGAGAAATAGCTTTTAAATTGAGATCCATGGCTGTCCTCCAGTACAGTATGATGTTATGTTCCACCTGAAGAGATTATTTGAGTACCTTGATAGAGTGTACACAGAAATTTCCCCTGTGTGTTTTCGCAGCTCCCTTGGTAGCTGTATGCCTTGCAGTCTTCAGTGTATTTATCACAGCATAAATATATTCATTGGGCCTAGTCCCCACAATGGCAGACATTGTACCATGTAACCCCTTCCTCAGACACTCTCTGGCTACCAACTTTGCCAGAATCAGATTGCTCCCATAAGATTCCCCTCCTTAGACTTACCAATCCTCATCTCAAAACTCGCTGCATTTGTAGGTTGAGCTTATATCAGAGGTCTGTTTTCAAAAGTCACTGTGTTCCTACTTTCCAGGTCATTTTCAGAATTACACTCCACCTTTCCTGAGATTTACTAGTTCCTGCCCAATATGCATCTAGCTAGGAAAGTTTTTGTTATTTTTTTAATAGCTGAAGACTTGAGTCACAAGAAAACTCAGCACCCTGGAGGACTGGAACAGGTTGGATAAAGGCATCTTTCTTTTTTGTAAGTGTGACTTGGATTTGAAAAAGCTGAATCTTTGAACTCTGGCCCACTGCCTGCATTTCCTGGTAACTATAACAGACATGGACCATTTGTGAACAGCTCAGATATTTGGACGCCACTTACATACACAAGACTTGATCCAAAACCCACTACAGTCAATGGAAAGACTTTTGGTTGACTTCCATTCTCTCTGGACCAGGAATACTTCATAGGGCTAGAACATACATGCTGTCTTTTGCTGCTTTTTTCTCCACGTAGTAGAACATCCATATTGCCTTTTCAAATATTTTCCAAATAATGGTCCAAAACAAAGACCCAAGTGCCTCAGCACAAAGTTCCCTTCTTCATAGAAAAATTCCAAAGGGCATAAACAGCAACTGTGAGTCACCACACCCAAAACAACAAATCAGTGAGTAGCAAATGCTCAGTGAAGATAACACATCATCTATAACGTGCAGAAAACAGACAGAAAAGCTTTGAAACAGGATTACCGCTATGAAGGCATGATCCATTTATGAAACACTGCAGCAATCAGAATTGCCAGGGAAATTAACAAGAGAATAATGTGGGACTCTACCCTAGCAGCCACAGACGCAGTATTTTTTGTATATAAAAAATAAAATATTTCTGCCAATTTCTAGTGGAAGTCATTGATTGTTTTCACTGACAAAAAATATTGCTAGATTGCCAAAATTGTAAAATAATCATAAGATGTTTCATCGAGCGTGACGATTGAGCTGAGCTCCTGAAAGACAAGGAAAACTTGGTACACTGAAAACTTTGGACTCTTTGCACAGCCTGTGAGCAAAAGGAGATTTTTCCTGCAAACTGTTATGAAAGGATCCTAATGTGTTTGAGAGAGGGAGCACAGGAACTTCTCTGCCTGGGGCTGCTGGACTTGGATTTTTTGGAGGGTGGAAATCCTAGAGCTTCTGGGACACTGAAGGGCCACTTGCACGAGTACAGGTGGTGCTGTGAAAAGCAGCAGTGGCCCTGCTGAGTCTCCATCCCATGGAATCACAGCAGTCTCACTGAGGTGGCACAAGTGTCAGCGTGTACATCCAGAGCCACCGCAGCAGCACAAGCAAAAATTAAGGGTTGGTAGTAACAGAACAGCTAGCCCAGATTCATTCTCCAAGGAGCACCTCAGGGCACCAGGTTCAGAGCAGGTGAACCTGCTGCTCTGCCTGGACACGTGGGCACTTGGAGGGTCTGGGCTCCAGGCACTGGACATGCAGCCACTTGTAACACTTGCCCTGCTGCTTCTTCCCACTGAGGAAGACTCAGCTCTCATTGCCATGAGACCATCAGAACAGTCTAAGTCCTTCTTGAGCCCAAGGTACTGCCATGAAAACAGTCTATTTATTGTGTCCTTGCTCTTGTGAGGCTGCTCCTGGGTTTGAAGGTGGGGCAAAGTGCTTCAATTCATGAATTTCCAAATGTTCTGGAGTAGCGTTATGCTTTTAAATCTCCCAAATTTGATTGTAAGGCTGAAGTAATTGATATGATCATCATAAATCTGAACACACCAAACCAAAGTTTCTCTTTGGAGATGCAAAAATAAGAAGAGGAAAATACAGAAATCCACCTGGTTTTCCAATTGCAGGTAAACACTGAGCAATCAAGGCTCAGTGGATTAGTGCCAAGGAGGACTAGGATAACCCATCAGAAAAGTTAAAATGACAAATAAAAGATCAAAAGAGAAGATGTCTATAGATATAAAACATAATGTTTGCTTTTCTTTCCAAACCATGTGTGAGAACCCAACATTCTTCAAGAACAGACTGTACTGGCACGGGCAGACAAAAAGCAATGGGAAAGACCAGCAAATCCCCCTTCAAGCACATAAACAAAGTTGTCTCTAGGCATGACATCACAACCCATAAAAGCCTCTGCTGCTAGGGTTTCATTCTGCTTCAAGTGTCATAAGCATTAATTTTAGACTTGAGTTGTTGAATAATCCCAGAGGGGAAAGGAAAACAAGCCATCAAGACTTTCCTCTATTCATCAAGTTCTGAAGGCAGTTTCCCACCAACTGACACTATGAATTTCAGCCTTTTTCTTGAAGAGCAGCATGGCTAGAAAGAGCTGTGGGGCATGGATTTTCCTCCCAGCAGGGAGCTGAACTGCTGGTTTATATACTGAAGGGTCAGATGCTTTTGTTTGTTCACAGTATATAGACAGTAATAGAACCAAGAGGGTCTGTGTAGACATGTATAAGCATATAATTCATCCCTTCCTGAAAATGTTTGTGTTTGTGATAATGCCTGGCAATAAAACAAGCCTCCACTGAAAGGCCCGAATCTACATCTCCAGAAAGAACAATTTAGTGATAATGTCAAAATAATATGTTACATCCAAACAATAATGTGCCACAAAGTGACAAACCACTGAGAGACAGATGTCAGTGATCTTGAAAAATCAACAAACCATTTCTTCAGTGGATAAGAAGGTTCCCCCCTGGGCAGGTCACTGGTGTTCCAGGTAGTGCTGGGGTCCATGCTCCAAAGTTTTCTCTGAGTGGCAGCTAATGGTTAATTTGAAAGCAGAGCATCTGAGGGAAGGGAAAGATTGGTCTTCCACTTCTTTCTCTTCCATTGCTTTCAGAGCCTTATGAGGAAAGAGAACCAAATCAGACAAAAAAGAGCTGAATCTATTGTTGCTTAACTTTTTAAGTCTAAAAATAAAAAAGGTTCTTGTAAAAGTCTTACTTCCCATGCTGTCTACAATTATTTATTTTGCAAGGTGCTGGGGAAAGGTTAAGAGCAGGAATTGGGTGAGTACAGTCAGAAAATCAGCTGTTTTATGACCTACCAACTCCATTACCCTTCACTGGTCCTAAGATGGCTCTTTCCCTAAAAGTTTTCCGTGGAATAAATCTCCTCAATTTTGAATTCTACACAAACCAGTTCAGAACTGCAGTTTTTCAAACCGTGGTAGAAACTGGTGTTTGAGACACAGTTCCTTTGTGTGGAATCAGAGCTATGACATGCTGGATAACCTGGGGTGGGGAATGATGCAGTCTGGAACAGGGTCCACGGAGGACCCAGCAGAAATGCTTATAAGCCATCTCTGCACACATCCTCTACCAAAACTGCAGCCACTATTTAGTATTTTGTCATCTGTTTACATAAAAATTTTGTCATCTCTAAGGGTTCACTTCTGAAAATGGGCCTCTGTTTTAAATGCCTTGACAGTGACTGCATAAATTTACATGATGCATTTCACAATCCTTGGAAAATTGCTGTGCTTATGATGGATACTCAACATTTCTTTGAGATAAGTTTGCAGTGGGAGCTGCGGGGGAAGGCTACACTGGCAAGACATCAAAATCTGAGGAAATCATAGAACACTGCTAATAACATCTTTTTGCTTTACCTCAACAACTATTTTTACAGTGTGAGGAATTGTGCCAGAAATTCAAATGACATTCATTTTGTGGCATTTGCCCAAGTGTTTTGTATGCAGGTATAATCCACTTTGCATCACAGGAATTAAGGAGCCTATTACTGAATCGTAGAATTAGAGAACTGCTGAGCCTGGAAGGAGGCCCTGGAGGTCCAGTCTACCTAGAGCCAGTGGCCCAAGACTATGTCCAGAGAGTTTTTGAATGTCTGTCCAGGGATGGAGACTCCATACAGTCTCTGGACAACCTGTGGCACTTCTCAGCCATTCAGTGAGTGAAAAAGGTTTTCCTGATTCTCAGATGGAGCCTCCTGTGTTTTGGATTGTGCCCATTGCCTCTGATCCTGTCACTGGATACCACTGGAAAGAGCCTGGCTCTGTCTTCTTTTCTCCCTCCTTCAGGTGTTTATCCACATTGATGAGATCCACCCTGAGCCTTCTCTTGCTCAGAACAAACAGTCCAGCCAGGTTCTTCTATCCACTGCCATTATATTTTCTTGAGTGTGAATGTCCAGCTGGGAAATCTGACCTGTTGCTTCTTTACCCTCTGCCCAGTGCCCTTTGAAATGTGTTTAGATGATTACAACATGGGGCTTTACTACATCGACTTTGTCCCCAGTTAAGAATAGCAGCACTAAATTTGACCTCATTTTTCAATACACATGAAGTCACAATTGGACAGGAAGCAACCTCTGAAAATATTGTAAATGTTAAAATGCAAGAGAAGGCAGAGAGATAAGTTGTTGGTGGTTTTAGTGTTTTTTAAATTGTTCTTGTTCAGCTACCTACATTTCATTTAAGTCTATGTGATGACAGAGAGACTTGTAGGAATTATAGAACTGATTTCAGTTTTATTCATCTTTTGCTAAAATAATTTGGCTTTTATATAAGCTAGCTCATATGCTTCTGTTCAGTGGGAGATACTTTGAGCAGATGTGCACCTTGTGTCTTGCTTCTTAGGAAAGATGGATGGATATTTTTAATATGAAAGACACAATTCTTTTATCTATCATATTTCTCCTTGGAGCATTTTCTTGTTTCTACACTAATAATTGCCCACAGGAAAATTATTCTGCATTTTGCTTTTGTACAATGTATGTAACATATTTAGCTAAGAGATCCAAATTCACCCACTAAACGATTACATTTTCCCAGTCTTGGGCTTGAGAAAGTTCAAACAGGAACTGAGGTTTTGTATCCCAAAACAAACTAGGCATGAGATCCCCACCAAAGAGCACTTGCTGTGCAGTTTCTGTCTAATTGTCCTGGCTGGCTAATCAGGGAGGAAAAGATTTTAGCAAAAGACTTCATATTTTAGTCTTGGCTCTCCACCTTTCTGCAAGAAGGCACCTCCTCTTTCCGTATGGAAAGCACTGGGTGACTGCAAAGCCCAATTTGATGATGTAAAGGGATTTTATGATGTAGCTATAGATGGCAAGTAAACTAACAAGTGCTCTATATGCACGTTCATGGAAACCTCACAATGAGTTTTTACATGGAAGGAATTCTTGAAAACATGACCACTTCATTTAAATTAAGGCTGCATAGAGGAACATGTTAACCCAACCTGCATCTGAAGGTGGGGAGTTACAAGTCACCTCCCATTGAGAAGTTGCTGAAATGTGTTGATGTGGTACTAGATCTCATCAAATACTGCTATCATACTCTACCATCATCAGATCTCGCTAGCTAGGGCTCAGCACCATGAGAGCACAGCTTCTTTAGAAAGCTAGATCACGTCTGAAACCAGAGTATAACCGGTCCCAGTGCCAAACAGAAGCTGAACTTTCCAGGATAAAAAAACCTAACTTAACTCAGGGTACTGAGACCTATTGAAAATCTGGCCATAGTTCATGAAATTCCATGCTGATCCATTTCCAATGAGTTTCTTAAAGGCAAAACTCAATTGTTCTTTCTCCAGTGGCATTTCCACCACTCTGAGAGGTGGCTTTTCCCACAGTACAATGCACAATGTTCCTAACGTTACAGGATAACCATAGTCCAAGGTAATGTGCCAAAAAACTGCATTCTAAGTGAGAAATGTTGGTTGTGAAATTTGGCTGCCAAAGCTGAATGTATCCTTTTGCAGCACTCTCTGTAAGTGTGCAACCTGGGAAAAGACCAGCAAGAATAAGATCCAGTACAGCTTAGAAAGGAAGGTGAATTTTAGGCTGGAACAAAATGCCATAAAATATTGGCATAAAAGTAAGATCTTCCCAGCTGCAGTAGCTGGAGCCATTCTTAAAACTGCAAAAGCAAAATCAGTTGTATATGAGAAATATGTATTTAAGACATATATATGTATATATACAACTTATGAATCACAAAACAAATTTTATTGTAATTATCATAATTTGTCATAATGATTATAATTTATCATTCTATTCACTCTGTTTGCACAAAACACAAAGCAAGAAAACAAAGCCATTTACATGTGAAATATAAGCTATTTGGATCTTCTGGGGTTCTAAAAGCACAGTTGATTATGCTTTCTTAATTTACCATGTAGTGGAATGTCTAGGTATCATAGAAGGATTGTTCCAAAATGAAAAATATTTTAATGAAAGTTATGGTGTTGTAAGTTACCACAAAACCAATGTGTTATATTCTGACCTCCATACGTTTTTGAAGCCTTGCAATACATACAAAGTCTGACAAAGACAGTTGTCAGGTAAGAAAAATAAGGGAGCTCTGCCTTTTTTGATCACTTCTAGGTAAGACCTGTACCTTGATCTGAAATGAAACTGTTCTTGCATATGTCCATCCAGAGGATTTTTACCTCTCCAGTGTTTCTAAGTCCAGTTTGAACACCACCATCTTGTGAGACATCTTAGAAATACTTTTAAGAAGGAATGAATAATATATTTTTGTTTTGAGATCTCAAGAACTCTTCATCTACTCCAATGTGAAAGATGGATATATTAAAATTCATTACATTACTATGCAGAAAATAGGAAAAACTCTTCTCGTGGTACCTAATCATATATATATATATATGTAATATTACCCATTCATCTCTGAATTAGAGACATGAGACATAGAATGATTCAGGGCCAATAAAATAATTTTTTTCATATAAAAGAGAAATTTAAAATTATAAGTTGCAAGTCTGAGTAATGCATTTAGACTGAGTTTGAGACATCAAAAATGGGCTAAGTCAGTCACACAGCTGAATGAGTAAGGCTGTTATAGAAAGTATCTTTATTTCAGGAAATCAGTAATTTTGCTCCTGACACATTCAGTGTTTGGCTGAAAGATTTATCATTTATGTCTCCTTTTAAAGTCTTTCCATTTAGAGCTAATTTCAATGAGAATTGTCTAAAATATCTATTTATAAATACTACTTGTGACTTATCCATTCTACATTTCTAGGACTATTTCTGTATATTGGTACAAAAGTCAGCATATAGCTATAATTCACATTTCTAATATATTCCCTTTTGAACAACTATCAATCACATTCTGCTTCCAATTACTCTATTTTTAGAATATGCAGAAATTGTGCCTGTGTATCGTCTGCCAGAAAGGGATGGCGAGTGCATTTATTTTAAAGTGTGGGCCTCTTAATTCTATTTTTATTTTTCTGTACATCATCAGCTACAATCTTCACCATTTTTTTCCCAGTAAGTCTCAATCAATCACAGCACAAAGCCATGCCTTAAATATTAACATGAAGATTTGTGAGCAAAACTGTGGGTTTTCTTAAATTTTACTTCTACTTCAGTGTCTGTAGTTCAAATATTTTACGTGCAATATCTCAGTTCTTAATTTATTCCACTTCTCTGTTTCCAGCAGAGGCCTCATTTTCATCTTTATTTAGTGACAAAACTCACTCTCTTCCATCCCTCCAGCAGGACTCTGCTGTGCTGAGTCACATCCCAATGCCAACAGCCACTGTCCCCCCTAGCCCACCTTCAGCCTTAGCAGGAGCAGCCCATACAAACCTGTCCTAAGGGAGAGGTTTTGTACAGTTTTACCATCCAACCACTGAAGGAATAGTCCCAATGACAGCCATTGAATGATTCCCCAAACTAAATATTGCTAAAACACTGCATGAGCAGAAAATAGCCTTTTCAGAGATAAATGCTGAGCCTGAATGTCCTTTCCAAACAAACACCCTCCTGTGCTCCAGGATGCCATTTCAGCCCAGCCTGGGGCAATCAGCTCCTGCCCCAGCACTGGTATGAATCATGAGAACACTTTAATTTTGTACCACTGTCTAAGGAAAGCTTTTGATCTTTGCTATACATTTAAACATATCTTTCTCTTCAATTTTATAAAGTCTTCCTATTTCACTTGGAAATTTCTTGCCTCATTTGTAGGGAAGCAAGTGCCATAAAAGGAAGATGCATCCTTCAGAGTGGACAGAAACTGGACAGATATAGGAAATGTTTGGCGCTGTTTTGACTTTTGTTGCTACTGAAAAGAGATCAGTTCAGGAGACTGAGAAATATAACTGCAGGATACTAGCTTAGAGGATGTACTTGCTGGGATTTTACAATCTACAGGCATTGTCTGTTGAATATACTGTACACAAAGGCATTGCCAAATAACAACAGAGAGTATTCATGGTATTCTGAGGAGCTGCCAAAGAAAACAAGCCTGCAGATTACCCTTTATTTGATGTTATGCTGACATTTTCCACATGAACAGGGTTTCTGGAACTGAAAATTAAAGGATGAACATCTAAGAGTGGATTCTAGGCCAGGATTCCTGCTTTCTATTCAAACCTTGGTTATGGTTTTATATCTTTGCTTATTTACCCATAATGCAAAATAATATTTAGATTAAAGGCCGTCATAGTTAAAACGACTCTTCTTTCCCACTGTTTTCCAGTGCACCAAAAAAGTACTTCTGCTCCATGGAATTACAAAGAAGTAATAGATTTGGGTTAAAATCATGATTTGAACCATCTCACTTCATAGCTGACAACTATCTAAAACTACTTATAAGAAGAAAATAGTATAATCTACCCAGAAGACTTCCCACTTGTTAATCTATCACAACAGGAGTATAAAAGCTGGAAGAGGTCTAAGAATTCAAAAAGATACAGGGAGACTTGGAAAGGCCAATACTTATAAAAGTCTCAACTATAAGAAACCCTGTGTCCACTTCCCTGCTTTGGAGTTCTGGATGCAAGATGGAAAGTAGCAAAATGCAAGTCACATGGAGTACATGACTCAGGAACCCTAGGGACTTTTAATCTTTTGTCCATATACTGCCAAAAAAATAACAAGTGCTTGGAATACCAGGAAGGCAAAGGGAGTGGAAGAGAGCAGCAAGATTCCTTCTTGTCAGACTTTGCCAGGCTAAACAAGCCCAGCTCCTGGAGATTACCAGGTGCTCCAGGCCCTGGACCCCTTGGTGCTCCTCAGATGAGCCAGCTGTAACATACCCTTATCCTTCACATTTCCTGGAGCTAAACAGGCAGGAGCCTTTAGAGTGGGGAATAACACATAAGCCTCAAGAAGGAAAGAGGGCATGGAAGGGAAGGAACACTGTGCCAGGCATGACATGTTGGCATAACATGAGACACAAAAATGCTCCTGTACAATGTACAGTAATTTTAATTACTTTGCTCTGTTCATTGTAGGGAACAGAACCCAAAGCTGCTAACATTGAATAAAGTGTTGCAATTTTCCAGTAGAGGTTGCTATGAGGCATAAACATCTGGGCACTAAAACTGATAAACTTTTTTTTCAGTTTGGCAGCTGCAAAACCAGTATTACTCAAGGTATTTATCAGTTTTATATACTTCTGCTTATCCCAGACAAGAATACTTTTTTTCATAATGATGGAGCTCTGTTTCTTGCTCAGAGACCAATAATTCTGGTGAAGTTCATGACAGTAGGCCCTGGATATGTTCCCTCTCTAATGGAAAAAGAGACAGCTTTTGTTTTCTTCTTTCTGGTATTTCCTGTGCATCTGAAGACTTTCTACTTTCATTACAGATGAAGGAAGAAAATACGTCTCCTTCAGTATTTTTAACTTCAGAACTTTACAGGGACAACACACTCTGAAAATTAGAAACAGAAAGTATTTTATTTCTTCTCTGTCCCATTTTCATTGATTTGTTCAATATTTAATATTATAGAAATACTCTTTGTAGTGACTTGGAAGGTGACTCAAGGATGGTTAAAGAGGCCAAGTTATTAGGGCAATATTGCTTTCTGAAACTCAGAGATCAATGGGTGTCTCAAAGTAAGCACCCAGAAATGTCATGTTCTTAAAACTTTAGGAACTCTTGAAAATCCAGTGAGTAGCTTGCATCAGCCCAGGAAGTAATAAGTATGAGCTTCACAAAGAAAATGTACAGTGGTAAAGAATAAAAAACTCAAGACATCCTGGACTGCCTATAGAGGAATGACAGACGGGGGAGTCACACTGTGCACAAAACTATTCTTTGCAAATGGTTCAGAAACAAACAGGAGTGCTCAAGGATGAAGAAATTCATAACCACAAAGCTGACACATAAATGAAACTGAGACCAGTGCTTGTGTGACAGCTCAATGCAGTCTTGCTGCATTTCCTCATCAAAAAGCAAATATGATTACTAAGGGCTTTCTAAATCTCCAGGCTTAGGGAGCAGATTTGTTCACTCAAAGCAGGAGTAAAAATGCAACCTCACTAAGTTTGGTGGGAAAAAACCATAGTTGATCATGCAAGAGAATTTCACAATCACTCTAAGAGGTGTAATTGTCACAATTAGCTCAATGATTACACAAAATAAAAACAAAATGGTGGAAACATATTAAGCATAAATCAATGAAAACACAACTGAGCATTTTTTTTCAGATGCTGAGAGTGTATCAGCACTAAAATCACTGTTGTATTCTATTCTTTTTAGCTGAGTGTCATCTAAGAAATATTCAGATCTGGAGAAGCATTCAAGAAAATTCATTTTAATCCTCAAGTCCTTTTCCAGAATGTGAAAGTGATCCATCTTTAACTAGTTGGTCAAGGCAAAACTGTGAAGCCTTCTGCAGGATACTGAAGGTAATAAACCCTTTATTAGAAGCTGTGCTTTCTTGAGGGCTATAAGCTATATAAGGTATAATCTTTTTTCCTTTGAAGACCAGAAATACAACTACCTTCATATCAGTAGGTTCAAAGGTTAATCAAAAATAAAATTATACACAAGGTGTTCATTCTTATTTAAAAACTGACATGAAAACAATTTCTATTCTCACAGTGCAACATCTTCCCAAAATTTTTTTCCCATTCTTAGCTGTGATCTGGGTTGCAGTCAAAAAATGCCAACACATTATTTCATTTCTTAACAGCAAAGGACAACTTCAAGGATTATGTGCCTCCTTTAATGTGTTTTCCACAGAAGAATATATTTTTGAAACTTTCTAATAAGAATTATTTCCTTTAAGATCTACAGAGCTTGATCAATGCATCCTTAATATATGTATTTTAATTTTTTTTACTACAAAGAGGAGCCTTCATGGGAACAAAGATCAACTGCTTGTGCTGTTTTTGAAACCCTTTTTGTCTGGCAAAATCATTTATTTTCCCTGTATCTTCTTCTTTTAGAAGTCTCTCTGTGCAGTCAGCACTAGGGAATTCAACAGATTACTGCAAAACCACAGCAAAAGTAAAAGTGGAGGGCAGCACTATTACATCCTTTCCTTTGCTCCGTTTTTGCCCACTGTTGCACAAAGATTTCAGCAGAGATGCATTACCACAATCTTTAGCCTCCATAAATCAGGAACATTGGGTATTTTTTCAGTTTGGCTCTCCATGCTATCAGAAATGCAAAGCACTTGCTCTCTGAGCAGGGGGCTAGTGGAACAAAGACTGTCTTCATTAAGCTCCTTTCTGCAAACACAGAATCACAAAATGACAGTCACAGAATGAGCAAGTTTCAAAGGGCTCACAGTGGGTCTGTGCTCCAACCTCCCTGCTCAAAGAGGGTCATCCTAGAGCATATGGCACAGAATTGTATCCAGATCTTTCTTGACTATGTCCAGTGAGGGAGACTCCATACCCTCTCTGGGAAATCTGTTCCAGTGCTCAGTCATTCACAAGTAAAGAAGTTCTTCCTCATATTCAGATGGAACTTCCTGTGCAGCAGTTTGTGCCCATTGCCTCCTGTCCTGTTGCTTGGCACCACTGAGCAGAGCCTGGGAACATCCTCTTGGCATCCTCCCTTCAGGTACTTAGAGAGTTTGATGAGGTCCCCTCTCAGTCCTCTCTTTTCAAGGCTGAACATGCTCAACTCCCTCAGCCTATCAAGGGCTCCATACTGACTGCAAGCAAGCAGCTGCCTTTTCCCACCTGCTTGTTTGTATCCACAGCTTTTGCCAAAATGAAAGGAAATGTGTATGTAATTAAAATTCTGCTTTCAAACAATTTCTTTCTTTCGAACTGCCAGACTATGTAAACTGCTCAGTTGTATATGAAATATTCAGGAACTGAAATTTGTTTGTATTTGCATTGAATCTGTATTTTTCCAGGATTTCTTTGGCTTGACTTTGCAACAGCTTTCCTAGAAGTGTCATCAGTAGCCCCTACCACCTCCTTAGAGCCATTTCCCTGAGAATTCCTGGAAATAAGTTTTCTTCTTTGTTGTAAACACTAAAGTTTTCTTCTTTGTTGTAAACACTAGTTTATAAGCTGCCCAAACATCTAAAGTAGTTTCTTCATATTCTGGATGGCCCAGTGAAAGTTCTTTTAGGTTCAAAATGTAGTCAGAAATCTGACACATGTCAAATAGGTGAAAGAAGTGTTAACCAGCTTTGAGGATTATGGGGATTTTTAAACGAAACACAAATGCTTATCAGCACTTATCTTGAGTACACAGATGGTCACAACTCATACTTTGCAATTCTGTAGGGAGAACACAACTTAGAGCTTACATCTACCCTACAGATCTGTGAGCAGAATTCTGTCATTAAAAATTACCAATAAGCTCAGATTTCATTGAATGTTTAAATATTTCAGGCCACAAAATAGGATTGATATCAATAAAGAGCACAAAAAATACCAGGCATCCTTGGCAGGCATTTGGTGTATTTTGTGAAGAAATAAAAAATAGTTTTAAATATATGCTTTAAAAAAAGGTAAAATTTTCTCTTTAAAGGACAGAAAGGAATCTTTTAAATGAAGACATGGGCATCTAGTTAAATCTGTCTTAGAGACAATGCCAGAAACAGACAGATCAATGCAAAATGACATTATTGTTAAATACAATTCAGATAAACCTTGTAATCACTTCTCCAAATTTCTACCAGTATCTTTTTTTTTTCACTGCCTGACACATGCCTTTCTTTATTGTACAGGAAACTGCAGAACATGTTTTTGATACGCAACTATGAACACTTAGAAAAAAGCATGAAGAATTAATAGCTTTGATTGTCCTTCCTCAGTTCAACCCAGAATTAGTCTCTTGCAGACTAAAAGACATGTGGATGCAATCAGGACCACTCTTTGAAATGCCATTTGTTTGTATTTCATTTCACTGATAACGAGTCAGGCAGTCTAAGGAGTTGTGTAATTTCTATTTGTGGACACTAAAATTTGCCATGAAGCTTCCAGTGCAGAGCAAGATTCAGTGATCAGGAAGACAGCCTGCACATCTAGCTTCACTTCTGTGACAGATGTCTTGCATGATGAGAAACACAGCTCCAGCTTTCCCCATTATGCCAAAAGGCTTTGCTCCAGGTCCTACGGCAAAAGCCATTTCTACCTATCAGGAGGACAGTTGAGAAACCTTGGAAAAGAAGGATCACCACACTCCATTCTTTCCTCCTCAGGTAGCAAGTTACTCTCCTGGCCCACTGTTCTCTCCCAAATCACTCTTATCACCCTCTGCAGGTAAAGCTCCATCACAGCCACCACTGTGGTCAGAGCTTGTGCGAACACAGATGACCTCCCAAGGAGGGAGGAGCCACCTCTGGTGCAGTCCCAGAAGGATGGAGCTCGGCAGACACCACACCCTGCTTCCTCAAGCAAGTTATTTGCTAATGTCAGCGCTGCCGCAATGCTCACAGCACAGCAGCACTTAGAGCCTATGTAGCTCATGGCACTCTCTGCAGTTTGAGCATTTCCTCAGGTGGAAAGTCTTTCTCCCTGCAGCAGCCATCCACCAGAAATCCCCCAAAAGACGGCAATTAATCCTCACAATCTCATTTTCCTCACCAAAAGCCTTGCAGATCGAATTTTCTGAAAGTTATGAATACCTCAGACAGACAGGAGGCATCTCTGCCCCCACCTCTAGCCACCACAGCCCAAATACCTATTAGACTATTCCCATTCTAACTGATTTTTGATATCTGGCATTTCCAGATTATTGAATATATAACACTAATACAATACAAATATGTCAGTCCCACAATGCCTCTCAAAAATGAATAGACACATACATTTTCAGTAGTTTTATTGAAAAATGCCTCTTTCATTTCAGAAATAAATAATATAAGGCAGTGAAATTCACAATTTGCAGTTAAAATATAAAAGCAGCAATTCTATATCCATAGTCTTGCAAACAATTTCCAACTGCTTTTGGTAACTAAGAAACATTGTATTCTGAAAAAAAATTCCATACTAAATATACAACATAAACATGCAATTCCATCTCTGCAGGATTGACTGCAATTTGGCATAAATGTAACTGTCTACAAACAAGGAGATTTCAGGCATTATTAAATTGTATCCAGTTGATACAATGATTTCAGCTACTTAATGTTTGTGGTGTTTAGAGGAGATGTATAAGAGCTGTATATGCTCCACAGATTGTAACTCAGAATAGAAGAAAATTACAATGATACTGGAAGGAGAGGGAAACTTTTGGTTTGTTTTAACTAGATATTGCAGACCTGTGATCTGACTGAACTGAAAACATGCATTTGAAAAAGAAGGAAAATGTAGAGCTAAAGCAGACAGTATTTAGAAAATTTGCAACAGCTCTGTGGTTATTTTTGTTTTGGTTTTTTGGTTTTCTTTTTTTTTTTTTAATGTATTTGTTTTTACATTACTTTAATGAAAAGGCAGCACTGGGATAACTGAATGCACACCTTAATCTGTCTGCAACCACTATAAGCAACAGTATTTTACAAGCATTTCCAGAGCAACATGAAGTGTTTGGGTACACACATTGCTATCCCCACATAAGCGAGATACAAAACAGGGGTGCGTCTGATATGAAAAGACCAGAAAGCCATATTGCAAAAGGAATAATGCACTCTCCCTGTGTGTATCTGCAAATGCAAGCACAGCAAAAAACCAACCAAACAAACAAAAAAAAAACCACCAACCAAAAAAACCCCAAAACAAGACACACAGATCTTTTACGGTTTTGTTTTTGCATTTCTTGACAGTGATCTTTTCCAGCGCATGTGCTCAGGGTATTCTGGTGAATGCATTTCAACTCCATAGTCCTCATACTCGTCCTCTCTCCTTTCTGACTCCATAGGTACTATAAAGGGTTCACCTTCAGGCTGATAGGGTCCACTTTCAGGCACGTATGGTTCTGGTTGAAAATAGTTGTCCGATTGAACAGAATAGTTATCGCATGTCTTTGAATCCACATATGCAATGAAAGTTAGTCTGTCTACATAATGTTAGTTCAACCTTATTTTCATATAATAAATATATATAAATAATTAGTTCACTGGGGGTACTTCTCAGTTTTGCTCATGAATGCTTTTTGGCAGTAAAATAATAAAAAGTTTTAAATTCATCTTGAAAGGCTTTATATTTATAATACACAAAACAGTGCAGAAAGAGTCATAAATTAGGCAAGGGACAAATCATGGTAAAACTATTTAAAAAAAAACCAAACAAAACCAAGAAAATCAAATAAAATTACTATTTTACAGCTACTTCAGTAAATCTAAGCATTGGGCTTTATTTTAAACTGCATAATTAATAGAAGACATGGAGCAGGTAAAATGAAGAGATGGGTCTGGCATATGCTAATTTTCTCTGAGAATGGGAAAGTAAGTGTAGACATAACTATCACCAGCGGCAATATACAGTACATGTCATTTTGTCGTGCTGTTCCTCGTAACAAACCGAGTTACAGCTGGTGCTTCAGGAACACCAAAAACTACAGCAAAACAGAAGAAAAATTATTATAAAACTTTGGAATTTATAACTGCAGTTACAGATCCAACAAGATTACACATTAAAAAAAGGTATATGCCCCAATTCAGAACATGTTGGTAACAAGCAACAGACAGGTAGGTTTCATAAGTTGTCAAAGATGTTATTCTGGCATACAGCAAGCAGCAGCAGGCTTTTATGCAAAAAGTATCACATAGAGTTGTTAACAGATTTTAGTGGATACAGTCCCATACAAATCATCTACAAGCCACAATTAGTTTACTATTTACATAAGTTATTTCTCATTTTCCAGGTTAAATCTGTCTCTCTTCTAATGGCATTACCTTTGCTGGTTAGTAGTTTTACAAGCCTCCTTCGCCACTGAGGTTTTTGGTGGTCTAGGTCTTTTTTAAAAAAGAAAGACTGTCTATTTTATTATTGAAATGCAATGGGCTTAATGAATTGACGTAACTGTCCTTTATCTCATTCATGAGTTGTGTTAGTAAAAGTATCTCCCCGTTCTATGAGGTCAACATGGTTCAAGAACCATATCCGTGGTGAAATATCCATACGGACTCATTTTCTAATAAGCACGTGCGCAAACATCTCAGAAACAGGATTTTCATGTATTCAAACTGTAAGCAGCACTGGCGACTTAGAAAATGTGTTAGCCGAAACCTGAAACAGGTCAAAGATGATGTTAGTCTTTTAAAAAGTCCATCTGATGTGCAAAAACATACTTTCATCCAACTAAATACATAACAGTTAAGTCTTAGGCATATATTTATATATGTATACATAGCTGCTTGCTAGAAAGAACACTGCTGAATCACACGCACAATTTTCTTTATTTTTCATTTAAATAAGAATTTTTTGTGAGATCTGCACAACCACCTGGCTCTTTAACCAGTATCACTGAGTCTGCAAGTGTGTACATATATATATATATTTTTTCTTTTCTTCTTCTTTTCATGGATACATGCACAATTACACTAACAGCAAACCACATCCAATAGTAGTATCACATACACTAATTCTGAGATCTGGCAAGGCATACATATTAATTTGTTAACAATACTGTGGTCCTGCAGGATCCCCATGTTAAAATATATTAGAACCTTTCCAGTCAAAAATTGGTGGTCACTGTGACCCTTCATTTTGGTTCCAGAAGCAGCCTATTGCTTTGAGCAACGTCACAAAGTAGAAGGCTTATATGACTCAGGGCTAATCAGAGACTCCATGGCATTTAACTTGGTAGATATTGTAGGACAGTGGTGCTTTTCAGTTGTCTGCACTGTTATTAACATATGGGTTTCCTTCATGGAAATTTTTTATTTCAGGAATCAATTTTGCATAAATCCTGACATGGCTCAAAAAGAGACACATGGAAACTGCCAACCACAGCATTCCTTTTATTTTTCAAGAGAAACATGGAGAATTCAACCTTGTTCTGAAGACGATTGGAAGGGGTGGTGATAGAGGGGGGAAAAAAGAAGAGAAGAAATTGGTCACTTAAATCCTATGAGCAGCACTACCAGCTAGTAACCATCTACATCAAATAAAATAAAATAAAACAAAAACAAAACAAGACTACAATATTTACTCACTACTTCCTATTTAAAACAAATCATGCATAACATCAAGCAATCCTAGACCAAAGTGTAAATGGCTGCTCATATACTTGAACATGACAATGAGGCAGGCCTGCTCACTGACCCATCTCCTCCTGACTTGCTATGCTCAGATTAGCAGGACTGTCTCATGTAAAGCAGCTCAGTATGAACAGCCACACCTGTGAAGGCTATTTAGGGCAAGGTTATCATAACCTACCTGGGAATCCTTGGCCATTGTAAGGGATGCTGGCACACTGGGATGAATCACAATATCCTGGTGGCCCTGGGGGACCCCGAATGCCCGCATTTCCAGGACGGCCTGGCGGCCCTGGGGGTCCTCGTGATCCTGTGGAGCCTGGTGGACCAGTTCTAGATTCTCCTTGTGGACCTAATTTTAGAATTGAGAGGTTGGGTTGTTTTTTTTAAGAGACATCTTGATAAAACAGCTAACAATACTTCTGTCTAGACTACACAGTCCAGGCTGTCTTTGGTGAGAAAGCACTCGCACTCTGTTGCTGTATGGGGGTCAACAGAAAGAAATACAAAAGAAATCTAGAAATGTGACTCATCATGAGTTGCTTCCCTGTGTGTGGCTTATTTAAGTATTTATTCTTAGAAACTAATTTAGTAAGGTTTGAGCCAAGTAAGAAATGTCAATGTATTCTCTGGTTAATTTCCCCTTTGTGTAAGATATGATGATCCCAAGGGAAACTACTAGATTAGACAAGCACACTGGATTTCTATTAAAATATAGGAGTACATCAATTATACTGCCCAGTAGCCCCAGGATAGATGAGGTAATGTTGGTTTTGGAACCAATCTTATTATGGTTAGCAGAAAAGTAAAGCTTCAAATAACTGAGGCTACAATTTGCTGCAAGCATATTATGGTTCCTGTAATGAAAAGCCATTTTAGCCTAGTAGACTACAAGCAGAAACAAGTAATGCAGCTGATTTATGCTAAAGCATAAACAAAATTTTCTAACACAAGCAAAAATAATAATCAAATAAACTGTCTCTATTACCCAGTAACTCTGCATTTGGGAGTATTTTGTAGTCCAGCAAGCAAAAGAAAAAAGCCTACATGCTACAAAAGAATTATCTGATAAGACTTATGAAAAATATCTGTCAAATATTTGGACAATTCATTTTCATGAAACACATTTTCACATTAACAAGCATGCCAGATGGCTAAATTAAAAGATGAAGATAAACACCTATTAACCATGTCCAAAAATCTTTCTAAATTGCTATTTTTGTGGTGATGTCCTACAAATTTATTAGCGTAAGCTCTAATATATGTCAAAAACATGAAATGGGAAAAGGGTGTTCATTCACCATATCAAGTCTGGTTGTCTATGAAGAAATATTTGCTTTTCTCCTACTTTTCTGTAATCTGATTTAACAAAAAATATTTACCAGGTGGTCCTGGCAAACCTCGTGGTCCTTGGGATCCAGTCCCTCTTTCACCTTTCTCTCCAGGGATTCCTACAGAATAATAAAAAGGCAATGAAAATCAAAAAAAGGAAACAACATCAACAGATACTTCTTCACAGTCTCTCACTGGCATTAATATTTACTTCCCATGATTTAATACAACAAGAGTGGTTAAAATTTATGTTCTGCAGATGTTCAAATGTGAATTTGTGAAAATAATTTGGATATAAATATAGTAACCCAAGAATAAAATAGGATGTAGATGTAACTTAGCATGAATAAACTCTCTCAAACATAGAAAAGTTTTGAGATACTGAAGCACCACAGAATCTTCTTATTTTAAACTACAGTCAGAAAGGTATTTTCAGTCTTGCTGACTTCTGCTATAAAAGATGGTTTACACTCTCTTAGGAACTGTTATAATCAAAAAAGTTTAAGAAATTCTTCTGAATTCCTTGATTTATTCCTAGCCTTTTTAAAAAAGCGTATAAAGTATATCCTAGAAAACATAGCACTGAGTCTATGCTATAGTAGGGTAGTGGAAATAAGCAAAGGCCACAAAAGAGTACACTACAGACACCCCATGTGATTGCAGGGATCCAAGATAGATGTAAAGTAGGTTTACCCACATGTTTACTTTCAGTTCAGTTGCTTCCCTCCCTCAGAGTATTGTAAAGAGCTAAGGGTGTTGATCTAATTCTTTAAAGCCCTACATTTATACTTGTTCATGACTCATTTTCTCTCTTAATCAGTGTTCTACTTTGCAAAGAGTTGTCTTACTCCAAACAGCCTTTCAAGATGCAGCTGTATAGCGCCAGAAGAGATCTGAGAACATTTGCTTTCCTGGGCTATTATATGGAAGTCTCAGACAGCAGCCAAAATGTTACACCAATTTTTATTTCACAAAACCTGAGCAAGAGAGAGACAGGAAAGCACTGATCTAGTTAACCTTGTCCTTCAGTACACCAGTGTCCCTTGGGCAACCCAACTGGCCTAGCAGGGCTTCCTAGCCTGACATGGTGAAGGGAGCAGACTGCTCCTCCCGCAGCCTTTGCACTATGACCACAGTACAGCTGCCTTGGAATTTATTCACCTCTTTCACCAGGTGGTCCTTGAACCCCAGGAGGTCCTGGGAATCCTGGTCTTCCTCCAGGTCCAGGTTCTCCTCTTGTCCCAGCAGCTCCTGGGGGACCAGGCGGACCTGGTGGCCCTGGCTGGTTTCGGTTTGAATAATAATCATTCGGGATTTGGTTCAGCATTTGGTTGAACCGGCTCATTTGACCTTCAAAAGAAAATAAGAATGTGAAATTAGTGAAAATCTTTTATCAGAGTGGGAAGGAATAAAATATTCTCTCTCTTAATTAAATCCCATTCTTGTTTCTCTTCAATAAAATAGCACAGATTATTTAGAAAGACTTAAGATGAATGTCTGATAAGAAAGCTGAACATAAATGGAGGAGGGAGAGGGTCAGGGAGGAAAGGTAAGGGAGCGTCTGGAAGCCAATGACATTAAAACAATTATCATAGAACTATTAAAATCAAAAAAAAGAGGCAATATTTTACAATACTCTTGCTATTGGAGTTCTATTTAGAGGTTGTTTTTACTCTGAAGAACAGAAAGTATTTGCTCCACTTCTAAAGCTGTAGTATCACATTTCTCTGTACTTTCAGACCTCTGCAGCTACCACAGGCAATATAAATTATTCATGTGTAGAATAATTAGCAGTACAGTCAATGAAGTCATTTTCTTAAGCCTGTAGGATGCACAGGCTTGTACCTATACATGTTCTGCATATGGGCAAATTTCATTTCCAAAAAAAGGGTTTCTGAACAAAAGCAACACCATTTTGAAGCTATGCAGGGAGGAAGCCTTAATGGAGAGACACATCTCACTAGTATAATGTATCAGTCCTAGCATAACACTGAAGAAAGAGATCAGCTGAAAACAAAAAAAATAAGGCAGGGATGCTCTAAGAAATGTTTAAAGATCTTGGACATGATATCCTTAGTCATAAACCTAACACATTCACAAATGTACTTTACTTCTTCTGTGATGGCTAACTAATAGAAATATTTTTATTAGCAGCCATCACAGACATTTTAAAGGACATTCTGTCCTCCTCCCTGTACACAGGCACTCTTAAAGATCCAAAAGGTATATCTGTTTTCCTCAGTCAGCACTTAATCTGGTAATAAATACAATATAAAAAACCACTTTGCCTCTGTCTTTCTTGGTGGGTCTACTGATTCAAAGCACTGATTCAAGATAAGGAGAAAGCCTCTGTAGAGAGCAACTTCATGGGCTGCAGAGCTGCACTATGTGGCAGTAGAGGACTGAAATTAAATTTGAAGTCCTTTTCCAAATAAATATTGTTTCTACTTGCATAGCACCACTGATTCTGTGCACAGTGTTTAACCAGCACTCATCTGTCTTTCCCTGCTGGCAAAGTACCTGCAGTAAGCGTCCTTTTTCTCACTGATTCCCTTCTCTTGAAGATAAGACACGTTTAATGAGAAAAAGTATACTGATTTTAATGCAAAGATGAAGTAATTTTGGACCAAAATGACAAAGGGAACCAGAATGTTAGAATTGCATGTGTATTTCCAAAGGTCATAGATTAGGTCCAACTCAGTTTATTCTGTTAGTCTGTGATTATCAAGTTAGCCTCTGGACCTGGCAAAAATTTGCTGCTACATTTTTTCCAACAAATCATTTGCATTGGACAGCTACCAGATTGTCAAGCTCTTGCTGTGCTCTGTGGCCAATATCTGTCACTTCCAATTCAAACCATTGTTTTATCTTTTTAAGTAGTTAATTACTTTTCTGGGATACAAAGCAAGCAACACTGTTTACCATTTATCAGCTGTTCACAAACTTGTCTTGCAACTGCTCGCATCATGTTCTGAGAAGCAATATCACCCTAAACAATCAAATCCAAAACAAGTGTTTCATTAGCACTTTGTACTTTTAAAGACATAGTGTTTAATTTTAAAATTATGAGAAGAATTGACTTTTAAGCAGACTTACTCTGTCACCTTTTTCTCCCTTCATTCCAGGTGCACCCTAAAATAAATAAGTAAAAATTAAGGTTAAGCAACTGAAGGATTATGTTATTTTACCCCAACTATAAGTTTGAGATGTGTAATTCCAAAAAAAAAATTTGACTCCTTCAAGAAGAAAGCTCTGGTTCTCCTTGAACTTCTCATTTCAGAGATGCTAAAACAGGTGCCAGAAAAGAGTGGAGAAACAATGATCTTTTGTCTGTCATCAAACACACTAAGAGATACAGAAGAAAAAGATCTGAAGGAAAAATTCAAACTAGGACCAAAAAATGGATGTATTCTGACACTTGGATCACTCTGTCAAAGTTTAATTTCTAGCATCATGTTTGTGTAAATAATCAATGGTCTTGTATGAGTTATATATGACTGTTTAAGTTTTATATGACTGTCTGATTTTAAGACAACTTATTCCAGAAGGTATCTTAGGAAGAATAACATGTCAAGGAAAGGTAGTTGAAAGGATTCTAGATGAAGAGGATTTTATATTAAGTGAAATAGAGTTATGCAGAGATGACACATATAACATGGAGAGAGTGCTTATTCTATTTATAATGACAGTTTCCCTCTTAATTCTCAACCATTTCTAGTCTTTAAAATGTCTCATAGAAGTCTTAGTTTTAGCTTCTTTATAATTAATAACATTTGTCAACTTTTCTCTAGCAGCACTTTCCATTTGCCTTTGAATAGTTTAGTGGTTGTGGGGTTTTCAGTTTTCAAGAGTACTATGAAAGAAGCAAACCAGGAGGACTGATTCTAATTTTTATGTCTGTATGTGTATGTGAAAAACACTGGGAATAATGATGGGGCTAGCATGAGTTCACATGGATTTTGATTTCTACCCTAAATTACTACTTGAACATAAGGGATATTTCAAACGTAGAAAGGTCAGTTTGGTCATCTGCTGCTCTGCATGGCTCTCTACATAGAAACACACACATCCTGAGGGTTGCTGCTGCTTTTTGCAGTGCAGTGTTTCTTTAAGGAATCTATTTATCACCATTAACAAAGCAAAGGCCAAGTGTGGGCTGCAGCTGTTTCTCATAACATTCCTACAGCACCCGCAATTAATTTCAACAACACGGAGCACCAAATCATTCCACTGAGGTCACAGCAGACACCTCTTGAATGTGGTGACACCGTTTCACACACTTCTGTCGAGGCCTTGGGCAGACAAATGCCCTTGGGGTATGGCAGGGTGGGAACTTAGTGTGGTCTCTGAGCTTCTCCGCTGCAGAGTTGCACACACCTACCCCATGACACGCCACAGAAAATATGAGACAGTTCATCCATCACTGAGTTAAGTACTTGTCATATGGTACATTTGCATCATGAAGAACAGATCGTTCTTGCAAAATTAATTCTACAGACTAAAATGAAAGATTTAGAATGGTGACACCATAAATGTGCCATTGGAATAAATTATGCCACCAATGAGGCAGCTGCTAATATGTATAAATATACCCACGAAGCTGATGAATATCCTTTCCCTTCTGTCCTTTGCTTTTAATCTATATTTTTCTTACTCTGTGAAGTCCACGGGGAAACGTTTGTGTTTTAGCTTATTACAGCCATATGCTGAAACAGACTATGGACTTGTGAATGCCATACCATAAATAAATGTTAACAACTAAAACCATCAGGAAAATAGGACATTTCTGTCATTCTCCAATAATTAACATTGTGGTAAATTATGATGTATTGAAACTCTAAAGAAACCTTAATTTGATTCCCAATTAACATCTCAGTCATAAACTATTGCATGTACCTGAAATATTCATTGAACAGAACTGTAGGCTTTTAATTGCACTAGTCTATTACATGAAAATCTGTGGGGGAAAGACAGTAAAGAAACTATTCATGCTTCTCTTTCTGTTTGAGATTTTCCAATTTTTCTATTTCCTGCAAGTGTATTCCTTTGAAATTATCTGCTGTGTATGTATTTATAATACATTCTTGTTTTATTCTCATTCTTTCTATGGCTTTCATAGTAAGACTTTCTGCCAGAAGAAAATCATACAGTTCATCTTTTGTTTATTCACTAGGTAAAAGGGGAGAGAGAGGGAGGAGGCAAGGCAGGACAAGACAAGGCAATGAGGTCCCCCCCCCAGGAAAATGATAATGCCATGTACGGTCAATTTTAAAATTCATTGAAATAAAATTAGTCTCATTCCTCAATTTGTGACCTTGCAAACACACACTGATATACCCTTGTAGCTGAAAATCTAAAGCCTATTTGGAACTAACTTTAAAAACTGAAGATTAGAGGCTGACTGACCATGTTAACAATAAAGTGCATTAGTGCATTTTCCACCTCAATATTTCAGAAACAAATTTTCAAAAAAACTCCTGCAATTACTGAGTTACTATTTGCATCATCCTCCCTCTTGGTTCTATGCCACTTAAATTTTAGTTAATTTTCTTTTAATAGACAAAGAAGTGCAGTTTAGCCTACTGCTTGACAGCATTTTGAGAAACAGCAGCTGCTTCTGGCATTCTGTTTCGCTGCTATCCTGCAGTGAGGGAGTCACTTGGGGTCAGTGCAAGGAAAAGCTGGTTTATGCTGCATGTGGGATTTTTCTGAGCTGTGGGATGAAGGCTGGGGCTGCAGCATAGTTCTACTGCTGAAGGAGGACAAAACAAAGACAGTTTTGCTATTTTTACTTTTAAAGATAATGTGCTCAATTGTTTTTCCCAAAAGAATGTTCACTTCCCTCAAGAACCACCAGCTCATTGCTCCCAAAGCAGTGCCTTTTTGAGACTTCATCTAGGATATCTACAGAGAGGGATGCAAGAGCAGTGAAGACATGGCAGCAGAGAATGCAAAATTCTCAAAACCTGCATATAACTCACAACAGACATGGACTACCCTCGAAAGGTTTTCACAGTTTATTTGGTCCTGGAGGCATCAGTTTAATAGCACCTTACTTATTAAATTTAAATGCCTTGCATTTTATTCCAGGAACTGTCTAAATCAACAAAGTCAGAGAGTCTGTTTTACAAAGAGGACAGCTGTACCTTAACACAACTTTTCTGCCTACCCATCGTTAGTGTTTTTAGTCTCACACCTATCAAACAGGTACTGGAACTTCTTCTCTCTAATAGTCCACCATCTTCTATTTCTCATTATATTTATTCATAGAAAACATATCCCTTTCTTCTTGAACCAATATCCCCTTCTAGTTTAATGAGTCTTTCTTACTGTTGGTCTTTGTTACCTTATGATATGTGTATGAACCGCTATGGAATTCTCACTCTCTGACCAGACAGACCACAGATATTTTAGTCTCCTCTAGGATAGTCTGCATACAGTTCTCGATAAATTACCAACTCATTTGTGTTCTTACAGTTCCTTTTCAGTCATTTTGTTGCTACACTGGAAAAAACACCTAAGTTTCTCTTGGAGGTACTTGTAAGCCGACCAAAAAGCCAAATTTCCTATTTCCATGAAAATTCAGTTAACACTTCTAGGATTTACTTGTTCTAGTATAAGTACACAGTGAAGCAGAGAAATGTTTACAGTGTGGTTTGCCTCAGCTTAGCACATTAGTGGTATTGAATACATCAGGAGGGAGCTCCAGATGACCACATTCACTGGGAGTAACTTCAGAACACCAAGGCTGCTTGTAATTTGCAGGTAACTGAATAACTTTTACCTGGAATGCAGTACCCCTTGGTTTGCAGAGGTCTTTCTCCTCACTTTAATTTTATAGTACTAGCAATACAGATTGATCAGGTAAAAGAAAAAACTGGCAGGATCTGGTGAAAAATTATTTATTCCTTGTATTTACTAGAGGCAAAGTGAAGCCTCATTATCTTTCTCTTCAGGCAGAATTATAATTCATGACAGTGCAAGTTGCATTTGGCCGTCAGGCTGCACCTTTGGCAACTGTAATACTGCAAACAAAGGAAGGCCTTGAAATTCTGTCCACCAGGAATCTGATAAAACATCTGTACAAGGTACAAGCCAGCATTCCTGCTGGGATCTGTTCTAGAAACATTAGAAATGGTAAATATGATGCGCAGTGTCCCATTACAAGACACTGTGGGGGAAAACATTTATTTCTAATTGAAATGAACTCTTAAGAATTAGAGTGCAGGAGAATTTAGACATGGTGCTTGGAGTTGACTGCCTTGCTTTGCAAAAGCCTTTAAACTGGGCTTGTAGCCAGGTTTCCTTCTAAACACATTATTTACCTGCAGAAGATCTTTACTTCTGAACTGGGTCAGCTATCTATTGTCCCAGGTGAAGGAAAAAAATCAGATACAACTGACAATTGAAAGCTCCCTTGTGAAACACAGCACTTTGTGCTCCAGCCAGGTCCATTCAACATATAACTGAGCACAAATATCCCATTAGCAGTGTATATCTAAAGGCAGGAAAGCTTCAAGACTTTCCTAAGGCACTCTGTGTCCTCTACTACAAAGAGAAATAGAATTTATAGTCTGGCAAACACAGACTGTGTATGAGAAAATGACCCAGCTTCCAGGTGCTCCTGGGAGCTTCCACTTGATGGCCATCAAGTTTCCCAGCCTACTACATACTCTTTCAAATTATCCAGCTTTTTTATATACAACTACACTGAGGCAGGATAGAAAATTCTAGATGACTGGCAAACGCCATCCACAAGTGATGAATGACTTGTCATTTCACTTGCTGTCTCTACTCCTGACTCAAGCATAATTTCTAAGAGATCCCATGAATGACTCAAATTAAATTTCCCCTGAAACTGTTGGTGGGAGGCAGCACCTCCTGCTCTTTCTCCCTGTTCAGGAAGCACTTTAAAAGTTTGAATAGAACTCACAGAAACCACTCCTAAATAACTGTGAAATAACATTGTAAAAATAATGAAAAATTTGCAAAACAGAACTGATTATGTATATTATCAAAGATAGTCCACCTTCAGCAGTTTATCACTTTTTTACTACACACACATGCACTAGTGTAAAGACTTTACAATCATTTTGCTGACCTAGTTTTCCATGCTTATGCAGTGTAGGAATGAATATATGTCTTGGCACATAATAGCCCACGATCTTTTTAGTGGAAACCAGAGACCACAATTTCCAGCCCCAACTATTAAACTCAGCAAAATGGCATACTGTAAAAATAATTTTTTTTAACAAAAAAAGATTTGTGGGTTTAGGTCAGCTCCACTGTATTAACCGCCATCATAAGTGCAAGACAACTATTTAAAGCAGCAGAAGTCTCATGTTCATCAACAGACTGTAATTTTAAATTTGATACTCTAAGTGTATCATTATCTTACTGGTGTCCCACGATCTCCTGGTTTCCCTGGTTTTCCACTTGGGCCAGCAACTCCTGGAACTCCAGGAGCACCCTGCAGAAGACAAGTAAAATGAATTGTGGAAATACACAATTACCTAAGCGCTAACAAGAAATGTGTTACTCTATTGACTACAAAGCAACATTGAAAATAGTTCCTATCAGGTTGTTTCCTTTTAGGTACATATCAGGCTTGAAAATTTTTTTATGGAATAAACAGTTTGCTTCCTCTTGGAAATGTGTTCTTTTATGTAACGCCGCAGTTTAACAGGCGTTGTGGCACTGAAAGATGCAGAGGGTGAGTGTATGTTTTTGGTATCATTCTTAATGACCAATTCTTTAAAAAGTAAAAAACAGTTAGGCCTTCTAAGTTCTCCTAGCAGGTCTGTGATCCATGTAAAAATCCACAAGAAGACCATAAGCCATTCTAGGGATACTAGATAAATGCAAAAAAATTAAAAGGCCAGTATCAGATTGTGCAGATGAGCTTTGTCACATATTCACCAAGGAACATGAGAAAGACAATTTGTGGGGGCATGGGGCCAGCCCAAATAATATCCTGCCTTAGAGACTGTTGTCTATATATGTAATGCAAATATGTGTTCTGTGTGCATCTGCCTTCTGGAAATGCACCTTCCAACTTGCTATAGGCAGGCCCTGGTGACATGGAGCTGCAGCAAATTGCCTATCTCAGGCTGTATGATCCAACACAGGCTTTTCTTGAACACCCAGCCTCTTTTCTAGCATGGTCCCACAAAAAGCAATGAAGCAGCTCTGTAAGCAAAAACTAATCCTCAAATACTCTTGTCAAGAAAAACTTGTATTAACAGTGTACAAGTAAGTAAGATAAGTTTCAGAAGACCTAGCTATGCATTTAAAGATCATGGCTAAATAACCAGATAAACTGGTTCTTCCCTTATTTACCCAGGCAGAAATCAATTTCAATCAATTTCAATTATGAAAGTTTGTAAATATATGCTTTGCCCAGCTCTCTGCTCACCTTCTACCAAGAGTTATTCAGACCCATTTAGGAGATTGAGCAAAGGATCCATTTCATATTTGACAAAAATTGAAAATGTCAATGGCTCTCTCTTGGCTCAGGTCTCTTAATTCAGATCATATCAAAGACAAAATTATATTTACCGCTGGTCCTGGTGGGCCTCTGGGACCTGTGGGACCATCTTTTCCTGTGAAACCCTATTCAAAAACAAAGGCAAGATTAGAGAAAAGTGGTCTTTACAATTATATAATTGTATATATATATGATTACTACTGGCATTTCTTTTAAAACCTTTCCACAGTACAAGTTATAAAATAGCTATCACAAATCATGCTGGAGAAGGCTATGGAACAATGAGCTTCAGACACTTTAGATGTTCAGCTGCTGTTGATTAACTGAAAATGAAATCTATGTTTCTTAATATTTTTGAGAAAAAGAATCATTATTCTATCCCAGACAAGCAAAATCTCTCTTTCCACTGTTCTCTCATTCATGGTTTAACTGGACCATCAGAAGTTTATACTTAACTGGAGAGCTCCCTCCCTCTCAAATATTTCCCCTGGAAGAACGAAGGCTGAGAAATCCCATTTCAGTAATTCAACATAGCATTCACAAGTCAGTGTTGATGGTCCATGACCCACCAATCCAACAATATCCTCTTTGACAACTGACTATCACACAGTCATCTATTTTCATTTCCAGCTATGAATTCTCAATAAAGGACAGCTATAAATGCATTAATTTTGACTGCAAAGGCAAATAATTGCTTCAGTCATCTTAAAGGTGATATTCCACTGTGACAACAAAAGAGATTTACTTGACTGCAATTAGAAGAAAGGAATTGCAGCTCCACAATGAAATACCTGTATACATGCCCTTCATTAGGAAAACATTTCAGAGTTCTCCATACAAAGAAGCTCCTGATAGCCAAAGGTTTAGGGGCAAGCCTAAACTTTGCAGTAAGTTTGGCACAGACAGATTCCTTACCAGTATGGCATCTCCCAGATGTTGAGATAAGCAGAGTTTCAAAGGGATTCCCTGCAGCAGCAACAATGTGAGGAAGACTGCTGGGGTGAGTCCCTCAGCAGAGCCCTGCCTAGGGGACATACTGCTCTAAGGGTGAAGGTAGCTGAGAACCTCGTCAGGGGAGGGAACAGGGCAATTTTTACAGAACCTATCTGGCTGCCAATAGCTGTCTGGGGAGGTTTTCATTCCTGATGTGTTCCCAACCCTTCTACTTTTGTCTGTCCAGAAGGGACGCTGATAAAAGAACTCCTCTTGAAAAAAACATTTAAAAATTGAAAGATATATAAAAAACGGGAAAAATCTGACAACATAAAAATGACATCACTTGGTCTTTTCAGAACACAAACTGAGGAAACCTTACCCTTTCTCCTGGAGGTCCCACTGGTCCAGGTGGACCAGGTAAACCTGGCGTTCCCTGAAGGAAGAAAGAGTGAGAAATTGCATCCATGACAGAACAAACATCACTGCTATGTCATTCCATATATATCAAGTATATATATTCTTCCCTCCTTTCTGTCTAATCTCATTGCACACTAACATGTAGCTTTGCTTCCTACAGGACATTGCTACTCCCTAAAAGTATACTACTCAGGGTTATAAGGACAAATGAAACACAAAGAATACAAGGCCCTTGGCCCATGACTGACCTTATCTGATACATGAAACTAAGTCCATAACAACACTTAAGCATTCCTCATGTAGTATTTTCATCATCAGTAAAATTAAGAACAATATAGTAACCAAGGAATATTTATTATGCCATGACTTTTGCAGATCAATGATCTTAGATTATCTATAAATTTGGCCGGTTAAAAGGGACTTGAATATTCTCCTTCTTGTATAGTTTAACATACAGAAACCTGCAAGTAACTGAACTTAAATACTGTTTTCTTCTTTCAGAAAGCATACAATTGATATCCCAAGGCCATTTGAATTCCAAAAGTAGAAAGTAATTAGGCAACATGGCTAAAGAAGGGTGCAGCAAAGGTTCTGCAATTTTTATTTTAGGAAGACATTTAACTGCAAGTGGTCAGAAGATGAGAGATCTTCCTGGGGAATTATCAGAGTACTCTTCCTAATCAAATGTCATTGTGCATTCACAACTGTCCAGATGGACATTTGGTTTGACCAAGCACAGCTGTTTTTTTCACATTTTCTGTTTTGAATGGTTTACTATTACGTACGTTTCAAATTTCTAAGTGCAAGATAACCGTGTTTCCAAAACTGTGGCCCAGGAAGGTATGAGAAGAGCCCATGACTCCTAATGATGTCAGAGACAGATGTCCAGCAAACAGGTTGCATCAGGAATAGTGCAAAATGACACCACCTTGTCTAAGTGTCAACTTACCGATCGCCCTGGGAGTCCAGGCTGGCCAGCATCCCCTTTCATTCCTTGACGACCCTATGATTTTCACATATGAATACATCAGAATACATCATACTTCCAGGACACAAGGTGTAGGAGTTTATAAAGAAGCAATTTGTAGCCTTTCACAACTAGCTGGCCTTCCCTATATGCTACAGGACTGTAGTATAAATGCACAATCCAAACCCACAAAAACTAAACAAGACAAAACAATATTCATTTTTTACAGTGGCTTGCATGATAATCCAGCATTAACAACTGGTACTAATCAAAAAAATTGCAAACATAGACTCAGAACGTGATTCACAATTTATAGGAAAACTAAAGTACATGACTCAAAAGTGCTCTAAATTCGTGTTAGCTAATGAGAAATTCCATGAATGTTGGTGTTTTCATTCTTTTTCAAGTGAATGTGACAAATAAATGTCTTATTTGCATTACACATGTAAGAGGAATGTTTTTCCTTTCTTGCTGTTTGATACCTCTAGATCTTTAAGAAATTTTTCCTCCCAGTATATAACCAAAAAAAAAAGCATGAAAAGAATCTACACAGGGTTACAAAATCATTCTTCTTTGTCCTTACAAAACAGAAGGTGTTCCTAATGTCTATCTTACGGCACATTTTGTTTTCCATTTCCCAAATTCTATTAAAGATGGAGCAGGTAACCAATTTCCGAATGAAAAATGACACAGCATGCAATTAGACATCACTTCTTCTTTCCATAGACTTTATATTTTGATCAATGACTTCATAAAAAACGCTCCTGAATATATTAAAACTCAAGTTAATCCTAAATAAGGAACATCATAATTATATTCTTGCTTTTAGGGTGATTATTTATTGAAATATGGGAAAAGCAGCCTTAATACATTCACAAAGTAGAGTAATACATGCAATCTTCTGTCAAAACCAGAACGTAGTGAAACTTCATCAGTGTTAATAAGAATTACTTTGGCTTTGAAGGCATATGCATGAAAACAGAAATAGCATCTTGCTGAAATATGGATGGTGTTGCCAAGAAAACCCCTAGCAACAGACAATAGAAGTTGAATATGGAAGTCTGTGAAAAAGTCTTTGAAGTAATACTGCATGCTTAATTTTCCTGTACCACATTTTGATAGTTTTGAGTCCTTAAACTGGAATGCCTAGCAACTCTACAGAAACGCCATTAAGACTGACAGCAGAGTAGCACAATTTACAATTTACATTACTGCACTCAGACTTTGTCCCTTCATTAGAATCCCACAAGCACATGTAACATTCAGGACAGAAAATGCTATTTCATTAAGAGACTTGTTTCAGAAAGAGATGTGTTTCACAATGCTACTGCGTTGCAGGGACAAACTAATGCTCTGGCAAAGCTGCCACCCTCTTCCCAAGACTACCATCCCCATGGGCAGCTCTGGCTCCACACACAGTGCCTGCTGGTGGCACTCAAAAAGGGCACTCAAAAGGGACACTCACCGGTTCGCCTGGGATTGACAGCCCATTGGGACCCTGTGGACCTGGGGGACCTTGAGGGCCCGGAGGACCTGTCTCACCACGAGGACCAGGAGGCCCCTTAAAGCAGAAAATTAAAACAAAATTGTAAATAACAATCCTGCCTGAAATCCATAACTGAAAAATCCTTTGGGTTAGACACTTAAGGTAAATCAGAGCTGGGAGACACATTTAATGCTTCAGAAGAACGGTGGAAATAGCTGTTCAGGAGGCATACTATTTCATAAGCTATTCTCTGATTCATGTTGGCAGTCTCAGGCCAATACATGCCCTCTGGCAGTGCCAGTTAGAAGTATTATCATGTCCTCTGTACAGATGAGAGAACAATAATGCTGCTGAGTGTGTATTAACACACTGATGCACATAATCCCAGTATCCTGATGTGTGGCCAATGCCTTTGAGGCTACATAGACTGTGATATATAGTCTCAAATAGAGACTGCACATAGGTAACATAAAGGCATATTTTCAACTAAATTTTTAATCAACATTCTTAGACTAAAACTAAGCATAAAAATTTTCAAACAGGTAAGCCTGTAGTAACATCATTATAGATGAATTTTGAGAAACATACTTACAGATGATCCAGTCAAACCCCTTTCACCTCTGGGACCTTTAGCACCTGGGCCACCCTAAATTGAGTATTTGGAAAGAAAATGTATTTCATACACAGAAAGTAAAGGTGCATAATACTTATGTGCATTATGAAGTCTCTTTAACAAACTCTAAAGTGAAGCCCCAAAGTTTTGAAGTGTACAGATCGTACTGCTAAAAAGAGTAGTAGAATGAAATATGCATCAAGAACTCAGGGAAACCACATCAGCTTCAGCCTTGCCAATTCAGTCCATGAAAAATTATTATTTTGATTTGTTTCTCTGCAGACATAAACTCCAATTTATATTAATCAAAAACTATGAATAGTAGACTACCTCTCTAGTAGACTACCAGACAACTTAATTGGGCTTTAGTTTCTTCATGCAGCACTTTTGACCATTTCAAAGTATGACTACTTGGCTGACTATAACTCCCTAATATTCAAAGCAATTGATAGGACTATGTCCATTCCGTAAATTAATATTTCTTCCCATAAAAAATAGTTTATTTCCCTGAGAGAGTAAAGAATCTTTCCTTGGAGTGAAATCTTGACTCTGTATTTAGGAAAAATATTTTTTCAGTCTGTTAAAAATGTCTTGTACATGATGTGAAAGGGTCTGGGCCAGAGTCTTTCAGCCTATCAAACAAGGAGGAGCTAATCTCAGTGATCACACTGAAAATAAAGGAAAAGATCATACAAGCAAGTAGATGTGGTAGGAGCTGATGAAAAGGGGATGGATTACCATGTTGTTAAGGATATATTGATAGAAACTATGTCTCGGACTGACATTTGTTTCACAAAACCACAGACCAACACAAAACTAATTCCATAAATTTAAAAATCAGAAAATTTTCTATTGTGAATAGTTACAGCTGGTAACTTACAGCTGGTCCAGGAGGTCCTGGAGGTCCCACACTGTCTTGAGTACAGGTACAAGCATTTGGAAGAGCTGGGCACTTTGCTTCATCTCTCTGAAAATTCAATCACAACTTATTAGTCCTTTTAAAGAAATGTACTCAGTGGAAGCATGCTTTTCTGAAAGAATAGCAGGAAGATTCTCTATTACCCTGTTTTCAAGTAAAACTCACAGCTAAACTGTGGTTTCCAAATTTTCTACAGGATCTTTTATATTTTTAGCAAATTTTCTCTGTGAGCTATGCAAGGCATTAACAATAGAGGCACGAGCAAAATGTTGTTGTAGTATTTATATGCATTTGACAATCAGCTTGTACTGACAAAGAATAGTTACTTTTTGAATGCCACTCCAAGAACAGATTAAATAAATACATAAATAAATAAATTCCCCATTTATACTACCTAGAATTTGAAACATCACCGGAATACAAATATATACAGATATCTTTTGCAAAATTTCTCAGGGGCTCAATTCTAGCATTACAGCTTAACTGTCTCAGACACAGAACTTTGAAATAAGGTGCATTGATTGGCTGCTCTGAAAACTGTGATTTAGATGTGTTGTCAGTACAAGGTTCAATATTGCCTAACGGTAATATTATTAAATTTACTGTCAATAACATTTTTCAGGACAGCCTCTGGCTCATGCATACTTACCATAGAAGGGAGATCACAGCATCTGTCTCTGCTAGTCCAAACTGGACTGCATACAATGTCAAAATTCTGGATTTCTAACTGTAAAAGAAAGCAATACTCTTGAAAGATCATTGTTAGGTGTGTTATTAAGTATGAAATCTATCAACATTATCATCAAAAATCACTCCTCCATTTATTTCTAATGATAGAGTATCCACAGTATATGCACTCAATCACTATCAGCTCTCCCCATTAAAAGAAGAAAATTCCTGCCCTTGTTTGAATTTACCTGAGTGCGACTTCCAGCTACTACATTTTTGTTCTTGCAATTCTGCTAGAACAAGAAGCTGTTAAGACTAAACTTCTCAGTTAAGTACATTGGGTTTGACAGTACAGATGCTTGAAAGCTTTGGATGATGCAACAGTGGTTTTCCAACAATCCCTAACCTCTAATCTCTCTCATCAGAAAATATCAAAGTCTTGCAATAATGAATGGATTCATATTTCTTGCTTACTGTTGCTGATCTTCTGTCGCCTTTTAGAAGCTTCCCAAGTATTTCATAGCCATTAGTTGTGATATTGCCAGCCTCCTTAATTGGTTTTTCCATTATTTCACTGCAGTCAATGTAAATCTTTACATTTGATGAAGTAACAACAATATGGACCTGAAAAAAATTTAACAAAATATTTAGACACAGCACATGGGCACAGTTACTTCAACACCTTAATAGTATTTCATTGATTCAATAGTACTGTTTTAAATTTTATTCCTAGTACTCCTGCTTTGCCTCTAACTGGTGGAAAAATTCAAACTCAGGGAAAGTCTATGACATTTATAATCTCTTTAGAATGTGTTGAAGGTCAATAAGATGAACACACAAGCACAGCTAAGAAATACTATTTAATGTAATAGTTGAACTATTATTAACTATTTTAAAAGCTTGCCTTAATTTTTTTTTAAGATGGCATAAAAGAAATTTTGAGAGGAAATGAATATAAGCATTTCTTGTTCTCTTCTGATGGCTGGGACCACACAAGATGTTTATAAGCCTGGGACTGCTGACTGGCTAACAGACTCTGTAGTTCAGAGAGTAGATTGTTTCAGACCCAAAGATACAGAGCTCAGTTTCCACAGATGACTCAACCAGAGGCATTAACTACATGGAGATCCAGGAAGTGACCAGAGAAGCCTGCCCAGAGCAAGACAAAATAATGGAAGATGCAAGAGAAAATTTCCACAAAAGAAATCAGGTTACACATATATATGCTAAAACAAGGGGAAACAGGGAAAAGGAAGAGATTAATTATTAGAAGACACTTAGGAGGGAGAAAGGAATGATTGTAATAAAGAGGGAGTACATTTACCAGGAGACGAGAATTAAGTGCTTGGGGGAAACACAGTAAACAAACAGAGGAACATACAAAACCTAAGCAAAGATTATCTTTCCAAACATTTCTAGTATGTATGGCAAATGTTACAAAAGTTAATTTTCAACATCTCTCTGAAAGCACAGAAAATATTTAGGGGTCTCTGAGAAATAAACAGGAGTCACTTGAGCATGTCTAATATGCAGTTGATGAAAGAGCATCTTCAGGCCAAAGAAAGTTTTCAGGGACTTTATATACCTTACTGACAGCACATATTTCATATCCATCATTATAATAGCTATGTAATTGTTAAAGTATCAACACATTAAGTTCAGGAGTAAAGAATCCCTGAAGTATGTATTTTTGGTTTTTCTTTAAATCTTCTCTTATCACAGTACATAACCATACCGAAGCATGTTGCTATTTAATGACTGCTTTAAAAATTGGCACAAAGTTGAGAGATTCCCCTAAATGTCCTGAGTCAATAAGTGCCTGAACAATCTCCTGGGAATTTTTCCTTTTTTTTTCCCCTTTTGAATATTTTCCCATGCAGACTTATCTCCAAGGCATCAGCACAGCTTATCTAAAACTTTTTTAAAATTATGTGCTTACACTTTATATCTCAGTGCTGTGTATACAAGTGGGGATTTTAATTAAAATTCCCAACTGAATTCATTGAACAAATAATAAAAAATTACAACTGCATCATCTAGTTTAAACACATCACACATGTAATTTACTAGCTCTGAAAAGTACCTAATAAGCAAGTCCTTCTACTGGAATGTTAAGCATTTGTCACAATTAAAATAAAATAAAGCACATTGCATAGCAAATATAGATCATTATATTTTCATTAGCACAAAAAAAACAATTTAGTAAAGGTAAATCTACATCAGAATGTTGAATGAGATCAGCTTGAAAAGGTTCAAACAGGAATAATTGCTGAGCATCACCTATCCATCCAAAGAAGAAGCAATCCCAACAATCAAAAATAAGGAGAGCTCTCCCAAGTAGTTGACTCAGTCACTTGAACACTTAAATCACTGCCAGATCTGCATTCCAGCCTGAATCTCATGGCCTAGGCAATAAATCTGATTAAAGAAGGCATCTGGTGTTTACAGTAAATAACACGTCTCTGTATTCAACTCCAACACATTTTGTTTTCAACAGTTTCTAACACACCAACATAAAGAATCTGTCCTGATTAGTTCTGACTATTTATTTAATTTATGACGTTTTAGGAAAGAAAACATGCTTTAATTTTTCTGACCAGCTGCCTTATAAGATAAAGCCTGATGTTGTTCTGATCTGCTGCTACGTGAATCACATCAATAAGCCAAGCAAACTAATTTCCCATATGTATATCAGCAGAAAGATACATATTATCAAATTTCCTCTTGCTAACTACTGCAAAATAGCAAGCTAAAAGGAAGTCTAGTGTGGTAAGAATAAGAAAGTAGAAGCTGTCTGTCTCTCCAAAATATCAGTTAGAAATTTAATGACTGTCTCAGGCAGTCAGAATTTTTCCTATGGAACTTGCCAGATTCAACAGCTTTCACCATGGCTCTGCTACACAGAGTGTTCAAGTATGCCAAAGCAAATTTCCCCACAGTTAGGTGTAGTTAACTGTATTTCAGTGAATAAGCCAGAAAGTCATCAAATGAAAGCCACAAAAAATGTTTAATATTTTGGAAAACCTCTCCTTGAATTGTAAAGATTTGTCATTTCTTTGAAACTGGACAGTAGGAGAAATTGCAGATGTACCTTTAGAAATGTTTTAATCTTACTTTCCGTCCTTCATCTATCTGTAACTACTGCTATCCATTATTAGAGGAGCTAATTAACACAGCTGATGCATAAGGCTTTCCCAGCAGGTGGGCTGGGGAAGCCCATTGTGCCATCACTAACAACCTGACTGAGATAGCAATTTTAGTAATCATCTGGAGAGAAGCCAGAAAAGTCATCTTAGTTTCATGGCGAAAAATCCCAAATATAGCTCTGTACCAAGGCTCTTCCAGCTACTTTAAATATCAAAATCTGAACTTTTGATTCTTTTCTGGGAAAAATAAGACAGGGAATTACACATTGCATTAAGTAACCAAGAATTTTTTTCTTAAGAAATAGTCTCTTCAGCAAGAATTCATAATTGTAAAGCTTTAAGATAATTTGCAAATCACTGCTACTCCTGTTCATTTTTTGGCATCTTAGGATCACTTTCTCTCCATATGTATTCATGTATTTAACTATTAAAATGATACAAAAGTTTGGATTTTTATTTTCCCTGTATTTTTTTTTACTATCAAGTGTAATAGACAATTTTTCATGACTTCTAATTTCTGGCAGCTAGCAAGGGCCACAGATTTTTCCCCATTTGCTCTGATAAATGAGCAGAACGTCACTGCAAGGGCTGTCAGATAAGTTTGCTCAGGTCTATCACATTTAGAGAAACTATAAGTGAAAACATGATTCATAACATCAACTAAGTTAGCAATAGACATTTAAACAGACTGCTGGCAGTACAGCATGTGGAGAGCTCCACACCACTGACCTGAAGAAGTGTCAGCTCTCACAGTGAGATCTAAAATGAGGCACACCACATACTGCTTTGCATCTAAATAGTACCTGGGGATAACTCAACCTTTATACACAAGATACACCCTGGCCTTTACTGAGAGTTTTTCTTACTCCAGTAGATTCTTATCTTTCCTTAAAATTGTGTTGTCCTACCAAGCTATTAAAAAAAAAAAAAAAAAGGCAAATGTCCAAGGCAGAATAAAGGCTGCTTAATGTAGGTATGATCCAAAGCTACTCATAAGTATCAGTTAGAAAATCAATGACCTAAACATTTCTTCATATAGTCAAAAATAATCAGGCCTAAACTCTAAACTAACCAGGCATAAATTCTAAAACAAGAATAACTGGATATAATATAAGACTGGTTTGGGAAGTCACTCCAAATTCTGCGGAAACCAATAGCTTTTATAGTACTGTGTTATTTTCACAATCACCTGTTTTTTAAACAGATGAAGTCACGAAACATTATAATGCTGGCACCAGTTATCTTTCCTGGCTTTCAGACTAGCAAAGCTCAGTTGACAATTTGGCCTTCAGTATCTGGAAGTTGACAGAGGCAACCCCTTATCAGTATCCTCAAAGGAATGCTGGTAGTAACAAGTCATACAGAAGATGGCATCATAAAGAAAACAAATGCTATACTCAAGCCATATTTAGTCATGAGATGAAAACTTAACTAAATAGAAGGGAGATAAATGAAAACATGAGAATGTGCCTTTCAGCTAACCAAAAATGTTGCAATTTAAGCTCACTTTCTTGCCCTAAACATATATACTTAACACAGCAAGAAAACATTTAAAAAATACTTTTAGGTGTACATGTAGCCCGAGTCAAGCACTTCCTGATGACTAGAGGTAAGGAAGCTTGGCAACATCAAATTTTCATAACTTGGTGCACAAAATTAGAAAAGCAAGCAAGATCTATGACAAGTGAAGGTCCATGCAGCAACATGTAAAGATTTCACTAGCCATTTTGTCAATTCACAAACTGTAATTTTCATTCTAAGATATAAAGTGACTTTTTATATGGGCTCTATCTCCTTCCTGTTGCTTCCTCATTTAACATGACATTGGAATATTTTAAGCCCAGTGTTTTTAAGGAAAAAAACCCCATACTTAACAAAATACACATATACACATGTATATATGTATGTTAAACATACAAATCTTATTCAATATGTTATTTACCTCCCAACACTGGTTCCCTGCCTACTCACTTTCTCTGGCTGTATCTTCCTCTGCTCTGAATTATTTCAAATCATTACACTCCCACACAATCTTTTCTCACCACAACTTCCTTTCCTTTCTTTCTTCCACTTTAACTTTTATTCTTCCTCTTTCATGTGACAGGAACCAGGCTACAATTTCTTCTTCAGATACATCCCTCCACTTGCACAATCTTAACAAATTCTTGACAAATCTCTTACATTGATTCAAAGACCTATAGTTTCAGAAAACTTGTTTTACATGACCTGCAGGTCCTTATGTCAACTTAAAATACTATCCAAAAACCAGATACAGTCACCTGACAGTGACTTGTGATTGGCTTTCTTCTATTTTAAAGAACAGTACTTCAGAAAGCAACACCGTAATTTCAATCCTTTACCTTATGGAAGCTTCCATAAAAGATTTTCTTTACAACATCATTATCAAAAGTTACAGTTTGAACCTCTCCTCTTGCATCCTTGTTAAAGAATGACAGCACTTTGCTGGCAGCTGCAATAAATAAAAATAACACATTTCATTTCATACATACTACTGAAACCACCTTACTAATACAAACTTATAGGTAAAATCTAGTTTACCCCTTATTTGGGTAAACGAAAATCATAGGTGATCTTAAATGATCTGTAAATATATAAATATATAAATATAAAAATATATTTATATATAAATATATAAATATATTTATATATAAATATATAAATATATAAATATATAAATATATAAATATATAAATATATAAATATATATTCCTTTGATTTTAGACTTAATACTAAAGTTGAAATGCAGTTTAGATTAATTATTCTTAGTTGAACTATAGATGTATAAAGTTTAAAAAAATTTCTTAAAACTAAAAATGGATAATCCTTTTATCATGTAGAAATGCTTTGGGTTTGGAAATATTTGGTAAGAACACATGCAAAGTAACATAACATGTAACTTCTCTATGCAATAAGTATGTATAATCGTCCTTACGATCAAGCACAACTCCAACTTGTGGTTTGTAATCTCTGTCTGTAATCTGCCAAATTGCAAAAGGCTCATTGGGGGATTCAGGCAGGAGACGGAACAACAGAATGATAGTGTACGCCTGTGGCAGCCCCTCCGGGTGAATCTCCCTGGTAAGACAGTATAAAAACATTTTTTCACACGGAAACACGTGACGAAAATAAGATCATCATCATTTGCTCTTTTTCAAAGAAAAGATACAAGAGTAACAGGGAGACCACAGTGTTTAGTGGAACAGAGCATTTTAACTACTCTCTCAAACAGAAAAAACATTGTGATATAAAAACACTGTGATATGTTAAGATGAACTCACAACTGTCTTCAACTGGTCCCAGAACCATAATTAGAGAGGTTGCCAGAATATGACCAAGAACTCTTGGGTATGTATTCTTGTGGCAAAATTCTGTATAAATTACACATGTTTTAAATTCTTTGTTGATAAGTACAGAAAAAAAAAGACAACAGCTTTATTAATTTTTTTCATCTGGCCTGCTTCAGTCAGGCAACAGCATTTAACTATTGCTGCCCTCAGGCACAGATGCAGAGATGGAATATTTAATGTCTTTTTGAGATTGGTGATGCATTTGGGCTCCAGATCATTTTTTAGTGACTCGGGTTTAAATTTGTGCTATTTGGACTGTTTCACATTAAATAAGTAGAGAGCCAAAAGTACATAAAAACATGTATGAAATGGCCTCCAGAATTTTTCTGTATGAGAAAGGAGGGAATGCAGGAAGAGAACAGCAAGAAAAGAGGTGATCACTCCTTCTGCTCAACCATCATAATGGAGCTCAGATGGAGATTCAGTCACATGAACATAAACATAAAAATCCTAAATTAAAAGAGGAGCTGCTTTGTATGTTGGACAAAGCTTATGAACCCACACAATTAGGAACACTGCAATAAAAACCACATCTCTAAGTCAACAACATCGCAAAGCACAGTGCAAGAATTAAAATATTAAAGTAGATATAGCAACAAATTTATAATTTGGATAACAAGTTATTTTGGATATGGAAACAACTATGCCACTAGGATCAGCATGAGTTTATTGCTTTGCTGACACAGTGTAGAGTTTTATTTTATGAATTCTCCTGAAAAATAAGTGCCCAGAATACTCTGGCAAGTCTATTCCACCTCTTTAGCAAACATTAGACTGTGTACCACAACATTTCTAAAAAAAATTAAATAAATGTGAAGCCTATCTCTTTATTGTCTTTTCATCAACTTATCCTAAAAACAATATCTATCTGTGCAAGAGAGTTGCAAAACTGAGATTATCTGTATTTCCCTAGACTGCAAAAATCCATGTTGTCAGAGACCTATCATCCCTACAGGTATTAATGGCATGCCAATAAACTTAAAAATCCTCAAGTCCTCCACTTTTGAAGCTGTGATCTCAGAAGGCTAGCAAAAATAAATTATTTCTTCATAAACCTCAGCTTCTGTGCTTGTGAGCTTGTCTTTACCCAATCTGGCAGGATTGCAGATGATTTCAAAGGCTTCCATGAAAAGAAAACTAAATTTTCCTAAATTTAATGGGAACAATGGGCTATATTTAGGTATCTCCTCTGAACCAGAATAACCTTCTTTGAAACTTGCTCAAATAGATGGGAGAGAAACTAATTAAAAATTGTAAAAAAAGGGAGAAAGGTACTGATCCACTTCCAGTAAAACTAACTGCTAACTAAGTCCTTTTTTTCTTTGGGAAAGAAATGTTGGCAAGAATAACCATCATATTACCCATCAATAACCAAGCTCTAAGACCACAGGCCCTTGAAAACTCTGCTCCATTTGCCAAATAAGGCAAGTCAAGTAGAAGAGAAACTACCCTAAGTCAATGGTATCAAATGTGCTGCCTACTGCAGTAAGAACAATGCTTCTGGAAAAAGTGATGCTAATCCCTCCATATTGAAACCATTTCTGTCCAGCAATGTGGAATTCATTGTGCTAAGGAGATTGCTGTTCAACTGCCTAGGTATAAACTGTGGATTGTATGCAACTTGAATGTTTAAGAAGCATAATCTCAAAGAAAAATAAGCAACTAGATTAATAGTGAACTATGATTGCAGTGAAAGAAATAGATTAGCATTTAATGAAAACAATGATAGATGTTCTTCAGAGAGTATTTCTTAAAGCTTAGTAAAAAGAACATTAAATTAATGCATCTTCCATAGCACACATATGCTATCTATAAACTCTGTTAATCCTTCATCACCTGGTCATGCTAAAAATGAGTCTTGAGGTTTACTTACTGTATTGGCTGGCTGATAAAGGCATTTTTGTGGAGCCTATATGCTACATAGCTTGGGAAAGAGCCTGATTCCAGTGAAACTCCTTGTACAGAAGCAAAATGCTTCTCTGTCAGATTGTATGATTCCAGCATCTTGAAACCTTTAAGTCCAGAAAGAAAATAAAAAAATAAGAAACACTGTAGAGTTGTAAAAGACACAAATGAACCTATGCTAAAATATTAGACAATTACTTACCAGGTGAAGTGTATCCCTCCAAGTAAATAAGGGGACAAGCTGAAAGATATGGAACAATATATAATTCAAAACCACTAAGTCTAACAGGATATGAACATATGCATACTTCAAAAAGTTTTATGACGTCTAAGAAGTTTTAAGAAGTCTATGCTATTATTAATTCTGAGACAGTCTTTGTTACGTTTGTCATACTGTGTCCTGTGGTAAATGTAATGTCAAGATCTCTACTCATCACTTTTAGTAGGGTATTTCTACTCTGACAAATTGGAATGACAATATGGAATGACAAATGAACCCCAAATATTATAAGATTATAATTCATAAGAAGAAAGCAGGACAATGACACAGTCTTTCCATTAATTTTTAAGGCATGAGTCAAGCTGCATAATAGCTGTCAGTTTCTCAAGAAATAACTGCAAATTTATGTGGCTCCTCAGGAGCCAGCAGATGAGGCAGTCAGGGAACATGCAGTTGCACATGACAGGCCTGAGAATTTCTTATTTTTGCCATAGAAGGATTTCACTTGAATAAACAACTGAGCTTTACTTAGATAATTTTAAAACAGCACCACACAGTATAGCTATACATCTTTAGCACTTATTGCAGGGGTAAATGAGAGACTTGTTGTGCCCTGCAGTTTACATTAGGCATCATTCTACTTTTTAAAGTTGCCAGTGACTGTTACTCTTTTCTTCTTCTAGTAGTACTTTTGAAATGCAAAATTAGATTACATAAAACACAATACTCATTCCAATATTTTAAAAAGTAACTTACTCCCTTGAACTATATCCAGTTATTCTGAAATCTAACTTTTTAATATGACTATATCTTCTGATGCACCTTAAATAAGATGGCAAATTGTATTAGGTTTGCATGGCAAGACTTTGCTAATGGGGGAGCTACAAGGGTGATTTCTGTGGGAAACTGCCAGATGCTTCCCCTGTGTCCAACAGTCAGTTCTCTGGTTCCAAGACAGACCTGCCACTGGCCAAGGCTGAGCCCATCAGCAGTGGTGGCAGTGACTGGGGGATAACACATTTAACAAGGCATGGTGGCTGGGGTGGGGGGTTGTGTGTGTTGGATAGGCACAACAGCCTGCAGCTGAAGAGAGGAATGACAATGTGTGAGAGAAAAAACTCTGTCAGGCACCAGAGCAGAGATTCCAGTGCATTCCTGGTCTACCCTGTGGTGAAGACTATGGTAAGGCAGGCTTTCACTCTGCAGACTATGGAAGTCCACAGAGGAGAAGATATCTGCCAGCAGCCCCTGAAGGACCCTAGGGCAGAGCAGGTCTGAAGGAGACTGACAATGTGGGAAGCCCATACTGGAGCAGGTTCCTGGCAGGACCTGTGGCATCCCAGAGAGAGAGAAGCCCATGCCAGAATGGGTTTGCTGGCAGGATTTGTTGATCTCATAAGAGACCTACAATGGAGCAGGCTGTGCCTGAAAGACTGCACCATGTGGAAGGGACCTAATGAGGTTCAACAAGGGCAAGACTAGCATCCTGCACATGGAGAGGAATTACTCCAAATTCACTTTGGGGGCTGACCTACTAGACATCAGTTCAGCTGAAAAGGACATGGGAGCTTTGGTGGATAACAGACTGACTATGAGCTAGCAGTGCCCTTGCAGCCAGAGAGACCAGTAGTATTCCATCAGTATTCCATCAGGAAGAGTGGCCAGCAGGTCAAGGGGAGTGATCCTGCCCCTCTGCTCAGCCCTAGTGAGGCCGCATCTGGAGTGCTGTGTCCAGTTCTGGGTTCCTCAGTACAAGAAAGACTGAGAGCTACTGGAAAGGTTCCAGCAGCAGAGCATGAACATGAGAGGTCTGGAGCAGCTCTCTCATGAGGAGAGACTGAGGCAGGTGAGCCTGTTTAGTCTAGAGGGCACTGAGAGGGGATCTCATTAATACATATAAGTATCTCAAATGTGGATGTTAAGAGGATGGGGCCAGACTCTTTTCAGGAATGTCCAGCAACAGAAAGAGGAGCAAAGGCACAAACTAAAACACAAGAAGCTTCCTCTCGATATGAGGAAGAACTTTCTTATGTTGAGGGTGGCAGAGCACTGGAACAGGCTGCCCAGGAAGATTATGGAGTCTCCCTCTTTGGAGAAATTCAGTATCTATGAGGATGTGTTCCTGTGTAACCTGCTCCAGGTGACCAGAGGTGTTGGACTGGATGATCTCCAGAGCTCCCTTCCAATCCTAACAAAGTGATTCTGTGACCCACGCTGGAGCAGTTCATGAAGAACTGAAGCCCATGGGAAGGACCCATGTTGAGAAGTTCGTGGAGGACTGAATCCCATGGTAGGGACCCTCACTGGGGCAGGGGAAGAGTTTGAAAACTACTTCCCCTGGGGAGGAAGGAGCAGCAGGGACAACAAATGATGAACGGAACACATCTCTCATTCTCTGTAGTCCTGTGATGCCCAGGGTGAGGAGATAAAGTTGGGAATAAAGCTAACTCCAGGAAGAAGGGAGGGACAGGAAAAAGGTTTTCAATACTTGGTCTTATTTCTCCTTATCCTACTCCAATTTAATTGATAATAAATTCATTTTTCCCCACATGGAGTCTGTTTTGCCCGTGACAGTAACTGCTCAGTTATTTCTGCCCTTATCTCAATTCATGAGCCTTTCATTGTATTTTCTCTTCCCTGTTCAGCTGAGAAGGGGAGCAATAGAGCAGCTTTGGTGGGCACCCAGAATCCAGACAAGGTCAGCCCACCTCTCACTTTTAGCAGTATATAAGCAAACATATTAATTTGGGAAAAAGGAAACCAATGTCTTCTACTCACTTGAGGTAGCAGTCTCACACACAAAGGTGACAAGGTTATCTTGAATCTTCTCAAAGGCATCAAAGTCATCAACAATAAATACATGACGCTCACTGGGCTTGCTGGCAATCTTGGCCAGTTCATTGTAATCCACATCAGCCACACCAACCACAAAGACACTGAAGCCTGTAAAAACAACACTTGTTGCTTGAAATACAGCAAACATACATTAACATTTTTAATGTTAATATTGCACAAACCATTTACTTGTGATGAGCTACCTGTGAGCACACATTCCAGATCTCTTTTCACCCTGTCAGAGCTCTGAAAGGTGTTTCGCATCTTTCTTTCAAAACTTTCTCCTCTTTCATTGTTTTTTTTTGGGACATTATCCAATCTCATGCGGCCTTGGCTACATAAGTCTCCTCACTCTTTAATACAAAACATACAATTCTCTCAACCCTACAGTATCTTAAATCTGTTCTGTGGCCAAAAACTGTACAGACCATTAGTTATCCAGGTGTCTATCTGTTCCATCTCTTGCATTTCATGCCTCTTGGTTTCTCTTTCTTAGAGTGGTATTCACCTCAGCAACTTCTACTTTCCAAGTTGTCTAGTTTTTCTCTATAATCACCAGATAGACATGGTCAGATGCAGAAAGAAATTCATCTTAGCTCCCTCACATGCTGAATTCAGGATAGGAAAAGTCATTGTCTATAGAAGCCTATCTGTTGCTCTCTTCACCAGTCGTAAAAGGACCCTACACAATGACGTTAGACTAGACATTTAGTGGTCAGGTGTCTTAAGTTAAATGAGAAAAACCAGACCACAGAGGTCAATCATATCACCAGATGTAAATTTAATTGAAGAGAAGCTGCACAGACATTGAAAAAGCCAGTTAGAGGCTGAAACTGGGATTCAAATTTATTCCAAACAATAAAAGTAACTTTTTTGTTAAAAAAAAAGAGAATTATTCCCCTGTAGCCAAATCTGGTGAAACTTTGGCTGACATACTCTGTCCAGCTTTGAGCATGCTTTGATATGTGTAGAAAACAAAGCAAGTAGAGAGGAAACTGAAAATGATAAGGGGTCTCAAAAACTTGATCAACATGTCATTGAAGGAAAAATAGGTTTGTTTGTTCTAGAAAAAAGAAGATAGAAAGAGGAGATAAAAATAGGTTTCAAATACAAAGGCCCATTGCAGTGGACAGCAATCAGCTTCTTTCCTGATTAACTAGGTGAATGAAGACAACGAAGAATCTTGCTAGCATGAAGACTTAGGTGAAATGCAAGACAAAGGTCTCCTACCAGTAGGGTAGTTAAGCGCTGAAGCATATTGTCCAGAGAGACTGAGAAACCATCTAGATAGAACTAATTCTTCCAGATTAAAGAGACAGAGATGATCATTTGTGTTTTACATGCATGTGATTCCAATACGGATGTACAACATCTCCCTGCTCAGAGATCAGGACTAGGTGGTTCACGCACTGAAATGCAAGATGCTGAGTGCTGGGACAGGAACAGAATACTACACTCACATAAACCACAATCATCAAATCTGATGAGGAAAAGTGCTTCTTAGCTCAAAGGAGGAGCAACAGAGGAGTCCATTCAGACCCAGCTCCTTCACAAACAGTTACTTAAACTGGAGAGACACTGGTTTATGCCAGATGAAACAAAAACCTCAGGAAATCAGGCTCATTAAAACATAAGCACTAGTATGGAGTACCCTTCCCAGTGATTTCTTGGGTCCAAACATCAAAAAGAGGAAGAAGTAACCAAAAGGTATGTCTCTGAAATGATATGCATATGAAATCTTTGGGAAGCTGCATCCTTCCCCAGAGAGAAGGCTTAAGAAAGAAAATGTAAGTCTAGGTCCAGAGAGCACAAATTCTTTGAATAGTTCTGAGGTTTTCCCAAATACTCAGAATACATTTCCAAGTCCATAAAGGATGAGTAAATGATTCCCAGATAATTGAAGCAATACAGAAATGAAACAGCCAGGTGCTGTGAATTGCTTACCAGAGTGCTGTATGACTGTCGCTGCTTTCCTCACCTCATCCTGAGACCGACCATCTGTGACAACAACAAGTACCTTGGGAACACCTCGCCTCATGCCACTCTCCCAAGTCAAAACCTTTTCTTTGATAAACGTTAGGGCTTTGCCTGTGAAGTACAAAAAACAATGAATCATCCATATTATACACAAGAGAAAAATTCTTTTACTTCATAAGGGCAGCCGCCACAGAGCTAAAACACAACAGAAAAACCTACTTCTTCAGCCATGCAATATTAGGATAACTGCACATTTTCTGAAAATATTTTATCTTAAATAAATATAATTACAGCTCAGAATTACCTGTCCTTGTGTTTCCTCCTCTGTACTGAATGTTTTGAAGAGCTCCCAGGGCCTGGGCTTTGTCATCAAATGTATTCAGTTTAAATTCAGATTTTGCCTCATCACTGTACTGCACAAACGAAACCTGAAATGGAATATAACAACACAGTGTTCAGTCTCATACCTCCAAATTCAGGCCAACTCTCTCCATTGAAATATGTAAATTTGTATATTAATAAGTATTAAATAATCAAAAATTCTTTTCCAAATATGTCTGACTATGCACACACATACATATTTCTATATACAGACATCACAGCAATGTGCACACAACTATTTTTTCCTTTTTTCCTTCTTTCCTTTTTCCTTTCTTTCTCTTCTGTGGTAAAAATGTAATATGGCCTTAAATGCATATGATCAAATATGATCTTGCTATTACTATGGTGAGGCATATATGCCTATTCTCTATTTCTGAGCAGATGTACAGTATCTAAACTTCTTCCAGCTTGTTTTTTAGGGATTAAAAAATAATTTGTCAATAGAATGTCAATAAAGTTGAATACACACATAAATGTATACTCTCCTGCCTTAAATACTGAAATAAAATCACTGAAAATTTATTCCTAAATAATCTTTTTTTAGCTCCTTTTAATATTCTGTAAAATTGCAATATTATAGTATACTATTTTAATGCTGAATATAATATTTCTGTATATATATATTCACATTTGTTTTAGCAAATTCCCCCTTTTAAATTATTAATTTTCAATTAAAAACCTGAGATTGCTGCATCTCGAGGAAGTCTTTGTGAGCTAATTATTTTACTAAACATTGGTATTAATATGTGTCTGTCACCTATATTGTTTTCTCTGCTTCCATATGTATTAGCAAGAAAAATATATGAAACAGAAAACAAATGAATAGTAAAAATACCCCGTATAGATTAGAGTTAAGAATGATAAAGATTGTCTAACACAGAGTGACTTTAAGGAGTATCTTTTCCTTTAAAAGTCTAGAGATTTAAAGATGGGGAATCAAATGACTAAAAATATGCCTAGAAGATGAAAAGCAGACCTTTAACAATGTAAATATCCTGTCAGACTTCTAACCAAAGAAAATGCATTGCACCTGCAGCTCTCTGCAACCAGAAATACCATGTAAGAAACTCTCTCAGACCTTATGTCATTCATTTCGTCTAGCGAAAGAGAAGTGGTTGTAGGAACCTAGACATTGATTTCATCCAGCTTCCTACAAGTAGAAGAAAACTGATAATGGTGCAATGCTTATGATAAGAAGCCTTACAGGATGTTACTTTGACATAACTGTGAGCAGCCCAGAACTCCTGAAAGTCTATCCCTCATTGGCTATTTCTTTTTACTGTCTCAAACTGCACTAATTCATTAAGAGGACCTTTTCATACTTTTACTACGCCCACTGTGGAGTGGACCCATGTTAGCACAGCATGAAAAGGCTTCTGCAAGTGCCTTTTTCAAAGGCATTCTGCTATTTAGTACAGTGGGATTCTAGGGAGCTCAGCAATGGCAAGCCAGCTGGACTCTGCAGGCACAGGACTCATCTTTTACACTGGGAATTTAAAATGTAGCCCTCAATCAGAAGTCAGAAACTTGCTAAAACAGATTTCTGATATGACAGTGACAAAACCTACAATATAAGAACTAAGCAGTGTGCCTGTTGTTGATACTCTATACAAAGAAATAAAAATATAAAATTGGCCATACATCTTCCCGGTTTCTCTACCCAGAGGATTCCCACAAACTGTAACTTTTGTATTTCAGAATATTAACATCTCAAAATAGACTGGATTTCCCTTCTATTTATAAAATACCAAATATATTTAATAAATAATAGGCATGCACACCCATATACATGTCTTTTAAAGCCATCTAATATGAAAAATGGCGGCATTCTGGAAGAAAGTAACAATTCAATTAATCTTCAATTTCCCTCCAAATTGTACCCAATGGGAGTAACAAACCTACCTGGATTCCAGCAGGATTGATTAAATCAAAGGCTCCTACTGTACTAAACACAAATTTCACTACTTTGTTGAAATTATCATCACCAATACTCCAGGAAGCATCAGTTAAGAATACTATGTCTGCTTTGGCACCTCTGCATACTGAAAGTCCAAGAAAAGGAACACTTAAAATACATCAACCATATCACCATGAAATAAACATTGCTTCAAAATTTGAATATTCAAGAATGACAAATATTCAGTGAATGTCTACTACCACATATTCAACCTGGCACATGACTTATGCTATACGCAAAAACATTTATTAAAATATACCAAAGAAAACATCAAGAAATGTGAAAAAGTTCAAGAATAAAATATAAATGTTGTAAATTACTTATTTTTCCTGATCAGCTACCATAAAACATGAATTGTCTGCTGAGAGCAGATAATCTCATAGACTTTCTGCAGAGCTGCAGAATATCAATAATTTTTTGCCCAAAGGCTTGCATCTTGCTGTTCTAAATCAAGAAATGCTGAAGTCTAGCAAAGCTCTAGAACAAAGGGATGGCATTAGGAAAGGTGTCAATCTTCATTTCTCTAAAAGCCTGTGCTAGTTTTAAATCCACTTAAAGTTATAAAAAATCGAGGTAAACTATGAAGTAGTACAGCAACTACACAAAAATATTGAATAATTCTAGAAATAAACATACCATCCCGAGCTGGAGGGATTGTGGGAGGTGGAGGAGGTGTAGGTGGTGGAGTTGGTGCCTCTGTAGGTTTGAGGACTGGAAAAAAAAAAATTATTCTACAGCTGAAACAAGACAAATTCTATAGCTAAAACTTAAAGTTCACAGTATCTGTTACCCACCTGTATGCTCCCTCATAGAGACTGGAGGTCCCTCAAGGTTAGGGGTCTGAACAAAGACGGTAGCATTGTACTCTGTGTCTGGTGAGAGGCCAGTAAAACAATGGCTTGTTTCTGACCCACGGATTGTGATTTCCTGTCCTCTGGAACCTGTCAAAATAAACCAACAGAAAGAAATTTAGAACCTATTACTTCCCTTCTAATGTATCTATACATATGTGTAGAAATGAAGAACCTTCTTAAGAGGATATTTGGACAGCACTCTTATTCTTGATCTGTAACAACCTTTCTAGACCAAAATTGTGTGGTGATTATGAACGCTGGAGCACACTGGAAAGTACAATTGCAGCTCACATGTGAAACCAGGCAACTGGTAGATGTAGTCCACTTGACAATAAGCAGTACTCCCTCTTTGCAGCTTTTTCACCATTCAAGAAAAACAGGTTTTGTTCAGAGCTTTAAAACTCAACCAGATGTATCATTATGGCTGGTGCTTGCCACCAATCCAAATAAGTGGTGCTGTCACTGACATAAGACAATTATGTTTCTAGAAAATGCCAAAAATAGAGCACACTTACCATCAGTTGGGTTCAGCTTCAGTCTGTAGGACGTTGCTGACCGATGAGGTGACCACCGGATACAGAGAGTATCCCAACCCACTTTGTAACTTTTTAGGTCAGTGACATTCAAATATACTGTGAAAAGAGAGAGAAATTTTTCTCTGGAAAATAGTATATAATAGGTGAAATGAATATTATATTAGCAGTGCTGGTTTGGAACTTGATTTTTAAAAACACTTGCAGAAAGAAAGAGTAGTTCTAGTCAAATCTTTTTATTTTACACCCTACAGATGCTCACCTAGCTATTTACAAAGGCCCCAGATCCCATAATGGGTAACAGCCCATTTTATGAATTTTTTCATTAAGTTGATTTCTTTACAAAATCAGAAACCTCCAAAAATAAATCTGACTCATATATATAGCAGCATGAAAAGAATGTACTTAATTCATCATAACTGAAGAAATTTTTAGAAGTTTCTTAGCTGAGGCCATCATCAAAATCACTGGACATTCCTATGAGCTAAAAGCAGAGTATCAAAAAGCCTAGACCTGCTTAGTAACATGGTTAGATTCTGTAGTACCCTGGAGACAGGTAAAGATTGACTCCAAGTATAACTTAACAAAATTTTAGGAGATAGACTAGAAGATGTTATTTCATAAAGTCATTACTTTAAAATATATTTTCATTACTCTTTCCAAGATCAGTGTTTTTAAGATCTACCTTATGGACAGATGACAAGTTTTGTCCATGAAAGGATGCTCAGGCTTCCTAGCAACCATCCATCAAAATCTTCTCTTAATCAACATTATCTCATACCAGCATATGTATCTAGCATGATTACAACAAAATTGTTCTGACTTACATGTAGTGCCTTGATCTGTCAAAGGTATGCTCATTCCAGAATCATATTGGGCATAAACATTCACATCATAAGTAGTACTGGGAGACAGATTATGCAAAGTGTAAGAAGTCACTTCTCCCACAAAAAACTCCCTGGGCTCATTTGAACCTTGAATCAAGGAAGCATTAAGAACAGAGAAAGAAACAATCATGATTACATGAGCTACAAAACTATTCCCTCTCTCACATGTCAGTAAATGTTAGCCTCATTTTTTCTAAAACAAAGCATATTGATTTCTTAAATTTTAGCATATTACAATGTGGCAAGCAGAACATACACGTAGTTTTACAAACTATTGTGCAATGTTTGTGTTCAGCTTCTAGAAAGATATGTATATTGTTTGAAAGCCATATAAAACAAAATTTCTGCTGGACATTAATACCCAAATACCTGTCTAATATCCTCTCATATACCCCAGTTCATAGCCTTAGAAGGCCAAGAGGTATTAAAGAGGCTAAAAACAAATCAAGTCACTGCAAAAAGTTTAATGCAGTGACTATGCAATTCAATCCCTGTAATTGAATGTCTAAAACTGCAATTGATAGTTTGTGTTTATTATAGAATACTGATCATAAGAATAAAGTTTTCATGACAATTGGTAAACAGAGGAAATAAATAGATCCTCTTACACAAAATGATACACATGATTTCTACTCTGGTCTGCCATTAGCTACTCACTGTTCTGAGAGTGGTATACTCAGAATGAACAAGTTTTCTTACCCACAGGCTTGTATACAATTTTATACCCAAGAACAGGGGATGGTGAAGGATCCCAGGAAACTCTGAAGCGTGTATACCATTCATCAGTTATATACATATTTTGAGGAGGAAGCAGGCCAACTAAAAAGAAAGAAAAAAACCCCTTCTAATTAGGCTAGTAATTTTAGAAATGCAGATTGTTACTTTGCAGGTAACAATCACATCAAGGAAATAATTAACACAATTAAACCTTTACAAGGTTGAAGTGTTCAAGGACTATGTCTTAAATTTAAAAAAGAATAAACAAACTAAAATTTGAAAACTATATGAAAACTATAATTACCAGTTCTGCCATTTCCAGTCAGTTGTCCACCATCTCCATCTTCGTACACAGCAACAACAGTAATTTTATATGGTGTATCTGATTGTAGTGGTTGTAGTATCACATTATTCCTTATGCCAGGAACTGTTGTCTAGAACACAAAAGAAACAGAGGTAAACACATTCACCTTCTTGCAACTGATCAGTAGTGAGAGTAGCTAGAAACAAAAATTTGTTCTGACATTTGGCATACTATGTTTTCTGCCCATTATAGAAAAATTCATTCAAGATACCTTAAGGGCTATAGCTTATAAACAATTATCAGTATTTTTTATTTTGAATTACAAAATACTGTGGCCATTACAAAAACATGAATCAAATTGATTCTTCAGTCCCAACACTCACATCAGACTGAGATGCTGCAGTTCACCAAGATTTCAGTACTCTTCCCTCATAGAAATATAGAAGTCATAATGATGTGGGGTTTTTTTCTTGGCAGAAACAAGTTATTCTGAGAAGGAAGCTCTAAATAGATTGACATATAAAAATGTCCCTATTTATGCATCACTCAATCTCAACTTCCTTATGCAGCCATGCACTATTTCTCCCTTCTAATGAAAATGTAGGTGTAAACCCAAAGTGATCTCGCTCCATAAGGAAGATATAAGGGAAGTAACTTGAGATATCTCTCTCAAAAGTGCATGCCAGTCAGTACTACCTATGTATACTTGATTAAAATTTTCAGTTGTTTGAGACTTGCTGTTTTTATGGATTGTCCAATCTTTTCTGCAAAGAAGACATGTGTTGACAAAATGTGTGTGTCCAGATTAATGAGTCCAGCAGGAAATTTTCAAACAATGAATTTTCAGCATGTGCTATACAGTAATATAAAAGCAATGAAAATGTAATTTTGGCTGGTGGCAGTTGGCAGGAATTCTGCCATTGTCCTCTATAGGATCTGAGCTTAGCTTTGTCATAAATACTCTGTAAATTTGATAAGCTTCAGAATAACTTGTGCTGTCATTAAGGTGCAGGAAATGAAACACACTTACAATTCATACTGAAACTTAGAACAGCAAGTTAGATGCTGAATCAAAGTTACCATTTCTGTCTTATTGGACTCTGTCAATTCTCTTCAATTTATGAAATGCAGACTTATGTTTATTCTGTATCCTAGAACACTAACTTTGAAATGAGTACAGTATGAAGTAATAGATGGCTCTTCAATCCATCACACTTCAATGAAATGCCAGGAAGCAGATTCTGTTCAGAATCTTCTGATTAATATGTGAGTCACATATTTAACATTATTTCGCACGCATATTTGTTCAAGAAGCCATGTATTTTCTGTAGCTTCATGGAAAAAAAACCACTGTTTTATATAAACCATGGCTTCCTAACATTGACAGCAATGACCAGAAAACCCACAGAGCCTGCACGCTGTACTACATGTAGAACACGTCTTGTTTTTTCTGTAGCTTAAAGAATTGACTGAAAACATCTCAGTGCTTACTCAGGAATTACAGAACTTACATATTCATCAATAGGGTCTCCCACAGTGGGTGAATAAATGATTCTGTACTGCTGGACTGGCCCATCAGCATGGTCCCATTGTACAGAAAGGCTATTTGTAGTCTCATCAAACACTCTCACATTCCTTGGACCACTGCGAGGCACTGAAGAATGAAAATACAGAAGGTTTTGCAAGGCATGATACCTCTAGATCAGTGTCACCCTCATCAATTCAGATTTTGCCCTGAAGCCAAAGTCAAGGGCCCTTCCTGAAACTCTGAATACATGAATATACAAGTCAATGATCATGCAGCAGTGCCTGAAGATCTTAAATAGAAAGAGAGCCAAACTGATGCAGTACAGAAGGGAGAGAACATCCAGATGTGCAAAGTGAGCATCTACACACATTCTGCTTCCCAAACTCCTGCAGACAAGTATAACTATAGCCTGTCACATCTTCAAGTTTTAGATAAATATAGGGATTTTACAGGGAAAACATAGAAGAAGCAGAATTATTGTTGTGGACAGGTTCTGTTCATGTAATTCTAGTGTGAATTTTAAAGAATCTAAGCATGACCCAACAAAGATCCTATGAGATAAGTTGTAACAAGGAGATTTTGGTGTTTAGGTGTTTAGGTGTCTGCAGCAAAAAACAAACAGCTGGGGAGGCCAACACGTACAATTACTATGTCAACCACCAAACATGAAGCCCTTTTTTTCTATTGACAACTAATTCTACCCATCTTAATAGGATATTTTTTTTTACAAAAGATATATTGTTATTCACTGGTAATTTGATTTTAAAAAGAGCCTTTTAACTCTTTCAAATTAAGCTTATTTCCCATTGAAAATTACATTGCTAATTACTCAAGTACCCCAACTGACAGACAGCATAGCAAAAATTCCCTGCCACAGAGGCATATAATTGCTGCAGGCATAATTCAGATGCATTAATTCAGAGTTGCACTAAATAGCTTACATAATTTGTAATTGTAACTCATTTGATACATTCTTCACACACCAGTTTCGATGTATATTTCAAAACACAAGTAATGTCTCTTACATGTTCTTCCCTGTGCTTGGCTTGGATTTCCCTCTCCATCTGCATACAGAGCTATAACATTTATTGAGTAAGCAGTGTCAGGAGTCAAGCGCTCCAGAATCACATCACGAGTGTTTCCTGGCACCACAATCTAAAACAGAAACAAAAAGCACCTATATAAATAAAGTTTCGGCTTATACCATCTTTTTTTAGAAAACAATTTGAATGAAATATAGAAAATTAGAAAGATGATCATGCTGCACACTGTCCAAGAAAAATAACATAAATTTAAAATAAACATGGAATATTGATAAAAATTCAATAGTGGTGTAAAAAGAACAAAAAGTATAAGGAGCTCTCATTCTGCAATCACAGTTGTTACTTTTTACATTTTAAATCAAAATTCTTCAGAAAAAATAGGAGAAGCATTCATAAACAGAAACTAAAAAAGTAATTTCTGTCACAGTTTACTATATATAAAGGACCTAAAAAGTCCTTACAATTCCTTACATAAAAACACATACATCTACATGTACAATATGGGTGTTCATCTTATGTTAGTACATTCATAGTCAAAACTTTAAAACTGCACTTATTTCTATAGAAATCCAAGAATTCTTACTTCACACCTGGAGGGTACTTTGGTGCCCATATCCAGATTTCACTGCTCGCCAACCCCCACAAAAGAAAAATAACTTAGAGCAAGCAGATGGCATCTGGTTTCATAATTACACAATTCCTAATAAATATTTGTCGTCTCTGACTCTCTTGAAAAAAAGAATTATTTAATTCATATTTACATGCAATATGATAAAGGATATTCAATCATCAATACAGAGCTTTAAATGGGAGAATCTTATTTCTTGTTTCTTTCATTTTACCAAATTAAGCCTCTATTAACAATGGACTAGACTCCTATAAACAGTGTCCTTTCCGCAGAGACTCTCCTGGGCAGATAGTTGGCCTGAGTTTACTATCATTTTTACACTCATTGAACAAAGCAATATTCTCTACACACATTTGACTAATAGTATAAAAGCCAAATTACTTACAGATTCTGATGGCCTTGGGCCAGACAGTGGAGCATAATTAATTCTATATTGCTGTACTGGACCTGGAGCAGGCTCCCAACGGACATTCATGCTGTTTGGTGTGGGATTGTAAATGTGAATGTTTCTTGGTGTTCCTCTCTCCACTAGATCAAGGATAATTTAAATTAGGTTTTACAAAATTGCTTGTGTAAGTTCTATTTCTAAATGAATTTACAACACTGCTCAAAAGAAGCTGAAAAGCACCTCAGCCCAAGATAAACACATTACTTTTGTTAGCCTAAAATTTACAAAGGTAAGAATCTCCATGTTCAGTCTTTCCAAACTTCCATACCAGGCAGAAAAGTACATGTTTGTATTGGAAATTGAAAATGTGATCATAACACTTTGCTTTCCTATGGTTGACCAGATATGTATGAAAAATAACCACAAACTACACATTCTAGGTCAAGCTGACATTAGTAGCCCGAACTTCCTAGAAAATTTTAAGCACACACATGGACATTAGCATGGATTAACACCAATATTCACTCTTTGTTCACAAGCATTTCTATTAGCACTACAATTAAAATGTTACTGTTCTGTGAAATAAATACTAAGTGTGCTGCACAACTTTTGGAGCTCAGCTTGCCTAAGTGGACTGAAAGCCTCCACACAAATAAGCCAAGAAAACAGAGTAAATTACAAAGCTGCAAAAATAAGTTTTAATGTAAAATCAATTTCTAATGATCTGAGGCCGTTCATAAAGAAATCCTAACATTTTCTTGAAAAGGGCTATTTCACTTACAGGTGCGTCCGGTGTCAGAGGTACGTCCACCATCCCCCTCTGGGAAAACTGGAACCACAGTTACAGTGTAAGGTGTGTTGGGTTCAAGAGTCCTCAGGATGACATAGTTTGTATTTCCTGGTACTGTGGTCTATAAATTTAAAAAGAAAGTGTCAAGAAACTTATGAAAACATGCCAAAAAAAAATTTAAGTTTTTTATTTATCACTTACCCCCCTACTAGATCTAATTTCCAGACTGGATGTGATAAAAACTTTACAAAAGGCAAAGCTTAAAATAATATGGTTTGCGGTATCTTCTAGAACTGCTTTTCAAGAAGATTCTCTCTCAGACTTAATACAAACGAGTTCTATGTGCTCCTATGCATCTCCCTTACAGCTCTCTCCACTTTTGGGTCCAGATCCTGCTCTGCTAATGAAAGTAGCAGAATCTGCAGTGATCTCTTTAATGACTACTATTTAGCAGCTCAGAGGGATTAAAATATCACTTTCTAAGTTTAAAAAAAAACATTATTAGCACTACAACCTGCTGATGACAAGAAGTATAATGAGCAGCCCATGTTAGGAAATAAAACTCCACGGCACTTAAAAATATTTGTCATCAGTAGCACCTTAGTTGCTATTGAAACAATGGCATTCATGTACGACTCATTTCATGTGCACATTGAATTGCACTGATGTAGAAAGAGAAACACAACTGGGAAACAATATTTCCCAGTCTGCAGCAAAGGTTTCCTATTTTCAGGATTCTTTTAGCTCTTTAGTAATTAAATAATTTCTGGAGATTAGAATATGGATTTTTCTGCTTCCACCAATACCATTGAAGCCTACAGACACATGACTTCTTAGCAGTAAAGATGGGTAGAAATGAAGTCTGCCAATTTTATAAGCTTTTGTACACCCTGAGGTCAGCTTTGCATTCACACACAGTGCCCTAGGGATAAAGAAACAAAAAACTGTGTGTAGTATTAAATCCCATGCTAAGAACTAATCACTGATGGCCTACTATATGAAATCAAACATCTGTAATACATGTGGGAGGAACTTTCATGGAGTTGCTGCGTTTTTTCCAGGGGGGCTATGAACAGAAAAAACGCCACTGCATAGGCAAACAAGACCTACTTCACCCAGCAGCATTTCTCTCACCACCACCATGAGCTGTAATTTATTTGAGATAGTTAGTGAGATCCACATGAAGAATTTACCATTTCCTCTGCACCTCCCGCTGTAGGTCCATAAAACACTTTGTACTGGCGAGGACTTCCTTCTGCATGATCCCATCGAACATTCAGAGTACTGGTGGTTGGGTCATAAACCAGCAAGTTCTTCACAGTGGTGAGAGGTTCTGAAACAGATCAATAAGATGTCAGAAATGTGGAACCCTATTCTCTTCTTTTTGCTGTCAGATCACACCTCTGTAATGTATCCTTAGAAAATTTTAAAAATAGGTTTAGTAGCTCATGTTAAATCGTTTTTATCTCATCACTCAGAACACATCAGTTCTATCCAATACCACAAACAATGCTAGTTAGAAAAATTTATTTCTGGACACTATTTTGGAATTATGCAATGAGTTAATTAGGATTTTTTCTTCATCCCTCACCAAACCCATTGCTGTGTCTGTCTTTCCATTGCAAGCTCATAATTGCAACTGAATTAATCATTTTGTAGTTATATAATTATTCAAGTAAATACATTTAAATGGGTTTTATAATTGGAGTGTCTCTGACAGCAAATCTCTCAGTGATTTCTATAGCAGTATCAAAAGAATGCATTAATATAAAATGGTGGAGTCTTAAAGTGCACACTATGAAGGTCAGCCTCTCAATTGAAAGTGCTTAAAAGCACACATATGAGTAACATGCCCTCAGATTCTTTAAGGTGTTTACTAAGTTCTGGCATAAAACAATAAAATTAAAATGAGGAAGAAATTCCATAGTAAGATCAGGGTTTCTCTCAGCTGTAAAAACTGGGCATCCAGTCAAAGGCAGTGGTGCAGGGCTTCTCTACAGCCAGCAGACTGACAGGTGTTCTTACTTCAGAACTTGAAAGCCATCAAAGGAAAAATGACAAATACAGATGGGATGAATTTCACCACAAGAAAGTTTTCTCAGCTTTTCTGAAAAGCAATACATTGATGTTGCCCTGTACCTAATAAGAAGACCTGGAGATGTTACTTACTGGTTCTGCCTCGTCCTGTCATTCTTCCCCCCTCACCATCTGGGTACATTGATGACACAGTAATTGCATATGGTGTGTCAGGCTGCAGCTTCTGTATCACCACACTGTTCTGTCGTCCCCCAACAGTAGTCTGCAGCAAAACAAAAGGAAAATATTAAAATCCCTTTTATACTCTCTCTTTTGTGCTTATTGCTACAGTAAAGAAAGCAAGCATTTGATGCAGAGTGGAAAACATTGTGTGATGTATCAAATGCTACAATCTTCTTGTGACTGATATTGACAGTAGACATTGAACAGTAGTAATATTTAGTACACATTGGCTTTAGCAAGTTTAGACATAAAACCACTATTCTTTAAAATCTCCAAACTCGAATACAACCACAATTGGATAGAAAAGCCCAGTTCTGTACCAGCACTAATTATATTGTTACTCCTATCGTTCTTTGTACTTTTAAGACTATCTGCACATTTTCAAAGCCTATTCAGCTAATGTGTTCAGCATAACACTTCAAATGATCTGCTGATGAACTGACAATGAGCAAGCATTTAGACATCTTCACATTTCATAGCAGGAGATTATTTTAATTTACAAGCAGACTATTTTAACTTACAATCAAAGGGGTTTTTTGTACTCAAGTGTACAAAGCTCCTTTCAAAGCACAAATGCTTTTATCAGCCCATCATGGCTGCCTCTACATTTTAGTATCTGATTGCCTTTCAAAACCTGACCCTAAATGATCATGATGGTCTCTGCAGTTCTGTGTGCAGTTTTTGCAGACCTTCTTTTCTGTCTTCAAATCAGCTGTGATTCCTCTTGGTGCTGAGGCCATTAAAAGTCAGACAGGGCAATAAAAACCCCCAAGAAATTATATTTTAAATACTTTGGTGGGGACTATTCTACTTCCTACCCAGCACCTACATTTTAATAAAATATCAGAGTGGCAAACGAAGACAAGGAATTATGATCATATGACTGCAAGTCATTTGCAAACAGACATTAAATGCCGTGAGCAGAATAGGAGAGTTCTGTGTGCTCTCCTCAAATATAGCTGCTTTCTCCAACTGCCACTGCTTGACTCTATCCAGATGTAAGCAATTAAGTCTATTAACCATATTCTTTGCACAGATTTCAAGAGAAGGATCATAATTCCCTTTTTACTCCACTGCCAGCAATTAATTACAGATGTTAATTAAATGTATTGCTGTTTCTTAGTCCTCTAGTGATTTCTCAATAAAATAGTGTTTGACTGCTCAATATATACTTCAATTACCTCAACCCAAATGCGTGTTGCTCAGAAGAGAGTTAAAATGGGTGTGTAAATATCCAACTGGTTCTAAAGTAAATATTCCTAGATATACTTCTGAACATGAGTGATCTCCAATTACAGAGGCAAGCTGAATGAATGTGGTTCTCATCTGAGAGTGTTCCTCTGACTCATTTGACAGTAACCACAACAGCCTCCCACTAAAGAATAGGGCATTTTTAAGTAGCACACACTTCTGATAAACAGCCTGACTGAATTACCATTCCCAGGCTGTGTTGCATAGACTGCCAGTAGCCAAAACTCTTCATGCTGACAGCACAGGGAAAGCTGGCTGAAAGCTGAAAGTACTGTCTCTCCATCAGCTTCTCATCATATAAGAGTCTAAAATACCTTAAATACTTAATTAGCACATGTTTTGCATGTATTTTTCTTTACAAATGCTACCTGTGTGTTTATTCTAACCCTAGAGTGGTGAGAGAGAGTCTCAACTGTTCACAGCATGTTCCATGGCAAAGTCTTCAGGTAACATGGAAGCTACACTATGAAAACGATGGAAAACTCTGGAAAGTAGTCATGGTAGTTCCTATTATTGATTGTCCTGACACCTCTATCTGTGACTTGTAGCCTTAGATGCTGATTGACTTATTCCTCAGCACACTTTATATTTGCTTTGTCCATGGATAAACAATTGGAGTTTGTGAACTCAAAGATCTTTTCCAACCTAAATGAGTCTATGATTATGCAATATTTGAGAAAATAGGATGCATCCAAAATTATTGCTGCTCAATTAAGAGTGTTCAAACTTGGATTTGAAAGGGGAGAAAAAAACAGTGGAAGTATATACTTATTCACTACAAATATAAATCTTCATGTGAAAGATAATTAATATATACAGTGTCGTGTTTTGAAAAGAAATTATTCCAATGGATTACTTTACAGAAGGTTGCATTTAAGGCTGAATAACTTAAGCACTTCAAAATTAGTTACCGACTGTTCAGGACCATCCCCACTGATAGGCTGGTAAATGATCCTGTATCTCTGCACTCGACCGCTGGCAGGATCCCATTTGACAGTCAAACTGTGTGACGTTGCATTGTACACCTGCAGGTTTCGTGGGCCACTCTTTGGGGCTGAGAAGCATAATAAAGAAAGGAATAAATATGTAGCTCACCAAAGAGCAGAGACAAACATTTCATTCTTACTTTTAGGGCTGCATGAATGCCTGATCAAGAGCTGAATGTATTGAGTACAGGGGAACATAAACTGTAATGTTTGTAAAATAATAAACATGTGGTAATCTAGTGTTTAGTATTCTTCCAAATACACAATAATATTTATTAAATGATCTCAGCTTTTTAATGTCAACATTCATCACAGTTTAGAAAAAGAGAGCTATGAGTTTCCTTCAATAAAATGGTACCTGGAAATTCAGATTCTTACCTTGTGTAGTGATAGGTACCAAGGGTACTAGGAAAAAAGTAGAAAGAATTTTCAGAATTTTTGTATGTGTATGCCTTCTGTTTCAATAACTATGAATAACAACATGCAGAATCCATTTATTTACTTACATGTTCTTTCACTGCCAATGAGCTCATCACTTTCTGATTCATCAGGATAGATGGCAGTAACTGAGACATCATATAATGTATCTGGATTCAAATTTTCAAAGACCAAACTATTCTCTTCCCCATTTAAGATAGTCTTGTGAAGAAATTAAAAAAAAAAAGGAAAAGATAAATAAACAAAACCAAAACATACAAATGAAACAAGCAAACAGAGTGGGATATAACTGCGTTTTTACTCAGTAACATCACTAAGTATGTGTCCTACACCTTCTCACTGAATTTCCAAGTTATAGACCATTTATCAATTACATTTCTGAGTTTAAAAATACACCCTTTGAGGTACTGTCCACAAATACATAAGGTGGCTGTCTATTCTTACCTCCTGTTTTTCTCCTCTTCCATACGGGCCCCATGTTATTCTATAGAGAGAGACATCTGGAGCTCCATGATCCCAAGTACCTCTGAAACTATTCGTGGTTATATCTGTGATTCTGAGATTGACTGGTGCCGGCACAGGCTCTATTATGAGAAAAGGAAAAATGTTCCACAAAATGTGACTACAAAATAAATACAGTTAAATAAAAGAATTACTCAGGAAAAAAATTTAGAAGATTATGTAGAAGATTCATCTCTCAGCTGCCATGCTTCTAATGACTACAATCAAACACTGTAGCATTACCCAGTCCACTTCACTAAGCAAATTATCTCTCATAAGGTCACATCATTAGGTCATTGTCCGATAAAACAGACCTCAGCAGAGGTCACAACTCACATGCCTGTTCAAAACAACTGAAGCCCTGGCTGTTACATTTTGGAGCTATATGGAGGGAATATGAACTCCCATAGACACAGGTCAAGTTCCTGTAGGAGTTTCTCACAAATCTTAAAATTCTTTATATAAGCCAAATAAGTCGCCACTTATTTAGAAAGAATTCACAGAGGTTAACTGTAGGTTAAGGAAGGAAAATATTTTAGCCACTGGGAAGAAATATGTAAATAGGTAGAACCAGAGAATTTAACTTGAAATAATTTATTTGGCAGACCTTTCCTCTTCTTTCCTTACACACACATTCACACAGAACCACAGGTACAGAGCAAAGACTAACACAACAGCAAGCAGGAAATCTCATAAGCATTTTTAAACACATCAGACTAACGAATGAAAAATTCAGAAGAAAAAATAAGAGAGAATATGAATGGTTTTTTCTTCTTTTTCACACCAGATGGAAGGGCAATGAAAAGGTAAAATTACTCTTTTCTATTGTAGCTTTTCTGGTTAACTATATTCTTAAATCCTAAGCTTTGATCAGGATGAGAACTTCCTTGATAGCTGCTTTCTCCTTTCAGTCTGGCACATCTCTTGTACGGAGATCAGCTCTTACAGCCCGTGCAGCTCCATTTCTTTGCCTTTATTTGTTGAGGTTGCTCAAATGCCACTTTTATGACTCTCTAAAAGTAAAGGCTGCTTTAGCATCCCATGATGCAAAAACTCTCTTGGGTCACAGGCAGGATCATGTCTCTCTACTCCTCTAGTATATGTCCCAGCTTCTTACTCACTTGCCTAGATTTCTGCAAAGACTTGCTAAACCTTTCCTCTATTGTCCTTACATTTTCTTATCAATTCTACACCTACACTTCTCCTTCAGTCTTTAAATAGATATAGTTTTGCTTCAATGGCTCTTCACCTCTCTGCAGACTGCAATGTCAGTGTTTGCTGCAGTAAGACACAACTCATCTAAGATTTCTGCAGTTTATTATATTGCAAATAATGCTACAAGTGCAAATAAAGTATTTCTCAGATTAAATTAGAACTTCACCTAAACTCAATAACATATTGCAACACACACCATTTAAATCAAACAAAAGCAAAAACAACCACAAGAATGATTATTAGGAAAACTTACGAGTGACAGCTTCTGCATTTGTTGGTATGGATTCCCCTTCATCATATACAGCAACAACTTTTACATTGTACAGTTTTTGGGAGGAAAGGTCAGAGAGAGTAATGCTGGTTTTGAGTCTGTCAAGTTCCACCTAAGATTAAAAATAGACACTTAAAGGATTGTAAATTGCTCTATTTCTTACTCTGTATTCGGTCTAATGGCAGGAATTCCTGCACTGAAAAACAAAGTATTCTGCACTAAGTTTTACCATTTGCCCTTAAATTTACACCTAAATATTGAGTGCTCTCTACTAATTCCTTTGCAAAACATATTATATCAGATACACATAGTCCTTGTGGATCATTCAGTAATTTATTCCTGTAGAAACAAGGATGCAGACTGAACTTTTGGAAAGTTCTGGTTTCTTTAAAAAACAAATTTAATTCTCCAAGAGCTGATTTATGCCTAGCAGCACAATTAAGGAAAACTTGTACATAACTAAAAGACGTCTCTAACAATGCTCACATATGTTCTGTCAGTAGGCAAAGAGCCTAACATACCTTTATTTCACTAACCTGTCCTCTTAATTGTAAGCTGTTCTTACACCTTGGCAGAATGATATTTAAGCAGAGGGTAGAAATGGCTATTTACCAAAACATATGAAAATTCTCCAGTCATTTTAAGTATTTTTTCCTCTCTGGAGGAAGAGGAGGAGGAAGAAGGGAGTACCCAAGAAATTTATCTTGTGCTCATTCAGCTTCCAAGAAGTCCATACACTTTCCTGACTGCAATCACTATGAACTGATGTTCTTTACTCTCACTGGTGGATTATAATACTATCTTTACTGTTATTTTAGAAATCTAGCTTCTCAAAAAAACTTTCCTAGTACTTTAAAAATTTTACCTCCTTTACATCAACATCATCAGCTATTTTGTATCTTAGGATGTATTTTCGAACTTTTCCTGGGGCAGGATCCCAAACGACATTCATGGTGCTGTGAGTAACATCCTGAATTTTTAAACCTCTGGGCCCAGGCAAAGGTACTGTAAAAAAAATGATAGTAGTAAGTGAATGCTAGTCCTAGCAGAGGTACAGGTCTCTCTTAATGTCTTTCAGTTAAAGTCTTTTCAGTGAATGGAGGCAACCGTTTTCTGATGAGTTCATTGTCCTGGGCATTAGATGAGAGAGTTCAGAAACTTATTTTCCCAGCAATGAGCAAAATAGCTATAAACTATAGTAGTTTCACCTTTGTAACTTATGAGCACAATACTTCCAGAAGTATCAGGGATTAAGACCATAACATTTGGAGACAATAGGCAGTTTTCATCTACAGGTAATGGTTTAAAATTTTTGAGGACATGAAAGTAAATATGCTGCATGCATCTAGACCAGAAAGAAGTATGCCTCTGCCAATAGGAAATGTTTAGGGAAAGGTATAAAAAAGGAAGCCATTTTTAGATCTAGTTTTTTTCTTGATATAGCATGTTTCTTTAGTATTCTCTATGCTTAAGAGGATGTCTGAATTTGGGAACAAGGCTTCTAAATTAATACAGGGAAAATTGAAACCTTTTCATAACACTGTGATCTCAAGATTTCCTTCATTATTCAAGTTAAAAATTATATTGCTGCCCTTTTAGTAGCTGGACCCTTCTCATTGAAATTGGCTTTCAGGAGGCCTTCAGGAAATGTGTAAGTGTTAGAAAATGCATAAAACATGGTTAAGATGGTCTTCTAAATTAAACAGATTATATAAAAACTGTTGCATGAAATATAATTAAAATTAGGTGTTGCTGAAGCAATAACAAAGCAAAAATCAAGATGTCCATACACGTCACTTCCTGAGTGGTGAGTGGGTCACTCTGCATATCACCAAACAATACGTAAGCTGTTAAAGTGTACTCGGTGTTGGGGATGAGATCTACCAGCTGCACCTCATTCACTGATGGTCCCACACGCATCTGCGCATGAAAAATAACACACCATGTTTAAAAACTGAAGAAAGCAATGGCAGAAAAGCAAACAATGATTTAACTTCAAGGGAATTTTGTTTGTGAGATTCACAGTATATTTACAGTTTCCTGACTGATGTCATTGTATATAATATCCCAGTAAGTTCACTGCACTTCAAGAAGTACATGCCAGTCTTTTGACTATTATGATAGTCTAACATTTTTACTTCATTTATTTTTGGTAGAGTACAGGTAGCAAAGACAAATTCTCTTACCTCTTTCTCTATGGCTGGGATTGTGGCATTCACAGGCTCATATGTTAACAAATAACCAGTAGCTCCATTGAGAGGTTCCCATCTCACTCTCATGTAAGTTGATCCAATGTCATAAACATTCAAGTTTCTAACTGAAGAGATTGGCACTGTCAAATACAAAATATATATTAATTTATTTCATTCAGCTTCTTAATGCTTTGTATCACAGGTCGTATCTTTGAGAATATTGCACATAGGTTTTAGGGCGTGTTATGGGTAATAGAGAGGCAATCTGCAAACAGTGGTATTTAAACCCTTAGTTTAAGAATGAGGTAATGGTAATACTGTTTTGAATGTGGCAACAGATTTTTACATACACAGCTAAAACTCTTACAAGTCTGCACTGGAACATTTTAATCTTGTAAAAAGCAACATTAACTCACTTGAAAATTCTAATATGAAACAACATAATTTGTACAAAGAGGATTGGGATCTGTACAAAGAGTTTTTTTGTCCTTTCTTTTTGTTTTCTATATTTCTCAAATTACTCAAGAAATGAAAAGTTTCCATGAAACCCTATGAAAAAGTAACACAGACTTCATAAAAATTATATACATTTTAAGGATTTTTGACAAGCCTAATACAAAATAAAGAAGCGAAATGAACAACAGACATTCAATATTATTAAAGAGGCAGAAGTGTCACCCTATGTTGCATAAGCATAAATATACCTGAAATCAATGTAGACAGCTCACAGGAGAAATATAACTGAATTATAACTCATAGAAGTGGCATAATTGTGCTGAATTGGCTTTTGCTAATTAGAAATAATTCTGTCTGGTAGCAGCAGGAATTAATTACGTAGCATAAACAATTTGTTTATGATCAGATTTCAGGAATTTATAAACTCTGTCTTGTAATTCATGTCTGTTGTTCTAGTTTTGTACAGCCATGCTTTATGAGCCTAGAAAGAAGCTGGGACAAATATTTTCTACCACATTGCAGTTTCACTTTGCTGAAGTCTTCAAGACAACAAGGTCTGGACAACCAGTACAAATTGGTAATTCAGATAAAATATTTTACTTCTGCTAAGAAGAAAATCCATAGTGCTGAAAGTTCTACTGGACAGCTCCCCAGGTGCCAAACTGGCTGTTAACATGTTATTCAAGACCCGTTTCTAACTTACAAGTTGTTTCTCTGCCGATCAGAGGTTCGCTGCTTTCATCTTCTACCACAGAAAACACATTAACCACATATTCTGTTTCAGGTTGCAGATCTTTGAGAACTGTTGTTCTTTCCATCCTACTTACATAAAACTGCAAGAGAAGTAATGCTAATCACTGTAAGAAAAATATGTTTGTAATCTTATCTCTAAGAAAAGCAATCATTCCTTGTGAAACTGCAGAAATCAATGACAAGGAGATAAGTCTGGCCCTAATTTGTATACATTTTGTCTGACAATATAGCATTATTTTTGCAAAGCAAGCTGCAGGGAAATCTCAGACGGACACTTGTTTCAAATTGTGCTGGATCTGCTTAGCATCACTTACAGTGCATTCTGATTTCACACATGGTTTACACTTCTATATTACTAAAGAACATAAAGAAAGGACCAGGGCATAAAGGGCCACTTTGGGAAAAAAATTCAAAATCTGGGATAATCTTGATGGTTACAACACAAGGCATCGGAAACACCTTGTAGAACAGAAGTGCCAAGAAGAAGTCAAATTGTAAAGTCAGCGTGCACTGGAACAACAGCTCAAATTTTAATCAAAGGCCAACTCTTGAACTTTCCATGAGCCAAATATAAGATTTAAAGCCACAGTCAGAGATGGGATGTTCAGAGCTAGGTACACACAGGCACCTAACTTTGCTCTTCTAAACGCTTCATTTTCCTAGATACTATTCTGTTTGGTTAAAGATAGTAATGAGCAACTCAGATTTCCCAGGACCAAGAGTTGCCAGCCACTGGCTTTCTGTGTAGAGAAGTGGTAACCACAAGATAAGTTTGATCCTGTTCAATAAACAGTTTGAAGTCATATATTGTTAATCTGAGCACTTATTACAACCTGTGTCCCTCACCATTTTGTTCTCTACAAAGAAGGAAATGCATTAAAAGGACAGGGGGCCTACCCACGAGTATGGTCAGAAAATTTCTGGTGCAGACATATTTCAACTAATATATGACAGTGGAGTATGAAAATAAAGGAGTTACTAGAACTAGAAGAAAATTCTTTATAATAAATATATTTTACTTCTGGCTTCATGACATTAAAACAACCATAGTAATATATATGCTCCTAATTTTTGTAAGTTTGTGCAACATTTCCCAAGGCATGATATTCTTGACCGAAGCTGCTTTTGCACCCTACTCAGCACAAATTCAGAATGATATTATCGTGATGTGGAAGTCCAAGGTTATACTGGACAATGTAAAGGATGAACATACAATACTAACCTGTTTAGGGCTACCTCCAGAGGTAGGATAATATTCAACTCTGTATCTATCAACACTCTCAGGAGGTGGGCTCCATCTCAGTCTGAAAGAACGAGGTGTCACTTCTGAAATAACTAAATTTGAAGGAGGTGGCAAATCACCTGCAAGAGAAAGCAAATTAAAAAGATATTTATTTATCCTATAAGAAGGGGGAAAAAACCACTTTGTGTAGTAGCTTATATTTATTTTTCCTCAGGAATTCTTAAAACAACTGCATGAAGTGATAGCTCACATCAACACACTCAAAATTAAACAAGTTCCCTGTAATTCCTATTCCACCTTCTACATCAGCATTTCACTGAAGAACCATCAGCTAACATTACATACATGTTTTTTCATGCTCAGCTTTGGTTTTGGGGTGTCAGGCATTAATACTTGAAAAGAGCAGGCCTGCTAAAATTTTCCTTATTGGATGAGTATCATCAAAAAACATGCCACAATGAATAAAAAGCTGACACACTAAGAAAGATACTTCACAATTCTGGGGAGAAAAAGAAGGCACATCCAGCAATGTCATGCTGCGTTAGTTATAACACAGTCACTGTTGGAAGGAAAGGAAGGACCCCTGTGGTGTAGTCCAGGTGGTCTGCACAACTTCCTCACACCAGCAGCTGAAAAAACAGCCCATGGCTAACACAGTGTTCCCAAAAAGTAATAAAAAGGAACTAGCAGAGCAAGCACATAAATGGATAAAGAATGAAATAGTCTGAAAATATGATGTACCTGGACCTTTCACGCTGTTACACAGATTCGTGGTTACATTATCAACAATGGTAGCCAGGAAGGAGAAATCTGCAACATTGTAAGCATGGATGTCATCTGGATCTGTTGCAATCTGCTTCAATTCATTTTCATCTGCATTTTTAATACCTTACAAGAGAAGAAAGCAAAACCCGTTAGAAATTATGGCCATGTAGCACAATAACATGCAATTAAGTCCCTAAACACATTCATCAAATAACCTTTTATGTACTTATGTATGTGGGCACTTCTCTGTGTGTTTAGCAGATGAGCAGGAAGGGGTTGCTGCAGGCCATGCCTTCATAGAGTACTTACCAATTGCATACAGCTCCACTCCCTCATCTCTGAGTTTTCTTGAGGGGGCAACTACATCATCTTGTGATTTGCCATCAGTGATAAGAACACCAATTTTGCGAGCTCTGGGCCTTAAGCCAGCAACTGGTTTGAAGTTGTTTTTTAAGATGAAATCCAAGGCCATTCCTAGCATGACACAAAGAAAGTAACCATCACTGTTGACTATTTTCATATAGTAGTAACAGTAAAATAAATTAGTGCATCCCAGTGACTTCACTCTGACAGCATAGTTCCACAGTTTATTTCCTTATAGAAGTATTTTTGAATCTAATTGCAGCCCATCATCTAGATCTCAGCAACTGACACTATTCAGGCGCTCTCTTACCTGGTGTGCATCACCCTCCTGACTTCCATTACCCCTCTCTCTGGTTCCTGGTTGTCTTCATCCCAACCCTGAAATGGAACTGACCTTTCTTCTTTTCATAGGCTCAACAGCAACACAAGCTCTTCATCACCCAAAATTTCTTCTAACACATTTCTCCTGAGTTTAGAAGCCTATGCTGGACCTCTTCCAACCTTACTGAGCTGAGCTGTTAAGTCCCTTTCATCATGGACACATTTGAGTTCACAGAACAATATCAGGGTCAGCTACTAGAATCATTTTCACTGGAGCTAAAGTAAAATCCTGGCACTGTGACATACCTGTTAGAGTATTGCCTCCTTTGTATGGTAAGTTGGCTACAGCTTCTAACAAAGACTGTTTGGTTCGGTAAGCATTGAGATTCCATTCTGTCCTGGGATCACCACTATACTGTGCAAGACCTGGGAAAAAAGCCATCATTTACTCAGCCATTATGAGTCTCTGTAGCAGTTATGCTCCATTTTCCCTCCAACATATGAGAACTTACCAATCTGTACTTTGTCAGGACCGATATCAAAAACTTCAACAATACGGGCAATGAAGTTCCTGATGGTTTTAAAATTTGGCCGCCCGATACTCCATGAGCCATCCACCAGCAGCACAATATCAGCTTCTGCTCTGGTTCTACATTCTAAACCTGCCATGTCAACCAGAAAAATATAGCCTTAGCATGATGGCTTTCTTTCCCCATCCTTTTAGATGACATGTGTCATGAGTTAGCTTCCAAAATAGCTCTAGTTTTATTCACTGGCACTCCGTCAAGTATGACCTATTTGAGAGCATTATTCACACTAGTCAGTGGTTCCATGGCAAAAGCTGTCTAAATTCCTTCATGTATGTTTCCTTTTAAAAATAAGCCTTTGCAAATGTCAAGGCCAGTGTTCCCTATTGTCATGTCATTGTCTGTTTTGGCCTTTAAATATGGCTGATAACTTGATTTCAGAAGTTTTGTGCAAGGCTACTAGAGGAACCACTGATAAGGCAGTAAGCACTATTAGATTATACAATTTTATGGTATTTTGGTCTGTCACATATAGCTAAACTTCTGATTAATTTTCAACCATGTAATAGTGGGATTAACAGCATGTATTACAATCACTTTCACATAAATAGCATTCCTCAATTTTCAGGGGAAAAAGACATAATAATACGTGTGGTATAGAAGTTTGCATGTACAGAAAAGAAAGAGCACAATCCAGAGAAGACACACAGGCATAAACACAGGTCAAGAGATACAGAGGGAACAAGAACAAACATTCATATAAAGCTGCAATGTTCTCTAAAGGTAGGAAGTTATTTCAGATATCTTCAGTTTACAAATTACAAAATAAAATATGCATCATATTGTTTTCATCACAAGGAAAATCACAAAATATTTATACAAAACAGAAAGACACAATCATTTTATCCACAGCCATTTGCAAAAAAAAAAAAAAAAGGCAAAAATCCTTTCTCTCTTTTTTCCTGTAGATTTTGTTACCAGCTGCAAATTTTCTGGCTTCCTGCCATCAGAGCTTCTGGTCTTTATATGGAAGAAATCCCATTGAGAAAAATCATCCACACTCATCACAGTTGAAAGATATTGTGATTTCATACATGTTCCACAGAATTGATCCAACACTGTAGACTCATGAATATAACTATTCCATGTACCTGGGGGTTAAAAGCATGATCCTCTTCTGCACAGAAAATATAGATCTAGTCTTTAGTCAGGACAATAAATTCAATTGGGAGTAGGATTTAAGTCAAACTATGTTAGTTCAAAAAACTGCATGCATAACTTTAATATGAAAGTTAAATTTAACATTATGTACAATTAAAAAGTTAATCTGTTTTGACTTATATGTTTCTTCCAACATACTATAGTCCCCCACATGGAAAATTCTAGTAAATGTGCCAGATCTAGGGTGATTTTCCCCCCATTAATAAATAATTTACTGTCACATTTGCAGTCCAAGATACAAATTCATTTTTCACATTAACCATGACTCAAATCCATGCATTAATAAAACTAATTACCTTCAAGAGTATAACACTGAAAACAGAAACGAGAGCTGCTGTAATGAAAAATAACAAACCACTCTTCATGCACTATTTTGTTGCCAGCCTTATTAAAGCTTTAGTCTAATACCACTGATGGCCTGTTTTAGGAATTTTTTTCAGTTTTACCCTCTATTATTAGACAGAGTAGGGTTCCAATTATTTAGGAAGTTTCTAAAAATGTTTCAATAAAGTCATATACAAGATGAGTATTTTTTACACAGCCCAATGTGAGCTAAGCAAAAACAATATAGTCAGCTGTCAGAAACCTTTTTTTATTTAATTCTGCAAGGGCTTTGCATTAGGTTCTTTCTCCTCACCAAATTCTCTCTGATGGTCATCCAAGCATTGAAATGGCTGAGGAGAAAAGGCTTTACTTATTCATGTACACTTGGCTATTCAGAAGCAGACCCGCTTTTTTATGCTTTCCATGAGTCCTTCATGACCTGAAACCTTCTTTGGGTGGTATAATTGAGAGTATGGTGAGCACAAATATTAACATGCAGAGGCCTATTAAGCACACCAAAGGGAGGTAAATATCATAACATTAAAAGAAATCTTGAAAGAAAGATTTACTAGCTACAGGTTTACTAGTGAGAAGCTCCCAAAGAGATACTGGAGAGCACTCTGCAATTGCCTCTGTGAAAATGTCTCCTCCTACTATAGAAAAAAACCCAAAAGACTAAACAATGACTATGCTGAATATAAACTTAAATAATATACATTAATACTAGGACATTCCCAACTATCAGATCTTTTCATTATATTATCTTAGTCTTAAAAGGAAAAGTCACCAAATAAGGACAAGAAAAGGGCCAACAATCTGCTTAAAATTCCTTGTTCTACTCCTGTGAAGACCCCTGTAGATGAGCCATGATCTCTGTTCAAAAATTTGACCTTATATGATCTAACACAGATGTGGACAGCTTGAAAATGCAATGCAGATGGCTTTGAATAATCAGCAAAACACAGGTTGCCTGCATTATCATCTTTTTAAGATCAACTGGAGGGTGCAGAGGACTAGAACTGTGAACTGGGTCATGCTTTGTGGTCTTTTCAGAACAGGGTTTATGTCATCAGGGAAGGGAATATAATGAATCCTGTAAACACGTATGTATGTGCATTAGAAAAACAAAAAGTAAATGTAGTAAACTTTTTATCTTTTTTTATCCAAAATACAAGACTGCCTTTTCTTCAATTCAGTCATGTTTACCTCTAGATAAAAATGGCTCCGTAGTAGTATCTGAAAGGGTGGTCATCTCTTGTCCAACCAGAGGGTTGCTCTCTCCTCCTTCAAACATCCCGAAAACATTTACCTTATAGGTAGTTCCTGCCCTGAAATAGTCAAAGAGGTGTACTTTAACTAAAGTCATTTGACTTTAGTTAAATGCTAAACACTTTTGTAGTTAAATGCTAAACACTTCAGTTATTAAATTCTCACAGGAAAAAATACCTCATGGAAAAGAAGGTGCTAAAACATGATGCCCAAATATTGGCTCTTCCACAAGACATTGATGTTTCAACAATTTAAAAGCTGATTTTACACTATATACTTAAATTTATAGCCTTCCTCATTCAAGTTATTTAATTCTGTGAAGATAAATTGTCCAGGCAGCCAGAGATCAGGTTAGGAAAGCTAAAGCCCTGATAGAATTAAATCAGGACAGGGACACCAAGGGCAACAAGAAAAGTTTCTATGGTACATTGATGATAAAAGGAAGACTAGGGAGAAAATGGGCCCACTCCAGAATAAAACAGGAGACCTGGTTACCCAGGATAGAGAAGGCTGAGGTACTGAATTATATTTTTGCCTCAGTTTTCACTGAAAAGTGCTCCAGCCACACTGCTGGAACGTCACAGAGGGCAAATTAAGGGACTAGGAGTAATGCCTGGGCTGCATCACAAGAAGCGACCAGCAGGTCAAGGGAGTTGATTCTCACCCTCTATTCTGCTCATGTGAAACCCCACCTGCAGTACAGTGGCCAGCTCTGGAGCCAGCAATATAAGAAGAGCTTCGACCTCTTGTAATGAGCCCAGAGGAAGATCAAAAAATGATCAGAGGGATGGAGTACTTATCCTGTGAAGACAGGCTGAGAGTTGGGGTTGTTCAGCCTAGAGAAGAGAAGGGTCTGAGGAGACCTTATGGTGGGCTTCCAGCACCTAAAGGGAGCCTAAGGATAGCTGGAGAGGCACTTCTGACAGGGGCATGTAGTAATAGGACAGAGAGTAATGGCTTTAAACTGAGACTAGATTTAGATCAGATATTAGGAAGAAGCTCTTTACTGTGAGGGTGGTGTGACACTTGAACAGGTGGCCCAGAGAAGTTGTGGGTGTCCCATGCCAGGGCATGAAGGCCAGGTTGGATGGCAACCAGATCTACTGGAAGGTGCCCACAGCAATGAGGTTGGAACTAGGTTATCTCTAAGGTTACTTTCAACCCAAGCCATTCTTTGACTTAATGATCCTATTTTAATTATATTTAGTATACTTGCCTAACAGATTTTGACTGGGTGTGAAGCCTGCTTTAAAAATCTAAGCCTCTGAGAAAATGAATCAAGAGCTAAACTAAGCATCTTTCGACAAACATGAGACAAGAAACTTTTGAGAGGAAACTTTAGAAATCCCAAATAACCTTCGTTAGTTCATTATCTTTCTCATATGTGAAATACAGAATATAGTTCCAGCCTATATTTTTACCTCTTTCAGTTCCTGTGAGAACACCACAAGTGATGTAAATGGATAATCATAGAAAGAAACCTGCCAGGTACCTTTCAGGGATGGCTTAACAGGATTTGCATAGCTAATTGACAAAATTGCTTGCTTAACTTACAGCAGATTTTGCCCAGCATTTAAATATCAGATCATGATTAAACAAAACCATAGGCTAAAGTTATTTAAAGGAAACTACACAAAACAAAACAAAAACCAATGTGAGGGAGTATGCATACCTAAGCTCCTCCAATACCACTGTGCTGTCATATGGCCCCACTATTAATTCTCCAAGGCTCCCATCATCTTCAGTAGGGTGGAAAGTTACTTTGTACCCCTTCACTCTCCCTGGGGCTGGCTCCCAGGTTACTCTGAAACTTGACATAGTTGAATCTGAAGTTCTCAGATTTCGAGGTGGCTTAAAGGGAGAGGCTGAAAGAGTGGGAAACAAAAGAGTAGATCAGGTCTACAAATGGCAAAAAATCAACAAGTATGCTTTTAAGTATATATATATATGCAAATCTAGTATTAGTGACAGTCCTAAACTCTTTGTTCCTTTCTTTAGACACAAAGACAAGTATTAAGAGATGAAAGATGAGATTCCTGACACTTACTTTTACCTACCTAACCAATAAGTACATGGGCTAAGTCTATTTTTGAGGCTCCCTCTGCAGCCAATGGACTGAGGGATAAATGTCTGGCAGCTAAAGCAACTTCACCAACCACAGGTGTGGCAGCGTGTCAAAAACCAATTCTTCTGAGGAGTGCCAGCCAAACAGCTTGAGGTTTTTAGGTCAAGAGCAACTTCCTCAGAAGACTCAGAGCTGCCCACTGCAGGGCAGTACTCACAGACAATGGTTAACCAGCTGTTGCTAGCTTCTGCATTTTGTTCAACTTTTGTGTGCAACTCTAAAGTGCAGTCATGGAAAATAATGCATCAGCGTAAGCTCAAAGTACCAAAAAAACAGGAATTAGAGCAAACAAAAAACTACCACTATAGCTTTGGCCTGAAAGACAGAGGGGAAAAAAATTTTGCCTTGTCCCTGTGCCTAAGCAATTGTCTAGCTATAGACATCACAAATGTCCTCAAAATGTGAATTCTACTGAGAAACAGTAGATACACTCCTACTCACAAGGAAAAGTACAGATTCTCTGTCTCATGTCTCATCATACACCCTGAATTATCATGATAGCTTCAACTAAAAAGATGACTCAGGCCTCACTTCCTTCCAAAGAGTGTTTACCACCACAGTTATTTAGACTGAAAGCAGACACATATCTGTATCAAGATGAAAAGTTCAAAAATCAAAAGCAGCTGGATGATCTAAAATTTATCTCAGTATAATTTTCAGCATTAAACAACTACATATTGGTCAAGAGCTGATCAAGGTTTTGTGACTCCTTTATATCAACCTTTATATCACTTTTAGGTTAAGAAGAAACCTTTCTTCAGTAACTGAGGGGCTGATATCCCCACTGTTAGGATACCTTTATCTTACTAACTGTCATTCAATATAACATATATTCAGAAAACAAGGAATGGCATGAACTATCTACAGAGTACCTCAGTGAATGGCTCTAGTGTCAGACAGGCAGAAACATCTTGAAAAAGATTCTCTTTAGGTTAATAGCTTTCCATCTGTGGAAGCAGAAAACTGCCACTAAATCTGATTGATCTGAACATATAGAGTACATTTCCTTACAAAACAGTAGACCAGCATGACATTCTTACTAAAAGTAGAGTAGAAAAATAGTTCTGCTTTTACCACAAAAATGCCTTCACTGAGGCATCAAAAATGCCTTCAAAACGTTAATAAACGTTTTGAAGTTTCAGTTTCTGAGGGAGAAGACAGTCTGTCCAAAAGACGATGAAGTCAGACTTCTACAGATAAATCTTCAAAATCATCTACTCCTCCTTTTTAGTACCTTGGGTTTTCCACAGAAAATATGGTGACCAGAGAAGACAAACCTAAATAACAGGATGCTGGGTAGCTATTTAAACAATACCCACAAGCAAAAGGCAAAATATGCAACAGACTGACAACGCTTGATTAAGTAGCCTATCTTCCACACAAAACACCTTGTTTGAACTTCTGATGACAGCATTTCAAAACAATTCTAGTATTTTCAAACAGATTTTATACTGTACTTACACCTTTTAATATCAACAGCAAAAAGCTGTGCTCAGGCTATGCCACAGTGAAATTTCAAACAAATCAAACTCTCTTCTCAACTCATAACATTTTCTTCAATTTTCCTGTCAATTCATGATCTTGGCAGACTCCACCATGCTTTTCTATGTTTCCTGATCATTAATTTTCAGCACAAAACTTGCATTATGAAATCCTGCACAACCTTGTGGTACATACCTGTTGTTCCTTCTCCTTTTCTTGATTTCCCATGTCCAAAATCATAAATTGGAATAACAGTTATGTCATACGTGGTGCGGGGCTTAAGTCGCTTTAGCACTGTGCTGGTAGCAGGAGCATTTACTCTTCCAGACAGTTGCCTTCCTCCGCTGCGTGCTCTGTAGTTCACACGGTAAGACAAGACTTTCCCAGGCGAAGGCTGCCACGTAACTCTCATTGTATTTTCTGTCTCGTTGTCTACTGTCAGAGTCCTGGCATTTGGTGACACTTTTCAGTGTAAAAATATGGATAAATTTTTACTTTATCATAATACAGATATACTCAAATGCATGACTACAAAATTAGTTCTGCTGTACTAAAAAATAAAATTGCCCTTTTTAAAATTCCTGTATTTGATTGTGGGGAAAACACAGGGGAATATCACAGGCCGTTGTTAATTATTTTTTAATTGTGATGGACTAAACAAAAAGATGTGTGGTTTTCACTGCTGAGACAAAAAAGGGGCAAGTATAAATCGTATGATGACACAACATAATTGGGAGTTTTATTTAGTCATGTTTTTCATTAACCCATTAAATAACGGATTCAGCACTCTCAAATGAAAGTGACAAATTATAAAGTCATTGATTTTCATGAACTCAATGTCCTATAGAGTTTCTAAGTTTTGGCTGTACAGGTCTGATGAAGGTACTGGTGAATACCTAAACAGATGGTTGTTGAACCCCATGCAAACTGTCCTTCAAATAAAGGTGAGTGACTTTCCAAATGCTTGGAAAATCACTCATCACAACAAAGCATATGTGCTGAAATAGGCCCTTGAACTAATAAAGCATTTTCTTGACCAATTGCAGCATTCAGCTTCTAAGAGATATTTTCCAGACTGTACAAATGGTATAAATAATCCCAAGTGAACTGACAGGTATGCAATGCTGGCTGTCAGCCAAAATAAGCCATCTAAATTTTGGCAAAGCTGAACCCTCTTGGCATGGTGGAATCGGTCAGTATTTCAACACACAGTAAGGTAGGCTTTGTAGTTCCTAGGAACTGACAATTTCTAATTGTGTGTATACCAGAAAGATACAATATTAGCTTCAGGCTATTAGCCCCAGGTCTGGGGCAATTGATAGGCCTAATAGCCAGTTCCCTCAGTCAGCACACAGAGTCAGCACAAATGATAAGGCTAGGCTACCCACCTAACCTGGAAAATCTAGAACAGCTAGTGTTGCTGCGCTTGAACCAGGAAGGAAACCGCGGGACAGCAGTCTGCTTTGACTCTGGGGAGTCAGCTCTTACTAACAGCAGCAATCACTACTCTTGCAAAACCTTGAGAACAACTGCACTGGGTCAAGGACAAAGGTTAACGTAATTCAGCAGCCTGTCTCCAACAGTAGTCAAAACAGATGCTTAGGACAGAGCACAAGAACATGTAAACACACATGATGCTTCCCCGGAGCCCTCCCTCAGGCTTTGTCTTCACATGGCCCCTTAGGCAAACAGAAATGTCAAGCCTTATCCAGGACATCCCTTCATTCATTCTGACTCCTTTACTTGCAGTTCCTGCTACAAAGAAACAAGCTATCCCTGGTCTCTGAGTTTTTTCACTTTGCCTACACTGCAGGAGAGGCTTGAGCCTGCTTTGACAAATACAGCATAATGTTTGCCAAATAAGAAAAAGAAGAATCCCAGAAAGGTAAATAAAAACAACAAAGTCACCCAGTGAGCCTTAGTTTGAGGACTGTGAAGATTGGAAGGGCAACAACTTGGAAAGGAAACTCATTGATTCTGTGGGAATGCACCCCATCTTCCCTCCTTGCTCTATCCATATTTCTTTCACCTGATTTTTAGCAGTCACACCAAACCTATAAAAGGCTGAATTAAGAGTAATACGCAGACCAAATAATATCTTAACTTGGAAGTAATTCTTGCTGAATCCAAACCTATATGACATAGAAGAGATTTTTGTAGGTTTTTTAATGGTCCAACAAAATGTCAAAATTGGCTGACCTGAGATGGCATTTTGGTTTGGGGGAAATTTTAATTAAAAAAAAATGGGAGGGGAAATAAGGTCCATTTTATTTTAAAATTATAATTTGATCAAAACCAGAATGTTAAAAATGGTGGTAATGTACTACACTTACCATCAGTAAAAGCCTCTCCTTCTACTGGGTCTCCTTCTCCACTGCTGTACGCTGCATATACTGAAATCCTGTATTTAGTCTCTGGCTCCAAGCCTTCTATCACAGCATCCATTGTATTTCCTGGGACTCTCTTCTCTCCCATGGTATCATCATAATGTGATTTCCATATTATCCTGTAATGGTTAACTGTTCCTGGAGCTGGTGTCCATGATAACCCAACTGTAGTGTCAGTTATGTCTGTGGTAACCAAATTACGGGGTGAACCACGTTCTGTAAGAAAGAAAACAGCATATTCTCTTTTCAACACAATTAGCAAAAGTTAGCAAAGTATAAATGTAAAAGTCAAATGATCTTAAGAGCTAAACCAAACTTTTCCCATCAATATTATTTTCAATAACATACGAGGCTAGTCCCAAGAGAAAATAGATGAAGTTTCCAACAAAATGCGTAAAGCTAACTTTAAACTATGAATGATCTTATCCCTACCATGTAAGATAGTTAGCAGTCATGCTTTAGAATAAGTGAAATAAAAACGGCAGTATTCAAAGACCTGGAATGAAGCCAGTGTTTCAAGGTAGTACAGCTCACTTAAATTTTATATCTCAAAAAAATTATTTTATTTCATGCATTCATACTCATTGTTATGTGTGTAACTTTTTCCCTAGGGTTAAATAATGGAGACTTTTCAGAGAGTCACAGAATCTGTTGAGTTGGAAGGGACCCAGAAGGATCACCAACTACTGGTCCTGCATGACACCATCCCCAGGAGTCACATTATGTTCCTGAGATAATTGTCCACACACTTCTCAAACTCTGTCAGGCTGGTGCTGTGACCACTGCCCTGGGGAGCCTGTTCCAGTGCCCAAACACCCTCTGGATGAAGAACCTTTTTCTAATATCCAACCTAAAACTCCCCTAACAGAGCTTCAGGCCATATCCTTTGTCCTGTCACAAGTCAACACAGAAAGGAGATCAGTGTCTGATCCTGTCTTCCATCTCATATTAAACTTTCCATCAAAAAGTACCCCCAGGTCCCTTCCCATGGCACTGCTTTCCAGCATCTCATTCCCTGCTCTGTCTGTGCATCCAGGGTTGCCCATCCCAGGTGCAGAATCCAGCACTTTCCCTAATTGAACTTCATATGCTTGATGATTGCCCAGGCCTCTAATCAGTCAGAATCCTTTCTCTGACAACTTTATTTTGTTATTTATCAGTTCTAGTATATTCCAGAGTCCCACTTACCAGATCAGCTATTTCATTTATGTTCACAACTAATTTGCATCTGTTTACATCATCCCACACTTACTGTAGAAAACACTCTCCATCTTTCCATTCATAAGACCTGTACCTCTTTCCTCCCTGTAGCTTGTTTCAGCCAGCTTGAAACAAAGGAAGCAGCTCACTAGTCTGTGAAATCCAGTATCAGATGGATATGTGAGTCTCACCTAACACACCAGAGTAATTCCTCCGCTTAAAAATGAAGCTCAGTGGTCCAAAGTGGTGAAGGGAAAGGAGTGCCTCTGCTTAATGTTTAATGTACATTTATAACATATGTTCAATTTTTCTGTTGCAATGGCTTGCTTTTGATAGCAAGAAAGGAGCATGGACAGGTCAATTTAGTGCAACAGCCTCATCATAGAAAAATCTGCAAAATGGCTCCATGAAACCACATAGACAAAGAAGTACCCAGTTCTCTGTGGTGTGTATTCTCTGTGGGATTTCTCACCGTACAGGACATTCCTGAGTCGCTCTTGCTTAGCAAGAGGACTTAAACACTTGGAGTGGCCCCATGGCATCACAGTTAAGTTTTACCCTCACTGATAAAAATATATCCTTATACTAATCCATAACAGCCACAGGAGCAGAATCAAAATTCTTTGAACAGAGAGGAATTCAATACTTATCCAATTTCCACTACTTAGTCTCATTGCAAGAACAGACCTTACTACATTCAGAAGCCTGAAGCAGTTTCAGGCTGAGCAGCAAATTGCTCAAAGTCATAGTCTGAGTTTTCACTTTCCATATTCATTTGTCTTTTAGTTCCACCACAATCTGCAACATTTCCAAACACAATCCCAGTGGAGCAGAAAATATCATCTGTAGAGAGTTTTGTTTTAGAAGCATCTCATTGCTGGTGCAACTTCATTAAAAGTGAGACAACTGATCCCACTTGACTTAATGATGAATTGAAATTAATGTCAACCTATCAAAGATTCACCGGCTACACAGAATGCAGAATCAGAGAGTACCATAACAATCACAAAGATTATCTCAAATACAGCTAACAGAACATGTGTTGTGCGGGGGTTTCTGATTTTAATTCAGTCTTAGGGACATTCCTTCATGTTTTTCTGGAGACAGTTCTTTTTCTGTCCTAACTCTGCATCAGTTCTTAAAATTGTACCCTTCAAACTGATTTCTAGCCATGTAATATAAATTACCACAATTTATGACATCTCTTCAAATTAAGGTTAAGATACAAAGGGTTCGGCAAAGTTCAGTTAACATCTCACAATAGTGATTGCATATACTGAAAAAGTTATAGTGAAAAGGCCCAATTCAGCTCATGCTTCATGAAGTCTCACCAAATTCAGTGACTGCATTAAATGAAAGCCAGGGCAGAATCTTAGCTCCAAATAACAATTTTCCTGGAAGCCTGAAAAAAAGATTTGCCTTCAAAAGTAAATTACAACAATTTTTCTGTCTGCTCTTAAGCTCCTACTCTCAAATCTTGGCTTTTTCATACAATAAAAAAAATATTAAGGCAATCCAAATGGAAAAAATATGGAAAACCTAACTTGATAGAATGCACAGATGTCTCACAATAAAAACCTTTCTTTCCATATTTTAATGTAATATAAATATACAAGTCACTTTATTTTGGCTACTTTAAAACATGGCTCTGCCACAACATGATTTCAGTATTCAAGTATCTGCTACCACAGCACAATTTTTTGCAAGTCTACTCTTGGATACTACAGCTAATGATATATGTTGGAAATACTGCAAAAATAACTTCTTATTTAAAGCCCTTATTGATTAAGTCATTATTGAGGTCATTAAATAACAGAGGAAAATAATTTGTTTGGAATGGATTATAATGAACAGCAGTTACTGTAATATGTTGGTTCTGAAAGAAATATTCCTTGGAACTAAATGTCTTTTTTATAAGTCAAGGTAAAAGAGGGGAAAGGAACTGGGATTTCTACCAAACCACTAGAACTAAACGGAAAATTTTTACTTCAAATAGTTGGAAACTGCTGACAAGACAACTTACCTACTAAGGGAAATTGGACATTTTATATGTTACACTGCAACTGAGAACATTTCTTCAACATAACACGCTAACTTGATTTGCACCTCACATGTGAGGTGGAAGTTCACTCACAGCTTTTTTTCTGCTTCACTTGATCTCCCACAGTGTTTTATTTTTAATTTATTATTAGGAGAACACCTATGTATAAGATGAAGTCCAACCGTAAGTCTTAAACTGTTTGGATTCCATGAAATACTATCAAGGCTGCTACACTCAGAGTCAAGAAACACATTTATCCTCTACAATAACAATGGTACAATGTGGCCACTAACAAACATGCAGTGATTCCTATGAAATATTCTTCCCTTGGATTAAAACAAAATACCTAGGAATAGGGAGGTAGTGGCTCAGAGACATAGGAACAGGGGAAGGAGCCAATGGGGTCTTAACAGCTTTTTAAGGGAAGCTTCTGTGTCTCTCTAAACCAGGGAATGTCCCCAGGGTCTCCACACCTGGGTAACTTGCTTATATTTCATGTACACACAAAAATCTACAACTATAACACCTGAACATTTTTTTCTCTCCCTTTGGTCAATGGGTTCAGAAATGTTTGCAGAACATCCACTTCTTGCCTGCTTGTTTAAACAGGATAGTTAAGGAGCATGGAGAGACAATGCACATCATAAGAAAGAAAAGTGCTGGCTGGCTAGCAAAGGACTCCTGCTTTTCCTTGACTAGAAACGGAAACTATTGTATGTTCATCTCTTCATACAGCCCCCAAGACATCAGCAACCAAGGATGGTTCTTTAAAATTATTCTCTAACAGGTGTGAGTCCTATGATGCTCTGGAGCATCAAACCAGCTGGTGTAAGCACAGCTGTAAGCCTTAGTGAGTACATACATAGAAAAACAAAGTACCTGCATGGACAGGTCAAACCCTTGCCTGGGAGAGCAAGCCAGGCACCAGCTTAAGGCTGTCAGATTCACTTTGGCAGTTTTTATCTCAGAGCACTTTTCACTGCCTACAGTCCCCTGTACAATTTTACCATCGCTTAGAGCAGATGCAGTTTGAAAATTCACTTGGTAACCTTCAGTAAGGTGCTTTTATACCCTATTCTGGACTTCTGAAATGTCCAGTTTCCATATTAAGTTTTTCCACTGTACTGTGCCAGAGACACAATAAAGCAGTTTCCCTCTGTCCACTTGGCTTACTTCCCATAGCTCTCCAGCAATCACTGTTGTTATTGAACACAAGACTGAATCAGTTAAAATTAAAATGTTGACATTCATAAAAATCAAATGTCCTTATTCAAATGGCCTTTCCCCTCAGAGACATTTACATAATTCCAGCTGATCTCAGTGGGATTTTTATATGCAGTTTGGGCCCAAATTTTAAACAGCTTTCTCTATGTGTTTTTTTAAAACCAGGTTTCAAAATCAATCAACAGTGGTAAATTTTGTGCAGAGCTAAGTTTCATTTAAGTTAAACATAGGATTTCTGTAAGCTAGCATCCTCAAATGTCAGAATCAACTAAATAAGCCTTCACTTGTAGAGGAGTAGACCAAAATGTTCTGGCCTTAGTCCTGCCTTGTTTCTAATGGGCAAAAGTCAGGAGAATCCCATTGTATCAGGAGCACCCCATTGTGTCAGCAGGCTAGATTGCCACAGCCAAGGATCCAAGGGCATGCATCAGATGAGATGATAGCAGATACTACTCCAGATAGTAGATAGTAGATGATACTCCAATGGTCAAACTCTCCTCAGCACTGGAGGAGGCAACCACTTGGGTGGGCTGATAGCCCTCCCTCCAAGACATAAAGTGGCTAGCCATCTGCCCTCAGGGTAGTAGAGAGGGGATGTGGCCATGGTGCGGGGAAAGCCAAAGACTTACTACTCAGAGGCATCCTCACACAACCCCATTAAAGCAGATTTCTTCTCTTCTGCAGAAAGGCAAGAAGATGCCAACCAGGAGAGTTCTAATCCAGAAAAAATGGTTAGAGGACCTTTAGCCAGAGCACTTCTGAGTCCCTGATGTAGGATAATGCCAACAGGCATTCACATTCAGTCCCTTTAATATTCTGTCTTTTCCAAAAGTTATTCAGTTAACACTGTAAAGAAATATCTTATTATTCACTCAACCTTCCCCCGCTGGGTTTTTTTTACATACTTCATTTCCTAGAAAAAACTAAGATAAATTTCCTCAGATTATCAACTCTGTTTCAAAGGTCACACTCCAAAATCTTGGAATGTATAATTTTAAAAATGCATGATACAGCATTAAATCTCCTGAGGACACTGAGTCCTTGTTTCTGTCAGGACGAAGCAGCACTATGCTGTCTAACCATTACGTAAGGTGCCTGTGATAGGCTAAAAATCTCATTGTAAGAAAATGTCACTTGAATTTGTACTATTCTGTCTGTAGGAGGCCATTCATTTATAAAGCATTCTTATGTTACTACAGAAACAGCAAAAAAAAAATCATTTCCTTAGCAAAGAACTGCTACTCATTTTCTGACCAAAAACAAGCCTGCCTCCAAAATCCCCAAACCTAAACTATAAGAAATATATACAATGGAAAATCACTTCAGACTGAAAATGACCCAGTTATGGCAACTTTTTTCATATCTTGTTTTGGTACAGCCTAGTTCTCACAACACTAATGGCCGCTCCTCAAACAGTATGGAAGGTTTGGGCCCTGTATCACTGAAACAAAGCTTCTCTTTCTAAAGCAGAAGACACAATGACATAATTATCTCTCAAATTTATTTATACTCACCTGAATATAATACAATATGCCTCTTTTTGCTTATTCTAAAAAGCGCAAAGATAAGAAACAAAACAGGCTGACACCTCTGTTAATGCAGACCAGCAACCTCACATATGCCAAAGAACTTTGTTCTTTTTTACCAACACCATGTCTAGCCTAGGATCTTCACTGATATAAGTGGAAATACTTGGAAATTTCTCAGTGCAAGCAAGATGGAAACCTGATTACTGAAAATTTTTCTGGAGAAAAAAAAATGAACCAGCTTTTTTCCTAAATTTTTCTGAAATTCGTACTTAAAAGTGTAATGACTTCCTTGATTACAGTCAGTTACTCAAATATTCTTAAAACATTTATGCAAACTATATAGCTGCCAGGAAAAGGATCTTCAGCTTTCAAGCTTTTCAGACATTTATAAGGATTAAGCACTTCTGTACTGATTGCTTAATCTAGCAATGAATTTTTTAGTCTTTAAAACAACTGCAATTTATGAAAGGTAATCTGCTTAGCAGCTAATGTACAGTATGTTCTTTTCATCTGACAGCATGCATTTGGGCAGAAAATCAGATTCTTGCCAGACTTAAAACCACTTCTCTTATTAAAAAACAGATTAGAAAAACAGTAGCTCATATAAACTGTCCCCTGTCTGCTGCATTTAGACTCACTGCCTTCACCATGTTTCTCATTGTATTTTGTTTCTGGTATATGAGGACTTGGGTAAAGATCATATGATCCCAAGCAATATTGAAAGCCAAATGGTTTGTTTGGACTGTTTGGAGGTAAGAGAAAGACTTTTCCCTAAGACATTCCATGGGTGTTTCTTACTTGTTCTTCAATCTGTATTACATAACATCAACTATAACCATCAGAGCAAACTTGTTTAGTTCCCCCAGCTGTCACAAGCCCTGTTCCACCCCAAGGCCAATGGCAGCCTTCACAGATTTAATTTACTTAAGCAGTTTCAACAACTTTGTAAGAGCTGAGGGGAATCATAGCCAAAAAAGTATGTCTGAGGAAAATTTTTCCATGGCACTTTTATAGAAGTGCTCCAACCAAAGCTGCCCAGTGATGGATTGCCATACACTTTCAAAAGTGAGAGAATAAAAGTGGAGAGTTTTCTACAACACATATTTTGCACATGCAGTTATGTTTAAAGCAGTATGAAATATAAAGCTCCAGAATTTTCACCTCTGGATGGTACTTCATAACTGCAGACAAAATCAGCCAATGACTGAAAGAAGTCATATAAAAGATGAGAACACTATAAATTTCCTAAAATATGGATTACTGAAGAAGGAAAGCATACTCCTTCAAATACTTTGTTTCCCTTTTCCTGCTCCAAAAACACACACACACACAAAAAAAAAAAAAGAAATAAATCCATTCTCTCTGAATAACAATTACCTGGTAATGGAACAGCACTCAGAAATGAGTCATTTTCTGATTACTCATTTGCTAAACTCTCTACACTGTGTTGTCTGCGAACAGTTCATAAAATGCTGATCCTCTGGCATGTGTTTATCTTTGGGCTGGACCAGAGAGCTAATCAAACAGTTTATAAAAGAGATTATCTACAGTTACTTGAGGGAATATTTGCCCTCTCTGTTTTATGCAGAGAAGCAATAAGGGCAAGCATATGCTTAGCAAAAAGAAAAACACAAGGAGAAACTGAGATTACCCACATGGTAAATTATATCAAGTACACAGAATAGTTTCTGGGTTTCTGTGGATTGATTTTCCCATGAATCCTGAAACAAACAAGCCACTTCAAAACACTGCAAAACTACCATGCAGAGCAAAGCAGAGGAATAGGGGGCAAATTGTAACTGCTCCAAAATATTTTGGAGATAACAAACATAACTGAAGGGCCTTCAATGAATTCCTAGGCAGACATGTCCATCCAGATCAGGTTAGAGCAGCCTAAAAATTTCTGGGTTTTCCCTCTCTGCTGAAGGATACTCTTGTCTGAGAGTAACTGCCCATGTGGGTTCTACTACTACATGCAGAACGAAATAAATCATTACTGAAAGCAGGAAGAATCCTTCCCTCTGTCCTTAATCACAGGAGACCATTTAGTGATTCAGTAAAATTCCATAAACATCTGAGAGTTTGGATTTTTCATTTCCTGCCTCTTGACTATAAGAGAGTTGGAGAAGGCACTATATCCAACTCTTCTCACTTTTCTATTAGTGCTGAAATGTTCTCTACACTCAAACTCACTCCTCTTAGGCTACATATCAATTCCATGAACTAGCAACCATCCCAGTCTGAAAGGCAATCTCAAGCCTCACTCCTGATATGATGAGCAACTATGGCACCACTGGCTGAATAGGTTTGGTGAGAATTCATATGGTGAAGACATCAAGTAAGCCCCATAGGGATTCCTGATGCAGAAAAATACTTAAGTGCTCAGTCTTTCTGGGTTGTTGGCAACGAAAAACACACACCACACTATTTTGTTTCTCAGACACCATGGCTCATGGAAAAACTAACTAAAATACTAAACACTTTTTTATGCTTCCTTTCACAGCTTTTTTGTCATTACTGTTGATAAGTTTATTTCTCCAGAAGTTAAGACCTGTCCTATTTCCAGCCTCAGTCAGACAAGTTATTTCAGCTATTAGTCAAGTATTCACTTCACTGACCTATGTAACTTTTCATGCTGGTCCAACCATATTTATTTTAGCTTCCCAGCCAGCATGACATCTCTTTTCATGTAAACTTCTATAATGAGCTTTAACATTTGAATGTTACCATTCAGTTCCAAAATTGCAACTTTCTTATTCATAATTGTCTGGATTTCTTTAAAGGTTTTGTTATTTTATCCTTCACTGCGGTAAGATAGGGCCATATAGTGAAATACTGTCTTATATGCTGCAACAAATATTCTGAAAACCTTTCATACTGTTAGTCAGAGAGTCTTTAAAAATATGTACAAGTACATTCAAAGAGTCCTGGCCTAATTCAAGTACTTTTATTGCCCCATGAAACTGCAGATATGATGATTACTGAAATACAGTAGATATTCCATGAGTAAATATCATGAATTAGGTCTTTGCTATCATGCAAAAAGAAATTTGTATTCTGTTGCTTCCCTTTGATCACCCAGTAAAAACTGACATCTCTACAGTGCTTTTACTAACATTTTATCTAACCAAGAAAATTTAAGAGACAGTTTTAATATGAAGAGTAATGTTTTCTGAAGAGCACCCTGATAGGATTTTCAAATCCTGCTGAATCTTCAAAGAATTTACACTTGAGTCATAAAGCTATACATGCCAAAATGGTAAGTAATATTTAATTTGGTTTTCTCCCAGCTGAAGAACTGGATAAGAAGTCATTTAGTTAAGTGATAGGATGCTGCTTTATTCATATTTATCCCAAGAAAAAAATCTGTCATTTAATTTTTAATGTAATGTTTAAATTCAGTTGCTTAGAGCAAAATTTCTTTCAGAAATGCTTCTGTGACCTTTTAAGTCCAACATCCATTTTAAACTTCATCTGGTTGCATACAAGCCTATTCCTAATATAGAGGCAGGTATTCTTTTAAATTATTTGGCTCTTTAAGCAACATCGAGAATGTTTTTCTTCTTATTAACAATTTAGCAATACAGAAAGTCCAAATAAGAATCAGAGCCCTCGAGGAAGACACAGGGCAGGGAGCACTGAAAGGACAAAACAGTCTGTACCTGAGACTGAATTCTGTTTTTCTGATGATTTTGGCTTTTGAATACCACTGTATTTCATTCACTGCTCTCTCTAGGATGTGTTTTAACTGAAGATCTAGGCAGTGCCCTAAAAGATTTTTCTTTTGCTCAAGTTTTATGATAGGATAAAATGCTAAGCTTACTTTATGAATTTGAAACACACTTTATGTCTCCACAACTCCATGTTAATAAAGGAGCTCTCCTAAGTTTACTGCAAACATACTCAATGAAAATGTTTCCACCAAATGTAAACAGCTAACTTGGTCAAACCTTTACTAAAATTTGAGGTATGTCCCTAAGGAAGTGAACCATTCAGTCTGTTTAACAGTGAGACGGAGGCTTCTCAAAATTTGCAAACGAAGACTGAGGCATTGCCCTACACACTGATAGCACAGAGGAGAAAGCAGGAAGCTGTCAGCTTCCTATATCTACTTGAAACTCAGTTTGGTTTTGTTCTGAGGGTGAAATTTGTATTGCTGGATGGACAGTGGCTCATGTTCAGTGGAAAGAATAAAGAAGACTCTAGCCCAATATATTCTGCAGTATTGTGAACCTGCTGGGGTGTAGAGGTGAATTCAAACTCTGCCACACAGCACAAAATCTACATTTTCACCCTCCCTCTTCCCTTCTAAAAATGTTAGACCTAGGAAGTGGCAGCACCACCACCAACAGGGAAGTTCATTGCCTCCTGATCATCTCCGGCTTTTCTGGAGGCTATGGGCAGAATATTGATACCTGATCTCCTTTACCTGGATCTCAGCAATGTTCTGGGCAGGAGACAGGCTCTTTTCTCCTACAAAAGGAGCTTTTTGGACCCTGCATTTGTAGTGAAAGCAAGGGAGTTAGGAAACTTTCAGCATGAACTGCAAGGAGCCTGATTCTCTGACAGCTGCATCCATCGGGGTAAGCAGGTCTCAGGCAGTGGGACAGGCAGGCAGTTGGTGTCTAGATCTCCCACTTACTTCTTGTATAGTCAGTGGACAAAAAATGCTCATTTGAAGGAAAAATTAGATCTCAGATGGACTATCTGCCTACTGGAAGTATTTGCCTTTCTTCATCAATCACAGAAGAATCTTAGGGAGCCCATGCTGCAAACAGCAGTGTTCAAGTGCCTACATTTTAGCAGGAAGAATTCAGCACATTAGTGAATCATTGAAACTGATTTTTAAAATTATTTCATTTTACATTTTCCTATTAAAAATACATTTTCTGGTTTTTCTTGTAATCTATGTCATAAACAAAAAGTTGAACTGGGGGAGAAACTGAGAATCAAGTATATTCTTACTGTAACTTGACTAGCATCAGGAGACCAGGCTTAATTCCTCATAATTCATCCATAAAATGTTTCCAAGTGTGGTGCCTACACAGCTGCAATGCCAGATTTCAGCAGTGCATCCCTGGCCAGCACAGAGCAGAGTCACACTTCCTTTCAAGGCCTACAAGGAAACTTTCCCTATCCTCTGACAATCTACAGATCACGCTGAGAATGCTCACAGAGAATTAGTCTGGGAAATTATCTGCTCAATGTCAGAGAAAGCACAGCCTTTCCTCCTTATAAGAAAGCCTTTTGGTCTGACTTAGGCTTTTGCCAGCATTCTGTTTATGGTTAGCTTCAGGTTCTTTGTTAGCAGCAGGATTTGACTCCATATGCCTAAAACTACATGTTGTTTCTCTAATGCAAAAATGGCCCCTGAACATCTTTCAAACTCAGTATTGTAGAAATGCTGCAAATTTTCAAATGGATGCGATACTTTAACCCCATTAATTAATCCTGTTACATTAAGAATATGCCACTAAAACAACTTGGAAGATAAGATAAAATATTTAATGGAGGCTGGTGTGGAAGTACAGTCAGTTGTGGCTGGTGCTTCTGGCAATAGCTTTTTCAAGAGACACAGAGTCCCCTCCACAACTAGTGATTGAAACCACCTTTTTCTCTAAAGACAGAAGGTTTGGAAAGTCCATGTAAAGTAGGAGAGTGTCTATATCTATTTTTCATTTAGATATTTACTTCTACAGAAAACTTGGGAAGATACTTTAAGACACCATAAACATCAGTCTGATAATGAATAAATAATAAGAGAAACAATAAATAATTACCTTCAAGTGTTTGTCCCTCTCCAGAAAGGGCATCTCCTGCTCCAGAGGCATACAAGGCAGACACAGTCAGTGCATACCTAGTGGCTTGGTCCAAGCCTTTCAGCACTTTAGAGGTAGTGTCACCTTTCACAGTCACTTCCTTAGTTTCACCTCCTGCGACTGGAGTGTAGGTTATAAAGTACTGCTGCACTTTGCCAGGAGCAGCACTCCAAGATAGCTTCATTGTTGATGTTGTAGCATCAGAAACTCTCAAATCCCTTGGAGTTCCTCGGACTGCACATGTTAAAAGATGTTGAAAAAAAGTTGAAGCAAGCTTAATTTCTTGGTTTATCTTTAGGTTAGCACTACATAGGATTTTATGCTAAAAAACAATTCTCTAATAGGCTTGACCAACACTGCTATAGTGTACCCTTACTGTAATCAGGACTGTACATTCCCACCCCCATCCTCCTTTGGCAAATATGCACAATAAGGTCCACTTAATTTTTTTTTTTCCTGTCAAAGCAGGCTCAATCCTGGAGCACTTACACATACTAGCACCTCTAAATTTGCTCAGATTCAACAAAGATTCATGTTGAAGTCACTGTCTTCAGAATCAAGTAGAAGATGACAAATGAAATGTGAAATTAACACATTTTGATTTCCTAAAGAGGTCTTTTTGATGACGACTTTCATGGATCAGTGAAACTTCAACAATGATCAGGACAGTCATACTTTTGGTATTCTCTGGATTTTGTTTAACAACACATGATACATGTTAAAGGATTATGAATTTTCACTTATGTTAAATCTACAGTGATAACTTGAGAAAATTAAATGTTACACTAATTTCTTGCTAAACATTCATCACAAAGTGCAGAGTCTGAATTTATATAAGGTATATAATTTATATCATTGACAATATGAAGAATGATGGGGACAATTAATATAACATACAAGTAGATTCTTCACCCAAATTACCTTGCCATTATTAGGTTCAAGACACTATTTTAAAATGAAATATTGCAATTTTAATAAATTCTATTGTCTTACATTATCTCTCAGCTCAAACAACGATATATCTCTCTGTTCATCTAGGGTAATACATATGGACTACATGGTTTATTCTCCTTTCAGTATGAATATGTCGACATGCAGAGAGTTTTGCCCATGCTTACTATGTTCACAGCATTGATCATGTACCTTCATCAGTTTTTGCATATCCATTCAGTGAATTCCCAGGCCCAGACTGATACTCAGGAACAACAGAGACTTCATATCTTGTATCTTGGATCAAATTGTGCAGAGTAGTTGACCTATCATTTGCTGAGACCGTCACTTGTCTCCTTTCTCCTCCAGTAAGTGGTCTATAAACAAGCCTGTATCGTAGGACATTTCCTGGAGCTGGAGCCCAGCCAACTACAAAGCTATCAGTAGTTTCATCTGTAATCCTTAAGTTTCGAGGAGCACCTTTAACTACAAAAAATATACACATGTAAGTTGTAAATATTTGCCTTTAATGAAGAAGCATCTGTAGCAAGACCACGTCAACCAGTCTGTTAGTTCATCCAGCTTACCAAAACTGCTTATATTGCCCTCCCATTGCTTTACAGTACACACACCTTTAGCAACTTCTGAAAATTTAGAATCACAGTTACATTCAGCAGTGGAACAAAAAATCTGACTGTATTTAGTGGTAACAGTAGAATTGTGTAAGGGATATTTGGGCATAGTGAGGAAACAGCACAATAAATGATGTAAGTTTCCCTGCTGCGATCCTTTGCTTCTGCACCCCTTCCATTTACAGGTGGAAAGTGGCAGATACACCTGACTACACACTCAGCTATCCTATTTGCAAGAACAAAGAAGGAACAAAGAGCAAAAAAACCCCATCAAACCAATTCTATTTCTTTGAGTATTTCAAACAAAAAATATATTCATTGAAATACGAGTTGCATCTAACGTTTAAAAAAGGTTTCTTAATTTAGTCTCTAATTCAAAGAAATGGCTTGTTATCTTAGAAAGTAAAGAAAAAAACCTGTGGTGAATCCTTTAACCTAAACGGCTCCTTGACAAAAGATACAGCAGTTCAGATGAGCTCAGTGGGCACAGCATAAAAGACTTGACCCTTCCAACAGAAATAAAGATCTACTGTACTGCACACTGCCTAGCAGCACATAACATTGTCACTTAGGGGAAAAAAGTTCTGTTTTTCTGTTGTTTGCTATCTATATTCCATAAGTACTGTTCTTCAAAGTTAAGAGTGGAGTAATTAATAATCCCAGTTTAAAAAAAGAAACTTGTTTTCTATTAATTAGAAACACAATACTCAACCTCAAATCCTTTAAAAGCCTGAAACCAAAGTTAATTGCCAAGAAAGCCATCTGGCTCAAACTGTTAGCTAGATCTGCATGGAGAACTGCTGATGTTTACGTGGCTGTAGAAGAACTCTGTCTTCTGAGACGTGCTGGGATATCATCAGATTGCAATGTTAATAATTATTTAAAGTAGTATCAGTTACAAATGGGAAGGCACATTATTTTTATTAAATCTTTTCCTTCTCCTGTTCCTTATGCACACAAGCTACATGTTCTATCAGCCAAGAGTTTGTCTGTTTTCCTAAGGGAAAATTATGTGTGGCCAAAATATTCTGACTGGTACAGTCATGGAAATGTGCACACTGACAGTGAAACCTGTATCTTCCAAACTTAACATCCAAACTAAGCAATTTTATAAGTGTTTATTTCTGTCAGTCCTAAGAGGAAAGAGCAATTAACAAATCTTTAAGCTGTTTCTTTTGCTCCCTTGGAACCATTTATGTCACCAAAGGTCACAAATTACAGCATGGAATAATGAAAAAGAGTAGATCAATATTTTTAAAAGCATGATTTAGAGTAGACTAAGTGTTCAACTACTGGAATATGAAATCAAATCTACTGTCATGCTGCTCTTTTCAATCAGGAGAAATGCATCATGGCAACTCTATAAAGAAAAATTAAAGCTACCATGCTTAAATTTACAGCCACTGATTTACAGCCACATAAAACACATACTGACATCAATGTAAATTTTGAATCAGTTATTGGATCAGACCAATGAATTTCTGATAAAAAAACCAGTTAACCAAAACTCAAGGCCTTTAAGCCTGTTGTATATAGAACAAGACTTCTATTGGTGTTAGATGTAGACATAGCAAATTGCATAGGCACACATTTGTCTTTAAATATATTGAAGTCAGCATGCATTCCTGCATCAGTCTCATAATTACTAAACAGAGTAGAATAGAACTGAATAGTTCCATTGGAAAGTATCTACAATGTTCATCTAGTCCAACTTGAGTCTATATTGACAATAATTCATGCCACAGAATTTAATATTGAGAGCACACTACTTCATTTGAAAGCAGGCCACTGCAAAGGAATACAGCAGAGGAACATATCCAATCTCAGAAAAATTAAAGAGTAATCTTAGCAACTTAATGCTTGCATATTATTAGAATTTTAAATCTTTACTGAATACATTGAGATACAATAATGTTTATTCTCATCCTGCAGAGCAGAACAGCTTCTCAGCCTTATTTGGCTGTTCCTCATTTCCCCATTCTCCAGCTAAGCAAATTCTTATTTGAACATATGACTCCCTTGTGTCTGAGAATAATGGGAATCCTACCTTCTAAGGTGGTTTCCTCTCCATCCAGGGGAGGGCCATCACCATCTTCATATTCAGAAATCACACTGACTGCATAAGTAGTTTCAGGTAGTAAGTTGGTGAGAACTGAGCTAGTAATTGAAGCTGGTACAGAAACAATGAATTCATCTCCGCCGACTGCTACTTTATATTTAATGAGATAGGACAAAACCTCAGGTCCAGCTGGAGACCAGCTCACTTTGAAACTCTCTGATGTTATGTCAGAAAAGACCATGTTCTTTGCAGGTACGTAAGCTGTATGGAAACAAAAATGTGCATATGAGGCATACTTGCCAGAATATGTTAAACACAAAATTTCTACCATAAATAATTAAATGTTCCTCAATAATTTGTTTTATTCTAATTGAACAGATATTTTTTTTCTAGGTGAGCAAGGTTTGTTTTCTACACTTGATTATATCTATCAAATTTCAAGAAGATCATATCTCAACTGCATGAAATAATTTACAGTAAGTAGAAGTACCAACTCAGTGATTTCTAGTCCATTTAAGAAAAAGACATATTTATGAAAACTTAATTTAAAATCTGATTATCAAGTTGGGTTCCCTATTTCATATGTCCAATGAACAGCAATAACATTATGTCCTCAATGGAAACTAAAAATTGTTGGGGTTTCTTTCAGATCTTGATTAAAAATAAGACAAAATAAAAACCAGTATTTTTTCAGGAATGAAGTCAAAGAGGGAATAAGGAATTTGACACGAGGCACAAACACAAATCTGACATCCTGGGCTTGTTTTGCTTGGCCTAGTCAGCCTGTCAGTGGGGATCTTAAAACTCTTCAAGCCCTCTAAAACAAAGGCTGTTTTGCTGGTTTGTCCCTCAAAGCTATCCTGAAACAAAAGGTTTAATTTTAAAGAGAATTGGGCTTTCAACAATGGGGACTTTTCAATGTTAGTGTCCTACTAAGCATAGGTAGGGACACTGTGGGTGCAACAAATCACAAGTAACTTTATCTGACCAAAGTTGGCAATTTAGAAAACTTTTGAATGTTAAACATTATCCATGCTGGCCTAATATAGACGCATGAAGACTTTCATGTCCTCTTCATCTCAGTCTTTACAGTTAGATTGCAATCACTATCACCTAACATCTCCTGTCTCAAGTTGTCTTGTCTAAGCCCATTTCAGAGGGCCATTAATTTTACCCTAAAACTTAATCAAATTGCTCTCTAGAGTTGTTGGCCTTACTTCATTGCCTTTGAACATCTAAAAGACAAGCTTGGACTTGCCACCACATTTTGTAGAGCTAAAAGAAGAATGCTCTGGTAACTGCTTTACTCAAGAGTGCAAAATCAGAGTGTATGCACTAAGGCCATTCCAATAGATACACATTTTATTAGCTTTATAGATACCTAGCAGGGGTGGGGGAAAAAATTTCTCCAATTTTTTTTCATTTCCATTTATCCATCAATTTCACCTGGTGCTTTTAATATATTTGAAAATAAGAAGCAAATCCCCAGTTATTAAAATTATCATTTGTATATGGACAATTTCATCAAAATAAATTCTTTAGGTAACTATAAGCACAAAACATTGGTTCAGATCCTCTTTTCATTGCATTTTCTACATTCCTCTAAGTAATAGTAGTTGCTTACATTTTCTCCTTATAGCAGCCAGCTCCTGCTCAATTCGTAGGCAGACAGACTGTGTCAGTTCAAATGATATTCTTTGAAAAGCATCAAAATCTTCCACTGTGTAAACATGGGTGTCCGCAGGAGGTGATGCGATAGCTTCCAACTCCGTACGCACTGCATCCTTCACACCAACTGCAAATATTTCTACATCTGCATCCCTCAGCTTAATTGCAGGTTCTTTAAAAGCATCTGACGACTTCCCATCAGTGATAAGAATCATTACTCTTGGCACGTTTGGTCTTGATCCTTTGCTGGTAACAAATACTTTCTCCCTCACGTATGTCATTGCTTTGCCTGTGTTGGTAGATCCACCTCTGTAGGGGAAGGTGTTAATAGCCTGAATTATGTCTTCCACTCTGTTGTATCTGTTCAAAGAAAACTCCATATGGGGATCTCTGCTGTACTGGACAAGACTTATCTGTACTTTTCGAGGTGATATCTCAAAGCTTTTAACTAACACTTCCAAAAAGGCTCTTACTTTTACAAAATTGGCGATACCAATGCTGTAGGAACCATCCACTAAAAACACAACATCAGCTTTTACATCCACACCACGTGAGCATTCTGCAAAGGAAAAGAATAACCACTGTAAGCGGATTTTTAATAGCCACATAGCTCTATATTAGTATCTGTAATTCGTGTATCACACACAACTGCTTATAAGCAAAGTAAGCTATGCTAAGCAGAGCTGCGTCTCAAAAATAATAAAGGCATGATATTAAAACAAGCATCAGAGGTTTCATCAATGAAGAGCTGCAATTTGAAAATAAGGTGGTTCCAAACTCACCCACTTGAACTTTTACTTGTTGCGTTTTTTCCATTATCGTTATTGGCTCACTGGGGGTCAGTCCTTTCATTGCGTAAACATTAATTTGATACTCTGTGTCTGGAGAGAGATCTTTAACATTCAGAGCAGTTGTCTGAGGACCCACACTCAGTACATGTTGTTTTCCTCCAGCTATCATTGGAATGAACTGCAGACGATAGCCAGTTATTTGGCTTGTGGATGGATCCCAAGTGATTCTAACAGACTTTGAGGAGACCTGAGTTGCCACCAGATTTGAAGGAGGCTCCACCACTGAAAGAAATTAAAAGCAAATCCAAAATATTAATTACAATTATAAACATATTTTCCTAACAGTTTTTATTTCTGAAATAGGTTTAGTTATCTTTGCTTGATCTTTACTAAAAATCACTTTTGGGGTTTTTTGAGCATAAATAGACAGAAATTAATTACAGGACAGTCCAAATGAGGCATCAGTGAGCAGGCAAAAATATGAGCAATGCATTTGTGGTCCCCTAAGTATAGCATAAGTTCCACGAGAAGTGCTGCCCAGCTCTAAAGCTGCTTCAACCAAAAGTGAAGGAACCACTCAAAGGAACATGGTAGAAATTGTGAACAAACGCAGACTTGAGCAGAATACTACAACAGCAGAGTCATTTCAACTGCCATTTTTGTCAAAGAATAACTAGTTATTAAAACCTTACAGGGCAAGAGAGCTGTAGTGATACAGCTTCATGTCTTTGTTTTCTCAGTTTTCTCCAGTTTTCATGCTTTGGTTCTCAATCCATTACATATTTTGACCCTTCACCAAGCAATTTTTTTCTTTTTAATATATTTTTCCACAGAAGTGATGGCTGTGCCCAAACTGCACATCACCGTGTTGCCTTTGAAACTATGGAATAATGGAGCTATTCCAAATCGGCTACATCACATGTTCTGTTATCCTGCATTTAAAGACACAAAACTGAAAGTTTTCCATACTTGCTAAGTGAGGCAATGGATGGAACTCTAGAAATAAAGCAAAGGAATTAGGAGTAAGTAGCCTCCTCAACAGACATTGGGATAAACTGAAGCTACAAATATTTTTTTATAATGTGTCTCACCTTCTTCCCCACTAACCAGTTCACCTAGTTGTTCATCAACACCGGAGCACACTTGCAAGATAATTTCATTCTGTATATCCACAATTCCATCAAAATTAGCCACATTGAACACATGCTTCAGTGATGGCTGAGATGCAATTAGCTTGAGTTCCTTTGCATCTGCTGCTTTGATACCTAGAAGTTATAATAGATAGGGCAGTGTTAAGTAGCCATAAATACAGACACTTGTGAATATACTTGTGACGCATCAAAACATCCTGGGTAAAGCTGAGTTTAAATTAGTTCTGCCTTCTGTCATGATCAGTAATCAAACTACAAAGTAATGATTAATGAAATAAGGTGGAAGGCTTAATTTTCAGCCAGGGAAAATAATGTGGTGTAAGTGAGGATGAGGCCAAGGTTGAAACTATGCTAGTCAGTCATGTTAATCTCCATACAGGAGCTACATAATTACCATCAAATTAACACAACTGGTGTGTTCTACTCCAGAGGGCACAAATGACCCATTTCAAGGCATACACATGAAAAGAGGAGCATTATGAAATTCTTCCACCATGCTGTCTGCAAAACTTATAAATTAACTTTTTATGAAAGTTAATCTTTTAATCATTAGAAAAACTCAACGTACCCAAGGAAAAAACTTCAACTCCTATGTTGCGAAGCTCTCTTGCAGGAATTTCTACATCATCTTGAGCTTTTCCATCAGTAATGACAATGGCTACTTTGGGAAAGCCTTTTCTTGCTCCAGCAGACTCAGTGAAGGTGTTTTGAACAAGGTAATCAATAGCCTCACCTAAAACCAACATCACAAGTTGTGTCTTTTTAGACTTGTATGAACTAGGATTTAAAGCAAATTTGAACTGTGAAATGAAATGCTGAATAAACATATATGTGGGAAATCTGTACCTGTCATTGTGTTGCCACCTTTGTAAGGTATCCTTTTAATTGCATCAATAAGATCACTTCTTCTGAAATACTGATTTAAATTGAACTCTGTTCTTGTATCTGAACTATACTGAACAACTCCAACTCTTGTCTTTTCTTCCCCAATGTCAAAAGCTGATACAAGGGCAACCATGAAGTCCAGAATATATCCAAAGTTATTTCTTCCTACACTCCATGAACCATCCACCAGGAAAACTAAATCTGTCATTGCACTTATGGAGCATCCTGGAACACAACAGGGAAAAAAGGAAAACCAACTCTATTAGCAAATTAGCAATTGCAAATCAGTGAGAAATGTCTTACGGAAGCTTAGTAGGTAAAAGCCAAAGCAAACAGATATTTAAAAGATTGATCTTATCTGGGATACTTTGCTTGGGGAAACATTACTCACATAAGTGAACACCCATATGAGTTTTCCAACAGCTATTATCAAAAGGGAACTGCTTTGAGACACCTTTCACGCTAATCCACAAGGTCTGTTATGCCACAACAGATGAAAACACCCATACAAAACTTTTTGCAATGATTTGATGTTACAGAAAAATTTTATTTTGTTACCATTTGTGTTTCGCATCTTTATTTCCCCATTGTAGCTGCACAGGTTCTTCTGCAAAGCCTTTTATCCACAGCGCAACACCTTTTGTTGATAGGACCAAGAAACTCATGGACTTGCTCAGGTTATTTGCATGAAATCCCTAGTTTCAGTACCAACTTTGCACCTTAGTCTTTTAATGCAGCTTCTCTATCACAAGTCCCTTCAAAAGTTTTCTTAAATCTGCACAACTTTACAAGTTAACTTCTTGGTAGATAGCACAGAAGCAGAATTTAACTTTGCAAGCTAGACTTCAGATAAAATAAATATCAGATAAGTTGAAAAGCAAAGCACCTTACTTTGTAATTGAGCCTCAACCTTCTTTTCCTCTGGTATCCCCGGGCCACCTGTCTGAACTACACAAAACACAACACAGACAGAATGAATGGGGGAAACAGGTAAGTTTTTCAACATCAAAGAAAAGCATATAAGGAATTAGAGACATACATCCAACAAGCCTCAGAACACGAAAACATAAATGCAGGTTCTGAATATAACACTTTTACTTACAGATTTGACAACATAGTATTCAGCATGACACAAAGTACAGAAAATGTAAATATCTAAGAATATTCTGTATTTGTAAATCTTGTAGAGTCATTTCCTGAAAACTAAGTGCAACATGCCTGGAAGAAATACCATTATTACCCCTCTCTAACACCTAGGGGAATTGATAATTTTCACATGGTTCTTTGTGAAGCCTGAGACATGATACAAAATGTGTCATAGAAAAGAATATGCTGTGCATTTTTATTTAATTCAATTTATTTTATGCTTTTTAAATCATTAATATAAATTATTACATCTAAAACTCCATATTTTAGTATGCATTTAGGTATATTGTGTCACATTTTATTATTATTTGACAAATATAGTTTGCTTTCTCACACAGGATGCCAGTTCAATTCATTTGTTACTGAGCTCAATGATTGTCTTCCCCTTGAATTCAGCAGATGCAATTTATTGGAAGGAGGTATAGCTCAAAAAATATAGTGGCCTCCTGCCAAGAATTCTATAGAGATTGGCAGACACTCTATCCATGTTAGTATCCTTTGATCTCTTCCAAATTTTCTCTGCTTCTACTAGGACTAATACAAAAAGGCTGTTCAGACAGCTCCATCGAAGGAGTTTAGGTATGTGGCAATTTTGTTGGAGAACTGGATCAAAGCCAAGTTTTGTGAATGACCACTCAGTTATCTTAATTGGCTTTCTAATTGTACTGCAGCTACTTACTTGTCAGCTGGCCAAAAACAGGCAGGCTCTCCTCTCTGTCGTCATATGAAGCTATTGATACAATATACTCTACATCAGGTATAAGATCTGATATGACAGTTTGGGTAGTGCTAGGTGAAAGAGTAAATTCTTTAGTAGGTCCATCTGCAATAAATATATAAAAGATTCAATGCAGCCTTAAAATACAATAATATTGATAAGCTGATTGTAAAACAAAATCCAGTAGGCAATAATCTATCTCAAACCCACCAATAATTTTAGAATTATATATTTTCTGGTTTCATGAATTATAACTACTGAAACATGAAATTTTAGGCTAATGTGATTTTTTTAATAGTGAAAAAAATTGCTGAAGTGTTTAATAAATTCCAGGAAATTTGAAACTTGAAATGCACATACAAAATGTACTATCATCTAACAAATCATGTTCTGTTCTCACTCAATATCACTTTTACACTGATTATTTCTTAAAGTGAAATAGAATAGTGGCTGTCTTACACAGCATAATACAATTCTTGAACTTTAAGGTAAAAGCATAGAAGAGGAGCAGAGTGATGATTCTACCTCCTTTTTGCTCCCTACAAAGCAAAGGTATCCAAAACTTGTTACTTGCAGTCCCAAAATGGTAAACACTAAGGCAAGAACAGCTCTAACTTGAAAGAATAACTGTTTTTCCTGTATGCCCTTTGCTGCTACCCAGGCTTGATCACTAACTTACAAAAGATTTTAATGGCTACTCTCATACCTAAGTTAGATATAGGCAAAAATAAACTCAACACTTCAAAACACATAATCACATTAAAAAATTTGACAGAACTCACCATTTGTTGGGACCACAGTTATTCTGTAACCCACTATTGCATCTGGTGGCCTTTTCCATGACATTTGAACATTATGTTCATCTATAATTGTAAAATTCAAGTCTGATGGTGGGTTAACTGCAAAAGATTTATACCAGGCAGATGTTTAAAATCTTGAAAAAGTTTTGGCAAATGAATAAATAAAATAATGTTGAGCAAAGCTTACTAAAATTGTCTTTGCATAAATTTGTTTCCAACAAATATAAAGATATATTGTTGGAAAAAGAGTAAAATAAAAGCTGACAAAATATGACAAAACATCAAAGAGTGTATGCATTACAGAGGACAGCACAGAACATATGTTTCTTGAGTTGCCAAGACATTCAAGAATGGCCAGCAAAATCAAGCACAATAGAAAACACATTTGGGTACATGTACAATGAGTTCACAGATAATCACCACATATGCAAACATTTCACATAACAATTAAAGAATTTTTTTTTACATGCTGGGTGCAATCCGTACAAGCATGCCAAATCACAACCTGCTTACAATATCATGAGATCATTTAGAATGTGGAGAACACAGTACTCTTCTTAATTAGACATCAAAGAATTGATCAGCTTTTTTAATATAGTCTCTGCATGTGATATTTCTTATCAATTTCACTGAATCTAGAAACTTGGCAGAGAAAATAAACTATTTAAAGAATACAGGAAAAGACTGGGCATTTAATGTTCAGCAAAACAATTTCTGTTAGGGTCTAGATAGGAATATATGTGCAAAATGTATATCAGCAATAATGATACACTGATGTATCATTATATTACAAGATGTGGAGAACTCCACCCCTTTGTTCCTAGAAGCCACTAAAGTGACATACTTTGCATATAGCAACAAAGGATTTAGGAACTAAGGGAATAATAAATGGCACTAGTAGTGGTTGAAATTTGCCAAAATATTTGAGCTGATACGAAGTTCTCAAAAATAAAATTCTACTTGTTTACACCAGATTTCTGTACAATTTCAAAGGTGTAAACTACTGGTTTCATGTTCCCTTTGCAGCAGGTGTACCCATACTAATAATGGCATTTTAGCATAAAATGCCAGTATGGTTCCAAACAACACAATGTTAATTATGAAAAGACAACATCAAAATATATTTAAGGACATTTATTTTACAGAATTTATAGAAAACGGCAAAGAGGGCACCAGTGAACTGAACAAATGACTGCAAATAAAACTTGTAGGAGCTGATGACAGAAGTAACTGAACAGTACAGAAAGAGTTTATATATGCTTATTTGCAGCATCATGCATACGTAAATGAAATGTTGATTATTGGTTTTTTAGCTTCCCACAATGGACAAAGCCTCCATGTACAAGGTTCATTACACAAAGACATTTAATAAATATTTTATAATGATATTCTCTTTTAAAAATTGTCATGCTTATTCATGCAGTATTTTACTGACTCACTGTCAGTGCATGGTAGGTGTATTATATATTATTGTTTAAATAGGTCTACAAAGTAAGATTAGATCCAGCCATACTTTCCTTAACTACTAGTGAGAGAGTTTTGCAGGCATTTTTAAAAGACAGATCTTCTGTTTCATAGAAGATCTCCATCATATGTCAGATTTCATATCAGATTTGAATATCATTTTAAAAGCAGATAAAGTAGTAAATGCTAGGATGTTTAATTATGAAAAGACACTGTCCAATTACAAAAAGTAAAACTGAGCTAAAAAATCTATTACTTTTTTTTTCCTTTTAATTTTCTGTAATTTCTGACCATAGGATAATATGGCTTTATAATACTGGTACAATAGATAACACTAGTACTGAAGTAAATGTTATTTTTCCTGTTGTCCATACACAGGCAGTGAGATTAGACCATTAACCTGCATGCACAGTTTATTCATCATTCAGTTTATGAGTAGCACAATGCTAGAGATGGCAGGGTAGTTACTTAGTATCAAATCATGCAACATGTGTTAATTGTAAAATACATTTCGATGATAAGAATATCATTATAAAATATTGTTTCAGTAGCAATGGCTCAGGACAAATTTAATGCAAAGGCAGAGACAACTGACCTGAGCATGCTTTTTAAAAAAATTCAGTACATGGAAAAAGTAGCACCACCAACCTTGCAAGTAAATTGGCATGTTGCAGCAGAGACTTTAGGCTTTAACTGCTGAAGGACAGCAGCAGCCCAGCTTGTTGATATCCAAATGACCGGATTCCAGATAAACTGAAAAAGCTGACTGTGAGGAAAAGTCTTTAGCATTTTAAAGGATGTTTTTCCATTTTATGAAAATGGATGTGGGTCTGGCAGGTAACAAGAATAATACATTGACACATGAGTGATGTATCCATTCATCCAGGTGATCATAAACAATGGCATTGCAGGGGAACTTGAAAGTCCCCTTGTCCATCCCACAGTCAAGACAAGATTGGCCACCCTATGTCATTCCTGACATGTTTTCCTCAGATCATTCTTAAAGAACTCCATTATCGTCAAGACTGACAGCTTCCCACAGAAATTACTCCAAAACCTCAATGCCTTTATCATCATAGTTATTTCTGCCATGTAATCCCCACCTCCATTGCCGTACTTTAAATCCATTCATTCTCAGCCTATGGCTGGCTTATCAAACTCAAGCACTGAATATTTCTCCCATAGAAATCCAGAAAGGAGTCTTTCTTGAGTGAAAAAAAAAAAAGCTCTTTGGATCCAATGTCACCAAAATGTCTTCCAGATGGCCTGTGAGCTTTTGATACTCAAACAGAATCTCCAAAACATCCATGGACCTTCACAGGGGTCAGATTTCACCCAAGTAAAACCAGCTGTGGGTTGAGATCAAACCATGGTCATATGACTGAGAGTAGTAAGCTGATCTGAAGTACAGAAAAATGTTTAGATGATAAAAACCTTATTGTGATAGTAAAACAGGGCAACGGTTACTCCATCTCATTAAAATTCTTCTTCCAGAAGGGAATTCACCAGTGGAAAAATAATACATTTGCAATACCGAACCAAACCAGAGTCCAAACCAGAGGAAAAAAATGCCCCTTGTTGTAGTAGGAGTTTGCCCCTTTACCGGGACAAACCTTAAAACTTCACTCAACAAAATCTAATGTGTGAGTGCAGCTTAACTCCAGCAAGCAGTCTTGATGTCAGGCTACTTGCAGCAGTGAAGTTGCACCTATTCTTAGTGTAGTGACACTGCTGATCCCATGTCCACCAAAATCCATGCCAAACCTCTCACTGACTTCTCAAGGTACAGGATCATGATCATAATGTATCATGGTGTTGTAGTGTTGCCTTCATACAGTGATCCAACTGTTGATGCACAGAAATGCATGGCTCCCCTACAGGTTTCCAGAGTAGCAAAAACATATCCTACTGTACAACAATCATGTCTCCACAGCATTAATTTTGACCACTCTTAGAACTGTGTTATGATCATTTCCTTAACTGGATCTTCTATATAATGCAGCACGATAGAAAAACAAAAGAAAAAATCAGACATAATATACTTAAAACATTCCCAATTCTTGTGTTACATAAGGGTATAATTTCTGGCGAAAAAAAAAAAGGGCAAAGCATCTTTCTCATGCTATGCAGGTCTTATATGTCTTATATTAGCTTATATTACTTCACAGGAAATATAAAAATATTACAGCTTTTTGGGGATAACACAATGTGACTGCTAGAGGATCCCAATGAATACCTTAACAAGGCAGAACTAAAATGTAACTGGAATATCAAGTAATTTATATATAGAACCAGATTTAGAAATTATATAAGTTGGAAGTAGCTGCCATCCACAATCCCTATGTGGAACATATTTTGTGATTCCTCACTGGAAAGGACACACTATAATTAGCACGTAAAATAATGTGTTAGCCCATGTTAAAATATCATACAATCTACAAAAGCTGAAGAGTAAGCTCAGCCTTACCATCCCTGGCTGAGTGGTAGGGCCTGATGAGGCTGGAAGGTGCCAGAACTCTTCATTTACTATTTTTTTTCAGAAATGGCATGAATTTTGTCCAACTAACTAGATCATGATCCCAGTTAAGCTCCTCTGAAGCCTGCATTGTCAATGTGACTGAAAGGACCTACAGCCAAGAAATGTAGTAAAGAGCGATTTCTAAAAAGAGCAGTTCTCAGACTTATTAGGTATTTATTGCCAATCACAACACAGAAACACTGCCATCTGTACCTTTGCATTTTTTAATTTTATATATGTTTATGAAACTTCTTCAAAATTGAAGATGCAAAGCTCATAAATGTACTTTAAAAAATTCATTTAAAACTATATACCCATACAAATAAAGACATACATATCTTAATATAGCCATATATATATATATATATATATATACACACACATTGTATGTATGAATAGTTACCAAATTTTACACCTGTGTGCATATATATGTATTTGCATGTGTATATACACTTACACATGCAAGTATATTTTGCTTCTCATTAGCAGCAGGAAAAAGTATACTCACCCTCATGTTTTCAATTTCACATGTCAATCTAGATGGCTCTCTATTTAGGAACTTTGAAATCAACAGCTACTTTCTCAAAAGATATTGCCATCAAAAAATAATAAAATAATGGTTCTAGCAACCAGTTTCAAAACTTCAAAAGTTTTAGCTATCCCAGATCACCTCTGAATCATTCAGTCAATGAAAATTAATGTACTCAATACAGCTTTATCACAAGCCAAAAAATTCTACACCTTTGCAACTGCTATGCTGCAATTATTTGTCACTTACTACACTGGTGTCCTGGTAACAGATTTTTCACCAGACAAACCTTTTTATGCGCAACACAAAAGTTCCACACCTGCATCAGTGATGCCCTCCTTCCCTACCTCCAGCCTAGGAAACAGACTTTTCTAGGTCTGAACCAGTTCCTGAAAAACTGAAAAGTCAGCACCTTCAGAAGCTCAGTTAGGCTACACAAAACCAACGATTTCCTGATTTCTTCCTGTGCCTTTGAAAATCCCTCTGTATTAAGAAACATGATATGCTACAGAAGCCGTGACAACATCACAGCAGTAACTGGAGGTTATAATTAATAGATTCTTCACATGCCAATGTACTTAACTATGACTAGAATGAGAGCCTTTTTCTCTTTGTGATCACAGATGAAAAAAATACCGTAACAGAAAGAAATTCTGACATGTGGACAGACATGGAATGCACTGGAGTACTGCTGTGCTGGACTAAAAAGGCACAAAACAACTTTAAATATAAACAACTTTATGTTTAAGTATAAAATATAGAATCACACACAAGGAGTTTAAGCTGGGAGAGATATCAGAAGGATTGCAAAATAAAACAAGAGGAATTTCACTGTAAAAGAAAAGCAAAAATGCTGAGCATGAAAACAGATTTGCTTCCTTGACCACCGTAAACAAACAACTTCCCCAATGAAAGGGCATGAGTGCATTTAGACTATATGTGGGCTTTCCTCCCTCTACTCCTACAGGGACTGCCCAACTTGAAACTCCTGTTCTGCTGTACCTCTGTAGAAAAGCTCTAACGCCATTACTGCAGCTCACTTACTGCTCATTGCCAAGAGCAGCAGAGCACAGCTCTCACAAATGTCTTCAGAACAGCTGTGATGCTGATGAAGAACCAGTTTCATACTGAAAAGTTCAGGAGTCTATGAACAGCAGCATCAGATAAACACCAGATCTCCTCCCAGGGGAGACTGAAAAATGAAAGCTGAAGGAGGGCAGAAAATAAAACTAAGATTTTTCTTTATGCTGCTCTCCCCCCATCTTTCCACGCCATATCAAGAATTTTCATCACATTAAATGGCCCTCTTCCTTATTCTCCTCTCACTTTTTCATCCCATCAAGTGTCTACCCACACCTTTGGGAAAGAAATTTTAAAATGCATGTCCTGTGAATGGTACATGGAGAGTCAAAAAGAACCAAGAAAAGAGACACAGGACTGACTGACTGATGGAGGATAATAACTTTGCCACAAAGTAATCTGAAATTTGGAAAAATAAGAGCAAGGGACAAATGTTCACAGGAGAAAGTTTGTTCAGCAGACAGGATCTAAGTTGCAATTACACCAAGATAAAGTAAATATATAAGTAAGGAAATAACTTGCTAAAGTAAATAAGGTGCAATTTACAAAATTATGCAAACTTGCAGCACGAAATTAAAACAGTGCAGAAGAATGATCAGTATAGTGCGAACAAAAACCCCACTGTAAAAATCTCTACAAAAGCAGTTCCCACCACAGCAAGTTCTAAGGCACTCCTAGTTTTGAACTTTCATTTTCAGCACCACAATTTTTTGTCCCACACTTCCCTGCTCTTACTTCAAAACTCTGGAGCTAGGAGAATTTTCTCATAGAAACATGATCACTGTAAATTAGGTATTTTATTTATCAAACATTTCTGAGCACAAAGTAATGTAAGTTCTGTCCAAGAGCCCTCTACAACTCTCAAGATCAGGTTTTATCCACTCTTTTGCTTGGCAATAGTGCATCCTCCAACATCTAATCAAGGTCATCCAGCTATGTGTCAAGATTTGCTGTTATAACTCTGCTGCTCCACATACATTTTTGTGGCTTGCTTTAACAGTACTGAAGCTATGGCTGGTTTAGTCTACACTATAGCTAAATAAAACACCTTTGCTTACATTCTGAAATAACATACTCCATACATGCAAATCGCAGTGCGGGACAACGGCAATATTAGCCCAGTTCTAAGTGAGCTCCCTTCTAAGATGGGGAAGAATGCACAAACACATCCACTCCCTTCCTCCATCAAAAATGTACACTTTCTCTGCTTTCTCTGGCACAGCAGTCCTGTGTTTCAAATGCAACTCTGAAATGACTTCAAATGACCTTTTTCAGTTCCTTTGCCAACAGCAACACAGCACGAGAGGAAGGCAGTGGACTGATTCTCTCCTAGGGTGACCAGATGTTGCACTACTGGCAAAAATGCCCTCTTTTTCCAGAAAGCCAGTGTATTTTACATCTGCATGCCCCAAGCAAGCACTTTACTACGGCTTAGGGGGCAAACACTGCAGAGGCATCTCTGACACGCCATGCTTTTAGAAGAAATCAGCCAAGGTGACCAGGTCCAGACAAGGGAGCTTGTGGCAAGCCATGATCAGGAAATTTCTTTCAGTTCAAGAAAGAGAAGGAAGGCAAAAAAAAAAAAAATTATCAGTTGCTGGCTTCTGTTTTTTTCCAGTAAATCCAGGAGAGTTCACACCTACGATGGAGTCAGGTCCCAGAGGTCAGATCAAGTCATTTCAGGACGTTCAGCCTTTAAATTTCCCCTGGAAGCCACTTCTGGCAGCAATGCCATGACTATACCCAAAAAGCCAAGCAGCTCACACTGAGGGCGCAGGACACCACTGCTGTTAATCCACTGGGGAGCAAATGCCAGGCCAGGCCGTGTTGAGCCACGCTGTGCCAAGTGTGGCAGTGAAGATGGGTCTCCCCAAGCCTTCAGCTGGAGGCAGGATGCTGCCATGGCTGACAGGGGCCTCAGCCTCCAGAGAGACCGCGCTGAGGGCTGAGGAGGAGGAGAAGGAAAAGGAAAGCCTTTTTGGAGGTGATGGTACCACATGCATGCCGGTGCCTCGGAGCCCCGGCTGGCACAGCAAGGCCTGGCCCCGCCTTCCCTTCAGCGGTGCCCCGATACATGTCACGGCACTGGCAGCACCTCCCCAGGCGTGTTCCCCGGGTCAGAGCCGGCACAGAAGCTGAGGTGTCCCTGAGGGAGGGTCCGGCCCCCCCGAGGCCCAGCCGGGGGTCGCCCCGCCGAGCAGGGGAGGCCGATGCACCGGCAGGCCGGCGGGGTAGGGACGCGGCGTCCGGCCGGACAAAACACACAGGCGCAGAGAGCCAAACTCTGTTGGAGCATTTTATTTCAAAGCTGTGGGTTGCTGAGTAGTAGGTTTTCCGTTTCCTCTCTCAACATTACTAAAAGAGGCCAGAGACCAGCCCCTCTTGGTCCATCCTGGGGGCAGAGCCATGTCCCCGGCCACACCGGGCTGCCCGCCAGTGGCAAAGGGCTCCTCGGGGCGCTGCGCCCGGGTGGCCGCACCAGCTCAGCTGGCCCTCGTCCTGCCTGTGGGGTGGTGTGGACAGCACACCAGAGGGACAGAGAGAGGGAGCTACGGTCCGGCCCTCTAGCCGGGAGAAACAGAACACAGAAGGAGCTGGGCAAGGAAGGAGAGGCGTTTCTCTGAAGGAGAGAAAGAAAGGAGGTGAAGTATTCACATATAAAAACAGAGAGGGAGAGAGCCAGTAGCTCAAGGCTGATTGGGAGGTTTGCTGGTCAGTGGGGCACCGGGGCAAGAGGGCAGGGAGGAGAAGGTTACCTTCAGCCTCGATGGAGGAGAGGAGGGTGGCTGCACACAGAGCAGCGACTGCCGAGCACAGCGCTGTCTTCATTTCTGCCCTTTCAGATCACAACAACATGAATGAATCTGCAATGATGGGGAAGGGAGGAAGGGGGAGAAACAAGAAGGAAATGATACATGTGGATTAAAGGATTGCGTGGGTGTATTCATGAAACATAAAAAAGACAAACCGTGGATTTCACTTTGTTCCCTTATCCCCAGCCCCCACCCATGGGACCAGGTTGAAACCTCTAGACTTGAAAGCTGTCCAAGACAACGAAAATTCTGTATGACTAACTGGAGAGTCTCGTCTCACTATAATGTGCCTTTTGTTGTTGAACCCTTTCCAATCACAGTAAGCACATGAAGCTTTAACCTAGTTAGGGTTAATTTGATCAGGGAAGAGCAGTGAAGGTCTGTGCCTCCGCACGGGCAGGAGCCAGAAGGGAGCTCCATGACTTCATCGCTGAATGTGATGATAGCTAATTCAGAGGTCATTCCTGCTTTGGATCAACTAAATGTCTCTTTCAGCTGGGGATTTTAATCGGCTCCTTTTTCATAACTGTTGAACCACTTAGTTAGCTTTGTTTTACTGGTCTCAAGGCAGTTTGGAAACTGTAATAAAACTTTTTTGAGGGGTTCTGCCTACAATTGCACTATTCTTCATTTCTTGAAAGTCTGAAATAGGTTATACAGAAGTGTGTGTAACACACATCTGAAATTTGACACGTCTGTCTAGCCATGATGTTTCAACATCTGATAATTCATTTACATGTCCTGAGAGAAAATATATTTAAAACACTCTATATAAAGCTGACAGGCATAAGAGTCTCACACCAACTGCAGGTTGTCTAGCAAAAGAAGTGGGATTAGGCCAAGTTAGTGGCTCTTAATTGCAAACAGCCATACCTTCATAACTATATGTTCTAGTCCATGTAAAATTACTGCCAATTACTCCAGCAAAACTTTCCAAATTATTTCTTTGTGTAAGTAAAGTCTAATATGAACCTACACATGCATGTAAGTGTTTCTATAGTTTCAGATTTTCTATCTCAAGAAGTAGGAGAGTGGCAATTTGTATGAATAAAGTCATACATGCATCATATATCATAATTAGGCTGGGGGAAAGAGAATTCCAAAAGCAATTAGGCAACAGATTTTATCAGGAATGTTCTAAGAGCAAAACAAAAGAAGTAAACATAAATCATTAGTCTGCAGAAACAACTGAAAGGGAAAACAATATTCTTCTACCATCTAAAGAAGTACCCGGCGTAGCACATTTGGTGGGAAAGACGCTATGGAGATCCAGGAATTTCCCAGTTAATGACTGAGCTTAATAGGCTTCATTTGAGCCGCTGTATATACTTGCCTTGCACAAGAAAATACCAAAAGCTCCACGAAACTCTAAGCAAAGGTTTCAGACTAATGGCAGTTCTAGCGGCTAAACAGAAGAGTAATATCGACCATAATGACAGTAACACAAGAAAGACCAAGGTTAGTATTAAAATGCTCTGAAAGCTCCAAAATCCTATCACTGCTCTGTGTGGGAAACGGCTGCCCCTGGCAGATCTACAGCATCCTGCAGTGAGTTTAAGGATCGCCTAAATTCAATGCAAAAGGACATTTTGTCCTGATAATCTTGTGCGAGCTTTGACTGCCATCTTTTGATCGTTTTGAAAAGCAGCAGAAATTAATCATCTCACAAAGGCATCTAGGAATTCTCCACTGCTGCAGGTCTACCATTCCTCATACACGTTTTCATTTCATGAAATACATCACCTCAGCCAAAGCATTCATTTGCTAACCTAAAAACACTGTTTCCTCCTCACGGATTTAGGTGTGTGAAGGAAACCCTGGAGGTGGCAGAGGACACATCCTGGCTCAGCAGGAACACAGGAGACTTCGTCTCAGGACTAAAGGTTTTTTCATTGATCTTTAGAGACCACTTAGAAAAAGTCAAACCCGAGCTTTCACAGTTCTAATCCCATCTCAGGCTAGTTCAACCTACAAATCATTTCTAAACCACACAATGCACGACATTTAACATTTTCAAGAAGAAATGTAAACAGAAAAAAAGAAAAACCGCAGGAAAAGCCCACTACCTTTATATCAAAGATATAAAAAACTGGAAGCAGGATAAAGCATCACCGGCAGCTGCACACACAAGGGAGGGAAGCGAGAGCTCCTGCCAAAGCCGCAGCGGTAGCGTGCCTGCAGGCGCCCAGGGCGCTGACAGCAGGCTCCGCCTGGAGCCTCCGGCCACCCTGAGCCTCCGTCTCCGGGACACCACCGCCCCTGCCCGCCTTTCTGCCCAGGCACCCGTCCGCCGGCAGCGCTCGGGGCCGGCATCCTGCCGGGCTTCCCCGTGCCTTTCCCGGGCTGACAGCCAGCAGCCCTGGGGCGCTCTGCCCCGAACCTCTCCGCCCGCCCGGCCGCACGCCTGCAGCCGGCTCTGACATGCCCAACGCGCGCACACACGCTCCTTCCTAATCCCCGTCAGCTTCCAGCCCAAGGTGCATTGGAAGGGGCTGCGTGCGCGGTGCGTGCGGACAGAGCGGAGCACGGGGGTCGGCGGCGGGACGGGCAGGGGACCCCGCTCCTGCGCGGGCACACACAGACCTTCCGGAGTGGCCGCAGGGTACTGGGGTGGGTGACGGGACAGCTCCTCCGGCGATGACTCCGGTGATGCCCGCAGCGGCGGGAGCCGCAGCCGTCGGACCTGGATAAAGGGAGGAGGATAAAGGATGAAGCTCCGGGGGCACCTTGTGGAGGGAGCAGCAAGCAGCAGCAGCGGCGAATGAGGAGCAGCAGCAGCGGCAACAGCGAGCGCAGAGGAGGCGTCTCGGTTACTGTAGCTCCCGATGCGAGGGGTCTGTCTGGGAAGACTTGCCTTCTCCAAGTGGGAAGAGCCTCTTCTCAATCTGCTACTTAATAGAGGGCTGTTCCCAACTCTCAATTTACCCTCGTAAGCGGTTACGAAACTTCAGGGAAGGTGGACTGCTGCCACCGGGTGATATATGCGCTGCTGTGCTCCAGCAAGGAAGGGGATCCACTTCTGGAAACTGGCGCATACCTCCGCGCATTCCTGCGGCATGAGACGGGAGCCGCGGCGGCAGCGCGCCCGGAGGCAGGGGCCCGGCCCGCCGCCCCCTCCCTCCCTCCCCTAGGCTTCCCAAACGGGGAGGACACGGGAGGGCAGTGGAAAAATTGAGTCTCCGGGCAGGCTTCGACGGACGGCGGCGCGGAGGGTGTCCCCAGGCGGGGGGTTCCACGCAGCCCGCACCGCCCCTGCGGAGGACCCGAGGCTGGGCTGTTCCCTGGCACAGTCTTGCAAGGGAGTGCAGGCACTCCCGGGAGCCTTGAGGGCAAAGGTGATAATAATCATTGTGACACGGTTCAGGTGTGTCTAGCCTCAACGCTATGCAGCCATACATACGTTAAACCTGCATTAAATACACACTACCCCCGAGAGCCCTCCGCCTGCGGAGGGGCGGGTACGGTTCCCCGGGCTGAGGGACGGGGCGCACGGCCGCACCGACCCTCCCTCGGACCCCGCGGAAAATCCGCGCCCGTAGCCCATGTCTGAAATTCTGTGCCTTCAAGAACTTCACCTTCCAAAATCGGATACTCCGCTGGGGGACAGGCTCCGCCAGGGTCTCCCATCATTCGCTCTCGGGAGCCTCCCCGGGTCACCCGACGTGTTCCGGCCTCTGCAGCACGCCGTGCCAGAGAGCGACACGGCGAAATAGCCGGGCCCTTCTCTGCCCGAGGGCCCAGACAGAGCATCCCAGGGGCCCCGCTCCAGCAGCGGGACTGCTCCCACACGCCATGGGGAATGGCATCCCCGCTAACGCTCGCGGTCCTCCGGGACCCCTTCGGGCTAAAATACGGGATGTCACCGTCCCCTCGGTACGGGTGCGCCAATTTGGGACGCGGAACAGAGATAAGCGAGGAGCAGGGGTAAACAGGGAGGGGAAAAGCTGCGGGTTTCTCCCAGCCGCAGCCCCGCTCGTCCCGGAGCCCCAGCGCCGCGGCCCCGCCGCACCGGGGCCATCCGTGGGGCCGGAGCGCCCCCCGGTGGCGGCGTCGGGAAGGAGCGGCGACCGACAGACCGACCGTCCGTCTGTCCGCCTATCGAGGCTGCCGCTGGGGCCCGGGGCCTCCGCTGTGGGGACCAGATGGAAAACAGGGTCGGAGAGAGGGAGAGATGGGTCCATGCCTCAGCGCAGAGCTTGGGACCCCCGCTCGGAGCGGCCAGGGGGGTTCCGGGGCCACACTGGGTCCCTTTCGGCTCCGTGCACGACGTGACTGGCGGAGTCATCGCGAGGGCTCCAGCCGGCGTGGAAGTGACCGATAGTGGAGATTAATGTTTTATCAGCGGACCGCTCCTGGGCGCTTTTCCGCAGGACTGCGAGATCAAGGACCTGTCGGCAGGAGGACTTGTGTCTCCTGAGCTTCATTTCTGCAACAGACCTGTCATCTACACAAGAACCCAAATGCTGAAAAGAAAGTGATAACCAGAAGACATGTGCTGACATTTCCAGACACTTTGGAAGCGAGTCAGCTCCTCTTTGGGACACGGCACAGTTTCAGCTGTCTGGAATTGATAGAATGCACTTTCCAAAAGCAACATCTCCTCTGCTGATAAAACTCTTGGTCTATTAAACCCCCTTGCCCAGCTGTTGATTTGGATTTTCTCTTTTGGCATCGTTTTGGCATGAGGAAATGTATTTCTTCCTATTCAGGTCTGATATGGAAAAGCAATTTTTCTACGAAATAACACATTTTAAAAACTTTTTGTTCCCTGAATGAGCACACCAAGAACACGAGTTTAAATGTGGTGTGTGGAAAATAGTTTCTTAAGAATGAGCATCAGGGATTACAATGAAATATCCTTTCACAGCAAGTGAATTAGTGCAAATGAGGTATTTTTATCACTTGTGCACTACAATGGTATTTTTTTTACAAAATACTGTGTATTTTTCTCATCATAGGATAACCAACATTTGATGTCAATAGTTAAAAGGAATTCATGCAAAAATGAAGCTGGAAGAAAATATGCATTATTCTATGTAAAAGTTAAATCACTCAGAAATATTATTTAAATAATTTGGTGTGGATTTACATTAGTGGAGACTTTGAAAGCAAGGGGTCTCTCAGGTCTGCAAGAATCTCATACACTCTCCCTCACAGACCTTGATGCTGCTGAGGGAAGTATCTCTCCTTCCTCTCAGATGACCAGTGTTGCTTAATTTCTTTGTATAAAATAAGATTCAGATCTGGCAAGAGCAAACAATTAATTGACTCCAAGGGCAGCAGGATTTTGTTCTTATCCTTAACTCCTTCTTCTAACTCTTCTAACCATGATTCTTCTAAGATCTTTTACGTGCAAAATACACCAACAAATTGCATTTAGAGTGTGTGCTTCCATATATCACAGTAATTAAATGGGTTGTTTTCAATCAGCACTGTTGCTATGTACATTCATAGTCTGAGTACATAGTATGTGATGCAGAAGGCATTTCTGAAATGCATAAACATTTACTAACACTCTCCTGTCTGCTTGTTTTTAGACAAGTGTTAAACACATTAAGACCCTTGCACTCCAACTGCACAATTTTCTTTGCTATCTAGTCTGAACACACTGAAACAGTGGCAGATTTAAATACAAAAATCAACATTTAAATTCATATTTATACTTTTTATAATATTGTCCATTTCTGGGGTAGGTGTGTAATAGTAATATTGAAGGTAACCAGGAATTTCTTAGAAATTTTGAAATTGTTTTGGATCTAGAACAATTCAGGAAACTTTTTTTTTTTTTTGTTACCTCAAACTGCATTGCCAGGGCAGGCAGAATAAAACAGTATATTCTGCATTTCAGCACTGTAAACCTTGAGTATCATTTCCATGTGGCTATCACACTAGATTTGGCCTCTGTATTGTCCTGACAGTTAGTTGCATCTGCTTTACATATGAATATGGTAAATGTGTTATTCATATGTATATATGCATTTGAGTATATGTTTTGCACAGAGGAAGAATAAAAAAAAAAGTGCCAGCTCTTTGAACATCAAACAATATATAGATCAAGCATTAAGTATTATTGTACAAGTAAAATTGTGCTGCTGCCAGTGACTTGCAGTCAGTACAGTACATCTGCCCAGGAAGAACTTTGCTGGTCAGTCCACCACTGCATCTATCTCTACAGTGCATCTAAATTAAACACTGTCTTAGTACAGTCATTTAAGAGGCCCATTTATTCCTGACTGCACAATGGGCAGCCTTTCCAGTATATTTTCTATTCCCTATTAAATCAGTCATAAGACTAATATTGCACAGGACTGCACTCATAAAATGCAGATATTGCAATATCTGCACTCATAAAATGCAGAAGGGCAAAACACATTAAACTGCTTCCACCAGGCTCTTCCTTATATGAGAGATTTCCAGTCAATGACAGGAGAAAAACTCAGTCTTTGGTTTGTTTATTTGGATAAGTTCATTTCAGAGCTGGAATTCAGAGAGCAGAACTAGTCTGACCTCTCATAATGAGGATTGGCTTCTTGTATTAGCAGTGTTCAGAGAGGATTTGTTCTATCTGAAATCTGCTCATTCAGTGGAACAACTACAGAAGCAGCATCCCTGGAAAGTGTGACAACCATGAAATAATTATTTGCCTTACCAGGTATGTTTTCCTTAGCAACTATTTATTTCTCTAATTTGTGTAACTGGTTTTTCCCATTATGTAATGCTGTGAAAATTAATTACTGTGGCTCCAGATAAGTAGAACTGGAAAAGCAAATAAATCATTCAAAAGCAGAGTTATAAATAGAAAGAAGCTGGTATTTAGTGGAGTTTGAGAGTCTGAGAAAGTCCAGTTAATTTGTAGGCAGTCATTTTAAAAAAAATATAGATCTTTAATACTAAAATTGGAAAAAATAGATGCAACAATCTTATAGTCCCATATCTATACACAAACACACTTTATATTGTAACATTTCCAAATAAAGTTGTTTTCTTTCAAAGAAGCTGGTTCATTATTTCATGACAGAGTCCTGATCTATTCAGGAAGCATTCCTCTATGAAACCAGTACAAATCTTGCTTGATTAAAGAGGACAAGAAAATAAATTGAGGACAGTGACTATGTATATTTTTCAGGTATCACTGTATGTTTTAACATAATTGTTCTTGTCACTGCAATGAACGGGCCACAAAGAATTGTGAATGCAGATCTAAGCATTCATCTTCACGTAGCTGAGGGTTTCTTGGTGAAACAATGATGATTCACTGAGAAAACCCATAATTTTGAAAAATTAAAATATTTTTAGAAATCACTAGCCACTAGCTGCTACTTGCAGAACATTATAGTACAGTGCTAACTGAGTACCTAATTGGATGCAACATCTGCTGAAGGGTTAATAGCCATGGGTTTCCCTATATTTGGTAGGACTTCAACTATTGCAAAGTAATTTCTTCCTATGAAGAAGTTCTCGATATTAATCAGCAACAAATGCTGAAATGGCACAGTGCCAAGCTCTGAACAGGAACATTTTGCTAATTCTTCTTAGTATTTCTATATAAGAAAAGAATCAGAATCTATTGGGACAGCAGCATCTGTGTAGGTGGCAGGTAGTCTTACAGAGAAGATAAGCTTGTGTCTGAATGAGCAAAAGTAATTCAAAGCTGCTGAAAGTTCAGGTTGCATTAGCTAATGAGTGACCTGATCCTTTTGTTGCAGACAATGGAATAATTAATGATGGGAGGGAATTTTAAGACTCAATACCTTGTCATTAGGCTGACTGCTGATGCTGGCCTTCTCTCTCCCACACACACAAATGGCACTGAGGATGTGGTGATTCCTCTGACTGAAGAGCAGGTTGGAGGAAAGCTGTCAAGGGGGAATAATCAGCTGCTGCTGCATTCTATCCCACTACGTGTCTTTCCAAGAAGGTTTAGAGGATGTAAGGCTCAACCCCAAATCCTCAGTTCAGCAGGACAAACATTCAAAACTTTAAGCATTCTGACAAGTGAATCTGATGTGAATGCACAGACCCATAATAAATGAGGCTGGAAAAGATCCCTAGAGGCCATTTAGTTCATGACCTGTTATTTCAAGTACCTCAGGACTTCAAAGAGAAATTCTCCATACCGTACTTAGTACTAACAGCATACTTTGGGGAGCTGTTTTGTACCAGCTGACAATAGATAATAACTTGTTTAGGTGAGTTGCAAGTTGTCCAGAATTATGACTATGAGCACAGCAATCAGAAATAAAAATATACAGCTACACCAGAGAAGCCTGTATCTTTGGATCAGAGAATCATAAAATGGTATGGGGTGGAAAGGACCGTCAGGAACATCAAGTTCCAACCCTCTTCATTCCACAAAAATAGCCTTGGTTTATTGTGAAATGTTGCTTGCTTGACTGGCATGTCTGCAAACTCTGAGAGAGCAAAGCCAGACTGGGAGAATCCTTCTTGTATGTGACTGTCAGAGGTACAGATCCCACCAGTCTTGCTAAAACCCCTTTTACTGTTACAGTATGTCTGCATATGATTTTTTTGACCATTTCTAACCTTTGTGGGAGGTGGACTCCATGGTCACCACCATCCCTGCTCCTCACTTCCCCCAGCTTCTCAATACGAGTGCCTTCATGTTCAAACTGGCAGACTGTGGCATTCATCACAGTTTTTCCTCTGCAAAAGAAAGAGCACCAGAGGCAAAACTTGGGCTAGGACACAGCTAGGGAATGCACCAGGCCCAAGGAACAGGATAGGCTAAATTATGTATAGTTTCCTGGGACATAGCATCTGGAGATCTCATCTGCAAGTCACCTATCATAGATGTTGATGGACACTTGGACACTTTGAGGGTTTGTGGAAAAAAGATTCAGGCGAGAGTTTAGCTCAAAGGCATTAAAAACACAGCCTAGGTATCACCTGTCACAACATTTGTGAACTTCACATAAGCCAGTTTTGAAAAAGAAACCTGTTTCTTTCTTTTGCAAAATCTTAATTGGCAAGTGACTAAGGAGGAAAATACATGGACCAAAACAGTGCATATCTAAATCAGTATTTCTTAATGCAGCCTTGTGCTTCCCAGTATGTCGAATATGGACAGTTCCAAATACCAGAACACAAGATTTATTTGGATTATAAATAGATGTTGCCCTGAGCTTCAGTATCAGAAGCACTCTATTGTGTAAACAGAAAACTATTGGCTTTTGTTTCTACTTTTAAAGGCTACTTGAAAGCTTCCATGTACTCTTTGCTGACAGCCTTTTTCACCTGTTGGAGTTGAGTCTCTCACTTGGGTATCAACGTCTCTACAGCCTGCTGAGAGCTTTCACTTGAAGCTGTTAAAATGCCTCCTCTCATATGCCCTTTCCTCCAATCTCTTGGATGCTCTCCAGCTGGCCTCACTACTCTGTTAGCTTTTAGTCAGCCCAGTTTAGTGAACGTGTCTTGGGTTTGGCATTGTTTTGATTTCTGCATGTATTTTTTATCCAGAGAAATGTGTTTGCTACTAGCTCCAATGTCTCTTATTTGTTTAACAAAAATAATAAATAAATAAATAAACAAATAAATTTATCTGTTTAGGATTTTTAAACAAATAGGCTTTTGGCAAATCTGACCTACTGCTCCTTTACCCTCTGCCCAGTGCCCTTTGAAATATATTTAGGGGATTTCCTGTTTAAGGCATATCATAATTTGGGGCTTTACCACATCATTATCTTCTTCCCCAGTTAAGAACAGCGGCTGCAAGATGAGATCCCTTTATGCCTGGAGTAGCTGTCAGGATTTTATTTTCTAATAAAAACTCTGGAGTCAGCTTCTCTAACCTCCAGAGTGGTTGAGGAGGCAGCCAAGGACGTGTACTCCTTGACATTGGCCCCACCATTGCAGCTTTGCCCTTTAGGAACATTGGCCGTGCCCACTGCTCTGTCCTGCATGGCCACCTCAGGTGGCATTTGGCTCTGGGTTATGGTACATTACGTGCCTGCACTTGAGCCCAGCACCTAAACTTCTGCAGCAGCTGGTGAAGCCCTGAGTTACTGAGCTCAGCAGTGCCTGGGCAGTTTGGCCACCCACCATCCACGGGGTTTGGATCAGTTGCTATCACAGTGGGCCCTGGAGCCATCTGAGTGTTCTGCAGCATCAGAGATCTTTTGTGGAGCTGCCAGCTACAGACAAGAACCCACATATGCTGGCACATCTCAAGTTGTTCTGGACCACTCAGGAGGCAGAGGCAAGCTCCCAGTGCTGTTTTGGGTGTTACAGGCCTCCTGATAGTTCCCCTTTGCTGTAATGCAAGTGTATGAGTCTTCTGCAGGTCCTCTGTTGTATTTGCCAGCCCCAAGCAGATGCCTCAGGTATAATTTGAAATGGTGTTGGGCACTCTAGTTGAGGCATTGGATCAAGAACTTTTACTTTCCATCTCTGGTACTTTAGCCAGTGAAGTCTTCTGCTGGTACAAAGCTTTGTAGTCTACTCACATAAATATCTATTTACCAGGAACCAGAACAAGATCAGTAAATGGGCCTGGAGCTGATCAAAAGATGTGATTTTCAGGTCCTACTCGTCTGTTTTTCTGCTTTTGGATCTCAGGCCCAAACAGAGAGGTACAAATTGAGACAGATTCCTGCCTAACTCTGTAAAATGCATCAATCATATACAGACCTGCCATAATGCTGAGGTCTATCCTGCACCACAACTGTTTTATGACTTTCTTCCAGAAACTGCATTTACACCCCACAATTAATTAAGATGGGAAACCAAAAGCTTTGGTTCTCCTCTTCTTTCCCCAGAAATCTGCTCATACATTTGAGCACTCTTTCCAGAAATAATAACATCTTTCCTTGTTGTTATAAGACATTTTTCTATTTTATTACTTTAATGGAAGAGAATTTCTTGGTATTACTTTTCTGAAAAATCAGGCTATTTATGTAAATGTCAGAGTGTGGATTTAGTAGTCTAAATTTAAGCACTTCTTTCTGAAAATCTCAGCCAAAGGGAGGTGGGCTAACATCCCATGCACTACAGTCCAGCTCTGTGGCACAGTGATCCCAGTGCAATGCTCCACACGGAGCACTTATTAGCACACCACACTATATTTAGCAAAATGTGCCCACTGCTCCTGAGAGATGACTGAATAAACCTTGATAACACAGTTGGCCTGACTCCTGTGGGACTTGTAACTGCCCCCTGAGCAATAGAGATCATTATAATGTTTTAATTATATAATTCCCTTTTGCATAGTGCTATGAGAGATAAGATTGAGTGTGTGTCAGCCTTTCCATTATAAACTTCAGGACCCAGAGCATTAGTCATCCAGAGTAAGTGCGCACGTTGAGATGAAACAATGCAGAACCATTTTTATATTACATAAACATATATAACTCAATTATTATTAAGAACACATAAAGGCCCTAACAGAATCCCAAGCTTCTCCTTGGAACCCTGTAGGAACAGCAGCCACTCACAGTTTTTCAGAGCAAACTGTCTCAAAACCTGCAATAAAGTGTAACAGCGCTGAATCTCCCTCTCTCTCTTTTATTCCCCAAAGCATTTCCAAATATCTATGAATCATGTTATGGTCGCATTGATGAGGATGATACCATAAGATTTACATAGAAACTCTTAGAAGAATCTTAATCTGCAAAAAGGAACCTGTTGGACAGATCATGTACTTTTGGTCCTGCACAGCCCAGATTTCTTGGCTAAAAGGGAAATCTTCCATGGAAAAATAAGGCACCTATCTAAAAGTATTTAATTTTTTTCTTCTGTTTCAGATATTGTTAACACTGGACTATGTCTCTTTGGCCTGAGAAGTCCTCTACAAAATATTTAACTCAATTAGTACATTTTAAGTATCTCCATTGAACATCTTATTGTTCCTTTCAAGGAAAACATTCTGCTGCTCCTGGTGAAATCACAAGGAACTGTATCTCTAGGTGAGCTTAACAGGCAGCCTCAAGAGAGCCATTCCACAATATATCTCCAAGGTGAAGGATACAATTTATTAGATTGACATATCATAAGACAGTCTACTTCTCTCTTATTTTACAACTCTTTTAGCAGTCAACCATAGTTCACAGAGGAGAGAGCTTATGCTGAAATATGCTTTTAAAGCAACACTGTGACCTTGTTCATTTCATACTTAGTTTGCAACAATTCTTTTTAGGAAACCTTAACTTAGGTAACTTTAAAACTCCAAGCCACCTGTGGTATTTTTCATTGTAACTCCTTCCATGTTCTTGTGTACATAAAGCTTAAATATTACTGAATCTTACCTCATCATCACTTTCCAACTTAATTCCATGCCCACCAGAGAGCATCTTGCCTTTTCTCGCAGAGATCAGAGACCAAACAAGGCAAAGGACAGACATTTTCATGAATGAAAATAATAAAGTGGGTTAATATTATAATAAAAGAATGAAATATTATGGAGGCAGAAGGAAGATGATAAGACTGAACGTGATAAACCAGACTGAAGAGGCAAAAGATCCTTATGTTTCAGAAAGTTCACACTTGTAGATTGGAAACTCAAAAAAACACATAAGCAAAGGACAAATTCGTTTCTTTGGCTCAGGAGGCTATAAGCAATGGGAGTGAATGTTTTGAGAACTTAGTGAGCTGCATACAGACACTGGTTTTCTCTGAGGATCTAAACTCAGAACTGCCTGACTGGGGGCTCAGTGGGATAACCCTTTCCTCAAGTACCTCCCCAGCCCCCTGAGAATGAATTTGGCTTGTCACAACACTTATAAACAGGAATCCCAGCCAATGACCACTTTTGACAAGGATGCATATTTTTGAGGAAATAGGTACAAGTGTGCTTTTAGATCTAGATGTGTTTTGGGGGAGCTGTGATCAGTTAGTCTAACGGAAAAACTGTGAATAATAAAAACAACTCTTCAAAAATACTGAGGCAAGACCAAAACATGTATCACAGACTGTATGTGTTGCTCTCTGAGTTTGAAGGCTTGGATATAGGCTGGACTTAATGATCTCAAAAGTCTTTTCCAGCCTAGTTAATTCTGTGATTCTGTGAATACTTGCATTCAGAAAAACTACAGTCCAGCCAAGAGATTCTCCTCAGAGGGTGTTTCTGGGCAAGCCATTATTTTTACAGCAGAATCAACTGAGTAGTGGAAAGGCTCAGGCAAGTTAGATTAGAGAAGGTGGTGTTATTGCTAAAAGGAACTTCTTTAAAAAAATAATCACACAAGCATGCACATGAAAAGATACATTAGTTCTGACTTACTCATCCCCTAAATACCTCATTTAGGGTCAAGTCAGGTTGATCAGATTGATTCTGCCTCTGAAAGTCTGATTCACCCTAGCAACTGTGAAGGTTAATCTCCAGCTCTGATAGTGAAAAGAATTGAGAAAGAATGGAGCGTAAGGAGTGACAGCCTAGTATGAAAAAAAAAAATCATCGGGGTTTCTCATAGTTCAGAGCAGTGATAGCTAAGGTGAGCAACATTAGAAAAGTGATATTTTTACTCTGGAATCTGGAAAAAAAAAAAAAAAAAAGAAGTACAATGAAGATCATTCACTTAGAGATCTCCCTGGGGTTTTCTTTTTACTTCAGAGAGTTTCTGAACTTTTTCACAGTGTCATTTAGGAAGTCAGTGCTGTGTTATTGTGGTATTATTAGTATTCAGACTTTTACTGGGGAAATTTTTGTGTGTGTCAGGCTAATTGGATGTATACATGTATTCAGCAGCCAAGAAAATGTAGCCCAGGGCACCATTCTAAGAGTTGATATTCTGAGCTACCTTCCAAATGGAGAAGGTAAAACATGGTCTGTACATCTGGAGTCTCAGAAAAGATTGTAGAACTTGGAACTGCAGTACTGAGGATTTCATTTTCTGTTTCATCTGATTATTACTTGAATATTAATTTCTCTTGTAGTGGCATGAAGAATTTTTTTTTTTTGACAAAGCTGGCACACTTCTAAGCTGAGGATGTTAACGTCTAGAAGTCCATGACTTCATATCAGTAACCATTTTATTCCTTTATAGTTACAACTTTTTCCCATTAGCAAGGAGTAATGGATGTTGCCTATTTTATTTTCTGCTACTCGTATAATACCCATAGGGAGATTGAAGTTAAGATCTTCAGATATTTTAGCAATGGAGAAGATACACAGCTTTCTTTTTGCATTTTCCTAGAGAGAGACAATATATAGTCAATACAGGCACCCAGTTTGCCTCTCACAATTTGTTGATGAGCCTGCAATGAAATACACGTATAGACAGCACAGCAGACGGGAATTTCCCTACTAGTGTTGCAATGCAGTCCCATTAAATGGTGCTGAGCGGCTGACCGTGGGTTTTGTTTGGTTTCCTCCTCCTCCTGCAGCAGCAGAGCTCCCGGAGCGCTGGCCGCCCCCGCGAATCGCGGATCGCGGACGCCTCCCTGTGAGCGCCCGGCACAGCGCCCGCCCGCTCTCCCGCCTGCTCCAGCTCCGGGACATATCCCGGGGATACTGCACCCAACTCCGCCAGAACAAGTTTTTGCCATTTGGTATTCATTTAAATAACAGTTCAAGGCTCTGACTATAAATAGTGATTGCTCTGTAGGATGAAACTTTTTCGTAGCTTGCGTTTTATCCCGCCATGCTCTTCCACTAGGAGTGCTGCCGGCCCCACACCTCACAGCCTGCTGCAGATCCCAGGGACATTTACTCTGAGACACAGCTCAGTGCAAAAACAAGAACAGCTGCACATTCTACTTTGATTGCACACTCAAACACGTACACACAAATTTACTGCCTAGCTCATCACAGGGTTTTTGTAATTTGGACTATTTGAACAATTACTCCTTTCAAAATTCTTCATAATCCCTGTAGGCAGGAAAAGATGTGGACTTTTTGAACACGTTGATCTTTCCTTACACTGTCTTCCAGATGTTCATCACTTGGTCCACATTTTGAGGGTAACCCTGGCATGTGATAGCAGCAGAAGCCTTACCAGCATTGCACAGAGCAGACTGCTTTACATTCTGTTTAGTATAGTTTACTGCGCCATGGGTTTTCTCTTCTTTGTAGGAATTAACATTCATCCCCACTTCCCAAACCTTTTTCCAAGAAATCCACCCAGGTATTTCTTATTCTTTTAGTCATGCAGTTGGCCAAAGCCACCTGTGCAGAGAAGCTACCATTGAGGGATATTCTCCCACTCACCTTTTTTTAAGATTTTTAGTTCTACTAGAAAGAGTCCTGAGTACACTTGTCTTGTCTTCTCTTCCAGTTTGCTTCAAGTTTAACAAGTATACTCTGGTTCTCCAGGACAGCAACAAAAAATTGGAAAAAACTTAATCCACAAGAGGCTTAAAATAGCACTGTAGTGGGAGGCTAGATGTTTGAGCTTGTTTTCACATTTTGAAAATTCCACTGTTTCCTTGAGAAGAGAAACAAAAGGATTACTTTGATGAAATTGTTTGGGTTTTTTTTAGAAGCCCCATATTTGTTACAGAGTCAGTACCAGACTTTGGGCATAATAACTCACAAGTAGCAACTTGACAGGAAAGTTAAAAAGGCACAAATTCTGTTAGGAACATAAAACTGAACTAGGGATGCACAGCTACAATGTGTTTCCATTATGACTTTCCCCAATAATTGCAATATTCAAGCTGGTAAGAGTCATCACAGTACCTTACAAATGATGCTTATGCCCTGCTGCGTTGTCCCTCCAAGAGAGACTGAGGCGAAGTCTCCCATGAGGCCCAGGGCTGGTGAATACGAATTCCGTCTGTCTATAGACTCATCCACTCAGTCCTCCTGGTCAGGTGGCTAACAACAGACCCCCAGCAACAATGCCAGCTGTCCCTGTCCTCCCTTTAATCCTGGCTGATAAGCCCCCCCTCAACTCCTCATCCATCCCCAGGCGGCGCTCCATGCACCCTGGCTGGCCATTGACACGGAGGGTAGCGCCTCATCTCCCTGCCGGTCCTTCCATCCCATCACTCCTCTGAGAGCACAGCCTTGCACATAGGAGCCTGTCTCTGACTCCTCCTGTTCATTCCCTATGATGCCTGCATTCCCACAGAGGCACTCTTGTGTCCCTGATGAGACAGACTTCCTGGCTGGAGTGTCTGTGAGTCCTTTGCGCTGCTCTATAGGTTCTCCTGCTGACCTGTAATCCCTTTCCTGGCTCTGGGCATCTATGGCTGGCACTGGCATCAAACTGAGATGAGGAATGGGAAGGACTGAGGCTCTCCTCTGCCAGCAACCTTAGTTTAGAGCAACCTCTTCACCAGCCTGGCAACCCTATGACCAAAAATGCTCACACACATAAACAGATGATACAGTCCAGACACCCACTACACCACGTAAAAACTGCTTTATTGATTGCAGTTTACATGTTACAATTAACGTATGATTCCAATCATTAAGCCAGCTGCTTATAATAAGCTGCCACCACAGTCACATGGGAACTGGACAAAGAGATGTTAGTTGCTGAGGCATCCTCAAATGGAATCAGTTTGGCTTCTTGGGCATTGAAGAGACAAGCAGATAATAAACAGCATACATTGTTCCTGAATTAAGAGACAGAAAAGATATTTTCAGATTAGCACACAGAATTCCTTTGAAGTCAGCTTTCCAATTTGTTCCAGAAGAATAACAATAAGCAGCTGCAATTCAGACAAAATACGTTTCCACAGCCATGTCTCCATTTTTTTTGGTGATTTCATATTTTAGAGAAAAAAAAACGTAAATACATTTCCACAGGCTGCAAAAATAAAGAGACAGGGAAAAAAAGTGGGGAGAGGCATGTCTGTGGAAGCTACACAATCATGAAGTAAGTTACTCATTCTTAAAGTAGCTGAACTGAAAATCCATTCGAACAACACATTTTAGAGGCTATTGCAAAATTAGGTAACAAGAAACATAAAGATTATATATATACAGTATTATGAACCTTGGTTATAATTCTGCTAGTTTTCACAGCACATGAAAACTCAGTACACTGAGTATCACCTATCACTAAGAAGAGTCAGGCTGGTGTGAAAACTGGTTAAAATTACATTTTACTCCTTTGCAGAATAGATGAAGTAGTTCTGTTTTTCTCTAACACCATAGGTAAAACTTGAAGGAATATTCAGACCATGGTGCTTAGTCTGAGAAAAAGCTTATGAAAATCTAAAACTGGAAAAAGCACAAATGAATACATAGTATGTCCAAATGTGGTTTTTGCTTCTCTACATAAACTTGGCATGTTATAAAGAAGAGACTGAAGACATTGCATTATCATTTTACAGAGAAAACACCATCCATGTTGGAGATTTTATCAAAGAAAAAATATTTTAATATTAGTGCACTGGAAATTGTACCAAAGCATAAATATTTCAGTATTAGCCTTACCAAACAATGTCAGACCCGCAGTGGTTCTATACAACAGAGAATCTTTTGCCCCACCTTTAAGATGCACTGGGAGGCCATTATCCGCCTAATGGAAACAAGTGACAAAAATTAACTACTTCTATGCAGTTCTTGCAATATTGTGTTAATATAACCACAATTACTCATCAGAAGAATTGCTACCCCCCATTATCTTTCTGACTCCCAAAAGACATTGAACCTTATTTAGATCCTGCTCTGTCTAGGAAGCTTTGGTTCTGCTATCAGGTGATAACTCACTGAGGGAGTATAATAAACCACGTGCACAGTTTGTATCTAAAGCAGTGACTGGCAGATGCCTGAACATTTTTGACACCAGCCAGACCCCTCAGATGCACGGGATGTGATTACCACCCCTAGAAACCTCTTGTCCACCTCCAGTACAGTCAGTCCCTGCTACAGGGAGCAGCAAGGGGAGGAGTCTGTATTGTCACTTGGTGGCATACAGGAAATTGTTTTGCTCCACCCAAAGAAAACTCCAAAGCACCCACGTGATCTTTACCCCTGTCAGCAAGATGACGCTGCTCTGGATTTCAAGCCAGCCTCCAGTGCTGGTTACCTGCACCTTACCCCAGCTTAACTTGCTGTCCCACAAGAAAGGAATGAAAGGAGGAAGAGATATTCCTATAGATCTCTGCCAACAGAAACTGAACCTCTGACCCCCTCCCATCACCAACATCACCCTCCCATTTCTTTCCCCTTGGCTCATAAGTGCTCTTCAGTTAAGTGTCTCAACAAGACTGGCTTTCTCTTTCAGGGGAAAGGAAAGCAAAAAGAAACTAAAACTATTTAAGTGGGGTTTCTAATATACTTGGTCCCTTTCACTGAGCTGAAGATCAGTTTATCCTCATTATGAAGCTACAGCTCCAGGTTGTGGCTCACAGCTGCGATTACTCTCTTGAGTGTTCTCTGCTTTTACTACTTCACTTTGTGGCCCTATCAATGAGGAACAGAGTAATTCAGAAATTATTTCTAAAGATTCAATATTTTTCAAGAAATTAATCCAATCATTTAAGACCTTTACAGTTTTCATAACTGAGAAGTACAGTAATACCACATCCTCATTAAAAATTATGGGGCTCATCTATGAGCTATAGAAAGAGATGTAAGATTTCAGGTTTATCTTTTCACTGTTATTTCTGTCTTTTCACTCTTTTTCTCTACTTGTTCATTGGACATACTCCCCCATCCAACTAATTTCAGAGTACTTTATCTTTGTACCACGCCTAATACTTATGAGAAACTCCAGTACAAATCATTTCATGGGATAAAAAAACCTCTAAAGAGTCAGCAAATAAAAAATGCATGTAAAAATACTCAACCTCTGTAGAAAATAACTGCTAATTGCAAAAACTCTAGTCAACAACTGATTTTGAGAGCTCTCTTCAGATGTAAAGGGGAACCTGACCAGTTCTTTAGAAAAAAAACCATGCAGTTATGATCTACTAAAACCTTGTTAATCTACCTGAATTCATTACCTGAAATAGCTTCTGATTCTCAGAAACTCTATTTTCAAGCTGCCTGCGTGAAGCAGTGCTTATGGTTCTCTGGGAAATCTGGCGAAGAGCCTGAAATAAAAGATAAACAGTGTTTTAATAACAGTGACATTTTACAGCTCTGTCCACACTGGGTAGAAATTGCTTCTTTGAAAAGCAAGGTAGAAGTGGGACAGCAAAAAAAGAAAGGCTTTTAAAAACGAACATAAAAAACTTCACCAAAACATGCTAGTTTTGAATTCAGTAAATTTTTCAGCAAACTATGTAAAGGACTGCTTGTCTAGCTACCTGAGAAGGAAAAACTCGGGAAAATTACTTTCAGTAAGATACAACGGATTTATGGATCTGCAGCATACCCTTCAGGTTCCCTTTCAGGGGAAATCTCAGCCTCTACCCCTTAGACCTCAGTTTTAGGCACCGTTTTCGGTCTCTGACCAGCGAAAGGAACAATAATATTTTTCACAAACGTGTTTGTGAGGACAAGGAACTCCTGTCACTGCTACAGTTCACTTACGAGCCACCAGCACAGCAGACAACCTTGAAAGTGGTAAGGAGGCACCTTCATCCCACAACACACGCAGCTTAAATCACCTTGCTGTGTCCTGAGCTGGAATCTCTTTCCACAGACTGATCACATAGGGTAGCCTAGCAAAATCAATGACCTACATACAATTCTTTAATCTACCGTTGCTAAAATGTCAAGGCTCCAAGTGCGGTAGCTCTAAGCTGCCAGCCGCCTCGGCCTCCTTCAAGCAACATTGACAACACATCGTTTCCACACAATTACCACCGCTGAAAACGCAGCCACGGGGCGAGCAAACATACAGGTGATGCTGGTTGCAAGGAACGGGACCTCCTCTCCTTACCCGCCCCAAATAAACACGCTATGAAATATATCTCCTTAGAGACCAGCTAAGCGTACCCGAGCCCCACGACTCAACCTTATCCTCTCAAGTCCCTGAAGCTCAGCACTACATGGACCTTGCCCCGACCCCCGCAGGTCGTTCCGCAGCGCCCGGCAGGGAGAGCGGCCACCGCGGCCGAGCCCCGCAGCCGGGCGGGCACCCTGAGCGAGCCCCACACACCGCCCGCGGCAGCGGGCCGCCCTCCCCGGGCCTCACCTGCACGTTCCGCCACATTGCGGCTGTTGGTCCTGTCACCTCCCGCCGGCAACAAGGGCAGCGGAAGGGGAAGCGGCTCCCCCGCCCACGGCGGACACACCACAGAGGGAGCGGCCGGAGCGCCGCCGCGGAGCCCACAGCGCCCCCCGCCAGTCCGCCCGGCCCGGCTGGGGCAGCGCGGCGGCGCCGGGGCCGGGGCCCGGGAGCCTGGGCTGAGACCGCAGCACCGGGAAGAAGGAGCGGTGACCTCTCAGAACACGTAGGGACGGCAGCGGCTGAGGCACACCGGGAGTGTTTGATTGCACAGCCCCGGCGAGGAACCTGCTGCCACGGGATCCTGTGGTGGCGGTCGCCTCCCTGCGCCTTCAGAGGGCGCTCTGGGAAATCCAAACGTCCCCCGGCATCCTCCATCCAGAATTTTAAATCTCCTTTCGGTGAAAAGTTTAATACCTGCAGAGGACGGGATGCGTGTCCCAGGAGAGCAGCACCCTGGGCTGTCCGTGTGGACTCGCTGGACGTTCCCAGGAGCCGCCACTTCAGGCAAGGACGCCGAGCGAGGCAGCGCCTGGGTTCAACTCAGGGGTGAGGATCTGGCACCCCTGCGTGGATGTGGCATCCTTTGTTAGGCCACTACACCCAGAAAACACCGAAGTACCCCGTGTAGTATCTGCCCACTGCATCAAGCTCCGTCAGTTGCTGGGATATAGACTACTCTGCATGTGGGGGGAACAACCAACTTTCAGCTTCGTATTTCACGATGTATACTTACATAGAGTGAAGAAATGCCAGAATTGCATGAAATACAAACCTAGTTGGGTCTCGGGAAAGAATGATTTGCCCTTCAAGAAACTAATCTGAGAAGCCAGTGTCTTTTCTGCATTGCAGATCTAGCCCCATAATTGCATCTTCTCATGCTCAACCATATGCTGAAATACAATGCTGTCGGCAATGCTCTTTCCTGGCTTTGCTACAGTTGAAGTGCACTTAGTTTTTGGCGTTACTATACTTTTGCACTGGTGCCAAACCTCACGATAAACAACGTGTGTCAAACACTACACTTCTCAATCTTCTGAGCTATCCCAGAAAGAAACTAAAAATGCAATGATGAAGAAGCATTTATAGGTATAGCCTTAGCTGTTCAAAATATTAAAAATAACATTCAGAAAGCACAATCATGGACAAATAGGTGCTTTAACAAAGGAGGAAACTGGATGCATTATTTAACAAATGGTTTTCAAACATTTGAGCAGTGCTATCACAGAATAACGCTTAAAAATACATTACTACCACTGTAAGACATTTCCATTCATACCTCTTGCAATCTTATGAGTGCATACAATATTTTATTCTGATTTTCATAAACCTAGTTGAATACCAGTATGTCAGCTGAAATACTGCTAAAATGCTCATCATTCACAGAGAAATTATTAATCCTGATTTCTGCTGTGTGGGCTACTTTCTGGTATGTCTCAATCTAAATTTCAGGGATATTTTCTGTAAGAATACACTTTACAACAGAAAGGCCATACTTAAGCATTGGCATGTGAGTTACCTACCAATCAAAGCTACATGATAACTGCTCAGAGCAAGCACAGCTGGTCTCTTCAGTGTTGACTAATTTGTGAAGAAATGAAAACTTGAGGGAATGAGAAATGGCAGCTTGCTGCTTTAGGATGAAGATATTTCATTAGAAACAAACACACTGCTTCTTCCTAACTGAATAGAGCAACTCTTGCATGTATTGCATTGTATAACAAAATTGTTTATTAAAACTCATTATTGAACTGTTCTGTTTAAGCCAGAAAGAAAGCAGGCCTGTTAACCTAGCTGTTTAGAAGCATTAGTCACAAAGAAGTGTTCTACCTCTTCAACCAGTAATACAAGGGTACATAAATCCTGCTAAAGAGATAACACATATAATTAGGCCTCAGTAGGAGATCCTAAAGACAGTATTTTCCTTTATTCCAAGAATATCACAGTCCAGCCCTTCCCATTTTCATAACAGAACTAATAGTGAGGTTATTAATTACATTCTTCCACCTCTAACACTAAGCATCTCACCATTTTATTTTACAAAATTTGGGCACAGTCCTCAGATAAAAATTCAATTTGCATGTAACTGGTATTCCTTTTGCTTAAATTGTTTATTTTACATGATCTTTATCCAGGGTCTAGTGAGAAAGATCTCCACATACTTCCTTTTCATTTATGCTTTTTAAAAAACTTCTTGTGTTTCCTTAATAATTGACTTACACTTTTACTCCTCTTTATTGCATCCCTATGACAAAATGAGAGATAATCTTCCAACTTCAGACTTTGCAGCAGCAGTTGATGTGACTCAGGTGGACAGTATCACTTCACTTTCAAGCACATGCTAAAGATGTTCAGACTTGGAGGCTTATGAGGAGGTAGTTTCTTACTTGAGACTCAGGTCATGTAAGGACCTGCTAATTCTTATCAGGCCATTTCGTAATGGTCTTCAGTCTTAATTGATACTGTCGAGTATGATTAGACTTCACATGTAGGCACAGAATGCAATACGGTGATCAAACATTCTGTGAGCTAGAAGGGAGGGAATTTTTACATGAAAATACTCCTGGTGCTCTGAGGAAAATTTAATACTATTACTAATCAGTAAAATCCCAAAATTTTCACAATTGGGCTTTCTGAAAATAAACCTCAGTCTATTTTTACACTGTCAGAAGCAGTCTCTTTCATAAACTGGAGACATTGCTAAGAAGTAAGCAAGCATTAAATTTACTTAGATTTTCATCGTTTTTTCTTCTCCTTTGAAAGAGAACATTTTGTTCAGGTTGTTCAATGCAGACAAGCCTTTTATATGTGTAACATTCTGGGGTATTGGAGAGGTTTCATGTTGAGTTATTGAATCTTTTAAAAAGCCCAAAAAACAACTTATGTAATACCAAGGGTAGATCACATTTTCAGGAAAGATCAGAAACCCTTGTCTTGTCACAGGCACTTAGAAGATCGGATTACTCTGTGTTTATGCATTGTCCTTTGTTTTCTTCAGCAGTTGCATTCCAGTAAGTAACTTTTAATTTACTGTAGGTACCTGATTTAGACTTAAGTCATCTTTTTCCACTAAGCACTCTCTTCAACTCAGTCTAACTGTTCTTTTCCCACTGCAAGTAAGGCACATGAGAGAAGGGTGCAGTCAATAACATTTCTTGTGAATCCAATCCAACCAGCCATGCTCATTGCTCTGCTTGCAGATGTTACTTCATCTACACTCACATGGCCTTTCCTGCCTCAGAGATTTCTATTAAAAAAAGACAAGACTTGCATCTTTCAAAGTTTGATATTCATAATTAATCCTTGAAAGATTCCAAGGATCCTCCAAGATCTCCATTGTTATCAACATGACATCCAGACAAATGGGCATGAGTGAAGGAAGAGTTTACAAATTTGACCAATATTTTTAACACTTACAAGCATTTTGAGCTCCATAGAACACTGTCCCCTGTATTTACTGCTAAAGGCTCTCGGAGAACCCACTTAATTGCAATAAAAGCCAGAAAGCAATTCTCAGCCTGGTGTACTTCACTGAGATTGAAGATACAGTAGCAGCTATAGTGAGTAAAAAAAAAAGAAGGCATTGAAAAATATTACAAGGTGAAGACAGAAAAATACTTCTTTTTTAATTTTAAACACAGCCCAAAAAGCGGCCTTTCCCACTTGGAAAAAATAGGAGTTATGAAGGAAGCAGAATATATTTGCATTTGAAGTGACAAACACAAACTTTAAAAATCAAAATATTTTAATAACCAGTAATTGCGAGACATCCCCTTGCTTATTTACTCTATCTTGGACTAGCAGCTACTCCACAGCTGAAAGCCAGTTTAACACGTTCTGCAAGTTTTCAAGGGTATATTACCCTTATTCTGTAACTCCAGCAACATGAATACAACACTGTAAATAAAATCTTACAAGGTACTATTTGAAAGCCCTGTTCTGCTAGGCTGTACTATGCAAATAAATTATTATACGTAGTTACAGAAAGCAAGCACACTGGAAATGCTGCCTCATTCCACAGTTTATCCAGACTTACACATTTAAACTCTTAGGCTACACAAGTAATTAAGTAAAACCCGTTATGTGATTATGTGATAAATAAATAGTTTTGTTTAAAGTTGCCTGTAGATTAAGCTATTGGACCATGCACTTTTGTAATAAATATGCAATCCCAAAAATACAACTCATTTAAAATTGCATTTACACTTAATGATGTCTTTTTATCCAGATAAAAATAAATATATTTTCAAGAACAAAACCAAATCTCTTATTAAATGGTTTGCAGAATTTATTAGGTCTCTTTTAATATATTCCATACTTTATCAAGCTAGTTGCATATAAAGTGATCTCCACCATATACATTAGAGTTTCTGTGCATCATCTAAAAAAAAGTCACCAAAAAGTAATATTTTACAGGTTGCAGTTACTTTTAATTAACCTAAAGGTGAATCCTTCTGTAATTTAAGACACTAACCTGCACATTGCCTCTAACTGCAATATTTAAATGTTTCACAGCAAGCTGAACCTGCATTTCAGGGAAAAATGTCACTGCCATCTCAACTCCTGAACTTCTATAGTTTACTTCCTAAACACCACAAAAAATTAACGTGGTGTTCACTCCAAAGAAGGAAAAAGTATACATTTCCCTTAAAACAAAGCCTGCTCAGAATACATATGCTTTAAAAAAATTAGGAAACTTCTCAAGTAAAAGGAATTCACCCCAGTAAAAGGAATTCACCTCGATGTATGAATGGAAAAAAACCTTTTAAGTTCTTCTTGATTAATGCTAGGTGCTGCTCATAAAAAGCAAAACCAGCAAAAAGTGAACTAGGATTGGATATGACTTAAAGCAAAGAAAATTAGAAAAAGATTATATCTGCAACAAGCATGTCCCAATTTAGAACAATCTTTTAAAGGGTCTCACACAGATAATTAACAAATAGGTTTTCTGGTATTTTCATAGGATGCTCGTTTACTGGCCAGGCACATATATTGTAAATATACAAAGAATCCAGAGTGCTGAAGTTTACGGAGCACTTAAAGGATGTAATATAATAGAGGTGGGTAGGACACAGGAAAAATATTTAACAACTTGTATAAATATATTAAAATCTCAGCAAGAAATGTAGGAGCCCATGCACACAAGACAGTAAATCGAAGAAAACATTTAAGACTTGACTTCTTCCAACAGCACTGACACCTGAATTCTGGAAAGTCAACAATTTACAGTATCTTATAACCATCTTTCTCCACACAATCTAAATGTACTGAATCATACCGACATTACATAGCACGTGAACAAGCAGCAGATGCATCAAGGGAACAGGAGCTATATGCATCATGTGGCCTGCCCAGTTAGAGGCAAACATCAGAAAAACTGTTTCTGACATAGGCAGAGATACAATCAATAGAGCTAATTGTATACCCGTCATTTTCAAGAGTTAATCCACAGTATGGGAAAGGGGAGCTTTAGGTAAAAATTATGCACCCAGTCTCAGAAATGACAGAAGCAGAGATTTGTCTTTCAAAAACTGGGTCCATTCTGGACTGGCCTTGATGCACATGCAGTACATTTGTTTTCAGAATGCAAGATTAATTGGGAATGTCTGCACTGGTGTTTCGATTGCCGTATTTGTGATGAATGAATAGCAATACCACTCCTAAAAAGAAGCATATGGAGCCAACAGTGATGTAAGCAATTCCCAGGAAGGGATTTTTGCCTCCCATCCACGAGATGGTGCTCAGGATCATCCTTTTTCGTCCATCAAAACTGTGTACAGGATAATCTGAAAACACATTTAGGAAAACAAGAAGCAAGTTTCAAAACCCAGCTTGAAGTGGGCACATGAAAATTTTGGGTCATTTCAATCAGGTTCCAATTACTAACTGCTGTCTCTGGAACTGGAATTGCAAATATGGAACATTCAGCTGTTCTTTTTGGATAAAACTAATCTGGGCATTGTCAGCTACTTCAAAACAAAAGCCATGTTGGGAGACACTAACCCTGAAGAAGAGTAAAATGCATGATTTTGTGTGTTTATGAAAGTAGTTTCAATAAAGTGAGGGAAAATATAAATTTTAGTCCTCATGTCTATTTTATTACAAAATTTTTCTTTACATATCTGTTTTACATGCACTCCCCACAGTTTTACAGCAAAGGAGAACATTGCAGTAGCTATATAAAAAGCACCATTAAGTGCTTTTGAATTTTAAGAATTCAGTAACTATGACAACCCTCCTTCTCTAGTCGCCTGCATTTCTACCTAATATTTAGTCTCCTCAACAAAATGACAGACCTTCACCTGATCCACAGCTCTGACATTTTTGTGACCTTCAGAGTCAGTCTGCCTTTCATGACATAATGTCATTTCACCTTGAAGTTACAGTTCTTAAATTCCTTCGCTACCAGCTACCTCTGTTCTTTCCTCTTTTCCTATGCTTTTCTCAATTCCTTCCCAGTACCCAACCAATCTGATTTCCCTGTCTCTATGAAGCTATTAATGCTATCAAACTAGCACAGAAATAAAAGTTGTAACCGTCTACCTGGGTCTCAGTGCCAGCTTTCAACCACAGCTCAATACCATCTCTTTTTAGAGATGGTAAGAAGAAAGGCTAGCTCCATCTGATAACTTGCAGATATATATTTGCATAATCCAGGCTAAGGCCTGCTTTCAAAGGATACTGTAGGCAATATCCAAAGAATATTTTCCAGCCTGTAAGGTAGGCTGAAAGTTGTTCTTCCTTTCGATGAGACGATAGAGCTTGCGAAACGTTGGCAGAGCAGCTGTGCGCATCCACACGATGAAGTCCTCATTGATAAAGCCGTTGTTGTCAGGCTCTGAGTCCAGCATATACACTGGCTTGGGCCAGTTCACAGGTTTTGTTGTGCCTAGGATTAAACAAAAATAATAAAGTATTTCAAATCCAGGACCGAGTAACACACTGGCTCATCAAAATCCATTCTAATGTCACCAAAAAACACATTATCTCCTAAACAGTATGAACAGACAGGCTGACTCACTACTATTGCAACACACTGGGCTGTTCAAGAACTTTTTATTTTGCAGTTTAAATAGTATGAATTCTATAAATAAATAACATAATTCATAACAGCACTGTTCATTTGTTTAAACAATTCATGCAGGTGGGAAGTCATGTCTCAAAGCACTGCTTGGTGGGTAATTCTTCATTTTTATGATAGGTCCTCTCCTCACTTGGTAGAATTTGAGAACCACAAGCATGTAATATTGTAAACATCATTTCAGATTATGTCCAAATGCTTTTGCTACTGTTATTGGAAATACAATTCCACGTTGCATTAAGGTAAGGTATCTGCTTTTCAAAGCACTGACAACATGTAATTTGGCTATGACTAAACAAGAAACCCACATCAGGTTAAGCCTGAAGTTATTATTTACCTTGCATAAACCCACATGCCCTTAGAGCCCTAAGAAGGGGCTTTTTCAGACATAGCAGCCAAAGAAAACTTTTATTTGCCAAACTGTGTATAATCTAAAAAATGAGACACATCAGTCACTTCTAATAACAAAAAAAGAATCAGTTTTTTTAGATAACAGCACAACCTAGCCGTAGAAACACTTAAATGAAAACTCCATATGAAGAGTTTAATTTAACACCTGCAGGATTTCTTGTAAGTTAAATCCAAACATGATAGAACTTGTACCAGTCTTGACTGGAATAAAATTAAATTTCTTTACAATGGCTGGTATGGGACAATGTTTTGGATTTGTGCTGGAGACACTGTTGATAAGGAGTGATGTTTCTATTACTGCTAAGCAATATTTGCCAGCATCAAGCCCTCTTCTGCTCCTCACCACCTGTGAGGAGACAGGAGAGATGTCCAGGAGAGATTGGGAGGGGACACAGGTGGGATAGCTGACCAAAGAGATATCCCATACCATAGAAAAGGGCAGGTAGAGGGAGGCAGGGCCGACTTTAGCTCAGGGACTCAGATGGCAGCGAGCAATTATCTTCTTTTGCATTACTTTTCTTGGGTTTTATTTTCCCCTCTCCTTGCTGCATTTTTGGTTTAGTTGTTTGTTCTTAATTACTGAATAGTCTTTTCTTCAACCTATGTGCCTTCTCACTTTCAGCCTTCCAATTCTTCCTTCCGCTGAGCAAGGTCATTCTTAGTGAGACACTGTGATGCTTAGCTGCCAAGTGGGGTTAAACCCCAGCAGTGTACATTACACATTTTCTAGTACTTAAGGTACAAAAAAATTCAGAAATTAAAAACTACCAAATTAATGATTACAGTAAAGGTAAAAATCAACAATGTTTATCAGAAACTTGAAGCTTTTATTATTTAAAGACAACCTTTCAAACAGCAGAGTACTCCTTAGCTTGGATTTCTTCAGAGAACATTTATTTAGCACATTCAGTAAAACGTCAGTGAGGCAAAACTCTGAAATCAAAATGTGTTTGAAATCAAAACTGAAATTAAAAGGTGTTTGAAGCATTTTGCCGCTCTTAGAATTTCACTTTTTTCCTTTTTTTACCTTGGAAAAGCGCAGTTAAGTTGTTTCCATCTCCTGTAGGATTCCTGAACTTTACATTTTTATCTGTCCACCATGCAATGCCTTTTTTGATCAAAGTAATCGGAGTCCTTGTGTCATTATCGATGCGGTATAACTCCAGTGTATCTAAAGACAAAATCAAATTAGAAGACCAGCTGCAGAAACATTCATTATATAGATGATCATGATAAGCACTGAAATAATTACCTCCAGGAGAAAACAAAACAAAAATAACTGGGCAAAGCATTTACTATCTGCCTGACAAAATAACAAACTGTTCTGTAAGAATCAGTGTATATGAGATAGCAGTTTATTATCCATACATGAAATCTATGTTTCTACATCACAGCAGCAGCGGATTCTCACAACAGTTATTTCCATCTTTTGTATGCTATGAGATTAAATTAATTCTCCTAGCAATTTTTAAACAGTACAAGATTTATTTTATTCTGAACGATGAAAATGTGTTAATTCAAAACAAAAAAGCCTATGATATCTTTATCCAGAATTATGTGCAACATAACAGAAAACATACACTAGATCACAGACCCATATAAATGATAACTTAAAGTTGTGACCATACCATTAAACATACTGTTGGCAATAGCTCCACAAGGAGCAATGGGTTTGTCCTCGTTTGTGCGGTAAGGCTCACATTCCTTACTTGGATTCTGATAGTTAGAAAGAAAAAAGGCAAATGAGTCTGTTCTAGTTTACACAACTAACTTGTTTTTACTACATGATCAATAAAATTATAATACTTTACAGTTATTTTCAGTAAACAAAATATCAATTCCTTATGGTTGCTTACTGTTATGCAAAAATTCTAGTACCTCATTATCATGAAACTAAATAATCTATGCGGTGATTTATGCAATAGACAGAAATTAGTTGCTCATTTACATCCAAGCATGAATACCTACAAGTAGTGAACTGTTGTCTCCATTTAGCTGGCTGTCATCTCGAGATTTCACATAACGACGGTGGTTTTGATAAAAGTTGGAAAGTCCATAATACATGAATACATTGCTCTACAAAAAGCAAGATGGGGAAAGAGGAATTTCATTCACACAAACCTGCAATTTTAAGTTCTTAAACTCTTAGGTTTATACCAATATTCACAAAGCAAGAACCTCAATTCTCAAACTTCATACTGAGTACACAGAAGTACTGTCCTAACAAAGCTGAAGTCAAACAACATAAACGTGCCACCAGCTATCAGAATGATATTCACCAGCACCAATCCCAGTACCTGTCTTGTCCAATGTAGAACCCATAAGCCTCATTTGCCTCCAATCTGTCAGAAAGCACTTATCTGGTATTTCCAATTCCTGTTAAACTGAGATTTTTTGTATCATGCAGGAATAGCTCAATCTACTCTCTAGCTGTGTGACACACAGGGTAACTCTGAATAAGTAAAACACAAGCATTCCACTTAATATTTTACATTCCCAGACAAACAGAGGCATTTAGAAACATCTCATTCCTCCTGATGAAAAAGGGAACACAAAAATCAGATTCAAGTTCAAAGCAAAACTAAAACTAATCCTCTAAAACAGAAAAAAATACTTAAGTGACAAAACTTTCATTTTCAATATGGAATAGATCATAAAAACTGTTCTGACTTCATCCTGCATACAGGGCAGCATACCTCAAATGCATGTTCCAGTGTGAAATTGATGGTGCATGTACAAGGTGGTGTGCTGTCCCAGGACACATTTAAGCATTTATTGCAGGGACTAGAAGGTTCTGTTCCCGTATAGTCAATCTGCAACAGAAAGAGCAGTCATTAATTTACAATGGGAGAGTAAAGAAAAATTATTAAGCAAGAGAGTTGCTGTGGCATTTATTTTGCAATCATATTATTTCTCAACCCCAAGAGCACATTCAGGCCTATCTGATAATCTCAAGAAGTCTTTTCCAACCTTAACCACTCTGTGAATGAGTTTTTGATTCTGACTATATGCTTGATTTCAGATGCAAACAAATTGAACACTGAGGTTACATTACTCCTGGAGCAAAACCAAACAAAATCAACAAGCCCCCCACACAGACCCACCCCTGCCCCAAACCAACCAACCAAAAAACCCACACCAAAACAAAACCAGCAGATACTCCACACAATGTGATGTTTCTAAACACACACTATTAAAAGCAGATTGCAGTTTTTACATGCTTTCCAGAGAGATCAGACTTTTAAAAGTCTACCTATTTAATGAAAAAATATATGCGTTAGAAAAACTTGCTTTGTTGGCCATTTATAGCCACCTAATTAGAAGAAAAAATTTAAAAATCACTTAATGCCCAAAAATTGTCCTGAAACAGGAAAGATTATTACACCATTACTGTTTTGTCAGAAATGGTAAAATAATCAGTATATGGACAAGAAAGATGATCAGTATTAATCTGGCTTATACAGTATGTTCTGTCTTGAATATTGTAGACCATAAAAAGCATTTATTAAAAATCTGTACATTCAGCCTTAGCAGCCACAAGCTCACCCTACAGTTCAAGCCAACTCAAGTAGCTTGACCACATCAGCTCGCTCTCACGCGTAGCTCCAGCAAGTGTGGCAGGAGAAAGCTTACATCTCCCTATAAAAGATGTATTTCTACACTTAACATGAATAACCTATTTCAGAATTTAGACTCGAATTGGTGAAATATATACTTCACTGCAAAAAAACTATGCAGCAGTAGCATTTAAACTAGAACATCTATACAGTTATACGAAAGGCTGCTGCAAGTGGTTTGTCCTGATTTATGTTTGTAGTGAAAGGCATAACCAAGAACAAGTGATAATACCCATATTAAGGTTAGCTTAATACGCATACTAAGGTTAGCTAACACAAACACACAATGTGTTCAGGAAAGAACTGAAGCCTGTTTTCCTCAGCATCTTCTTCAGGGTCTCTCTTCCTGTGATTTCTTCAGTATCTATTAAGCTGCAACCAGCTCCAGCAGCAAGCACTTTTATTCACTGGCATTTGCTCTGCTGCCAGATTTCTGACAGACAAAACCTACACGCTAATGAGCCTAGCTGAAACTAGACAGCTTCAGAAGCTATTACCTGGCAGAGAGAGGGAGATTGAGAGAGGATCACGATCTTTACTGCTCAGCTGAACACGATATTAAGTTTATGCTGATCTAGAAATAGCACTGCTGCAGCAGCCATGACCAGCTTTGTTTAGCTACAGCAGACAGACCCCACTGCTGCTCTCAATGAACAATGCATCTCAGGCTAACTCAGGGGTGGGTGTGTTCTGCTAAAGTAAGCTGAAGCAAGCATTTCCTTTAGAAAGAACTTGCCAGTGTGACAAGTTGTTTCAGGTCAAGAGCGCACGCTAAAGACTAAGATTGCAAAAGACCTAAAGATGTCACATTTAAAAATGTAATGGACTAAATTCTGTGGAGCATGAATGTTGCATTGCACTAAATAGTTTATGTTATGTCACATGGATTGTAATTCCCTTCTCCCATCACATGGTCTCTCCCTCATCCACCCCTCTGCCCTGTACCCCTGGTTACCCCTCCCTTTAGCCCTCCTCAATGGTATCCATTGGCTATGGTCCTCTTCCCCCGCCCCCATTCCCTCGGGTATGAGTCCCGTGCAAGAAGGGAACCTTCTCTTTTCCACCTGAGGGCTTGCCAGAGTCTGAGGTGTCCCTTCCTGAGCCAATAAACAGGACCCTTGTCTCACGTGGAAAAGAGCATTTCTCGTCTTTTGCTTTCGTCCATGTCAGACCGTGTGGGCCAGGGTCCATAGCTAGCCAACAGAGTGGACCCAAACAACAGCCGAGAGACACGGCTCTTACAGGTGGTGCCCCACACACATGAAATGATGTATATTGAAGCAGTACTATGCTTTGATGCACTGTTATCAGCTTGCATGCTATCAAAGAGCTTTCCTGTACAGTAACTGCAAACACAAGTGTATTTTTCTGCATCCACATTTACAGATTGCATTCCAGACAGCTTATTTAAAAGGATGAAGGCATCCATCTTCACCTCTTGACAAAGTCACACTTTGGACTGTGAGAGCTAAGGACTGACTATGGAATCCACGGCAAGAAACTGCCAGACCCCACTGTTCTGTCCCATGGGATCAGCCAACAGCTGACAACCAGACACAGTGAGCCCTTCCAAAAAACTCCAGATTTAAGGACATTGGGTGTATCCAAGTTATTCCACACCAACGGCCTTTCAGCCTGTTGATGTCTGTCAGCTGACACACACCTATAGAAATAACATAATTACTGCACACACATATTCTCCAAACTATTTTTGCAGACTTCATACTTTGTCCTACTCTGCTTAACCATTTCTTGTAAAAAAGGCAGTCCATAAATCTGGTCCCCTCTGCTGTTCCTCTTTGTAGGTTTTACTAATTTTTGTATCATTCCTGACATGGGGCTACAGGAACTGCACACAAGGCTGACGATGCAGGCAACAGTAATGTACTTACTTTCAGTTATCCATTCCTAGCCATGCCTTAAGTCAGTCTGGCTTTTTACCTACCATTATGCATTTCACAGCAGCAGTCACAGCACAAATATTTTTCCTACACATTTAATACTTTGTATATTCCTCACATTTTATCATATATTAATATGCTCTGTCAATGCTTCTTATTCACTCTGTATATATTAAAAAAAAAAAAAGGAAAAAAAACCACCTCCAAGAAATGAACGATTTTAATGACAGACTCAAAATAAATGACTGATTATGCCCTTTTGAAGCCATGAAAAAATGCTAGAGAAAACACAACAAAAATCCAATAGTTCTAGTACACTTAAACTGTTGGAAATCTTCCACATTTGAATTCAAGATATCTTATAAAGGAAATCAATGGAAGAGGTACATTTTGCTGCTTAGTCCTTGTACCTGTAGAAGAACAGCACAGTCCACAGAGATACTAATGGCTACCATATCTTGTTTTAGGAAAGAGTGACTTGAACTGAAATATGTATTCAGGGTCACAAGTTATACATCCTATTCAATTCCAATACACTAAGTTTACAGGCACCCACAGACTTGAGAGGTATGCTGTTGCACAGGAGGTAGGTGTAAATCACCACCTGTGCTTCCTCTCCTGATTACATTTCTAAAAAAGCTTAGTCACTGCATGTAGCTTCTGGATGTCTTGTCTCCCACAGCTAAACTTACAGCTGTTTGTGAATAACTTTTGGAGGTTATAACAAAAACCAGCATTCTAAGCAGGGATATATGTAATCTAAGCACGTATGTGAAAGCAGTGTCTTAAACTGCACCCCTCAGTGGTGCTTAGAGCCCAGATGTTGGTCCTAATTGGTAAAATGCTTTATCTGTGTTTTGCAGGTGCAACTATAAAGCCTTTTTTGATTTAAACTTGCTTTTTTTTGGAATTCAGCTGCCTTTAGGATGATAATCTCACTTGCAGAGTGTCACTTCATAAAACAAGTATGAGGATCAGCCAACAGAACAAGTTTCCCCCTTCTGACTTTGCACAGACTCCAAAGTACCTCCTGTCCTCACAAAAGCCTAACAATCAGATTTTTGAGAATTTCAAAAGGTGAAAAAGTAAATCCATATAGGAAAACAAACAAATTAAACTCTTTTCAGTCTTGAGTACCTTGAAATTGGAGAGGATTGAAGGCTTGTGGTGCCAGCTGGTCACTGCAAATGGTTACTGCTGCTCTATATACACAACCTGACTGTGTAGGAGAGCATTGGTTGTGCTCCCAGCTCACCTATGACTTTTCTGCCAAATGTGAGGTAGGAACAGCTGGTTTTTGGATTCTGCTGGAACTTACCAGGAGTATCTGACTGAGCTGCTTAAGCAACAACAGTATACAAAAATCCTGCATATGCATACAGCAGCAATATAGGCACAAGAAGTCACATACATTTTTGGACTCATGCAATTGATGTATTTCTTGTTCCCATAGATCAATGAAGATTCAGTCATAATGGAAAAAGTATATATTTCTCCAATTATAATGATCTAAAACTTTGTACTGCTTTACTATAGAAATAGCTATTTTAAATGCAGTTGTCAACAAAAATCAGAATTAGCAAGGATGTTTTTATACTTCTCTCCACAGAGTCTTGAAAATGTGCAATTGTATTTACCTTAAATATGTTACAACATGACAATTTAAACATCTTTGTGCCCATGACAAGTTGGCCACTTTCTCTGAAGCACCTGTGCCAATTTTCAGATGTTCAGCATAACCCCAGCACTTCTTGTAAGAAGCAACTATTTTCTAAAATATATGCTTACATACAAATTAGGATGCTGTAACATACACTTTGGCTTTTGGGTTTTTCCCTTCTGCTTTTCTCCTTAACTGTAACTGTAGATCTTAACATAAAAGGGGGTAAAATTGATTTCATTATAATCTTATTTGCATTACAAGATAAATATGGAAATACCATTCATTCCCTGCCTCATGATTTCTTTAGCTAACTGGGCTTCAGTGACAACTTGCTGCCAGCCAAGCTACTGTCTTAAACACTACTTATTTGAAAGTGACAGCTTGGTCCAGTAACAGGAGTGATTTGATCCACAAAAATTCATACTCTCCAATAAAAAAACAAAACGAACAACCACATTTCTCCTTCCCTACAATCAATCTCAGTCACATTAGCTCGCCGAAACTAATAGCTGTCAACTGCTTCTCAAGGCTGTCCATCCCTAAGCCCTGCACGTTATTTCCTTTCAACACAAACTGGTTCTGTTATCAAATGGATCGATCTGTGATATACAGCTCAGTTTTCAGCTAATGCTCAGCAACTTTTCACAGCAGTAGCATGGCTGATTATCAGATGTAAATCTGATAAAACTGTAAATCTGATAAACTCCGATTGAAGTTTTCTAAGTGTTAATTAGAAAAAGCCATACTCTTTGATCCTTGTTTCCAAGCTTACTCTGGACACCCTTGTCTCCCATACAGCACCTGCAACATTAAATTACCAGCGCAGGGTAAGAATAACAGCAATACATTCACCACAGAGCTTTGTCCTGAAAATACAATTACTTTGGAACATGTGGAGATAAATAATGGACTGCCATAGGCTATCCCACGGATGATGCGCTTACTGTCTGTACTGCTGAGGAAAAAAACGAGCACTGGGCTGTGTCGATTAAAGGCAGGAAGTAAACTTCCCTGGAAGTTCCCTAGGGAGCACCGACAGAACTTACGGAAGAGCTACAGCCTATGCGGAGACTACTGTCAGCGCGGTGCCAGCTCAGGGTAATTAATGGACGCTTTGCTGACGAGCACAGACATTAGGTCAATTCGGAACTACCCGGGCGCCGCGTCCGCTCCGCACAGAGCCCGCCTGGGTGCCGCCGCGTCCCGGCAGCCCGGGAAGTGACCGGCTTACCCCGGAGCCGCAGGCGGCCTCCCGGCAGGCGATCCCCGCTCGCCCGGCCCGGCCCGGCCTCTCCGAGCGGCCCCGGGCTCCCAAAGCTCCGGCCCGGCACACCCGCCCCGCGCACCTCGTACTCGCGGATATTGTTGGAGGTGACGAAGATGCCGATGCCGATGGGGATAAAGATGAGGCCGATGATGAAGAAGGCCGGCAGCACCGTGCCCGCAGTCAGGATGGGCTGCCATGCCGGCAGCCGCTGCTGCTTGAACGCGGTGTTGTCAGGCTTGCGGGTCTTCACGGCGCCCCCGCCGCCGCTGCCCACCGCGCCGCCGCCCGGCACGCCGACGCCGCCCGAGGGGTGCCCGTCCGCCTCCTCCTTGGCGCTGTAGTTCACCGCCATGGCGCCGCCGCCGCCGCCGCCACCGCGCGACACGTGACCGGGGGCACCGCGCCTGCGCACTCGGCCGCGGCAGCTGCGGGAGAGGGCACGGCGGGCGCGCGGGCGGTGACGCGCCACGGCCGCGCGCCTGCCCAGATCATGGAGTCACGGAGTCCCGGAATCGTCAAGGTTGGAAGAGACCCGCGAAAGCATGGCGGGTCCGATTATCCATCCGGCACTGCTATTGTGACCCCTAAACCACGTCACCCAGTGCCAGATCCAGTCACCTCTTAAACGCGTCCAGGGATCGTTCCTTCCTTCATACCACCTTCCTGGGCAACCTGTTCCAATGCCTGACCACCCTAATAGTGAATGTTTTTTTTCTAATATCTAATTTGAATCTCCTTTGTCTCAGCTAAGGCCATTTCCTGTTGTCCTCACTGCAGGCCCGGCAGAACAGACCAGTCCCCGCCTCACCCCAGCCTTTCCTCAGGGAGTTGTAGAGAGAATTATGCTCCCAAACCAAAACCTCGTTTTCTTCAGGCCGAAAACCCCCAGCTTCCTCAGCTACTCCTCATAGGATGTGTTCTATGTGCTGACCAGACAGGCTCTGCTCCGTGAGGATTAGGATTCCAGACTTAGGGCAGGGGTCCTGCCACCTCATGCCCAGGGTTGGGGTAAGATCCGGGCCCGCAGCCTTGTCATCTCCTCTCAGTGCTGCAGGAGCATTGCCCTTCATCCTCCCTGTTGGCATGCTGCCCTTCATCCTCCCTGTTGGCACATGCTGACCCAAGGCAGCATCCTTGGGTCAAAAACGAAGAAGTCAGCTTCGGCTTCCTACCCTCATAAATAGGATTACTGCCACTGTAAAGATGTAGTAATGCACAAGAGTTTTGAGAGCTCCTCTTAATGGAGCAGTGTGTGCCAGCCGCCACTTTTGGGAGTTGTTCTGCTCTGTACTCCTGCTCTGCTGTCAGGAGGTGTGAGTGAATCAGTGCAGTGAATACAGAATCACAGAGCAGGTAAGGCTGGAGGAGACCACAGTGGGTCATCTGGTCCAACCCCCCTGCTCAGGGTCATCCCAGAGCACATGGCATAGGACTGCATCCAGATGGTTTATGAACATCTCCAGTCAGGGAGACTCTGCAGCCTCTCTGAGAAATCTGTTCTAGTGCTCAGTCACCCCACACTGAAGAAGTTCTTCCTCATATTCAGGTGGAACTTCCTGTGAATCAGTTTCTGCCTGGTGCCTCTTGTTCTGTTGGTTGGCACCACTGAGAAGAGTCTGGCTCCCTCTGACTCAACACCCAGCCTTTAGGTACTTACACACATGGATGTTGTTTCTCCTTAGGAGCTAATCTGACTGCATTAAATAGACATCACAGAATCAGTTAGGCTGGGAAAGACCTCTGAGATCATTGAGTCCAGCCTTTGACTGAACACCACCATGCCAACTACATCATGGCACTTGCTACCATTTACAGTCTGTTCTTTAACACCTCCAGGAACAGAGACTCTACCACCCCTCCAGGGCCACCTGTTCCAGTGGTTAAAACCCTTTCCATGGAGATGCAGTCACCTTGTGGAACGCAGTGCAGGAGTATGTACTGTATCCCAGAATACCTGCTTTAGCAGGCTTTGCTCAAGCTAATGCGACCTTGAAAGTCCATGTTTGTCACTTCACTGGCATTTCTGCATTAAAGTCTGTTTTGTGAGGACTCTCTAGTCCTTCCTATGCAGGACCCCAAGAGTGCTGCCAAATCCACATTCAGCAAATATTCATGTATTTACTTGATTTCAAAGAAAAAAGCAAGTGGAACTATTTAATTAAATAACTTTATAATATAGTCCAATCTGAAGACTTTTTAGCTGGCTATGGAACAGTTTATGTAAAATAAATGCCTTTTAGTTCTCTGGAGCACCAGCAGCATCAGCCAAGACCACTGGGGGGAGCCCCTGACTTGTGCAAATGTGTTTCGCTCTGGAGGCACAAAAGGCCTCCTTGACATAGCATAGGAAATTCGGATATATATTTTAGATTACTAAAATATAAGTATTAATTCGTTGCCTAAATAATTATATAGGGTACAAAAGTTAATCATATTTCTTGCAGTATCTATGCTAAAACTATATTTCATTCCTAATTTATCTTTTCCACTACCTTGTTGGCCCCAACTTTTGCTGCCATCCCCCCTAAATAAGCCCTTTGTCTGTAGTACCACCCTTTTCTTTATTATCTTCTGTTTGCCATTATTACCTTCAGCTATAGTAAATTTTTTTTCCCAGAGCGTCACAGAGAATCCAGAGATGCAACCTGGGATCCCAAGGGAACAAGACTGCTTGTAAACCTGTGGTGAGAGATGGCAAGAAATTTCCCTGGCAGCAGGATAATCAAGGGGCAATATTGGGAAGCTGGGACCTGATGCTCTCAGGTGTGAGAAGACTGGCAAGAAAGGGCGTGTTAAATTTGTCTAATTATATTTCACAACAAGACAAAAAGAAAACTCACAGGCTGTAGAGTTTATCTCTAGAAATCTAAGTATTTGAGATTTTTTCATGGATTGAAACTTTATATTTTATCACTATAATTATACTACACAGGTCTTTCAGTCCTCCTTGGATGGTAAGAGATCTCTAAGCAAGAAGCAGACCTTTCACTGATTTTTCTATTGCTTAACAGCTTCTGATATCTATAGCATATATCTATATATATCTAATCTATATTTCACATTATCTTAGTGTGAAAGCTCTTCCCAATTGCCTCCTTTAAAATTACAGTACTTGTAGAAATTAATCACATTGTTAGTCTATATTAATAGATTTCTTCCTGAGTGTCCCCAAAATACAGGCTAATTATGTGGCTAATGCACTTTTTTTGACATATTTATCTTAGACTCATATCCAAGTTAGGTAATGTAAAAAATTGACTAGGAACATAAATGCAAGATGAAATCACCGGTCTCCTACTCCAAAGTGTTGCAGTTCAAAAATATTTTAAAATCCCAATTATTTCAATACACCATGACTATATGTATGCTTTAAACAAAGCTTTATTTTGGAAAGCTTAAAAACCTAATCTAAGTGCAAAACTATAAAAGTTTATGTATTTGTTTATGAATCATAAACTTACACTCATAATTAATTTGCTTTATATTAAAATTTAGACAAGGAAAAATATTTTCTACTTTGACTGGGACCTTTTAAATCTAAACTCAATTTTGGAATACCATTTTACTTGTGTCCTACTCATATTTAAAAGCTGAAGTTTATTCCAGGCATGTCACCATCACTTTCAGATAGCCAGGAATTTCAGTCCAGCTGAGCTTAGTGTAGATCTTACCATGGATAGGTTTCAATTCTCAAGTTATGTTTTGAAAATAGAAGATCTGGGTTACGACAGCGTTCATTCTGCTGTGCAGTTAACTGAAATGTGGCACACACTAAACTTTATTCACCTCAGCTGTATTGCTCTCTAAAAGCTGGAATCTTTCTCAGCTTGCACTAAAATATGATCTACAGACACAGCTATGTTATTGGCATATATTGTCTTTTGTACAAAAAAACCCCACTCTTTAAAAAACATGGTGTACCAGCTAAGTATTAGCTATACGAATGAAATTACTCCTCTGCCAGGATAAGCAGCACTTAATTTTGATTCCTCAGTATGGCTGTATTAGTAAACTCTTCACAATGGAGATCAGTTCCACAAAAGTTCATGTAGGTGCCAGAATATCCTTCTTCTCTAGAGTGTCAGCATTTGCTGCAGAACTCATATGTAAAAGGAAAAACAGCTCCCGTGGCTCCCATGAAGACCAAACTGACTACATAGCAGTGTGATATTCCAGCTTCAAAGATGGACCAACCTAACCATCCCAGTGGGATGCTGCATTAATGCAGTCTTTCTGGCATCTCACAGCACATGTCCTGCAAGCAACACTGTTTTCCTTTCCAAAAAAAAGTAATTTCTCCCAGTAGCTTCTGCAGTTCAAAACCTGCAGTGTTTTAAGTATGTGCCCGTGACTTAGATTAAAAATCATTGGTTGTGAAATATAAAAGAAAAAAAGACCCTCTCTGGATTGCATGTAGCTTTATTTATCATTCATTCAAAAATCATCCTAAGCATAGCTGCCACAGAACTCTCTGGATGCTGTTTGAGAAGCTACAGCCACCAGTGTAAAAGGGGCCCCTCAGCGTGTGGCAGAGTGCCTGGTGTCTAGTCCAGGTGCTAGTCCAGGACTAAAGATTCTGACAGTGCCAGTCAAACACCTCTGCCTGTGCTTTGAAAGCACAAGGTTAGAAACAGTTAGGTCATTAAGGACTTGGTGATTGATCCATCTCTGTATCTTAACTTCTGAGCCTACAAGAAAGATGGAGAGATTTGCATGGGCATGTAGTGCCAGGACAAGAAGGACCGGTTTCAAACTGAAAGACAGTAGGTTTAGATTAGATGCTAGGAGGAAGTTTTTCACTTTGAGGGTGGTGAGACACTGGAACAAAATGCCCAGAGAAGCTGTTTAACAGCTTTCCTGGAAATGTTCAAGGCCAGGTTGGATGGGGCTTTGAGAAACCTGATCAGGTGGCTTCCCTGCCCATGGCAGGAGGATTGGAACAACACAATGTTTAAGGGCCTTCCAACCCAAACCATTCTGTGATTCTATGACTCAGTTTCACCCTGTACATCATTGTGACACTGTATGAGACACCAGTCAAAAAAAGGAACTTCCAAACCCATATTCTGTTCCCATAAATAAATACATAGATGAGCAATGCCAACGTTAAGAAACTGGAGTTTAAATGCAAACACCTGATTACATTTGCATAGTTGGGAAAATTTATTAGTTACAGTGTAATGAAAATCAACTTTTTTGGTACAGGCAGAAGTAAAAACATACTTTATATAGAAAAAAATCACAGCTTTAAAAACTGACTTACATAGTTTAAAATGAGTAAATTTGGTTGTATTTCAAGGCATTGGACTTTAATACTTAATTTTATGCCAAACCATCACACAGTGCAAGAAATATTCTGCGACAAATTCCATACAGCAGTCTTCAGAGTATTTAGTCTCACAGAATCTCATGGTGGCAAAAAAAATATTCTGAATACTTTTCCATTTAAAAAGAAAACATTGCTGAAGTTACATTTTTCTTTCTTCACATACTCTCTATTACAAAAATATCAAATTGCAAATTTGACAGTGTATTCTACAAATAAATGCGTCATAAGCTACAGGAATTGCAACTTTGGCACAGCTACTTTACAAAGTGTATTATAAAAATAAATTATATGGCAAATATCAAACAAAATCAAGCACGTGCCTTAGGCTTTGCAATTAAGAGTGAAGTTCAGCTGGCAGAAAGACTGCTGCTCTCTCTCTGATTAGATACTTTTAAAATAACAGCAAGGCCTTTGATTTTTAAAGCTCTACCAAGAAAAAAAAAAATATATATATAAAACCTAATGGAAGCACTAATACTTCCACAAATAATCAGTAGCACAAGTGACCCTGGTGTTGATGGCAGAGAGCTTCTACAGTGATCCATCCACAGGCATGGAGGGTAGTGCACACAGAGAGCTCTAGCGGGCGGTAACTCATCTAGAGTTCACGCGTAACTGGTGAATGATGACACTCTCTAAAAGAAAAGAGAGCAAAACATTCGGGTTTATGAAACTAAAAACGCATTGCAGCTTACTTTAAAGAAGAACAATTACAGTGGCAGTGCAAGGCATTTTCCTAAAAAATTGTCACAAACTTACTCTCACATCACTGCTTGATAAAACTGTCCTGGCTAATGCTACAAAGGGAAACTAAAGAGGGCCTTGGCTTCCACTTTAGTGTCAAGACCATCATTTGGCTGACCATAGGGAAAAATGAGTAATACAGTTGAAAGGATTGAAGCAAAGGGACACCAAAGTTCCAGTTCCACATCCAAACTAGGTAGAGAAAGACTTGGAGTTAGGTGTCTAGTATATTGTCTAAGCAATGTCACAATGTCATCATAAATCTGGTGGCAATTCATAAATAGGCATGAGGAAGAGGTATGGGGTCCTTTCTCATTTTTTTAATTTAAACATGGTTTATAAACCCATGCTGTGTTTATTCAGCAAGTCTTCTTGCTAAATTTTGCTACCGACTTTAATGGGGATAAATTTCAGCCATGGCATGCAAAACTGTGTGTTGGCATTTTCTTTAAAAGGCTAGATTTAATTTTGCCCTGTGTGTAGTATCAGAGGTCCCTGACCCTGATTAATCTGCTGAAGTACTAATGGCCTGGCCTTCTGTTCTTCTACCTATATATACAGCTCTTAAAGGCAACTTTTTTAATATAAGAATTTAACTGTCAATTAACATTTTTCTCTGAAAAGGTCTATTTTATGCATTTGAAATAATGTAACTGTACCAATACTAATTAAAGCATACAGTTATATATTTTCAGAAATATTCATCTTAATTGAAATTGCTTTTGTTACCTTCCTTCCTTAATAGTATGAAGATTTTTCAAAATTTACAGGACCCAAGAAATGACACTAATTATATAATTTTTGCCCTTTTTATTAATATATATCTATAAATTTTATATAAATATATATCTAAATTTTGCATTTTTGTTGGTTTCTGCCTTTATGTGCTTCCTAACTAATATTTGCAAGGTGTTTCATGAAGTTACATTCTAAGAAGAAAGAAAAATGAAAATATTTTCCATGTACTCTTACTGCCAAAACTTTGCCACTAGATGGCAGATCCCAGTACTGCTTTTCATACGTAGTGAAGTAAGAGCAGGGCTGCGGCAACGTCCAATAAAATATTTTAAGGCAAATGAAATAATAGAATTTCCCAAACTGAAAGTATTACTTTTCCATAAAATTTATCAATAACAAAATATTTTCAACAAGAAATATTCCAACAAGTTCCACCATATTTGAGCAGTGTATGTGAAAGAACCCCAAACTATTGCATGATTTTACCTTACTGTTCTAACCATGCTGTTCTAACTTGAAGCTCTTGTGGAATATGATGTTAAAAGCTACACTTACAAAATATTTTCTTAATATTAAAAATATTATTTTTAAAAGAAAAAATTATCTTTTTAATATTCACTGTGCACATTTAATAACGACAAAAAATCAAAAAAAATGGGCAGCAGAAAAATATCATGCTCCTTGTTAAGACTCAGTTACTGAATAAACAGCAAAACTACAGTCGGTGTCTGAATCAGACACCTTTCTCCTACAGACCCAAAAAGTAACTGTGCAGAAAAAAGTAGGAGAAAAAATATTTTTTTAAAAAATCAAGTAATTTCCACTGATATTTATCTTTCATTCATTTTTCACATGCGTAGAGAACACACACTCTAAATTTGTCTTAGCTGTTTCTATTTGAAATCCTTACATATTGATTTGTATGTATGAATATATATATATTATGTACACACGTGCACACACACACAGAGGTGTAGTCACTAAAAGAGGTGTCTGAACAGCTACTAAGCTAAAATTAGAGTAGGGCTGATTTTGTCAGAGTTCTTTTGGGCCACCCTCTAGGAATATGATTATATTTGAAGGATATGATTAAATAAATTTTTCTAGGGTTCTAGATGGGAATATTTCAAGGATCTAAGTATTCACTTAAACAAAACAATTTATTTTAATGACTGAAAAAGAAAATGAAGTTAATGTAAAACAGCTAATTCTGCTTTCAGTCCTACTGATGTAAAGCAGAACTTCTCGAGTAAACACATAAGGATACCGGTTCATATAATGAAGCACATCAAGTGACATTTTAACATATAAAGTTTAATTTCTCCTTACAATATATACAAGTATCACCAGATAATACAAAAATGAATGTAGCATAGACAATGCACACCCAAGCAACAGAAGAGAATCATACATCAGTATTTCTGTTTTTAAAATCCCAAGGAGAGGGTTTTTTGTTTAGAAAACCATTTACACCTGAGTGTTTCATACCCTAGAGCTGATAGATCTGCACCTGACAGTAGTTAACCCTGGTTACATTTTAAGGAAAAAAAGCCAAGGTAAGAGCAATGTGTAGGGAGTAAGATTCAAAGTGAAGTTAATATCTATAATGAGAAATATTGCATATAATTTTGCCCAAGAGAGCTCAAGCAAAATAAGGAGAAAGAGGGTAACTTACACTGACACAGGAGAGAAAACCATTCCCCTAAATGAAAGCAAGTTCAAAAGATGAGCTCACAAAAATTCCTGCCAGCAAACTATGTGTTTCAAAGCAACTCAATGAAATTGGCCACTGATGTGTGATGGGAACATATAATTGGTCTGAAAATTGTCCTGACTGTTGCAGCTTATGCCAAGTACCTGAAACCCAGCTGGACAGTAGCTTATTCTATTTAAAGACCTGCTCTTCCTAATCTGATCAGAATTACTGAATATTCATGTAAATACTGAGCATATTTTAGAATCTTCATGGCATATTTCAAGCTGTGACATATGACTTGGCATCCTGTGGGTATGTATCAACATATGAATGTGGCTTTAGAGATTACTCCCATGGTGGTAATTACTATGTGCTATAAGTGGTTTGAGGCTTAATTACAGTGACGTGTTCTCATATTACAAAGAGTCACAAAGTGTTTGGTTTTTGAAAAATCATACTAACAGGTGTCACAAAAGGAAAAAAGGTGAGCAAAGTAAATCAAAATCTCTATTTTTCTTCTGCCATTTGCTTAGGATGTTTACTATTCTGAGAGAAATCCCTCTAGGTATTACAACTGAAGCTCTGTGCTCCTTTTTCAGTCACACTTACTCCAAGTATTGATCTGCTAATGAGTACATTAGCAATACCCCTAATGTAGCAGTAAGTCTGGTGATGGGATCTAACTCAGGGAACACAGTAGAAAACTTGCTAGGAACTGAACTTAAAATCAGAGAGATCATCTGAAGAACTGAGGGTGCACCTTCTCAGTCCATGTGTGCTGCTCATGAATGGGCTGCCATTTTCTGTGCTCTCCCTCCTCTCCACCTTACTGCTGGTGCTAAGCCATGTATTACTACTACTGGGCTTGAGTTATAACAACTGCTTATATGGCCATGTCATCAGCCAATACAGGGCTTCTCTCCAGCTGACACTGAATATGACTAAAAGTACAACGATTACTCAGTCATCTTACTTCCTGACAAAGCATTGTAACTCTCATGATGATTCTGAGTGCATTATTTTGCTACTGAAATTGTTTCACTTCATTACAAAAAAACCCAAACAAAATGACAGAAAAAAAGTTAAGAGAGAGAAAGCATAAGGATGAGTGATTCCAAATGATCATTTAGGAAGGCTTAGTTTATTACTCATTATAATCCAGTAATGTAGAATACATGAAAGCCCTGTAAATAAAGCCCTAATATTATCCTTTGGATTGATGTGTCAGAGATTGATTCTTTGGTGCCTAGTAAAATCTGAGGTCTGAACAAAGCTTGTCCTTGTGGCATTTATGACATCACTCTTGTGTTCATTCTTTGATGCTGTATGAAGGGGAGCTCATGCCCTACTCTTCCACACAGTGAGACACTGCTAAGGTCTTGCTCCTCTTCTCTGCTGCACTTTTCATTAAACTGGAAAAACTTCTTATTCTGGAGATCCCTATTGCTCTGTCAGGTTTGCATGAAATTGGTTGGTTGTTCAGTGTTATTCATTAGGGAAGGAGAGATGGAAGGATGGATGAACACAGACACTTCATCTTATAAGCCTCCTTTTCAACAGGGCCAGGCTTAAAGGCAGCCTTTGGAACAGGGAGACAGATCTGGGGAGGGCTCCCTCCTAGCTCAATATCCTGACCCCTCAACCACTGCCTTGTTTCTGCTCAGTGAATACTGAAGCATTTCATGCAGAACGGCACAGCCTTTCCAGGAGGGAATGAGAATGCCACCTTCTTCCTCCTCAGCTGTCAGTGCCACTAGTGAACCTGCCTGCAGCTGATGTGGCTTTGAGTCTCCTCAGATTCTGTCTCCTACCTGTGAAAAAAGGTTTCAATCAAAAGCTTTTGAAAATAAGCAGCACTACCCCTGCATTTGTGTGGTATTTGATCTACTAGAAGGCATTCATGGTCCTATAGTCATTTGAAAACACCACCTGCTTTCCTGTGCCCTCCTTCTTTCTTTTTCTGGCCTGTGAGCCTGGCACTAAGTTATGTTAAAGCCAGCCTTTAAGCTTTTTTGCTAGATTCCTTTTAATTCAGATCAGTTCCCCAGTTAAATTCAAACACTTGTGCTGGCTCAAAGCACAACCACATAGTCAGTGAGTACTTTCTTGGCTGAAGGTGACAAAGACAGGACTACAGCTTTTCAATCCAGTGTGGAGTTATATCCTGACTGTAAGTGACCATGAAATCCTGGCTTGACTTAAAAGCCTCGGAGAAAATACAAGAATACCTGCATTTTGGATCTCAGTGAGGTATAGCAGCTGCAGTGCTACATTTAAGTCATAACAGAAACACTGACTAGATAAGGTCCGTGGAAGAACATGAGGAAGATCTTCAGGATGCCTCCTGGGCTTAGGCATTGTTTTTAGATTTGGTTGTTTAAATTGTCTTTTGGACCTGACCTACTGAATAGAGTATCTTACTGCAATCACTAAACACATCTGTCTTCAGATTCAGAGGAAATTTCAGTGTAATACAAATAGTTAGGCTTGAACTTTTAAGACTTCTGAACTATAAGCTTTCTTTTCTCTTCATCTTACCCTTCTTCTACTTCAGGAAACAAGAATATTAGGTCAATTAAAACAGATGTCAAAAGTTTTGAATATAACAAAATACCTGGTTTTATCTAACACTTTAGCCAGCTACCAGATTCCAACTCTTTAGACTTCTGCTGCAGAGCAAAAGTCCATTTTTGTTGTGTAGCCCCTGGGGAAAAATAACAGGATCCTAAGTCTCACTTATCTGGAATTTCTGAAGTCTGTCTCATCAAATCCTTCTGACTCTACAGGAACAACTCCCTTTGCAGCCTGTGCCTGCAATTCTGGCTCCAGCTGTGCCAGTTTGTGTGGCCTAGATTTCAGGTACTGTGAGGCTGACTTGTTTCTTCAGGTGAATTAGTTTCTTAGGCCTCAAACAAAAACGAAATTTTCAACCACAGGCACACATAGAACATTGAATATGGCAACAGTTAACTAAGGAACTAAGTTTCTTTGACAGAAGGAAGGCTTAAGGCAGCTGTATCAAGCTACATTAGCTTGGAGATCATGTTTGCATTATAATTTGACTGTTTTGACCTTAAAACTTCTTCAGTAACAGTATTTAGAGTGAATATCCAGAAAAAAAACCCATTTTTTCCCTTTAAATATCTGTTAAAAAGTCTGTGTTACAAAAAGAACAGTAAGATCTCAGCAACAATTTATTGACATACTGAGGCTTTTAAGTGATAAGGATTCCTTGAGAGGATCTGATGTATTTCTGACATATTAACTCACATTGCTTGCTAATTCCAGTTTCCAAGTTTTATCTGAAATACTGGGAATAGGAGTTATGAAAAAATGCTACTAATACTAATCTGATTTTTGGATGTCATAGGAACTAGAACCTTAAAATTAACAGGCATTTTAGGTGCTACACATGTAAAAAAACAAAACCTACTTTTTTTTAATGTGGCAAAGCAAAAATGTCCTTCATGTGAATAATAAAATGCCAGCTTTACAATGGGATAATTGTCATATCTGGATGTGAAATTGGAGAGCAATGCAAAGCAGATGGAAAACTAAACATTGCTTGGATTGAGTAATATTTTGTTGACCTTCGGTGACAGAGTTCTTCCATCAAAAATCTTCTCCCAGACCAAATTTCATATTTCACGCACCAGTGCATTTTCCTTTCTGTGAATTTTATTTCTAATTTATTGGTGTTCTTCCCAACTTGCTTTCTGCTTTAACCACTGGGCCCTTCACAGCTTGCTGAGGTGGCTGAAGCATTATACAACTTTAAACCCATCATTTATTGGTCTGCTCAGTTTCATTTCTTTTGGTTGTGACTTTCTTCTGTGAAAACTGATCGCTTAATGGAAATGTGCTTTAATAACTCTACTGTTATTAAATAAACAATCATAACAATCATCAGCATCCACACTATTTCCATGCTGGAAAAATTCCTTAAAACATGCTTAAAAAATGCAAACATACAGATGAGGAAATCACAAAGAGGGAAGGAAAAATTATTAATCACCATGGTATTGTAAGGCAGTCTTCATTTTATGACAAAATATTTTAAACAACTGAAAACCAAGGGTAATTTCCTTACCAAACCCTCTCTCTGTCATTGTACCTGAGCTGTGCCTTTAGACAGCAATTTCTGCCACCAGCAGGCTGTGCTAACTAACCCTCTAAGACATAAGGATGCTTGGCAAGTAAGGTTTAAATGTAAGACCCAACCAGGAAAACTGAAAACCTAGTAAGGTCAATGGAATGAGTTGCTTCATAGCCATTAGTGGTCTTTGGAGCAGGCACAAATGCATTGTATTGATTTTTGCCATATAGTGTTTCTCAAGCTTTCGCTGAAGACTAAACACCTTCTGGCTCACAAGCCTTCATCCGAGCCCTGAGCTAGCAGTATTCCAGTGTGTGGAAGTCAGGGACCTGGTTCTAAGTGTTGTCTACAAGTGTTGACTCTCTCTGGAAGAATTAAAGTGCTGCCAAACATTGTGCAACATCCCTATGTCCCTGAATTTAGTAACTATCTGGAGAAAGCAGCTCACCACTGAGAAATAGTGATTTTCATGGGAGGCTCCTAGAGAGGAGGCCACATGGTCACATGGTGCCCATCCTTCCTCTCTTCCCCTCCCACACACGAGGTACTGGCTTTCATTAAAACAGGACCTCAAGTGCGCATGGCAAGTCTTCTGGCATTGCTTCCCTAGGCCATGTGGCATTTCAATAATGTGATCAAGGCAGGAAGGAAAGTAGAGCATGCAGCAGTAAAGGTGGAAAGTGATCCGTTAGGGTGGAAAATAATCTAGTAAAAGTGACCAAACTTCCTTTGACCTACTCAAAAGTGACCAATCTATCATTAAGAATTCCTGATATAGATTAATAACCTATTTCAGTTACACATTCTCACTTCCTAGACTGAAAACCTTCCTGGCATAAAATTGCCTTTTTGACACCTTGGGTTTTTTTTAACTTGAGTAAGAAAACAAAAGGATTTTGTTATTTAAGTAGTCAGTGCACACACTTATTAGTTTGCTGTTAAGTGATAGCTGCAGGACTTTGTTAGTACAGGCAAACGTACAGCTACACAGACAGGGGAGCTGACTTCCATGGCAGCAGTAAAACCTGCAGAACGTACCCCCTGAGCCACCGCCATCAGCCCTGACCCCCGCCCAGGGAGGCAGAGCTGCTGGCTGAAGATTTCTTCAGTTCTATTTTCATAGACTGAGTCTCAGCACGAGGCTCGAATTTTGTCACATTTCCTGCTCCTGGGGCTGCCACTACTGCCTTTCCTGCTTTCATACCTTTTGACACAGGAATGCGGGTGGGTGTAGGTCTCGGGGATGACCCATCCTGTCCTGTCTGCAAAACAAAGAGACAGAGAAAAATGCAGTGAATTAAGGACTTTTTCTCATACATGCTCATCTTTTACTTTGCTTTGGTTCTTCATTTACCTCTTGAACAACAATATCCCAAATCATTATTAGCAAAGTAATATTCACACTTGGAATCTGGCCATGGCACATACTGCTAGAGTAGGGCCAAAGGCACAGTTGTGATCAAACAAGTTTCCCAGAGGTGAGGTGCAGTGTTTTGAATCAAGATGTCACAAGGATGGGAATTTGTGCAAACCTCCCAGTCTACAGCATGATAAAGTACAAGATGGCCTTAGAGGCTGCTACAACATTGGCTTGGCTGTCAAGACAAGTAAAGACAGTCAAATATTAGCATCCTGTGTAACACTAGCACAGGTCTTCAGAACAGCACAGTCAGGTGAGGCTAATGATGAACCAAGGGTAACTGCCAAATTTTAGTATCTGGGGCATGATCACTCCGCATTGTAAATAAAAGTGAATTTTACTTCCCAAAGAATGCTGAGCTCATGGCTGGGGCCACTTATTTCTGCACTGAGAAGAGCAGGGGGTTGGGAGAGAAACAGACAGAGAAAAGAGCTGGATTTCCTTTTTCCTGTGGCTGTGGCAGGAGGGATGTAGGAAAGGGCTCTCCCAGTCCAAGCACAAATCACAGCTTGAGAAACTCTGGTGAGGGTGAAGCTGCTAACCCAGATTTCCAAGGATACCTCAAGGCAGTGTGGACATGGCCATTTTACTATCTCTTCCAGTCTTCTGCCCTGGAAAACAGCCTAGCAAGCACACTTATCCTCAAGTTTGAGCAATTCAGAATTAAAAAAAAAAAAAAAAAAAAAAAAAAAGAACAGCGTGAACAGCCCAAGTAGTTGGCTTGCAGGCAGACCCAACACAGCTCCTGTGTCCTTCTGGAGCCCCAGCTGGAGACCAGGCCAGAGCTATCCCGTAGCTTTGGCCAGATGTGTGTACTCTTCAAGGTCCAATCTGGAGCTACCCCATATGAACCATGACTTAAAAAAAATACTTATAAACATGACAATTCTGGAAGGAAAATTGGCTTTATCTCCTGCAGAGTGCAATACAGACACAAACGATAATGGTGACAACATCGGTGTCTTAGATAAATTTCATATGTGACTGACATTTCTGTTCAGATTATGGATAGAGACTTTGATCTCACAAAAGAGAACAATTCTCCTAAAATCCTGTAATCCTAGCTAGACCCACCTGCTAAATTACTAAACTCTGCAATTTATGACATATAAACAAAGTAAAAACAGCTAACATAGACTGGATTGGGGGCCTACGTCAGCTGCAACATGCATTTGTACATTTACTTTAAAATGCTCTACAAATGTTTTTCAGCCAGTGGCAGCAGAGTTTTCTGTCTGCATCCTGAGCATGCAAAGGAAAACCATTCCTTAATCTTCTAAGAACAGTTCAAAACCCCATGTGTACACTCAAAAAAAATCACAATTGGAAAACTTGAATGCTGTCTGCCTGACAGGAAGGAAGCCATTTTCAATAACTAAAAGCAAGATTTACAATAGCAGTCTAAAGGCTAATATGGAACTCACATGTAGATGTCAAAACAAGTTAGGCCCATACAATTCTGTAGGGCAAAACATGCAAATGCATTCCATCAGCCTTGGAAAATATGTCAACATCCCAGGGAACCCAAATGACAAACATCTTGTACTCCCTGAAAGAGTCCCACAGTGAGTAAACATGAGGCAATCAAATGGAGTAGCTGGAATCTCAGGCATTTCTTCAGCTTTATTCACATGTAAATTATTAACTAAGGATTTGGGCGCTTTCAAGTTACTAATTTCAAGCCTAAATCACTCAAAAGCACTTTGAAAAGAAGTCTAACTTGCTTTACATTTCTTAGTTGCCTTCATTCCAGCATACTAACGGTGTTGATTGCATGGAAGCTAATGCCTGCTTCCCAGGCAGCTGCAACAGCATTTTGTGTTTGCCAAGTGAGATGGCACAAAGGTGCCTGCCCAGCCAGCTGTCCCCTTGGGCGCGGGAAGGGGCAGCAAGCAGACACATCCAGCCCTTGTCTGTAGCATCTGTGGCACAGAACCCACAGGACTGCCTGTCTCTCCATCATTTCTTCCAAGAACTCAAAGCCATTCCTTCAAGCTGTTTGTCTGTAGGCTGCTGTCTTCTGGTTGGTCCCGGAATGTGGCTCCAACCAGAACCTAACCCTTACACAGCTGGAATGGAGTGCCCGAGATGCGGCCCTGTGGGACACTGGGTGATGCAAGCTGGATCTGAGCTGGCAAGGCAGGACATGGTGCTGGAACAGGGACCCAGTGAGGTTACACAAGACATTATTGAGACTGAGAAGAACACCATAGCAGCTGCTATGGCGCAGTCATAATCAGCTCTCACTGCAGATACAGGTGTATTAACCTGTGAAGTTGCAGTAAGGTTGGGCAGTCCCATTAAAGGAAAAAAGCAAACTGAGCATACAGAACATGCAGCATGTTTGAATAGTTTGTAAGAGATCCTGCTTGGTGCATTTTAGACTACTTGACAGCACTGAAAATGGCACTAAAATAAAGTATGTTTAGGTAACTTTATACTGGAAGTGTGGGACTTGAGATCTAGTCAATACAGTCAGCAGAGCCAGCGGGCAATTCAGCTCACACAGAAGCTAGCCCTGTCTCAGCTGGATCACCCCCCAGTCACCACAAAGCCAGCACAGAGGCCTCAGTGCTGCCAAGGGGAGCACACAGACTACAGACTGACTTACAGACTGACTCAGCTGCCCACACTGAGGCATCTCGTGCCATCTGAGCTGTCCCATCAGCTGCCACTGCAGAAAGGTACAGGTCAGTAATCCCTCCCAGCTTCACACACGTACACAGTTGCCAGCACTTCTCAGTTGCCACAGGCACAAAGCCAGCACCACAACACCTCTGCACAGGCAGGTGAGCTGCTCCCTGCCCCTCCAGGAGCTCCAGCAGCAGCTTAGAACAGACATAGGACACCTACACAGAGCTACACTTAGATGGCAATCTCAAACTAAGTGCTGTCCAATTGCAAGTGGCCTTCCAGCTGCACAAACACTTGTCCCCTTTGCTCTGGCACCCAGCAGCTTCTCAGCTGGGCCCTCCTCCGTGGTCACAGGATGCCCTGCATGGTTGGTGCAGTGCCACCGTGCTGGCTCTGCTGCAGCTGGGATTCCCTCTGCTCCCTGCAGATTTGCATGGCACTGGAGTCACTGTGTACCCTGGCAGCATAAACAGCTGGCACTGAATGCCAGGCTTGGAGGAGGTGGGGAGCACAGGGATTAAGTGATTATAGGACTGACACCCATCATGGTAGCCAAAGAAGATCCACATTCACCAGCAATCCTATAACCAAATGTAAGGCCTAAATCAAATAGGATGTAGGTATCACAGTTTTGGGGTTTTTCCCAAAGAATACTTGGGTTTATTCTGCGGGATTTTTTCTGCAAACTATATGAACTGTCCTGGGAACAGAAATTTGGGCCAAAGTGCTAAGGGAAGACTTACAAGCAGGCTCATTTTGGTCTCCATATCCCCTGGTCTCTGTGGTCCATTTGCAATTAAAAAAAAAAAAAAAAATTACATCCTAAGTCTGCTAGGATAGTCCAAGTATTTTCCTGGGAGTGAGTTTGACTCTAATCAAGCTAAGGAGGACTAAACACCATTTTTTCTGTTTCTATGGGAACCATCCAAATCCATAGGCTGCCATAAAAAAGGCATTAATACATTGCACAAAGCATCTTGTGTGAGGAGAGTTAAAACAAAAATTAAAACCAGTGAGCTAAGAAAGCAGCTGTGTATCAGTTCATCTTGTTCGATTTTATTAACTTAAACCCTCAAAACTGTATCTGTTGGTTTCGTCTAGGGTTACTGAGTAAATGATCACAGCTTGGGTTTTCTGACTAGGGGCAGTGAAGTGTGTTTGTAAAGTTGTCATTTGCAAAACAGATGGTGGATACACTTTTTTTTCTTTCCAAGAGGCTGGGGAGGAAAAGACACATTTATGCTTGTTCAAAAGTTGCCTGCTCAGCTGACAAGGGACATTAAAAAACAAAGGGAAGCATAAGATAAAGTAAATCTTATGGCTGAACTATTTTCCTTATATTCCTAATCAGGGAGGATAAAGTGAAGAAAGAAGCCAGTTTTTAGCAAGAAAAAAAAACTAAACAAAAAAGTTTTGTCTGCCATGGTTCACTGCATCATCACAGTAGAGACAGACATTTAGTTAAAAGAAAAAGTTTCAAAAAAAGTTTTCCAGGCTTCTGAGAGACAAAGGAGTTTGTAAATTAATTCAAGACTTTAAAAAATGAACAGTTGCTTCTAATATGTAAGGGAACACTGTAAAATAAAGTATCTACAATACTTTATAAAGGTGGGAAGAGAGAGCAAGTGCATGCGCAATCCCAAACAGATCTGTGTGATGAATGCAAGCTTTCTTAATTCAGAAGTCTTAAATGGGAATGGCAGCTTCTCTCCAGAAGTGTGAAAGTGTATCTTAAATACATTTTGACATTTCAGCTTGGGAAGAGACGGCTGACAGGCGTGTTGTAGGGCTCTGCTGACTCCAGAGCAGCATGGACAAATGAGTAGGGGATGACTATTCAGTATTTGTCAAGATACAAGAAAAAGGCTGTAACCAATGAAGGTATTGCATAAAAGGTGTCAAACAAAAGAGCTTTTCCAAAGCCCACAGCTGAATTCACTGCCCCCTGATGTTGTGGAAACAACATTGTAAATGAGTTCAAAAAGCAATTAAAAGAATAAATAGAAAAAAACTCTGATATGGTCTATTAAAGACAAAGATGTGGCTACAGGCTCTGGTTCAGAGAAATACCCACCTATTACCAAAACTGGGAACAGACACTGAGGGAAACATTACTGTGTGTTTACCCACTCAAAATAATCTTCCCCTAAGCATCTGTTGCAGACTCTGTCTAGCTAAGTAAGTTTTTGGACTAATACAGTACTGCTAGTTTTCTGTTTTGGTTAAAATCTTTCCCAGGGTACTTCCAACTCAAGCAACAAAAACTTATGTCCAGTAATAAACTGGGGGAGGGCTATCAATAAATACTGCCCACTATGGTTACAGACAGAGGTGGGAAGTCTTTCACTATGAAAAAGAAGCTGGGGTACCACCACAGAAGCCCAAAGAGAAAGCAAAAACAATATGCTACAGGAAGATCTATTGTAATACAGCACTTACAGGAGTTCAGAGGAACAGAAACAGCCCTACTATTCACTGGCTAAAGAGGCTTGGAGCTGTAAGCAATGATAATATGTCTGCTTATTTATTCCTTTGGAGCTCAGTAATATAGCAGATATTAACTGAATTATAAGGGGAATATGGGATTATATCAAAGAAATGCCAGCCTGCATAATTTAGAGTCTAAAGACTTGTCAGCTGAGCCAAAAAAAAACATGAGGCATATTATTTTCAAAATTCAGACATTGCACTCATCAAAAATAAAAATATAGTTTCCTGCTCTGTCATGCCCATTATTCTTTGTCCCTCTGTATCTCACTTGTAATTTTGCTGGGTTGCCATTATGGAAATAACTTTGAAGGGACTTCCTCTGAAAGTTAACTGCTTTGGGAGATAATATCAAAAGTGTACCAGCATCCAACACTGGTACAAAAATACATGAATTGGGCGAATAATTAAGCTTGAGCCAGGAAGAAACGTAGGGAAGACAAGAGTTTCTCCTCACTCCTTCCATTTTCCCTACTGGTGTCTCAAACCCAAGCTACGGCTTGTCCTTCTCCCTGCCATGAAGACCACAACTGCTTACCACTGATTGTGTTCCTCGTGTGGAAGATGTTGTAACAGGCGTGATGGTGATAGTACTTGTCACCTTGCTGGCTGCAGGTCGTGGGGACAAGTTATTCCGAGGCGATCGCAGGACAGTCCCCGTCACCACCTCTTTCTCTGCCGCGATGTTCACCGGCCGGACCGTTATCACAGGGCTCGCGCCGTCAGGCACGGCACTGGGAGAACGTTTAAACTGGGAGCCCAGGTGGATGTGGATTTTGTTGTCCTCTGTCGTAATAATGTTGGCATTGGCGTTGTACTTGCGGATGGGCGTCGGGACGGTTTGCTTTTCTGGCGTGACTTTGAAGACAGCCCTGCCCATGGTCATGTCTTGTGACTGCGGAGAGACGGAGATTTCTGCTGGCGCTGCAGATGTCGATACCGTCATGATCTGAATTGGTGATGCAGGCCTGTCAGCAAAGGGTGCTCTCCCTCCCTCGGGGGACTTCTCCCTGGAGAACGTTGTTATAGTGACTGGAGACATGGAACGATCTGGGCCCATGGGACTTTCACTGCCTTTTCCTTTTTGTGGCATAACATTTGGAGAGGGAATGATGGTTATTCGTGGCTTCTGATTTCCCAAAGTAGGAATGACAGTGGTACTTGAAAAAAATTCCTCTGCGGATGGACTGGTTATCTCCAAAGTTGCTGTACTGTTCTCATGATCTGGTGTCACCCGAATATGAAGAGGCTGACCCTGCTTTGGTGAAAGGACAACTTCCCCAGGATGTGCTGGACTACTGTGGCTTCGGGCTCCTTTATCAGGAGTTGTCTGAGCCCCAGTTTCCCTCTTTTTCATCCATGGTATCCAGGATTTCCTCATAGCAAGCTCATTTGCTGCCGGAGGATATCTCTCAAGCACTGAAGAACGCTCCATGGGTTTTTTCAGACCTACCTGTCGCAGATTGCTCATTATATGATTCTCTTCCTGGAAGGACTTCCTTATAAACACTGCTGGAGTTTCTTCTTCTGCTGCTTCATTGCTGAGAGCATCTGTCTGCACGCCGGTGGACGTCAGGGGAACATCAACCATTCTTCTCCCGTTCATGCTGGGCCTCAGAGCGCGGCTGTAACGCTTAGAAAGCTCCAGCTCTCTTGTCAGGTTCAAAACTTCCTGCCCCATGCTCTTGTTTTTGTTTTCCTCTTCCATAAACCTTTGCTGTAGAACTGAATAATCGACTTGGAGCTGAGAAAGCTGGTCTTCTTTGTTCATGAGCTCATGAATTTTTTCCTTAAGTGCTTGAACTTCTGCTTTCAAATCTCTGCTTTTGGCCTCTTCCAGACGAAACCTGTGCCTCAGCTCTGCCTCCTGGCTCACCACTTCACCTTTTTCAATTGCTTTTGTTTTGGCAATCTGGAGTTTCATCTCCTCCAGCTGTTGAGAAAGAAAATTAGCTTTATCCTGCTCAGTCCTAAATTTCTGCTCTAGCTGATCATACTCATCTTCAGTCTTCATCAAATCTCCTTCAACCACTTCCAGTTGTTTGAGACGTTTTTTCAATCTTTCAATTTCAATGGTAAGTTCCTTAATCTTGTTGTCCTCATGACAAACATGCTCTGCTCCTTTTCTAGTTCGACCTCTTGTAATTTCTCTTTCTACTTCCTCCATACCATCAATTCTTTTCTTTAACAGGTCAACTCTACAGCTTAATTCAGATGATTTTTCTTCTTCACTTCTCAGTTTGCAAATTAACTCATCCCTTTCCTTTGTCAAACTAGATACTTTTTCCTCCATTTCAGATTTCAGTTTCAAAAATTTCTTACTTTCTTCTATCAATTTCTCTGTTACATCCATAACTTTCCCTTGTTCAACTTTAAAATTCTTGTTTAGGCCCTCGACCTTTTTTTCCTCCTGTTTTATTTTTTCCATCATATTTTTTCTCTCATCAACCAACATTACAGTAAACGACTTCAGTTTTGTAAGGTCATCTTTTAAGCTTATTTCAGCCTTTTCCAACTTGCTTTCAGATGTCTCAAGGTCCTTCACTCGAGTCTTCACCACTTCCAACTCATTTATCAAATCCTTAGTCAAATTTTTTTCTTTCTCCAAGTTTAAGTGTAGCTGAGTGCATTCCGACTTACTTTTACTGAAAGCCTCCTCCAGCTTCTCTAATTCTGACATTCTTTTCTGCAGTTTTTCCACTTCAAGTTTCAACTCTTTGCTGTGATGCTCTTCCTCCTGCAGTTTACTTTTCAGCTCTTTGCACTGGGATTCAGTTTTGGTGATCTCTTCATCTTTCCCCTCCATTTCAAGCACGCGCTTGCGGAGGTTTTCCACTTCTGCCATTAAGCTAGAGTTCCCACATTCCCCTTTTGCTATTTTATCTCTTAATTCTTGAAGTTCCTCCTCAGTTTTTTGAAGATTTTTGTTAGTTTCTTCTAGCTCCTCTATTCTGCGAGTCAGCCCCACTAGCTTGAGCCTTAGTTGTCTATTATGTGACTCCTGATTAGCCAGTTTAGCAGTCATCTCCTCATGCTCTTGACAAAATGATGATGTTTTGTGTTCAAGTTCTGCCTCTAATTTCATCAGTTTTTGTCCATCTTCTTTTGTTTTTGCAGTAATAATTTTAAGCTTTTCTTCTTCTTCCTTTAGTTTTTGGGTTAAGTCCTGTATTTTCTGGCTTTGTTGACCAAGTTGTTCAATATGCATTTGTCTTTCATCCACCAGCATGAGTGCAAATGATTTTAGTTTGACTAGTTCTTCTCTTAGTTTATTGATTCTCTTTGTATGCTCCTTCTCCTTCCGGGCTTGATAGATCTTCTCCTGCTCAAGAAGCTTCTTCAACCTGAAACAAGTTAAAAGAGATGTGTTAGACTAAAATGTATATATATATATGTCTGTGTACCTCTCTATTTTTAAAATCACCTTTATTTTCCTTCTTTTTTAAATTAATTCATTAATAATTAAGTAATTTATTAGTTTTATTTAGTCTTCAAGAAATAACTACCTACTACAGTTGTATTCCCAAACCAAGTATTTTGAATTACAGAAGTTGAATGAAAAATACATAAAATCATCTAGCAATCTGAAACACAGTAAAATTTCATACATGTACAGATAACGAATACATCAGGTTTTAATTTCCTTACATTTATTTCTCTGTTAGGATGATGTTGGTAAAAGTATATAATATCCCAACAGGACAGATATTATCTACTCACTAATCCATTTATACCAAATTTGTTTTACAAGGTGAATTCCTCTTTATGTCTTGCATACAGAAAAATGTGTAAAATCAGGTAAAAGATTTAAACTAATTGTCATATGCAGCCACACATAAACAGACCAATCCTGGTTACAAACAAACCAGCAGGACAGAAGATTACAGCAACACACAACTGATAACCATCTGGGCATTGCAGGCAGATGAAATTACCAGGGAGATAAATTTTCCAGCACAGTGACTATTATGCTGAAAGGTCCCTTCTTTCACATTTCATTTAGTAGATGTTGTGAACCACAAGGATCAGACTAGTCAAACCTTTAGCTATAGCTGACCTCATCTGGAAAATGCTCTTCTCTGTATGGTCTCTTCTCTGTATGGTCTCTAAAGCTGCGTTTTCAGGCAATATAAAAGCTCTCCATATATCCAAATTAGGTGTCTCCTCAGAAAGATAATAAAGGCATATATTACCCAGCCTTAGCCATGCAACATGGAGTCATGTAACTATTTTATACCTGTGATTTATATTCAGGATCTGTTGACACCAACATAGGAAGTTCCTGCACATGTTCTAGGCACAGATTTATGAGGCTGGTGATCCTCAATTGAAAGAGGCACAGATAACACAGTGATGTATCCTGACCAATCTAAGAGCCTTATTGTAAAAGCAGCAGCCTAACTTAGACAGACACAGGTATGCACACTGAATTTACTGTGAAACAGTATCTTTTCCAAACGGCTGTCACAGCACCTACGGTTCCCATATCCTCTATCAAGACACAAGGTAATTCAAATCCACTTGCTTTGCCTAACCTAAATCTGAAGCTTCCCAGCTTCTTTTTTATAACTGAAAAGCACATCCAGGTGGTAACAGCAGAGCAATTAATGGCTGCTAATTAACTTGCAGTAATGGAACATCCATATCTTAGCAAAGATCAATTTTTATCAATATTCTTATCTTACAGGTTGGATTGTAGATGACAGCAGGTGGAGCACAGACATACATTCCTCTCTGCTACTCCAGCAATGAAGTGGTGCCAAGGGCCCTGGGGCACAATGTCATACACAAAGGATATCTCCCAGAGCCCTCGCCTAAACTCCACACTCCTAGCAAGAACCAGATTTACTCGGTATTCAGCAACTGTTAATGTTTCACTCCTGGATCCTGGGGGACCAGAATCAAAAGGAACTGGAAAGAAAAGCCATAAGAAAAGAGAAGGAAGTCAGAAAGCAGAACACAGGATGCAGTAGGTAGGGAAGGAGAAGGCTGAAGAATGCGTTTGAAAACAAGACTCGGATAGGATGTGGGAGTAAGAGAATAGTAGGAACCAGCGGTAGAGAGAAAAACAAACAAACATTGCAGCCAACCTTGCTGGGTCACAGATTATTCTCAAAAGAAAAGTCTCTTCAGTTGTGGCAGCTCTTTGGAAAGGACTGAAAAGGCCTGCTGGTGGATGCCTCATTATTGGTCAAGTTAGAATGTCAAAAGGTAAAAAAAGATCCACTGTCACTCACAAAGCATGCACTTTTCACACTGAAGAAGGAACTTTATTAGCATGCAATATATTCCCTAGCTGCTCTGTCACAGTGCTTCATGCAAATGTTTCAGCCAAGAACTTTTCCTCATCTCCCCCAGGCTACATTTTTAAAGGAATAGTATGTACCCTTTCACAAAAATACTGTTTGCCATGACAGAACAGTGTAGTCAAACCTGGTGATGCTCTAAATGACACATCTTCTAAAGTCACAAACATAGGAGAATGTTTCCAGCCTCCCTTGTCCCACAGGAAAATTTTAAGGTGACTTCTATAAATTTAAAAACCCCAGAAAACCTCTTAAAAAAAAATCTTGACACCCAAATGCCTCAAAAACTGTCTTTGATTTGTCATTCCTAGGCCTGCACATGTGATTTTCACCCAGCAATTGCTGGTACACACCAGCCAGGCTGCTTAGCAGAGTGCAAAATAAAGCACTGACCATACGTGATTCCACGTGATTACCTGACAGTCTACTGTGGAATACTGCTGAGAAAGCCACTAAAAACCAATGCAAATACCTGTTAAACTAAGACAAGAAAATGCCACTCCTGAGGCTGAGCAAGAGAAGAAAGCATGTTAACCCTGTCTCTACCTAGCAGGAGTGCTAGCAGTGGGAAATAACCAGCTTGGCCCCCCTGGGAAAATAAAGCAACATTCAGCACTTCATTCTGCCTCAGCTTTAGCACAGGGAAACCACATGTCTTAGGTATGACAAGCCAACTTTCAGAGAAGATACTTAACAATACTTCTGTTTTTCATGTTTATGGGAACAGCTTCTAAAATCTGTGTCTGTGGGGGAGGAATTGGAAGGCAGCACACAAATATATGTGTTAATTGCCAAAGTAACTTTAAAATCTACACCTTTTCAGTGTTACCTCTAGAGACTAAAATAAAGCTGAGTTTAAGCTTGCTCCCGCTTTTCCATTCTTGTACAACTTTCATACCTCAGTGGTTAAACTGGAATTTCAGCAGGACTGCAAGGTGAGGCTGTCCCCTCTTGACCCTCACAGCACATTTGCTGCTATCAGGCTTTTCATCTGACTGCTGCTGCTAATGTTTGCTAAGTAACACCGATCTACATGGGCTCCTATGCAACACTAAAAGCTCTTCAGACTCCCAGCACCCGGTCTTCAATGTGTTAGCCAGAGCAACTGCTTGTTGGATTGTCAAGAGGCTGAAAGCACCTGCATTCAGGATCAAAATCAAAACAAACAAAACCTTTAATATGGAAGCATTAAATACAGCCGAAACACTGACAAACCAACAATTTGATACACCCAGTCCCTGCATGTGGTGCCTCGGTTTGTGCTTTATTAGAAACAGAAAAGAGAAATGTTTGGATACAACTGGATAACCTGCATTCATCACTAAGAGTCTCAGGGGTTTGGCTGAATGTCCCCAGAAGGAAGCACGGAGATGTGATCCAGGTCCCTGCCCAGAGAGGGAGCGCACTGCCTGCCCTCCTGTGGACAGCACTGCTGCAGTCTGTGTGGCACCTCCATGGCAAAGCCCGCAGCCCGAGTCAGTCCCTGAACACACCGTCATTGCTGCCACGGGGGTCCTGGGGGTCTCTCCCTCTCCTCACTGTCTGTCCTCCCCAGTGTACTTGAGGAACAGGTCCAGTACCCAAGGCAGGCACATTACCCCTTGCAGTACCGTACAAACAAGCAGCAAACCCTCAGGTAGGATGCTGTGTGCAACAGTTAACTGCCTCAGCTACAAACAAACACCCCAGGACGCTGCTGCTCCCATTCTGTTCTATAAAGAAAGAAGCCTGACTGGCATGGTGCAGGATGCTGGAGTACAGAAGCTACTGCTGCAAGCTGACATGGTCCCTGCTGCACAGGGAGCTGCCTCTCCTGGATGCCCACCAGCCCTAGCTGTCCACAGCCACACCAGGCAGTGCTGGGGCAGCAGGAGAGCTCTGTTGGCAGCTGTGCTGTGAGGCAGGAGCCTGAAAACTTTCAGCAACCAATCTCGGTTGCAGAGAAAGGAGACATCAGACTGGAGGAAGAGCCAACTATGGAATTAGTTTTAACAACTCTCATGAATGGTGTGCTGGAATTAGCTAGCAAGGAGGAATGTAGGAGGGGATGGGCAATAACCAGGCTCTCTCTCCTCCTGCCTTTAGGTTTGGTGCTGAAGTGTTTCACTGCACAGTCTTTCTGCTTCCCCTTCCCTCCTCCAAGCTATGAATCGATCAACAGAAGTGCAGTGGGATGCTGATAGGTACAACTCTATCCCTCCAGTGATGTGGTTTCATTTCTTTAGTCATGGCTCCTCTCAAAAAAACCATCCACTTCCAAGGGTTTAAAACAGAGCATGCAAAAGCAAATAGCCCCCCAAACATTTACTGAAAATCATACCAGTGTGTGTATCTCCCTTTCTGTTTGTACTCTCAGCAAGATAAGAAAACATCACAGGTAGCCATACCTTTTCCACTTCTAGCATAGAAATAGGCACTCACCTACACAAGGAAACGTTGGGAAAGCAGGGCAAGCCAGATGATGCCCTGGAAGGCCGTAAGCTGCTCCCATGGTTCACATACACATCAATATTTCAGCACCACAGTTCAGCTGTCGGCCTGTGTTAGCCCCCTGCTCTGCACACAAACAAAACCAAGCTTCCCAAGGTGTCTCCCAGTGTTTAATTAAGCACTCAAAGGAGGGGCTAATGTGGAGGGCAATCTGGAGGAGTGGAGAGCTATTTCTCCTGCTATCAAAACTGGCAGCAGGAGGAACAGCAGTCAGAAGAAGGTGGATGGACAGGAGGCAAACAGGTAAGGTCTCTAGGGGACCTTATTAATTGAGTTCATACACAGCCTGGAGACCCACAGAGTTTCTCATTGCTGCTCTAGCACAAAGCCATGTGACTTCCCACTCCTGTAGTACCTTACTTTGCCATTTACATTCCAAAAAGTCTGTTGCTATGGGGTGTAATGACTTCTATCCCATTTCACGGATGGCCAGTAAGTGGGGGTTAAGGCAAATACATTAATGAGGACTTGGTCACTCTAAGGATCAGATGACTGAGAGGGCTGATGAAGGCTGCTTCCTCCTGAGGGGCCAACAGCATTTCTGTGCCACTCACACAGCAATCCCAAGGGAGTTTCCACTGGGAAAGCAAATGTCTTTGCAAACTCATCTTTCCACTTCAAACCCAAAGTTTGCTACTGTATGTGGAGAGTTAGAGAGACTGGACAATTTCCTAGTGGTAGCTAGAAAGCTGCTGCCCATTAAGTGATGCAAGAGTCTGTAATCCCAGGACAATGAAAACCAGCAAGAGGTGGTTTAACTCAATAAAGGAGTTGCTTTTTTTTTTTCTCTGTTTAATGTACAACAGCTGATTTTGAAGATTATTTCTACAGCCACTGGGAAATCCTCCACATGTCAGGACTATTTCCCAGTGCTTCCGTGTTTGGGACCAGGCTGGGATACCCAAAAGGCTGAATTTTGCTAATTCTGAGTAGTTACAACTTGAGCTGAAGTCTAAGAGAGCCAAACGATGGTCAGGCTCTCTAGGAAGCAAAACAGTCAGGCCTAAGACTTAAATTAGGTGATTAGGTCACACTTTTGAATCATCAGCTCCACTACTTCCCATGCATCTATCTCAACTGGGAGAAGAAATATGTAAACGAGATCAGATCCCATGGCAAGAAAAAGAATAAAGCACATCTGTGTTACTTTCTCCTTACTATCCATTTCATTTTAAAGATAAGGAATGAGAAAAATGTTTGAATGACCTTACTACAGAACTTTCCAACTTCTTGCTCAGTTTATCACAGGGTCAACTCTGAAACAAACACAAGCTTGTTTTAAAAAGTTCTAGTAAACCTAAGGACAATTTTTCTGTGGCTACCTAATATACAAATTCAAAGTGTAAAAAAGTGCACGTTCTTCATTGCTGAATTAACTTTTGGAAAGTAATTGTATCAAACTATATAGTAAGCAAATTAATATTCTTGCTGCTTCTAAACTACATTATAGTTTCCAAAATATACTGAAAGTAAATGTTTTCTTCCTTGGGAGGACACATTGCTTGTTGTCTGTAACAGTTTATCTTCTGTTTCTGACACTGATTTTGGAAAAATTAAAATCCAGTTTGCTGAAATAGTTCTTTTGTGTTGAAAGTGTCTTACTCCAACTGAGCAGTGACTGAAGCTAGTATTTTGGAATACGAACACTTACTAGATTCAGCGTCCCCCCACCAGCACACTGGTCACGTAAGAAAAACACTAAAGATCTTTAAGAACAAAACCCGACCGACATCCTTACTACACAACAGTATCATCCACATTCATTCCGGCGGCTAGAGGAGGGGAAAGGGGATGCACAGAAAGCAGTATCAGAGAGCGAAGGCGAAGCAGCGTTTAGCTGAGAGATGAGAACTGCCAAACCTGTCTCCGGGCTGCGGTTATCCTTCCCTGACCCCTCGGTGCGCGGTTCGGGAGGGGAAGCCGCACAGCACAGCCCCACCAGGCGCACCTTCCAAAGCTCCAGCCCCAAGCTACATCGGCCCGGGGCCGGCCCGGCCCCTCGGCGCTGTCCTGCTCCGTCCGGCCCGCCTGGAGCCGGGGCCGCCGAGCATCCCGGCGCGTCCGCTCTCCGCACGCTCCGCTCCAGCCTCGCTCCGTCCCGCCCGCGCCTACGCCACTGCCCGGTGCGCTCCTGGAGCGGCCAATTGCGCATGCACACGGCAATTAGCGGCGCTCAAATTAAAAAACAATTAAAAAAAATAAAAAAAGAAAAATAGACTTCTCTTACCTTATAACTAGACCTATTTTTTTTTTCTTTCTTTTTTTTTACAGCAACCAAAAACAGCAACCCAGGGGGGCGATGCCGGGCCCGGCGCCGCTGCCAGGTGAGGCTGCGCCCCGCGCTCGGTGCCCGCCGGGCGGGCGGGGCTGGAGCCGCCGCGCCGGGGCAGGTCCGGCTTCCCTCCGCCACCGCTCTGCCGGGGTTTATTATTGACAGCCCCTCCGGGCTCTGTGTACGTACAGTTCATAGGTGAACGATTAAGAAATAATAATGTGATCGCAGAGAGCCCCTGGGAGCTGCTTTTGTTTAAGTGGACTGGGATGCGCGAAGCGCTGCTGCTTCCCAGTCCCAGCTGCCGATTCATTCCGCTGGCTCAACAAAAGTTCCTGTTGCTTTCCTCTTGTCTTCCCGGTCTTCCCGGTGTTTGAAGTGGCAGTACTACTGTGGTACGCGCTGGCTGATCTTAAGATCGGCTGATAAAGGCATGAATACATGAAGAAAATCCCCTGTGGATTTAGTGTACGAGTGTGTTTGTTTTTGAAAATCCGTGCATAGTAGCAAGCTAACCAAGTCTGGTGAGGTCTGAAAAGCACCATTCTGCTAGCTCCCTGCTTTAAAGGAGTCCTAAACCAACCCTTTTGTTCCCAAAACAGCATGAAAGAATTTGAGTATTCCTTCTATGATTCCCTGTATTGCTCACAGTCACTTTTTCAGACTCCGTGAGGGGAACTAGAAAAAAAGTCTTCCCTTTCTCTTTTGCCTTTGCTTTCCTCTTCCCCTTCCCATTCACTTTTCACTTTTCTTAGAAAGCTTTCAATAACCACAAGTACTGAAAGCATAGAATTTCAAATATTATTATCTATTAAAAATGGACCAATGTGAGTGTACATTTTTGAGAAACTGTCTAATTCCATGATCTGTCATTATTTTTCCTTAGGACCCTCATTCAGCACACAGACTGGACAGAGCTCATTTGAAAAGCAGGTGCTTAAAGACTGAATGTATGCTTTTTATTTAAGATGTTATTGTTATTTACTTCAGACTCTGCTGAGAACAGAATTATTAATTTCTGGGTGGGAGGTATAAGTACAAAGGGAGCAAGGTTTTGCTTGGACACCTGCTCTGGGGTTCACTGGGTGTGGATTTCAGAGTGCAGCAGGGTGGAGGTGCATGCAGATCACAATCCCTGTGATTGTGCCCAGGAATGGATGCTCCAGACTGCACTTCTGAGCTCAGATCCAATATACTCCCCAAAATGAGAACCATTCTTGGAGTGAAAAACATTCACAATCCATGTAAATTAGCCTCACGTGACTTCATTAGCACCATGTAGGAAATCCGTCGCACCAACGCAACAGTAAAGTCACATTTTCCAGGGAAATCTAAACAAGTCTTAATCATTCTCTCCCATTTCATATTTCTTTACCTCATTTACTAAATACTTTCTGAAAGATGAAACTGGTGTCCTACAGAGAGATTGTTGCTTCCTGTGTGCAAAGCCGATGCATCTTGGTATGTTTCTATTTTTCCAGTGGCAGAGGAAAGATTTCTGTACAAAAGGTGTTTGATTGTGCAATTACAAATGATCACATGCATTGAGCAGACCAGTGTTCTGCTTACTCTAATTACTGTGTCCTTTGCAGTCCCAACAATTGTTTGGTAGAGCTAAATATTCTTTAAAAAGAGGACATTGCATACACAATGGCAAACACAAAGATATTGACCACTGAAATGTGGTGATGTGGCATTATACGGGCACTTTAATAGTCAGAAGAGTTTAGATCCTTTCTCTAGCCTGCATAAAAGTCTGCGCTCTAAGTTAACAAAATAATTTATAGCACTAGCAGGGTGTCAGCCTCGAGGCAGTTTGATACTGGAAAGGCACAGAGCACTTTGCAAGCAAGTTTCAAAACTATCTGCTGACAGATGGGCTTGGCTGTGATCGGCAGCCAGCAGCAAGGCTGTGTTCCACGGGCGCTGCTGGCTCGGCAGGAGGATCTCCGGTCACACAGCCCAGCCCAGCTGGCTCTGGGCTTTGAGCTCAGCGCACAGCTCGTCCCAGTCCCACTGCACCCGCTGCTGAGTCCCAGGTTCTCCTCACCTCTGCACTGCACTGCTGACCCCCACCTCTCCCAGATCAACAACCCTTCTAGGTGTCCTCTCGTGTCTGCTCTGGCTGTCTTTTCGTCTGTGTGGCCACGCTTGGGCCAGGCTGGCACTGCAAGCAACACATCTTCCCTCATCTGTTTTCATGGCCTCAGCTCTGAGCAGAAAGGGCAGGGGGTGTCAAGAGGATGTTAGAGAAAGTGCAGGGTAGTAGTAGTGAGCCTACACACCTGCACTAGTTAAGTCTGTACCACCATGAGATTTCACAATTAAAGTATTCTCCCATCACCATTTCAACTGCTCTGGGAACCCACCACTACACTGGTACCAGACCTACAGGGGATGTCAGGTAGGATGTCACAGCTGAGGCCTTTAATATTTACAGCTTTTCTTCTACTGCTTAGAAATCACATTATGTGTCTATGTAAAAATAGAAAGGTACTTCATATGTTGTTATTTCTCAAGAGTACCTCAACTTTAAGTCGCTTCAAAGGCTGGGAAAATTTAACTTGCTCATGATTTTTTTTGTTCACACATTCATTGGGATGAAGTAGTGCAAGAAATGCATTCCTGAGTAAAGCAGCACTTGCAACATCGTGAGAGCAGATAAGAAAAACAACAAGAAATAAAAGCAGCAGAGGGAATAGATAGGAATCCCAAATTTCAACTCATCTCTGAAAGTCAGAAATGATACTTTGCATCTGGCACAATTGCCTGCTACAGAGAAGAGTAGCTGGGAAGCAAAAGATGGAAATAAATAAAAATTGAATGATGTGCTAATAGACTACACATTTCTTTGATAAGCTGCTCTCTAAAAATTTCCCAACTATGCACAGCAATAGATTCCTCTTGTGGATCTTAGAGACTTGTAACAAATTATTGCCTGATTTAAAATTCTCTGCAAACAGAGCTTTGTAACCTTCCCAGCAGACTGCCCCTGCTCTCAGTTGCCTCTTCACCTTCAGTGCAGAAACCCATGGAACATTTATAGTGAAGGCAGAGAGCTTGTAGCTCTCTCCAGATTCTCAAACATGTTACAAAAAAGCCCCAAAATTTCTGTTTGTGCAAAGCAAAGCTTTTCCTAAATTTGTGTTTACTTACATACATGAAAAGGTACACTGTGTGCTTGCCAGACCTTTTTTTTTTTTTTGTTCACAAAAGCTTCAAAGCAGTGGAAATCTCCCATCACTATTTTGTTTTTGTTTTTTTCCCTTCTCTTGGTTAAGTCAAACTCATTTGATAAGTCAGACCTGACCTCCACTTTCTGCTTACAGTTGTCTGCTCTGAGTGCAGCAGATACAAATTGATTGAATGACATCTTGATAGAACAAGAAAATTTTGAATATTTAGGGAGGGAAGAGACTGATTTTAATTTGCTGCTGAAAATATAGTGAGCAAGGTGATCCATTGGGCCTTTTGGAGAAGAGAAATAAATAATGAAGATAAATGCAGTAAATTCTTGAAACATGACTTTGTAGGAAAAGCCTGAGAAAAACACTTCAAGTTGGACTCTGTGCTGTTGTATCTCAGGCAATACACTTTATATGGCATACGTCATGCACATTAAAAAACTTCATTTGGTGAGCTGCCCTGACAACTGGCTTTGTTCACCTTTGTTCTTATTTAAAACAGGTTGTTCCTTGCAGCTGTTAAAAAACTGTGTGCACACACACACGTTTGCACACAGGCTTTTTTATTACCCCTCAGATCTTTCAGAATAAGTCATGCTGCCTAGGTTTTAAATAATTTTTCTGTTTATTACAGCATGAAAATCACTCTACGTTGGGATCTGCCTTTTATTGAAGCATGATTCAAAAGTTTAACAAAAGCATTTCTGGCTTTTTTTTTTTCCTGTTGCACTCTACCCCCTTCCTTTTGGTTTTCTGCTTTCTTAGCATTTGTGTGTATCCATTTGATAGCTGGAAAGCTCAGCATCTCCAATACTGCTGGGATTATTTTAAGTAAAAGTGATTACAGCTGGAGCAGGACCTGCCTGTGCCACAGTTATTGCTTCATAGTATGATTTGGCCCTATTTTGGGAATAAGCAGCAGGAGTCTCATAGAAGCTTGTTGTGGCCTTACAACAAGAGCATCTTGGGAGCCAAGGGAAAAGGTGTGCTGGAGCTTAGACAAGGACACTTGGCAGGATGCCACTTGCTGCCCTCTGTGCACCCTCCATTGTCAGTGCTGGATGTCTCACCCCCCTGTGCTCTGCTCCATCAGAGCGCCTCACCAACACTGTCTGCCTGCTCTGGGCTCCACCCTTGTTCTATTAAGTTACTTGCTTTTGAGGTGCTAGGTGTTCATGGAGGAAAAGTAGGTGGAAGAGTGAGCTCAAGTCTTTAAAAGCAGGGAGAACCATGCCTATTCTCAGTTTACCCAGAGAGAATTAGTCTTTTGGGAGTGTCTTGGCCTCTTTTGCACCAGCTGGGTCTAGGATGTGAAATTAATCCTGACTGATTTTCTCCTTTCTGTTGCTTTTGTTCTGTTGGCCTAAACCTGTCTCTTTGCTATTCCTCATTTTTTACAATCCAGGTCCCTCATTTCAGTCCTTGCCCCATTGCTCTCACTCCTTCTGACCTTTCCTGGACATTCCTTTCTTTTGTGTTTCTTCCCCATGACCCTTCCTTCAAGCAGGGTAACCCAGTAACTCACTGGGGTTGAAAGGCACCTGGGTCCTACACCTAAAACTAAAGGTTGCCTACCTCACTGCTCCACACTTGATACACCACTGGAATGTAGTATTTGATAGAGTGAGTAAAGCTAGTGGGCAGGAAAAATGAGAGAAAACAGAATCCAAAGAATTCCTGCTTCATTTTGTCTGGAGTCACCATGAGAGGGTTGCAAACATTGGAAAGTGTGCCCAAAAAAAGAAAAAAGTGACAAAATTTAAAATCTGGATTTAGGGAATAGCATCATTAATATTGTCATTGTTTTTGCATGCAATTGCACGCACTGGGCTGGTCAAGCATGGAGAAGCTCACACAGCTGTACAACAGCAATGTAGCTTGAGAGCAAGGAACTGTTCAAGTGGAGTCAAGATAAAAACTCATCTCTGTCAATGCAGGATCTCAGACTTTTTAGAAATACAGCCTTTGTGTGCACTTGTTCATACCATATCCAGCCACCTTGGTCACACACACCTATAAAAGCAGAGAAAAATAATCTAATGAAGATTCCTTTTTGATTTTTAAATTACTTCCTTGTGGATATCATATTATCAATGATTTAGCAAATAATGCATCCTCAGAAAAATTTTCAAATTCTGTAAAAGAGCAGCCAGCAGCTGCTTTTATGGTCTAGAAAGAGACTGATTGATTTTAACAGCATCAGCATAGAGTAATCCTGGCTGTCACACCACATCCTCATATGCCATGTCCCAACTCTCAGTCTGAAAGGCTGTGAAGGTATTTCCATTATTTTTGATGCCAGGACCCTCAGCTCTTGTCCTGAACACAAAAGACCACACACTTGCCCACCACATCCATCCCACAGCCCCACCTTTGCTGCTGCTTTTTGCCAGTGTTCTGAAGGTGCAGCATAAATGGGTTCCTCTCCCCTCAAAAAAAAAAACAAAAAACAAAACAAAAACAAAAACAAAAAAAAACCAAAAAAAAGCACAACTGTGAAAAACCACCAAATAAACCCCCCTACACCTAAACAAAGCTTTTTGATTACCACATAGCTATTTACTACAGCTCATGTAATTCTAAGGTTTGCTGATTGCATTAGGTTTGTGTCTACAGAGAGACAGCTAGAGAAGAGTCTGTCCTCAGCTCCCCTCCCCAGCCAACACACAGGGCCTGGACTCACCCAAGGTTTGAGCCTGCTCTTTCAGCCTTTTACTTCTAGTTGCTTAGAGCAGAACTCAAAAAAGACTCCCATAAATATCTGGAATGCAATCAATGAAGAATTTTAAAAGGAAAATATAAAGAAAACAAAAAAAAACCCCACCAAAAAACAAAAACAACAACAACAAAAAAAACCCACCCAAACCAAAAATACACAATACACACAGTACACATATAAAGAGGAATGGTCACAGGCATCTGTTTTTTGAGCAGATCTGTAGTTTGGTTGCCCAGACTTGCTGTTGCACATCCTTGGTAGTCCAGCCATGTTGCCTGAACTGAGCATCATTCTTCACCTGAGGTTATTTGGGGCTTATGAAGTACATGTCTTTAAAAGCCAGGGCTTTGTTCTGAGGACAAGAGAGACACAGGCTGACCACAGCCCTTGCACAAGAACAGGAGCTGTCAGTGCTTCCATTCAAAGAGACACTTACTTGCACAGGCCCCTGTGCATCCCTTGCCACAAAAACAGCCTGTGGGGTTTTATTTCTCTCCTCAGTCTGAAATACTTCTAGTTTGCACTGCCCCTTTCCAAGAACGTGTCCTGACTGTAGCCTGTTGAGTATATGAATAGCTTAAAAAAAGAACAGGGAAAACTCAGGTTCTGAGATGGAGAGCAAGCAAGAAGAAATTGGGTGAGTTTCATACAGCAAGTGGGAATTAGAAGGTGCTGTGCTTGCCTGGGTCTTCAAATTTCTTTCTTCCATGTGTGTATTGCCCTCTGAATAGCTGCAGGGCTTATGCAGTCTGTCCCTGTTGCTCTCTAATCAGTTATTCAGTCATTAGCTGTTGACTTCCACTGAGCATCCTCACTTACAAATCACGATTATTATTGAAAATCTTCTAGTGACATAAGTGCAAATGATGCCTCATGCACAAGGAGGCAAAAGCTTACAGCCTCCTTGGTGGAATCAATAGGCAATACTGACCTAAAAGAATGCAAAACACAAAGGAATAATTTGGCTGTGGAAATTATGTAAAAAATTATAATCATTAAAACTATTCCTATTATTATTGCTGTTGTTATAATTATTATTGTTCTTGTTGTTATTATTACTGTTATGGTTCATTATTATTGCTGTTGTTGTTGTTGTTGTTACAATTGCTATGATGAACCAAAAATGCATATAATTTATATTAAAATATTATCTTACAGGAAATATGTCGTGCTGACAAGTTAATTTTCTGGAGAGCAGAGTCCCATGCAGAAGCTGTAATTCCACCCAACAAACTGCTGTATGTACTACATTTATATATGCATGTATAGACTTCTACAGGTACAAGCATACACGCATTTCGGAATTCCTACTCTGATTCTATTAATCCCATTAATCAAGAAGAGCTCTACTGACTTCAAAGGAGTTGCAACAATGCCAGCTTTGTGCTCATAAAATCCAGCATCAGGATTAATTATTTCCTAAGACCTGAAGAGGATGGATGCAGGAAGCTTGGGTGAGCTAATGGTGGGCACAAGGCAATGGTGCTGCCACTGAGAGCGAGTTGGGGCGACTGCCCTTGTTCTGTCAGGTGAGGACACGAGGCAGGGAGAGCAGGACAGACTCTCCTCTATTGCAGGATGAGCTGTGCCCGTGTCACAGGAGCTGTTCTCCACGCTGCCTTTCGCAGACACCGCTCTGCCCCTGCTGGTTTTGGAAACCACGGCAGTGACCCAGGCAGTAATTTTCAAAATGAAAAAATGTTGAAAGCTATGCATCATTTTAAAACAAGTTAAGTCATCTAGGAAAAGCCTGACATTTAAATGATGAAAGAGAATACATCTATCCCTTTCTGGTTCCTCTGAAAATGAATTTTTAAAATGGAATTGTGCAGGAACTTTCATTCTATGATATATGTACTTGTCACCAAGAGATACTTTTTCAGCTATGACATAATTGCTATCATCAGAAAAACATTGCTGTCATTCTGCTATAATTTAGCCTCATTTTCTGCTCATTTCTTTATCTTTCCTCATTAAGGCATTACATGCTCAGCTATGTTACTATTAATCATTCCCTAACATAAGTGACTGCATAACAAAGCTGTGTGAGTAATTGATTTTTCAGTTTCAGGACTAAACCAAAAATTAAAATTATATTTTAAAAAGCTTATTCTTTTTCTCTCATTCAAGTGAAAAAAAGTGTTTCATCTGGATTCCAGTGAAACATTTGTTTGTTTCAGATCAGTCATTTCATTTCCATTTTTGTCATTTTAAGAAAAGCAGGGGATAGAAAGGACTGTATCTTGGCCCAATTCACCAAACCAACAAGTGAAAAATCCTCCCTTTTTCAGAAGATCAAGTGTTCTGCCTGGACCAGTGAATTACTCTGTCTGGGAAATTTGAATACTCAGGCCCTAGCCTACAAGAAGATTTTCATTTCTTTGGTGCAAAGAACCCAAAATTATATAAGTGACTTGTAAAAATATAACTATTTTTCCCAGGAAAAATGGGAACAGACGCCCCAAGGAAACAATGATGTGGCCAGGAAGGCCTCCTCTGAGAGGCGGATTCGGGTCCCAACAAGTTGACAGAAGGATTAAAAGTCAGTTGTGGTCCAGGTGAGTGGCATAATCACAGGGTTGTTTGATATGTTTTTTTTTTACTAGCTGGTCTTGTGAATTAGGTCACCAGATTTTCTTTGTTGACATTAATAATAGTCTTACACCTAAAATGGTATGTCTTAATGAGTTTTTAAAAAGTTAGTTGAAATACTAACTATGGCAACACAATATTATAGTCAGGCACCTGCTCAAGTACCTTACAAATAGGTGGTGAATTATACATTTTGCATTTCTCTGCCCTGACAATTGCACAGGCCTTGACCAATTTCACAGGAACACTTTGTCTGGATATTTGCACCCCCTGGATTTTTTATTTCTGCCCTAAGATTTCTTCACATACAAGCCTTAGAAGGAAATGAAAACTGAAATGATGCAAATATGCAACTCAGTATTTCTAATCTCCACTGCTGCTGGAGATGCTGCAGGAATGAGAAGAGATGCACGACTTAGCACCCTTTTGGGGAAAGAAGATGGAAAAAGCATTACATCTGTTTAGGGTTAGGAAAGCTTCCATATAGGCTCACTGATTGAGAATAACCCCCCTGGTCAGATGATGTCTTGAGGTTCTTGATGCAACTTATGGAAGTTATCAGACCATACAGAACAGGTCGTGGGTACTAGTAGGGCATTAGGTCCTATACTTCACTAATTAGACTGTGCATCTCTGCACAGGTAAACTTGCATTTAAACATAAAGCAAATATCCAACATGTTCAAGCTCGAGAGCCTATTAGATATATTTATGCTTGTAAATATATGCTTGGTATTTATTTAATTTTTTTAGAAATTCACTGAAACCTGGCATTTTAACTGAAACCTGTTTCTAATCTCTCTGAACGAGGAAGCAATTTTCCCTACATGACCCTGATTCAATTCTTGTTTTCTTTGCCTAAAAAATGACAACTTAAAAAGATGGCCTCAGCAGAGCTGTGAATTGATATTTATTTCAGTAGTATAATAACTCTGAAACATGCCAAAGGCCTCCTAAATGTTCAAATTGTTACCTATTGCACCCTGGACAGAGTTTGAGTTCGTGAGTAGATTTTGAATGAAGTAATTTTTTCCCTCTGTCTGACCCTGGGAGCATTTGAATTGATGATTTTAGCAAGGAAACTTGCTAGGAATAATGAAGTACATATAGTTTTGTATAATAATTCTCTCTCAAGGGCTGTGAAGCTGATGCCTACTTAGAAAAAATTTTGGAAAAGTAGCTGAAACAACACATGATGCCATTTTATATAATCCCAGAAGTGACTGAAAGACTGGACAGTTTTGAGGACTATCCAAGTGTAAAGAGATGGATTTGGATTAGTCCCAGCTCACATTGTGTAAGACTTGCAATACTTTCATTTTGTTTCTCCACAGTCAGATGTCACTGTTTGTTCTCTCATTTTCAAATTACCTTTGGAACCATTTTGTTGGAAGCTGGGACCAGATTCATTTAGTTAAAACATAAACTTTTAGTCATCCCTGCCTTGCAGTCAGCTAGAGCAGATTTACTTAACTGTGCAAAAATTGTATTTGTCATTGCCAGGTTTTTTAATTCATTTCTTTTAATAGACTACCCCAGAATTTCTGATCTGTGACCCTGTGAATATATTACATTGACAGAAAATAACCAGCTTTTCCAAACCATACCGATAGCGTGTCAGCCCGAAAAGAACAAAAATGTATGCTGCCCTTGTCTTCCACATTATAATGTTCAAAGTTTAGAGATGCACTTACTGAAAAGTAGACAGAGTGACTCAGTGCTCTAGTAAGGCCAGTAATGCGAAGTAAGATGAGTAACTGCTGTAGGCAATGGTGAAGTCCCTTTGGGATGGCTTTTCCTTTTTTTTGGTCACAGTTTGGAAACCAGGACACAGAAACAATCTCCATATGAGAAAAAAAGCCGGAGTGCAAATATAGCTAAAAATTCTTTGGGGGAGTGGGGGGTGGGAAGAAAGTAGCGAAAATATTTCTGTAATTTCCAGACTTTAGAGGAATCACCAACAGATTACAGTTACAGTCCAAAATCTGTGTTATACGTTTGGATCTTGTACTTCACCCCAATACTTCTGTATGGGCCTGTTCTTGTCACAGAATTTGGCTCTATGGCTCTAAATCACAGAAATTTATTAGTCCTGAACACTTCATACTTTTGGCTTGATTGTTGTCTAAACCAGTAATTGACTGATGGATACTCTGCCCTGCTGTCTTCCTGCCAGCTCCTTTATTTTACAGCCTTCATAAAAATCGAGGGAAAACACAAACTGGAGAGGCAACACACACAAAATCTCCAATCTATATCACCCTCCAGCCTTTACACTTGCTTGGGTCCATGAAATACAGGGAAACAAAAAGGCAAGCACTTCCCAGTGAGAGGCTTGGTGCTGCCGTCTCGTGGGAAAAGGGAGAAGGGAAACTTTGGCAATAAAAGCAGAAATGCAAAAAGGGGAGAAAAGGGAGTTTGTAAACTTGTTACCATCAACGCTCCCATTTTTGTTTCAAGAGGGCTGTGTGCTTTATTGCTCACAGATCAGTTTCCTTTGCAGGTGATGTGGGCCCAGAATTACATCACCAGCAGAGCAGCCAAGAGCATCTCGGTGCCAGCATGACTGAAGTCCAGAGGAATGTATTATCACAGGGCCCTGCCAGTGCATTCCTTGCTGGGGGTGCTGCAATGGGGAAAGCAAAGAGGAGACAATTTTACGTGAAGACTGAAAGGGAACTTTGTGGAGGAAAGAGCTGGGGTCACAGTCTTGCTGTCTCCTCTAGGCAGATCTAATTATGGCCATGTACTTCAAAAAGAGGGTTTAACTAAAACCAGATTTAGCAGGGCACTGCTTAGGAAGTACAGACTGAATCCTCAGCCTTGCCTTTAAGGAAAATGTGAAATGCTTCAGTGCACTGAGAGAACACTCACAGTGCTTGTAAAGAATAATTTGAAGCGCTGAGGAAAGCAAGAATCAGTATTAAATCCTCATCACTTCAGTGAATACAATGAAGTATTCAGTCTTACAATAAAACACATCTATCCTTTAGCACACACAGCACTGAGATACTGGGTGTATATTTCCTGATCACTGTGTGGTGGGCTCACAGTCTCAGCAGTCTCAGGGATCGTGCTGGAAATGATCAAATGACACACAAAGCAGTCACACGGATGGATCCCCCATAACAGAGCTCCAACAGAGCCTTTCTGCCACATCACACCCTCTGTTTGGCAACCCACATCTCATCCATATAAAGGAAATTCCCTCCTCCTCCCATTTTTGCAGGCTTTCAGGCTATTTCTCCTGTCCATCCTGGATGGCAGGACTGAGTGGTCTTCACCTCAAGCCTCTTTCTGGACCTTTAGAATCACTGGGAGCTTTCCAGTGCCTTTAATAGGAGCGAAATGTGCTGTCAACCAACAGGATTAAAAGAAGGGCACAAGAAAAATTTTCACATATTAGCACATCTAAAAATGTCAGCATTTTAAACCTCATCTCCTAGGTCAATCAAAGCATCAAAGAAATGCTGACATTACAAAGATCTTTACATTCTCCACTAGAAAAAAAAAAAGCCCTGCTGATCAAATGAAAAGGTTTATATTTGATAAACTGAAGATTTTCCCCCCAACCCTGCCCCCAGTTCCCTAAAAGGGAAGGCAAGAGGGCTGGGACTAGTCAGCACAGAGAGCAGCCAAGTACCATTTCATGTTAAGCCTGCTTTACAGGAGAATTTTTGGGGTCATGAAGTACCAATAGTTGGTTTAGCTGTGCCCAGCTCAGCCCAAAGTCACGCCACCAGCTCCCTCCCCAGAGCACAGCTGAGGTTCATGAGGGTGCCTGTGCTGGGAACACTAATTTTATCCCTGAGGCTGCTGCTGCCTGCTCTGCTGCTCTCCAGTGCCCCTGCAAGGCGCAGCTCCAGTGCAGTTCTGGCCAGACCCTTCATTCTCCACCTCTCAGACCAGAGACTCCTTACACCACCATCTATCATCCAAGGCTTTGAGGGGTCCTGGGGGCCTTCAGCTCTTCTCCATATTCCTCAGCCTCCTCAGGAGGAAGATATCTGCTTTGGCATTCCCCAGAGTCAGAAATACCCAGGCACAACTTGATGTTAGAGGAACAGCAGCTGAGGTGGGCAAGCATTGAAAAAGGAAATTTTATTGCTTAGAAAAATAGAAAATACTGTGCATAACTTTCAAACATCATGAGATACTATTATAGCACACTACAGGGAAATTTGCAAAACACTTCAGCTGCCATGTCTGTAGAAGCACCCTCCACTAAAAATACCTGATTTCTTTCATCTCCACCTGGAAAAAGATTATCACTACTCTTTTCCTGTAACATGCAAACCTTTTCCACAATCTTTCTTCAGGTCAGTTGGTCTGGCAGAGCCAACAGCAACAGTGAGGCCCTTCAGACTTCTCCATTTAGCCCACGTCCCCAGCTGTCTACATTTTGAATATCCCAGTGCATCATTTTCTCTTTTTCATACTTTTCATGCATCATTATTTTTGAGAAATCGTGTTTTCCTGTTACTTCCTTCCTGCATGAGGCTGGCCTAATAATTAGTCACTCAAAGGAACTGTTTGCTTTCATAGCATGTTGTTGTAGATGGATTAGAGATAATGTATGAAAACACATGTACAAAACATTCCAAAGTAAATACATTAAGAGAGTGTTAGACATACGTTAGAACTGAGGCATATTTCTTTCTTAAAGAATCCCCTTTTTGATTTGTTCAAACTTTCACAAGGCTGCAAAAGCAGATGTGGCCCATGAAAGCTGATGTAGACAACAATGGTTTGGGAAGATTGATAAAATACTGTGAGGAAAGAAACTGCTGAAATTACTTAGAGCCAGTACAGGAATTGTGCCTTCTGTCATTGTAGCATTGCTGTGAGATGGCCATCGTGCAGCACTGCTCTTCCTCTGGCTCACCCTGTCTCATTAACGTTACAGCTGCGAGTGCCGCGGAGTGCCTGACGGGCAAAGTTCAGCTCCCTGTCCCTTTTCCTTTTCATGGAGACTACAAGTCTGTTCAGCTCTTAATAAAATAACCCTCAAAGTACCACGGTAAAATGATATGTAGAGAGGTACTTATAAAACAAGAATGCCTATGCAGGACCTTAAAAAATGCCTTTGGGCAGGTCAGTTCTCTGTCCTGAGTGTATATGTAGACTGAGTATGAGTTTCTTGTATGCTTTAATTACTTTGGGGCTTTCCTAAGAAGTCATCCTATCACCCTCTCTTTCTTTATGAATACAGCCATCAAACAATAATACTTCTAGTCTTTAATATCTACAAAGACGTGGGTGCGGCCTCAGTTTCATGTGCACTCAGAAAACAAAGGTAAGAAATTGAGATTGTTTAGGACTTTATGCTTAGTGAGTGGCTTCCAGCCCACCCTGACTTTGACAATCTGCTCTGTAAGTGATCTGAGAGGAAGAACCTGAAGAGGGAGGTACATGCATCTTGGTTTTCTATGTTTAGCTGCGTGTCATGATCTCTCTGCTTGGTCATTACTATCTTGAAACAAGTTAGTGTCATAGACAAACAAAGTGGATTAAATAGCAAACATCAGATTTCTGGTGTTACTCAACATTAATCAAAAGGACTTCAGCACTGCAATTATTCCCCTGCAGCCACCAGTACAGAGGCACTGGTGAATAAAGTCAGTGGATTTAGTTGCTCTTGAACATCTGCTTTCAAGAGCAATTAAAATTCAAATTTTCCATTTCTTATTGCTGTTTTTCCAAAAAATTGTAGAATGTAGAGAACTTAAAGTTTGAGAGAGCAGGAAGGGTAAGAGAAAATGCCCACAGACATGGGACATGATATCTTAGTGGTAAGACAAAAAGCTCTTTAATCACTTCATAAAAGGAAGTCAATTCAACCCAGGTCATAATAGTGGACTATTTAGTGGCTTTCACACATTGAGAGGGAATAAGAAGGCAACAATTGTCAAATTAATGTGAATATTAAAGTGTAAGGACAAATGTAAATGGTATTTTAATACCAGCTTTGTAGCATTTTAGTGGCTGCATGTCCCCACATGCATGAATATTCAGCATAGAAACAAAATGTCTTCTATGAGAATCAGATGTGAAGTTGCTCCTTACTTGAAAATGCAACATCTTTTATTTCTTAAAACTTTTTTAAAATATATTTTTGCATTTCTCCTTTTCTGCTGTGAGAATCAATTTGCTAAGATGCAGAAACGTTTTTTTGTTCTTTAAAGTTTGTCAATTAATCCAGGAAAGTAAAGACAGAACAAAACCAAAACCTATTAAACCAGGAAATACGGTCACTGTAGCTCATGTGCCACCTACTCAAAGTTGGCCCTGAACTGAGTTCAGGAAATACACTAAACAGTTTTGCTCCTGGCTTTTTGCAAATGTCTGCCACAAGCCTGTGGTTTCCTCAAAAGCATTTCTTCTTTGAACTTGCCTTAAGTATTTTTCTTAGAGCCTTTTTTTAAAAAAGAAAAAAAAAAAAAAGAAAAAACAACAAAAAGAAACACAACATGGATTGATTTCAAGCAGTTTGGTATAAGCACGAAAAATTCATATTGAAAAACTGAGGCTGTTACTGAGTGCTCAGACTTCAGCTAAGTTAGGTGATCTTTCTTTTCTTAGAGACACAAATTACTGATCCAACAAGCAGGATGAACACTCAAAAAAAAGAAGTGTGGGGTGTATGGGACTCTGAGATAATCACCGCAGATACTCCATCACAGGCTGGGCACATTTTGTAATGCATGATAATATTTTCTTCCAGATAACTTGCCTGAGGCACGCATCTTCAAAATATGAAAAAGAATGCAAGTGGTTTGGGACTTTGCAAGCCTAAACACCAAGGGCATGGCAGAGTCCCACCACTTGTGTGCCAGTATCCTGAAGTGTGTTGTGGCTTTCCTTCCCCTGCCCTCCTGCTGTGACAACAGTGCTCTGTCCTTCACAAAACTCAGCGCTTAGCTAAGCAAGCCAGTCCCCAACTCTGCCAACACAAATAACGTCCGATCTAAAGCTACCTGGAGCTGAACCCAAAACGGGCATGACTAATTCAAAACAAGTTTGTTTCTGAAGTCAAGCTCACGCTGCAGGACCATTCAGCGGTATTCCTCCAGATCCAGACTTGCACAGCGATGTGCTTACAAATGACACGAGCGGGCCGACATTTACAGATGTTTTACACAAAAGTTTAGTGTCATTTAAACACAGAAAATTCCTGGCTGTGTCGCTGCTGAAGGGACCGGCGCTGGGACGCTGGGGTTGGTCTTTTACTCACCTCTCCCGCTCCTGTTCCAAGAGGTTGGTAAAGTCATCACTCTTGTTCATGTAGTCTGTGTGTTTATGTTTCTCGTTCTCCAGCTCGTAAACGGTGCGGCGATGGCACTTCTCTGCCAGCAGGAGCTGCTCCAGCATGCGCCGGTACGTCTCCTTCTGCTTTTCTTCAAGTCTGTCCAGCTGGATCGCAGGAAAGGAGAACAGACTGTTTTAAAGGTCTCATTGCTTGCTTCATCTGATTTATTGACCAACAATGTTGTGTTTGGTAAATGCAAGTCCCGTAATTGTATGTCTAGGGTTTTACATAAAGCAGTGACTAGAAATAAGAATAACTGCCCCGTGAAAGTGATGATTTATTTGGATGACACATTAGCAATAAACATTTGCAGTTTTCAGATACACAAAGGACAGAATTTCACTTAGCTTTAGGGCAACAAATAATATTGCTGCAGTGCAGTATTTCCCCTGTGGTGAGGTGCTGTGCATACTTTCTTCATTTCACTAGGAAAAAGCTGCAGCTCAGAACTCAGAGCCTTGGAGCCTGAATTCACACACCTGTAGGGGGACTGGACACTTGCATGTGATGCATAAAGTGTAATCTGAAGGCTGAAATTTGAGTTACACATCTTTAACACACCTGTAAGTCTGCTGAGATAAAAGATCCAGATTATTCAGATTCCATCCAGATTCAGTTTTACATAAGCAAATACAGTTGAATATAAGCCTCAGGAGTTTCCCCTCAGCCTGTTTTTTTACAGAAATTCTCTTTATTTATTCACAACCCTTTACCCTTTTTGTCCTCTGCATTTTTTATTAATTTAATATGCCAACTATTATTCAAACAAACATTAAAACCAGGGAGGTGTGTCTAAAAGCTTGCCAGGGCACTCTAAATCCACCACAGCTATTCATGTTGCTCCTTTGGCTGTTTCTTGGGTGCAGATGACCAACCCCAGCCTCCTCCCTGCTGGAGCAGCTCTCAGCCTTGGTACTTGTCTGCCCATTCCCAACCCTTACCCTGTGAGAACCTCATCTTCTTCAGCCCCAGCTGCCCTGGGCTGCTGTTGTTTCACAGCAATCTCAGTAAACTGAGGGAAATAAGAGAGCAGGAACCGTGGCAATTTGCTCTCCAGAAGCTGACCATAGCAGTCAAAGTGAAAAAGTCATTGCATTTGATAAAAGACCCAGGTTGGATTCAGATTTTCAGAGTAGATTTTGCACTTAATTTTTCTATTTTATTTCAAGATAAGCCTTGTGAGTCTGTTCATGATGAAAGTTTTACATTGAGGTCCCTGTCAAGTTTTCAGCTTCTTTGGAAAAATGCCCTGCTAAGCTCTTTTAATCTTGTCTGAGAGTATTTTATGTATGCTCCCACATACATAAAATTGGTTGGATTTCCTTATTTACTAACATCCCAAAAATTCCAGGAGATGCTTCAATGAGAATACACAGCACAAAGATATCCCACGGTAGACACAACTGCTGGTGAACAAATTAAATGTTCTAACTGGATGAACTATGTTGTTGCATGCTCCTTCCCCACGACCTGGACTGTTATGAAACTATGAACAGGAGAAATGGCTGTTTATTTTGGCATTCACTCTGGCCTCAGACATTCTCAGGTCTACTCTAATTCTCAGGTCTGCTTGACATTCATTTATGGCTTAAATTTTAAAGCAAGGAGTCCTGTAAGTCTCCTTTAGGGGCTGAACTGACTTTGCAGTCCTAGAGTTTAAGTGATGTAAAATGAATATGGATTTATGATCCCATGAATATGGTCAAAGTCAATCTCCAAAGGTCTTCTTTTCTTAACTACCCTCATGACAGTGTTCTAGTATGCCAAGAAAATCAAGGAGTACTTACCAGTGCTGTGAGCAGTAGAGGTTGAAGCCTATAATTGAAAGGAATTTAAAAACTAGAAATTTAACACCCGAAGATTTTGGTCTTGCTTAACAGCACCAGCCCTAGGGAGCATGCAGCCTCTTAATGGTTTGTGTTCAAATCCAGTGACCTCGCTTACAAACTATTCTGCATATGAGTCAACGAGATTTTATTTTCAGTGTACAAATTCTGTGTTATCCTCTTGCATGCTTTCCCTGCATCCAAAATATGGAGTTTCACTTTGATTAAGCTTCCCCATGTGCAGAGATAATCAAGAAGTTGTCAATCAAGAAGTTGTTACCTCTGAAATCGGTTTCTCGTAGACGTCTTCCCCTACAGACTTTTCCTGGGCAAGGATGGCATCCCTGTGGAGCACTCGAAGCACGTTCTCTGGAGTTGCAGACCCATAGTGAGCTTCTAAAACTTCAGGCTTGGTTTTCTCTGTCTTCAGCATGTGGATCACATCCTCCCTTGCCTGTAATATTGCAAATCGCTCTCATGAGTCAACCTATTAACCAAGAGGGAACAGGGGGAAAATAGGGGCATTTCATATGTACAGACTGCATACACAAAAATAAAATAAATTAGAAAAATGACAGGCTGTCAATGCAAATATAAAAATGTTGGGAGATCTCAGATTAACATGATATGTTCAATACAAATATTGTCATTTAAGGGATGAATGATTCTGTTCCTGCATGACATTACATTTGAATGCTATGAATTTTTATCTGAGTTGCAACTATAGCCAGGGAACATCATTATTCTTCCTACACTGGATCTTAGTTGTTGCCCATGCTGGAAATGAGGAGAACAAGCAGCACAGGTGAGCTGAACTAATATTTCTCAGACAGCTACTTCCTAGTCACTCCCTAACTGAATTTCCAACTAAACACTCTTTTCAAAAAACTTTTAAAATAACTTACTCTAGGCTTTTTTCTTTAAACAAAACCCTAGACATGTCAGACCCCAGCTAAGGAGACATGGACAGTCTGAGCAAATCCTCCCAGCCACGGAGGATGGGTGTGCTGCTGGGAGCTGGGGCTGGGAGCAGGGGGGCACCTGTGGCCAAGGGCAGCCTGGAGCTCCCTGCCCCAGGTGGAAGCCCCCAGTTCCAGCAACATGAGGAGACATCTGGGCATGACCAAACAGCTCTGTTTGGTCATGCCCAGGGCTCTGTTTCTAATGATACTTGCCAACACCTGTTAAACCATCTGTAAAATGGGGGCAGAGAACCTGCTTGTACTTCAAGGTGTGTTTATGAGGCCATAGTCCAGGGAAGGACTGTAAAACCTGCAGGTTTTTGGTGGGCAAAGGGGAGCTCCTGGATTTCCCTGGAGAACATCTTTCCCACAAGTGCAAATGGATGGGGCAGTAGAAGAGTACGGGCATTTTTCTCTTGCCTGCCTTTCTGACAACCCATGTGAGCTTGGGAAGTAAATTCAGCACTGAGGAAAGGTTCAGACATTTGAGGAAAAAATTCTTTACAAATCCTGCCCCTATGTAAGCAATGACTGTTTTAAGATTTATGAGCTGACCAACTCTTCACGCTTTTCCAAGCTGTTCATAACAGCATTCAATTCATCCCTGTAGCAAATCTTAAATCTTTACCCAGAACCACAGAGGCACCACAGCTCAACAAAACTACTTGATTTTAAAATGAGCAAGAAAATAATTTTGGGAAATGGCAAAGATCCTTTAATTTTTTTTTTTTTTATTTAAAACAGTCTATCATGAAAATAAACAATGAACTTCAGGCAAAGATCATGCCATCTAATTAAGAACTAACCCACTATATATAACATTATGCATAACATTTTGTAACCTGAAGTAAAATCTTTGCACTTGTCTGCAAGATACAAAATGCAAATTGGAAGGGTATTGATCTTATTTCAAAATGAGAGTGGGAAAGTTTCATCCCTCATGGATGAAACTTTGGAGTGAATTATGTGAGCTAGTCCCAAAGAAAGGCAGAAGAGCATGTACACCTCACTACATCACATCCTAAGACTGTGCCATTCTCAATGCAGGAAAAATGTTATTTTAGGCAGGTTCTTGACAGGTTTGCAAATGTATTGCTTTTCTCTATCCCTGTAGAAATAACAGATGTCTTAGTGTCTTTATCACCATGAGGCCAGTGCTTCTTTATTAAAGAAAAAGCCTTTAAAAAGTCCAATAGGATAGCATGGGAGAATGGAGGGGTTCCTGAATATCCAGGTTTTATGATGTGTTGTCCCCTTTTAGGAAGAGGCAGTTCTGAGGCCATGAGGTTCATCCTGTCCCAATGAACTAATTTGGTATCCCGCTGTGTGCTTCCCAGCAGGGGCCCTGTGCCACAGTGGTGCTCAGGGAGAGCTCTGTGCGCAGGGAGCACCAACACAGAGGGATGGGGATGGGGGAGCGGCTCCCTTCTGCCCTCTGCACCGAGGGACACAACCAATCATGTTGAAATGGTTTTTTGTTTTGATTCTGAGCACACAAAGCTTTGTGCCTGTTCCTCAGGGACAGGCACAGCTCAGAGCCTGTTTGGGAGGGGAGGAGGATGAGTTCATTCTCTCAGGTTGGGGCTGTTGGGCCCTGGATGGTATAATTAAACACTGGCAGGGCTGGGCAGAGCAGACAGAGGCAGCTCAGGATTGGGGATTTAACACTGTGAGTAGGCAGAGCAAAAAGCTGGACTCCAGCCCCTGCAATGGTTATTTGATACAGAAATAGCTGTGCAGGCAGCTGCTCTGCCCAGCAAGTGCCCCAGCCCCTGTTCAGTCGTGCACTGCCTGACTTTCCTTCGGGGCTCATTAGTCTGTCATCACTCACTGTTAAAATGGAGCAACTTTAGCACAAGGGAGTAGGAATAGGAGTCCCTGGAACAGCTAAGAATGTCCCTGCTCACTGAGAAAGGCTTCTGGATGCTGCAGGTTTGGGTCCCCCAAAAGCCAGAGGAAGTCAAGCCAGAGGAAGCCAAGCCAGGGGAGTGGATGATGCTGAATGGAGGAGCTGACAGCCCAAGAAGGAAAATAGGTGCCCAAGCTCAGTTCAGAACTTTGAAGAAAAAAACCCATTCATTGCTTCATCTTTAATTGGGAGCAGTGACACACCTGGCTCCAAGGGAACAGTCAGCCCTGAGCAGCCCTTGCTGCAGCCCGTGGGGAGGGTACCCAGCCCAGGATCAGGCTGGGTGGCACCATGCCCAGGGGCACAGTCAGCTGCCCTGTCCTGTTCCCTTCTTGGGCACCCTGCACTCTGCTGGCCCTGGGGATTTGGATGGCAGTAATGGGGCAGGCTGCCTTTTGCCTTTTCTGGGCTCAGCCATTTCTCCTGTCCTTATCTTTTCAAGGGTATCAGTTAATTGGCCGAGTACTTTGTTTCAGTTGTGATAACGGCTTGTGAAAAACAAATGACAGACACACAGGTTGCTAGGAAGCATTGGACCAAAAAGGGAACCTAATGCTAATAATAAACTGGAGACAAATTTGCTTTTATTTGGTCAGAAACAAGCTCCATCACTGGGAGATTCTGAAGGGCAGCTAACCTAGGTCAGAGAAATATCCGGGCAACATCATCAGCCTCGGGGTCTGTGAATTCCAGTTAGTCTCTGAAACTCCTTGGGGTAATATAGGGGGAAGGAGCTGAAACAGCATGCCTGTGTATCTTGTGATTTCATATTTCTCCAGATGACCAATTTTCCCCTGAAACAACTAGAAGAGAGGTCAGATAGAGATGCTTTCTTCCAATGTATAGCGATCTGCAGGAAACAGACCATTTTCAGAAAACAAGTCAGAATAATACTGCCGAGGAGCACTGGGGCTACTTCAAAATTCATACCTGTGAATTTTGCAGTAGCATACCATTGAGCATGAGAGGCTCAAAGTGGGGGTCCCAAGCTAAGAAGAGGGGACTTTGCTGGCAAACTGTTTCTACTGATGGACATCTACTGCTGGTGCCTCTCTTTCCCCAAAGCACAATCCTGTTTTGTGTAAATCATGAGCTAGGAGACAAACACAAGGAAGATATTTCAAACTGCCAGTAAACTTGCATATAAATCCCAGAGAACAGTTTTTAGCTGTTTTGGTAGAAGGAACATGATGTTTGGCACAGGAAAATCATCTCTCAAGTCCTGCTTTTGTTTTGTTTTGTTGGTGCTGTGATGAGAAAGAGCATCCAGGCTTGAGAAGACTGCGTATTGCAACAGCTTGTAACACAATGAGACTTATTTGCAAGAGTCCAGAAGACTGCAATTAGTCAGAGAAGCTCTTTAAAGTCAAAATACGGCGTTTTAAAAATTTACTTTTTTGGTTTTTCATTCCTTCAATTGTCCTACAGAAAACACTGAGCTACCTTTCTGTCTATACCGTTAAGATTGTGAGTTCTTGAAAATAAAGATACTTTTCCATTAAAAATAAAGATACTTTTCCAAATTCTCTAAGCAGTAGGAGCAATAAAGACAGATTAAAGATGCATTCATTTAACTCCTTTGGTTGCTCCTGCTGATAGAAGAACTGTAAAGTTGAACTGTGTCTAAGCTTGTTTTATGGTTACTGAAAATCTAAAGGCTGATGACCTCAGTTCTTGAGCACGCTCATGGAGGCCCTGAGGTGCTGTGGAGCACTGCTGTCCCACAAAGTTTTGCCTGCTCTCCTTTCCCTCCCCTCTATTCCCCACTCATGAGTGCACTTACCAAAGAGATGGGGTCTACATTACTACCTGGGAAAGCCAAGACAATGCTCCCCTTCTGTCATGAGTGCACACTGCTTGCCCAGATGGAAGGCTGACGTGAGCCCACTCCTCACCCTGAAACACTCCCTTTTTTGGCAGAATAAAGTAGAAGGACTTTGTTTTGCTCACCGACTTGAGCAGAACAGGGGGCCGTGTTCCAAACCTCGCTTTACTACATGCCTAGTAAAATATTTAAAAGATATAGAAAGGATGTAAAGAGGTTCCTGCATAAAATTGAAACCATTTAGGAAACAATAGCATGACTCTGCTGCTTGTAAAAGGGGTCTGGCAGCCTAGCAACCAGATTCTTGGTCAATGGAAAGACTGTTCCACGAGCTGGGCGTTCAGACGTGCTTCTTCCTCGTGCCCTGCCCTGCCAATTTACTACAGCCCTCTCTCCCCATTCCCACAGTCTTTGGCCTCTCCCATGAGCCTGCTGACAAAACTCAGCACCCACTAAACGGGGAATTTTTGCCACAGGCCATTTGTCACCTGGGAAATGGGACTGAACTGATCAAACTCATTTCGTGTAAGGCATCTAGTAAATCGGGGGGAAAATTCTATTGTATTCAAGATGGGTTGAATGGAGTCGAAGTAATCACTGTCAGCTAGGAGTAAAACCCAACTCAAGATCATTTGCCAGTACATGTCCTAAACTCTTCTCCTGATTTTTTTCCCTAAGTAGCCTCCCTGCAAATTCATAGTTTGTCTCTCTCAAAATCAGTTATTGGTACATATTACCTTCATAGCTCCCCATCTGGAGGCATCTAACTACTTTACACCTAACTACTTTAGAGAAATCTCAATATTTCAGTAACGTGACAACAATCCTCTTAATTAGCTGAAAGAAGTTTTGAAGATTCGGGAGCAGGAGTAGCGTTTACAAGAAATGCAATTATGTAATTTTTTAGCAACCTGATATTTCCAGCTTTTGAATATTTCTTTTCTGGTTATGGAGACGCTTTATTATACCTACACAAGGAAGTGCACTAAGTAGCAGATGTTTAATATTTATGAAGCTGTATTTTTCTTGCCAGTGATTAATGACAAAAAAAAAGCTATGAAACCACAGACAGGAACCTTTACTTGTACTTGTGTTGTTGTTCCTTGCGTTGCTCACAGTTCAGGTTATTTATAGCACAACAGCTGCTCTGTTCAGCATCCGAAACTAGATAAGGTCACAGGTTATCCATGTAATGTTGGGGTCTTACCAGGGACTGATTTCCTAAATGCCAGTAGGCTTTACAAATATTTCACCTAGAGTTAATAAACATCACACTCAAGGCATCCAGAGGGAGATCAGGAGAATGTTCTCACACTGCTTTCCGTGCTATCCAGAACATGATGTGTTCCACCAGGGCAGGAATAGCCTCATTTCTGAAAAGTGCCATTAGGGACTTCAGAAAGTGGATATCACTAGCTTGGTTAGTTGATTTTAATGAAAGCAAGCACCTTCAGGCAGGGGCACTCCAACACCTGTATCTGAAAATCTTTCCTAACACTAATCCACTAGTCCCTCTTTAAGACTAATAGCTTCCCTTCATTCTTATCTTAGGAGGAAACAAAAATAATTAAAAGGAAAGTGTACTTTCTTAATTTTGTCTCATGATACTATAAATATGCATACAGAATGTAATAAAAACTACTCCTGACAGCTGGAATGACACTTTTGTTTTAGGCCTGATTGCTCACTCTAGCCCTTCTATTGTACAAAGCATGTTTCAAAGCAGGGAGGTTAGATGCTCTATTGCATATTGCATCACACAAAGATCTTTTTGCCAAAACTGAGTAAATATTTTTTTTCTCCTACACCAGGTATCTGAAGTAGCCTTGTTTGTATCACTCACTCAAGTGATGCTAGCCATGTAAAATGCTGGCTAATTACATAAAATCATAGAACCATAGAAAGTCCTGAGTTGGAAGGGACCACAGAGAACATCAAATCCAAATCCTGGCCCTGCACAGGACAGCTCTGAGAGTCACACCCTTGCCTGAGAGCATTGTCCAAGCACTTGTTGAGTTCTGTCTGACTGGTGCTGTGACCACTCCCCTGGGGAGCCTGTTCCAGTGCCCAAAGACCCTCTGGGTGAAAAAACCTTTTCCTGAGATCCAGCCTAAGCTTCCCCTGACACAACTTCAGGTCATTCCCTTGGATCCTGTCACTGTCACCACAGAGAAGAGATCAGTGCCTGCCCCTCCTCTTCCCCTCACAAGGAAGCTGTAGACTGTGATGAGAGTCACCCCTCAGTCTCCTCCAGACCGAGCAAACCAAGGAACTCCAGCTGCTCTATGGTTTCCCCTCTGAACCCTTCACCATCTTCACAGCTGTCTTTAGGACATGTCTAATAGCTTTATATCTTTCTTATGTTGTGGCACCAAAACTCCACACTCGAGTCAAAGGCTGCACCAGCAACATGAATATATCGGGGTTTTTTGCAAGGAAGATTTTATATACAGCAAAGTTTTTTTTACACCTTTCATCTTAGCTTAATTTCCTGATACTTGAAACTGTGGATTTCATTTGCATGAATTTCTTTTAACTTTTCCGTATTCAAGTCTAGGTACACAATGTACTCTGGAGGTAGAGATTGCTTCAGTGATGAAAAGTGACCATTGTTGATTTTGTACAAAGGGTAAGTGAAATATATATCCAGAAATACAAATGATCCCTCATGACCCTGAGGATATTAAACAGAACTGCCCTGTTTTCTCCACACTGTGCAGAACTTTCTGGCCTTGTATGATGCCTTTGGAGCTCTACAGTGTATTTAATTTTATGGTGCTTTATCTTGTGATAGCTCAGAAAGCTCTTCTAAAATCAATACTGGAGAAGAGGCACATGATAGACTAGCTCAGCCACTGCATAAATCTTCTGAAGTGGCTCCAGAAGAATTACATCAGAGATTAATTTGGCCTCTTCTGTTTGAAAAAGTCCCTGCTAAAGATTGCAGAGCTGAGGAGAAGCAGCACTGAGCAATGTATTACTTCTTCCAGCAAGCCTTGAAACAGATCAAATGAGCACTAGAAGACATCTGTCTGTTATTTCCTGCCCACACAGCTTTGTTCTGCTTTATTGCCAGAGCGCTCCATGGATGATGTCACTTTTTTCTGAAGAAAACAGGCCACCAGAGCCTTTCACTGACATAATTAATTATCTGTAGTCTGGGCCACAGCCAGCAAAATTCCCATGGCAAGACCCTGAGAAGTATTAACTCCACACTGCTTGATGTTTTCAGAATTATTATGGTCTGGGATACCCTGTCTTGTCTTTTCACACTGAAAGAGTGCTTTGCTTGATGTTATCAAGCCGTGGGGCAGTTACTGCAGCATATAGAATTACAGTGTCATGATCCAGTCAGCACACAGACACCAGGGCAAGAGGTCACTGTCAAGTTATGTGCATGACTCTGCATGTTGGGATATGTTCTACATGCTCCAGCAATGCCTCACCATGGCTAAGCCCACTGGTTTGGGTTTGCTCTATCCAGTCACAGAGTTTTTGTCTTAGCCAACATTAACTGTATAACATTTTTCACATGGCCTGAAGCCCAGCAGCAAGCAGAAACCACAGGCTGATCCAACTGGCCATCAAGCTGCCATGCTCCTTTTGTAACCAGAACTTATTTTGAGATCTGTTACAAGCTTTAGAAGGAAAAAAAAAATGACTAATGAAAGGGCAATAACAGGAAAAGCATTTATTTTCCTCTTCCTTCTCTTATCATCTGGCCCTATTAGTAAGTCTGGACCAAGACACAAGAGGCCCATGGATCATGAACCTCTTTCTTATGCTTCACACATAAAATTAACCCCACCATGCTCCAGTTTCCATTCCATAAAGGAAATAATATTTCTCATGAATGAGATTTAATTTCCAAGTACATAGAAGATCTAGATATGCTGTGAATCCTACAAGAAATATGGGACTCTGACATCAATATCAGTGTTCTCCTATTAATATTCCCCCATTTTTTATATTTTATTTCCTCCATGTACAGGTTCTTCTGTACTATCTTCCAATTTGTTGCAATTAATTTGAAACTAAAAAGTATCTTCATTAACTCATCTTGTCTAAATCGCTCTTTGCAAGTGCTACATAGGCAGTACAAAGAACAGAAGCATCTGAAACTAGGTGCTCTGACTTGAATTTCAGGGATGCACTTCAAGCAGCTGCTGTGAGTACCCTGTCTCCAAGAGGAACAAATCAGCCCTGGCTTTTTTTTTTCCCACAGTGATCTTACTGCCTTCTGGAAGGAACAAGCACACAAGGAGCAGGATGGAGCAAGACAAGCTGGAGCCAGCAGGGCTGTAACCAGCAGGATGATGAAGTCAGAGGCATTCCTTCTGCCTCCTTTGTGGAGACAGGAGCACATGGGACACTAACAGACCTAAGTCTGTGTACATGTGTAATAAACTGTATACACAACTTTCTCTAGTCCAAGCATTTTGTTGGCTTCAAGGAGATGTTTTTGAGTACTCTGTGCTGCACAATGTGCATCCAAGTTACTGGTGGCTGATGAATGGGCAAGAACAGTAGGGCTGCAGTACAGCAAGCACTCACCAGCACAACCAGTTAATTGAATGGAGGAGTTGTCAGAGGAAATGAGGGAAGTGGCCAAACTCCGACTGGGAAGCAGCGAGGGTGGGTGGGCAGTGAAAGGCGCAGTGAGAGCTCCCAGCCGTGCCCTTGATGCCCTCAGCTGTCTCCAAAATCCCCCTGATTCCCCCCAGTGTCTGTTTTTCCCTTTGTGCTCCCCAAGCCCCACCTGGGGACATCCTTTCCCCTCTCTGTTCTCCCACTGCATTTCCAAGAATGACTCTGAAGCCCTTCAAAATGCTGTTTTACCTGAACTGCTGAGATTGCCCAAGCCAATATTGGAGAACTGGGGTTTCATATTCACATCAATATTTCTGTTTCTGATTTGTTTAAACTTGAAGGTGACAAATGTCTGGAAGTTATCATGCAACTGTATTTGAGTGAGTTCAGTTCCACTCATTTTTTCTGGCATGGAAGAGTTGATGATAAATTTTTGCAAAGAAAACCAATAATTTCCAGGATAAGAAAAACATCACTTGCAAGATCCAAACCCTTCCTGTCTCAGGAAAGGACTTCCTTTCATAGTGCCGCCCTCAGCTGTGCATCATTTTGGGTGCCACATCTGCCCAACCCTCTGAAATAAGTCAGAGTTTACTTCATTTTGGACATCATGCAAACTCTCAAGGCAGCAATTTTGTAAGATGTGGCAAGACACGGGATGCTCAGTAGGACCTGCAGTTTTCTATGTGAAAATGTTACATTTCTCTCACTTTAGTCAACCAATAGGTGGAGCCTTTAACCCTAGAAACAAGACATTTTCTCAGCCATGTTATGACAATTATTATGTAAAGATTTATATTTGCATTTATTAAAGCTTTTTTTGGATGAAAAATAATCTGTTTTGCTCTCAAGAGCTTATCTGACCCTCAGCTAGAGGACAACAGACAAAAACTTAATAAAAGAACTGGGGCAGCAAAGTTAATAAAAACAGGTTCATCTACCACTGCAATGTTAAATTAACAACTGGTGACTCAGAGTACTGGACAGCATTCTGACACATAAGACATATGCTCATTGCAAGCTCTCCAAAGAATCCCAGATATTTTAAAGCCAGAAAGCTCATGCATTTAACATTGATTGCAAAATGATCGGCCATGTGCTCTCCCACAGAGTGAACGTTCAAGAAGAATGAGAAGAGATACGAACTTCTCCATTGCTGTTGCACTGAATATACAATTTCTGGTAAGCAAATGTAAAGAAAAAGAAAAATAAATAGTCAATTTATATCATTATTTAAAACAAATTTTTAAAAGTTTGCAAGAGAGGACCAGTTTGGAAAAAGACCAGAACTAAAAAGCTGGTTGTGGGCAATTCTGTTCTGTTTTGCAGAGAAGAACAAAAATTTTGGGGGAAAAAAAAAAAAAACCCAAGCTGTTCCTACTCTTCCTTCCACTCTAGATAACTTGTTCAGTGGGTCAGAGACACTTGCCAGTTATTCCTCTCTTCTGATCCTTCAAGCCTAACTAACACAGCTCTGTTAAGTACAGCTCAGGCAACACTAGAGAAGGATGTTAAGATATTTTTGTGAAAGAGGTTTTCAGCCTACAGCTGTCCTGTGACAGTGGCATTTTACTGAGGATCATTACTTTGAAAAGCATACATGTAATTCTAAAGCAGTTTTAGTACCAAAGAGATGGATGGCTATCATACCTAGAGTTGATAGTACCTCTGCCCCTTATTTCAGATGGAGCAGAAAATTGCCTAAGTAGCACAATTTAACTATATTTCAGTACACTGTCTTCCCTTTGTTTTTTGAGGTTTTTTCCTCTCACAAAACAGCCAGGTTCTATTTTAAAATTGATGATTTTGGGACTTGCTAGACAAATTCTTCTTACCTCCTATGGTATGTTCTGCACTTTGCACAGCAGCAAATGCAAGCTACAGAAAATAAACTATTCTATTCTATATATAATAAAAATAACTATAACAGTATCCTGCACAAAATTAATCTCTGGTTATAAATTATTCAATAAAAATAGAAGAGAGCATCTGTGGTCTGCAAACTTTTTTTTTTTGTACTGCGAAAGCATTCTTCACCAGAAAAACACAAACAAACAAGGGGTCAGTAAGAGAGGAGACAATTTTTTAACTCATTTACTGATGTGCCAGACATTTTTAGGGTTTGTTTTTAGGCTCTTATTTTGCTACACTGTGGATGCCATTTATCCCTTCATTTTCTTGCCTTTTGTGTGCCCACTTTCTGTTTGTCTAGCTTGGCTCCATTTATCTCTGTTGTACTCCCCTTTTGCTTACACTCTTTTTCTTCTATTGCCCAGCCTCTTTCCCCTCATTCCATTCTGCTTAAGTCACATCTCCCTCCTCACATTAACCCTATCTTCTCTTTTTCCCTGTAGCTCTGTACTTGCCAAGGTTTTTCCCTGTGGGGAATTTGTATTTCATCGATGATACGCTCATAAATCCTAAATTGTTTCAATTTAATCACCAAGACTTCACAGATACCCTGCATGTACCTTTCTCTGGCTTCACCTATTCTTTCTGCCTTGGCTCATCTCCTGCTTCTTAATCTGTGCTATTTTGCTAAGGACCATTTGAAAACTCCTTCTCTTCACTGCTTTCTCTGGTGCCAAGGCAACTTGACCCAGGTTTCTCTTCTGATTTCTGTACCTGCACAAGAAACACATCTGATTTCTACCCACCTATCTATCCCACATTCCTTGCTTGAGCCTTCAGGCAGATCCATATTTATTAATATTAATGCAAGAGTATAAAAAAAGGCACTGAAGAAAAATATAGAGGTTTGTACAGTGTTTGTAACTAAACAACTAGGTGGCTCTCCCAATGGGGTTACAATATCTTGGAAGAGTCAATACAAAAGCAGTTTGAGGCATTACCTGCAAGTTAACACATTGCAGCAAGAGGAAAAAGAGACAGAGAGAAAAACATCATAACAACAGCTACAGAGTCAAATTCTCTGAGTCACCAGTCAGAGTGACAAGGGATGGAAAGGCTGAGTAATGCCTGAAGAGAAAGGCAAAAATGAATCCAGATGCACAAGGCATAGGGAGCTCTCTCCTACAGCAAGCACCACGTGCAGTTCCAGCCACAGACACCAAGAAGGGGAACCCAGGGTGTGACTGCTGCTGCTCAGAGGGAGATGAGGACATGGAGAGCCTATTTTGCCAGAGGAAACAGAAAAGATGCGGTAGGGTAGGGCAGCACAGCAAATACAAAGGCTCAGAGGATGCAAGACTGCTGTCTACAAACACATCAGGCATTAAAGGCAGGAGGGAGAGAGGTGGGCTTTCAAAGCAGGATCACTGTACAGCAGAGTTCCATAAAGGTTTCACTAGACAAAATTGCTTCAGAAATTAAAAGGGAGAAATCAGATAAACATTAAAGATTTTAATTTCTGGGGCTGTTTTCCAATAGAACTAGTCAAAGTAGTCAACCCACCTTATCTTAAAACACGGTTTACTAAGTTAACAACAAAGGTTAAAGGAAGCATTTGCCTAAAAAATTAGATGATGGGATTTTATATACAGTAGATCTTCTACAATTTTATCTGCAGAATTCTCAGGTCAGTCAACGCATCTGCAGTATAAGCACGAGGAAAGCCTGAGCTGGCAAGTGGCAAAAAGGTAGAGTAAGAAAAAAGGTCACAACTAGAAAAATAAAGAATGGAAGAAAAGGGAATAGGGAAATTTAGATCTTAGGAAAAAGATGTTAAAATGTTAAAATGCAAGGAGTAGTTTATCACCTATACCCTTGCTGTGTTAAGAGCAAGGATTTTCCTGGTGGCAGGATGTGCAGTCACTGACACCAAAGTGTTTCATAAGGACCTTACCAGAGAGCACAAAACAGAGTCCTCTGCTAACCTTTCCCTGATTCCTCCCAGGTTGAGAAGAAAGTCTTGCAGCCCACCTGAGGGTGAGCTCCTCCTGTCTCCTCCTGTTGGATGAGAGAGCTCCTTCCCCCACGACTGTCTCGTTTCAGCTACCAGCCTCCCATAGCTGCCCTTCAACAAGATAATGCTCTGGCACCTTCTGTAAGCGCTCAAATGAAACATTAAATGCAGTCTTGATGAAATACTTGTAAGGAAGGGATTTCTTTTGCAGCAGAGTGATTTGGTCTCTCCCTTTGAACCAGGGATGCTCTATAAATAGGTTTGCATCTGAATATCTGCTACACAGTGTTTCCCTTCAAATATCAAACCAAACCCAGTGTTTCATTAGACCATTTGGAAGTCTGAGGACTTGTCAGAACTGTGTCTTGTGATTAATTTATACATCCCTTGTATATTGCACATGCTGTTCCCCAGGACATCACATTTCACATATTGCTCATCTGCACCCTCAGGTCTGCAGCAGAGGAAATGTGCAGCTGACAACTGCACATGCATTTCCTTTACACCCCATGGCTGCATGGCTTTGAGGAGCTCTGCTCCTCAGCAGTGCCAGGCTCTCAGGAAACATTTCCTCAGCCCTAAAGCATGCAAGGGACCTCGACAGGAATGAGGGTCTGAGCTGTGGGGGATGAATGCCACATTGGCACTGGAGAAATGCAATAAAACATGGACGATAATAAGGGCCTTGAGTGGAAAAGTTGCTCCTTTTTGAATTGGTGTGAAATACAGGAAACTGTCTCCCAATCCTAAATTGTCCTCCAGCAGTAGGCACAGAATCTGGATAAGGAATTATTTTCCTTGAAAAACCTAATGATTTGTAGTGGGATGCTGTCTTTATAAATATACTTTTATTATTGTGGGTTTTTTCCCCAAACATGCAATAAATAGTGAGTCGTAAACATGTAGGAATCCTCCTCCTCATTTCCTTTGGGCTCCCAATCAGGAAATGTTGAAAATCAGTGGTGGTATTGCTGAAGATTAATGGCTGCTGCTCAGAAACCATACAGAAAGGGAATGTGTTCCTGCCAGGACAAATACATAGGCCATTGGACAAAAATCTGTGAACCACAGATAGTATTATATCATCATTGAAAAGATCCACAGTGCCTGTCTTGCTCTGTAATTAATAATATTCACATGTGGGTTTGATTGAAATCACTGCAACAACCAGGCAAATTAATGCCATGCCTTCATGGTCCAATTTATTCTACCGGTATTTGAAGTCTTCTTTTCAAATCAGCTTTACAGTATTTAAAAATTGGATTTTTTTTCCAGGTAGAGGAAGCAATCCTTCATGGATTTTTTTGCCACTATATGTTCAATATGGGTTTAAAGACCATGTAATCACTACTTTTTTTATGTGAGCAGTTAGATTTCACAAGAGAAAATACATTCCACTGAGCTGTAGGGCCATTAAAATAAGTCCCTGTCATCAGTTCATTTCCTTCCCACTCTCCTTCAGAGAGACTGTACTTAAGAGCTCTCCTGCCATGTATATTGGGACACATTCTCATCACCACAGCTTCTGTAAACTTTTTCTTCCCTTTTGTTTTCTTACAAAATAAGGCATAGGCTATATGGTGACCTCAGATGTTTATGAAAAGATTTCCTTCTCTATATTCAGTAAGTGTACAGGGTCCAGACAGGAAACATGAAGGCAGGCACAGCTGAGTCCAACTTGGTTCTAGAAGCTAAAGCACAAGCAAGCTACCTGAGGATATTATAATTCTGAAAACCAATCAAGGTAAAAATGAAGACATAAACATCATTTCCAGGACATCTCTCCATGGTTTTCTGGCATGTCTGACCTCAAAATTAAGAGCTGGGGCATCAAGTTGTGATGTAAGTGCTCAAGATTGATACCAAGATAAATGTGGTGTGGGTCTATGTTTTCAGATGATGTGAGTAGTGAACTAAGCACATGATGCATATGAATGCATTACAAGTTTACCCTGCTAACCCCACTTAACCTCACTGTCACAAGTTACCTCCCATGGCTTAGTTCACTGTTCCCAAGGCAGTGTCACCCTGGTGGTACAGGCATAAGATGCCCCCTGCTCATGCCTGAGTAAACAATTATGGTATTTTATCCCATTTTTTTAATTCAGAAAATAATGCATCTCCCTACAGGTACAGCCTGATGCTATTCTCAAAACAAATTCCTCTTACATGTGCCTAGATAATGTTTGCTTTGCCAGTATTGAAATGGCTTCAAAGTAAACCTCAGTGTGATTTGTCAGTCCAACAAAATGCCAGCCAGCCACCAGAGATGTCTGAAAATATCTGAAAATAAAAAGCCATGAAATGACTCAGTGCATTAGGTCACTGTGACAGCCAGGAGGTAATACCAGAGTATTTACTTTGGCTGCAGCCTTCCTTGGCTCATCTTCCTTTGTCGTGTTAAAGCCAGGCTCTCATCTCAAGCCAAAGTGCTGTAGCTTGCCCACTTCAGAAATGGGTCAACACAGGTACCAGGGAAATAACTAAAATGGGGGGTTTGACATTAAATTAAAAACTTGTGTGGATTAAAAATAATTACTCTCTTCCTTGCCTGGATGCAAGGAGCAGAAGAGCAGATGCACTCTACACCTACCAGGGTGGGTATCCCCATTCCCTCCTGTCATGCCAGGAAGCTTCAGCAGTGCCTAACATCTCTTTGGGGTCTGTGTGTATGAAAACCCCTAAAAGTATTGTCCAGGATCTATCCCCATCATCCCCATAAGGATAATGAGAACGTGGGCAGTCCTTCCAAGGTTGTGTAAATACCCCATAAAGTAAAAGACTATGGTGAAGAACAGGAGAATTACTCAAGCAATAAAGACCACATTTATTGCCACACAGGAAACATTAGTGACTTTCTTCACCTCGCCTTTCCAGCCCACAAAGGTGACTTCAGGGCAAATCTTGAGCATGATACATGTCTATTGAGGTTTGGCTCTGTTCACCACAGAAGCTGCATCCTAGCTCCATCTCTAAGGAAATTACATAGACAAGATTTTGAATAAAGTAAAATGAAGGACAATAAAAATGGTTACTTTTCTGCAATGGTAATTTCTTTTTTCCTCTGCAAAATTGCATTCAACATATTTTCTTCCATTTTTTCCCTGTAGATTTTCATTGTAAAATGACTATTCTCTGTCTTTGAACCAATTATTTATTTTGAATGCATACTTCTTGTAACTTGACAGTAGTTTCTGACAAACTAGAGGTGAATTATGTGCAGAAAAAGTGATACTTAATGATACTTAGTAAGATGGAATCTCAGAATTGTGCTATGATGACTCATGTACCAAAGAAATTAGCAGAACAATTGCTTTTTGCAATCAGATAAGATGGTAACAAATTCAACATTAAAGTAATAATGTTATGAATGTGGGTTTCAGGGGAAAAGTAAAGCCTTCTATGAAAAGCTAAATAGTGATGGTTAATTGGAATAAAGGGATTAAGACTAAATGTTTCACACAGCTCAGGTGGCTTTTTTCTGCTTGTCCATAGGTTCAGTGAAAAAGGTCACTAAAGTACAACCAAAAGAGTGTATGAATTTGAAAAGCAGTCCTACCACAAAAGGGGATAAGTTTTGAAAAGCCACAGGTCTTCATATTGACTTTTTGAAATACCACATTTCAGCTTCTTATTTTGAAATTCTCTGGAGGCTCACACTACAGAGAGTTCAATGATGTATTAGCATTAAAGAGAATCTCAAAACTGGACAGACATTTGGGGACAAGTTAAGTGCAAAATCAGGCTGACTGCCATCAGGGACTTACTACTGGGCTGAATTAACATGCAAACCAGGACACCTGAGAAAGCTTTCAAGCAAGCACTACTCCAAGAAATAAAACTAATGGATCTTTGAAAGGCAAGGAATGTGCAAAGCACCGGACTCCAGAAATCAGACAGGACAGGCAGAGCTTTGGCTGAGGTCTCAGCAACATCTAAATATGCAGAAGTTCCAGGGGACATCCTGAGTCCATTTTCAGTATTCCTGACTTGTATATTGGCCTCCTGAATATTTTCAATAATGATTGCAATTACATTCCCTATATTTACTTGTCTTCCTCCCTCCCTTCTTCCCACCCACCACTGATTCCACCTGCAGATCCACATTTTTTGTCAGGTGTTTCTTTGACAGGTGTTTATAATTTATCTTGCTTGGGTAGCTGCAGTGGTAAATAAAGCATCACTTAAAACTATGACTGTTAAACACCAACTACCACTGCTCTCTCCTTGTGGTCCTTTGCCTTAAATACGGATGTTCCCGTTAGTTGAGCCCTGTGCTCTTTGGACAACCTAAAAATAGATAGGAACATAGTTTAGAAGATGTTTAATTTACCTGCAATTCTCCTTCCATTATACTGAGCAGTTTTATCAAGTCTTCTTTAGAAAGCTCTATGGACTTCTTGTTCTTTCTCTCACTAGGACCAGGTGATTTTGAGTGCCGTTTGACAGTTGCTGAAACCATGACCTCATCTTCCTTCCGATGAGGTTTGTTCTTTTTCTTGGCATCCTCCTGAAGTTTTTCATTCTCTGCGTGGCTGATGACAGGCTTGGAACTGGAGAAGTGCCCGTTAGACGAGCTTTCTCCACCTTGGTTTCGGGACCTCATCCCTGCCTAGAAAGAAACAAACATAAAGATGCATTTGTAAACAAAATTACTTACAAAAAAAGAAAGCCACAGTGGAAATACTGCCTTTGGTAAGAACAACAGTCTACTAAAAACTGGAGAATATTGTCATGCTCAAGAGACTGTGGTAGAAAGCTCAACCATTCCAACAACTCTGTGTGTGGCAGAAAAAAAGTCCTGAGGTAAGGTTAGCCATCTTTTTCAGCAAGCCAAATGCTGATATGAGCTTAAATGTATGGAACTTAAAATTGATGTGGGACAGCGTGTTCCAGTGTTTCCTTTTCTTCAGCTGACGTGTTGATCATTGACAATTCAACACTACAGAACAAAACAGGTTGTCAAATAGATCTTACTTAACTTGTGGCTTACTTGAGAAACAGAAATGCGATTAAATTTTTGAAAAGCATATTGCTGGAGTAGAAATTCTCTATGAGAGTGGAGTGCCAAAGCATGACGAATGTCAGTCTGCTGTTTCTCTGAAATAAGCAATGATTTTATTGCAGAAAAATGGAGAATGCAGAGTAAATCAGGTGGCAAATACTGCATAGGATTAATAGACAATAGCTTCCATAAAGGAAAGTTGAAAAGAAGTTTGAAAAATGAGCACAAATGGTATGAAATCACTAAATGGGCAATATCAACACACTCTTTCCAGAAGATTCAGGGTTTCTCCAAAATGTCAGGTCATGGTTATTCAATGCTCACATTTCTGTCTTCTTAAGCACCTACACTGAGCCTTAGACTACAACAGCAAACATTCCTCAGCTCTGTCACTTGACCAACTGTACTGCTAAATTTTTATAGCAATAAATCTAATGAAAAATATTCCACTGCTTTCAAGTATTTTTTCTCATTTAAATTGATCTCTGGTGTTAGTTGCAGTTTGTTCATTAGTCAAACAGATGCTTTTCAACATCCATAACATCACACACACACTTCTGATAAGGAGTTCAGAGCAGCAGTTCCCTAGTGAGGAGCAAAACCTAAAATACATTGACTAATCAGTTTTGCTAAATTACACTGGGTCTGCAGTGGCTTGCCCTTGACTCAGGCCAGCATTATAAATCTCTGGTCACAATTAGCCTTGCACTTCTGTAGTTTCACACTCAGCTTGAAGATTGTCTTTTTATTATGACTGGTTACTCATGTCTTCACTAATTCAGTGGAATTCCTCCAGCAGCATAAATAGGGAGAGAATTAGACCCTATATTTTAGAGTGAGAGAGTTTCACAAAGAGATTCCTTGCACTGTAGGCCTGCTCTTATCCAAACAATGTGTGATACAGGTATACAATAGCCTTTAGCTTCCTGAATGCTTATGCAGGGTGTTTTTCATCAAACAGTTTGGATTAAATACATGAATTACACTTTCTAAAAACAGATCTCCATTATAAGCATGAACAATACCTGAGAACCTCAGGAAATCTTTTAGGTTTCAGATTTATGATGGAAAAATAAACATAGTACTATGTTTCCTCTCAGATAGGGCTTTTCAATTTGTTTAACTTTAATGGGTTTGAAACTTTCCAACCATGCTTCCTCTCAGGAGAGAGCACTGGGGATTCAATCTGTCTCTATTTTCTAAGTGTTTCCTTCTGAGTCCCTGTGGGTCACAGCCTCCAGCCACTTTCATCTCTAAACCAAACCTATTTTTTATGGCTTACAGTGAATAGCTTCATGGATCCAGGACATTCCACATGTTTTAAGAACAAATATTTGAAGACTGTCTTGTATATGTTTTGCAGTGGAAAACAGATTATTATATTACAGTATATTCTGCTTAGTAACATGCCATTTTAGGGATTTCTCTGCAGTAAGGTGACTCAACTTACAGCCCTGAAAGTGCACAATTAATGTTACATTTAACTTATGTCTAGTTGAGACATATCATCAACCTGAAACATTGCATAATCCACCAGATGCACTTAGCTGAGTGTGTTAGACTTCATGAAAGGTGGTGTGTCACCCAGGCACATCATAGCTCAAGACAGCCCCTTTGATCCATCTGTCCTCGTGGGAGCTGAGTAACAGCTCATGAGGCCGTGTAAAGACTGAGCAGGTGACTATAGGCTTATCAACCTGTTAACAGAGAAATTAGGAATGCATATTTCAAGTGTGCTTATGCTCAATGTAAATCAGTAGAGGCCCACCAAGGACAAATGCAAAGTTATGTTCATTAAAATGGCAACAGAGAGGTTTAACCAATTAACCTGGTGTTTCATATCATCTGGCTAATAAGCAGGTGATTGCTGTTAGAGGACATCAGACTTGGCCTCTTTCAAAACTTCTTTTAAATTTGGAGATTTATTTTGCAGCAAGCCTTACCTGACAGTAAGTGTGGCAGACAGTCTGCCACGCTCGGGGACACTGCCCCTAGCAGCCTTTCTTAGTGTGAAAGCCTGCCAAAATCAGGGTAATGCTAACACTTACTCTGTCTTCCCTTATGATGGTGATACTTTTTCAACATATTACCCAAATGCAAAGGTGTCATGTGCTGAAGCCAGAGATGCAGGTGACAGAAGCTTAAATGGTGACAGAAAAGGCCAAGGTTTCGATATTCACACAGTAATTTCCAAGGAGTTTGAGGGCCAAAACCAACGGCATGATCCAGCTGTTGTGCAGCGCTCCAGGAACACAAAGCAGCTGTAAGGATGACTGAGTTTTAATTGGAGCAGCGTGAAGTAGCCAGAGCACAGCAGTGGTGTTGGCTGAGATGCTGTGTGCTGGAAAGGAGGGCTCGGCGTTATCACTTTGGATATCCGTCTGCATTTCTGATGGCATCGGATAAAGAGTAGTGTCTGAGTATTTGTGTTATTTCAGTATGCAAATAGCCAAATCCCAAAACTTTGCTTATCTGTTGTTTCACCGGGGTTCCAAAACTGATTCTGGGGACACTGCCAGTCCAACACTGGTAACAAATGACCTCCTGCTGTCAGTCCTGACCACATCTCCATATCTTACAGCATTCCTTACATCTCCATATCATTCCAGCATTCAGGGATTGTGTTCCCTGAAGAAATAGCTCATATGATTTATAACAACTTTAGCATTTAACTCTACTTCTTTTTTTCCCACTCCTTATCATATGGCATATTAAGCTGGAAACCTTTCCTAACCGTTTCCAGTCAAACAAGAAGACTTTATGCGATCAGTCACCTTGATTTTGACATTTATTGGCTACTCATTTCAATATGTGCTCACAGCATTGGTACTCGGCATGGGAACTCTTCAGCCCCTCCTCTGGTTCAGCCATTTGTTGAGCTTTATGCACAAAGGACAAATGCTATGGTTATTTACATGAGCCTGTATTGTTGTTCTGGGCACGGATCCTTCGGTTTCCACAAGTTAGAATCCACACAAGATTTTATGAAATAACCTTTATGTTAGTTTTACTGACATCAGGAGGAAATCTGTGAGGAATTTGCTGAGTAGGATGTCAGGAGAGGACAGGCTGCACGCTATTCCAAGTCTTTCCCCCGCTGATGGCAATTTGTTCTCCCCAAAGCTCTTGAAAGGGCAGGTTAGATTAGGCTCTGTTACTAGTTCTGTTAGAATCAGATAACGCAAAGGGCTTCTTTGAACTTAATGTGTATCCCCTCTTGCTAATTGGACATGATGATTTTGGCTCCATAGTACTTTCCCTTAAAATAATAATAATAATAATGTCATAATATACACACATGCACAAAAGTTGATTTAAAGCCGTGATATGCTTGTTGCCATTGGCAATAAGTTTGTAGTCTGGATCTCAGTTGCAGATCTAACTGATTAGAGTATGACATGAAAGTGCTGGGTTTCTGACAGGCTAACAAAGTATTGTAGGGACAGTACAGCTGGGTTAGTGAACCAAAACTGGAATTTGTTTCTCTGCTGTGGCTTTGGGAGCTGTATCTTTCAGGGGCTCTGCTCTGCAGGAATTTGGAGTGGAGCAAAGTGATGTGCGGACGTGCCTGGGTACACAGGGTTGATTGAGGAGAACTCAAGCACTGAGCAATTCAAGTTTCTGCCCGGTGATTATGGATCAATATATAAGACTAGGAGAGAAAAATAATTTAAACATACTCAAACTGGAGACCAAATAATAGAAACCCTCCATCAGATCTGAAACACCCCACAAATGATGAGGAGAGCTAGAAAAGATTTTAAATAGCGTCAGTCTGTATCTGAAAGTAGTAGGTACCAATTAAAAAAAAATGAAAGACAAGATGAGAAAAGGGGAAGGGAAGGGAAGGGAAGGGAAGGGAAGGGAAGGGAAGGGAAGGGAAGGGAAGGGAAGGGAAGGGAAGGGAAGGGAAGGGAAGGGAAGGGAAGGGAAGGGAAGGGAAGGGAAGGGAAGGGAAGGGAAGGGAAGGGAAGGGAAGGGAAGGGAAGGGAAGGGAAGGGAAGGGAAGGGAAGGGAAGGGAAGGGAAGGGAAGGGAAGGGAAGGGAAGGGAAGGGAAGGGAAGGGAAGGGAAGGGAAGGGAAGGGAAGGGAAGGGAAGGGAAGGGAAGGGAAGGGAAGGGAAGGGAAGGGAAGGGAAGGGAAGGGAAGGGAAGGGAAGGGAAGGGAAGGGAAAAGACTTTTTCTCAAATGTCAGGAGGAGAGGAGGATGGGGGCATCAAATTGACCTTGTTGGCTTGGATGTCCTCAGCAAGGACCACCCCAGATAGGAATGGATGGCTTTAGCTCCAAGGCATATCTGGGTAGCCACAACTAAGTTTACCTGGCTTCAATGGTGTGACTTTCGCAGGATAATCATGTAGAGATACAACTGTTCATACCACCTCAGAGACTGATTAAAATTCTTAGTTTTCATATTGGTTATTCCAGGACATTTTCCTGGGCTCTGCAGATGTTCATCATTTTGTCTGGCTGTAAGAGATTAAAAGGAGTCACACTCCCAAGAGGCTGTGGTAGGCCCAGTAGGAGCTGTGGCTGTGCTGAATGAGCAATGCTGTGCAGTTGGACTCTAATGCTGTGTGGAGCAGACTCTGGACGTGACAGACTCTGGACTGTGACTGAACTAGGCCAAGGGAATGCAGACCTCATTCTTGCTTTTGCTTTTGCAGATGACTCCTGCGTTTGTTTCAGTCATGATGGTCAGAGGAGAGCCATAAACCTAATGACTAATAGGATGAAGAACAGAAAAAATATCTGACCTTAGTAATCCTGGGGTTTCCTGAATTTCTACATTTTCAAGCCTAAAGTACTAATCCGTTGTGCTGTCTAACCCCAGACTCCTGTCCTCATATGCATCATGGTTTGAGCAAACAAGAAAAGTCTTTGTTCCTTTTGACAGTGTTATACTTTGCCAATGTGCTTTTGTGAGAGCACATGTTTGCTGCTTGCCCTTCTTGTTGCACTCTTGGCATGGAGCTATGGATACTCTTTGAATCAGGACAATTCTCTGTTCAGTGAACAGCTTGAATAACCAAACCACAGGGCTGTAATTCCTCTACAGACCTGGAGAGGACTTGTGGCTAGTCTAGCTATGTAGACCATTGCTGCTTTCCTCCTTTCACCTGGTCTGCTTGCTGCCCTGGAAAAGTGTTTGTCATACAGGTGGAACAGCAGGAACAGCACCCCAGTGCTGAGCCTCATGCACTGAAGAATAAATATTTGTTTCATCCTGTTGACACTGCTGCCATAGTGGGGTTTGCTGTTTGCAAGGGGTGTAGAAAAGTAGCAAGGTTATGGCAGACATAGTTGCTGAGGTGCACCATGAGAATCAGCTAAGCCTTTTTGCTTTATCAAAAACTTATTTTTTTATTTCAAAATTGATTCTTGTAACAGTGGCACATAGTAACACATGGACTGTGTTCACCAAGGGCTATATCAACAATAGTTCCTTTGTTTTGAAAAAAAAAAAAAAAAAAAGGAGGAATAAACATAAATGTACTCTCAGGAAGAAAATAGATTTCTGAAAATTCCATATCCAGGTGTCTTTCTAAATAAGTATAACCAGCATGAAAGCAGAAAAGGATTTCACAAAATTAAAAGAGGAAACACGGTCATCACCAAGGCAGATTTATACCACTTTAACTCCATTTTCTTAATTCCAAGGTAAACTCTTCTCTAGCTAAATTATGGCACAGGTTTACAAAGAACAGAGTTTATGCTGGTATCATTCCATTAATTTTGTCATTTTCAGGAAAACTTGTGGTTTCATCTGGAATACTTTTACATGAGTAATGCATGCTGACCAACTAAGGAGTAACATAGACTTGTTTCACAAAGATTCATGTTTCCCAGGCTTCATCTGGAAAAACATCTTGGATGCATGAGGCATGAGGAATGATAAGCTATTAGATCATAATTGAGTCAAAAAAATAAACTTTTATATATCACCCTACCCATGTTTTGATTACTGTGCTTCCCAGCTGCCAGAAAGCACAAACAGGAGTCACAGAGGAGACAGTTCAAGTAGCTGACACCACCAGACAAACATGCCACAAGGTCTGATGAGGGCTGAGACATTTATTCTCTGGAGTGGCCGTGTGGCTGAAAGGGACTGGCCAGGAGCAAGGAGGGTGGCAGCAGTGCCAAGCGCCTGCAGCGCACGCAGCCTTTCCAGCCCATTTCAGCTGGGCTGGGAGAGGTGGGAGAATCATCCCTCTGCCCAGCCCACTGGGGTGTCCCACGCCCAGGAATACCTCTGATCTGAGGGAAAATGAATCTTTGGAGGAAAGTAATGCAGCTGCTTTCTGGGGCCTTGCACCCAGCTGGTGAAGGCTGTCTTGGGACACGGCCGCTCTCAGAGCGCTGGATTGAGCCCTGTGCCCTGTCATGATTCCTCTCATATTGTTTTACAGCTTTCTGCTCTTTTGAGTTAACCCATTTCAAATCAAACTGTGAGCTCCACATGAAGACAACGCTAGCACTGCCACCATTAGTTCCAGTCCAAACCTCCTACACATTTGTTTTATCACCTGACAGCCAGAACGTGCCTGGGGAATGGTAAGAGAGGTGATGCAGATTAGCTGGCCTACCAAGGGTTTTTCACTCCTGCAGTTGGGAAATCTCTGGTGTTAGGTAAGCACTGGTCATTTCTTTTTGTTGGCAGCATAGGACCAAGCTGATAACCCACAAGGTGGAATACACTGTGGACATAGGAACAGCACTCAAGCATCTCTAGTAAGTAATTTCTAAAGCCCACTGATGCTATAACAGTGCACAGTCCCCTGCCAAGGTGGTAGAAAACTGCTGAAAGCAGCAGTAGGCAGGAGCAGGTTGAAAATCATCACAGGTCTTGCCTTGTTTGTTATCCTCACTATGACCAATCAGAATACTTAAAAATTCTATATCACTGAGAAATACAGCATGGAAACTAAAGCCTTGCAAGCCTGCTTTAACCTACTAATCATATGGCAAATAGCAATCACAATTAGCAAATGAGGAAGCCCTTAGCTTTCTACAAAATAAGTTTCAACTTTTCACTTTGAAAAGTTACTTTTTATTTCAAAATTCACTTGTATTTTTAACAGCTATGAGATGAGACAAAAATATTAATGTCCCAAAAGCAAACTCTGAGCTTTGGGTAGAGGTAAATATTTTGCTGTCTCTTTCTGACCTGATGTGGATCTTGAATCTGTCTTCTTTTCAGTAGCAATAATTTGCACAGCTCTGATTTTGCTGAAAGAGTAAGCTATAGCTACGTTTGACATGTGACTAATTTATCTTTCTCTTGTTTAAAAAAAATACAAAAATTAATAACAATGTAGATACCCTTACAGATTTTATGGCAAAGGGAAAAAAATTAGACAGAGGACCTGGATCTTCTACAAATATAGTCTCCAAGAGACAACAGTGTAAAAAAAAGCCATCTGCAGCATCTCAAATTTCAACTGTCAACCAAAGCAGAGAGCAAGTTCCAAATCTCTGTCAGTGACTCCTTTGTAGGAAGTTTCAGTTGTTGATAGACACAGAGTACCAGCTTGCACATGAATGCCTTGTCTTCTGGTGAGATGTGAATTTAACCCCCTCCATTAAACTGGGCTGCCTTCCACCTCCCAAAAGGTTCCTCCTCTGTGGAGTTTAATTGATTTCAAGACAAGGAGTTAAAATAGTCTCTGATACTAAACCTGCCCTTGGGTTTCATTATCAATTTTGGTGGTTTTACAATAATATTTTTCCCATTGGGAAAAAAAAAAAAATCCTCTGGCTACATGTATACTGGAGATTAACCATGGCCAGGACTCCTCTCTGACTGTGAGGCCAGCTGTCCTGGAAAATGCTTCAGGCTCTTAAGCCCTCTTAGCATCCATAACATGTTGGCTGCATCCACACTGCCCCCTGGGAATTGCTGCTAGCCCGTGCTGACTCCTGAATCGTGCTCTCAGATGGGATGGGAGGCTGTTAAGTGGCCTGGCCAGAAGTGTGCCAAGGACCCCTGCAAGAATTTAGCAGGAGTACAAACATTCACCTTCCAGTATCTGTGCTCATGCCCCCTCACTGTTTAATTTACAACCTCTCCTTTCCACAGCCTTTACAAACAAAGGAAATGGAAAACTAATCAGCCGTGCTGAGGGAAGGTGCAACTCACCAAAAATACACAGTCTGGAGAGGGAAAATAAGCAGTGGGTGGTGGGAAAACAGAAAAAAACCCAAATTTTTCAAGTTAGGTCAAAGCATGCGAAACTCTAGTACTTATTTTTGAGGCATATTTTTAAGTTGCTGCTGAAGGATATTTTGGTGATGGAGAGGTTCAGCAGGAGCAGGAAGAGGCAGAGAAGCTGAAGCACACAGACAGGCTGCTCAACATCCCCACTTCACACCAGGCTCATGCTGGGCTTGGTGGCACAAACTTTGAGCTCTTTATGTCACTGATAAGGGGACACACTGTGAGGCTCCAGAGTGGCCCTTGCATTATTCAAAGCCCCGGCCTTCACTCCTCATTACTGTTTGCAAAGAGGTAAAAGGAAAGGAGAGTCTTACTTCATTCCTGGCAGTGCCAGCCCAGTGACTGTCATCATTTCCCTGCAATCCTGCAGGCTTTCCACTGACTTCAGAACTTGTGGCAGAGAAAGTAAAGAAGTAAATGTCAGCCTAAATGATTTCAGTAATACCAATGTCTCACATGGCTGACAGGGAGCAGCACAAAAACCTGCAGATACCTCACCTGGGCGCTGAGAACAGCCTCAGCCACTTTAATAGTTTTCATTTTTAGAAACCATATTTGCATGCCTCTTCTAACGTCGTGGTTTCAAAATCCCTAGACAACAATTTCTTCACTTAAAAAGAATGAAGTTAAAGAGTTATCCTGGATGTACAGGTTGAACTGGTTTTAATGGGGTTTTTTAACAGCCTTTTAGTGTTAATCTGCTTAAATCTTCACCTGGCCTTTTAATTCAGAGCAGAAATTTAGGCTAAGCTGAAAATACAGCATAGTTACTTTGAGTAAGGAAGGAAAGGAGGAGAAAGAAGCAAACAAATATTTCTGCATGGGCTTGGTCTTGCATTAGCATTACTAGGATTACCTATTGCCAGATTCTTTAATGTCCCTGACATCTTAAAATCCAATTTCATCGGGGATAAAATATAAGTTAATTGTGTTTGTCTTGTTGCAACTAGCCAAATAACCTACCTTTCTTAACTTCATTAAAAAGGTTTAATTTTCTTTTTTTTTTCTTTTTTTTTTTACTGGGAAGCATAGAGAAAAACTTTCTCAGCTGCTTTTCTTAGAAAGTAATTTCAGTTCAGAGCCATGGAAAGATATTAAAAAGAGAATGGAGTGGGTGTTTTACAAGCCCATGTGATGTTAAAGTTGTCTGCACTGGTATGAATTCATAATGCTTGTGTGACTCAGGTAGAAGTTTAGGTTTCATCCATAATCTGCAGTGTCTTTGGAATGGAGTCTGAGCTCTCTGAGGCCGTGTTAGGACTGCAGCTCTGCCCTCCTTCTCCTCAGGCAGGCACTTCCAGTGACCACTGCTAAAGCCCACCATAGCTCCTATTTATCAGGGAAAGCATCCCCTGATTTTCTTCCCATGGTAAAAGGTGCTAGGTAGAGGGTGGTGTTGTTCCAGTCTCCCTGTGAGAGTTCAAGGCTGGAGGTCTCAGTTTTGCCCCTCTGAGTCAGCCCTAATCTCTCTAAAGAGGCTGCACCCTTAATTTGGGCACATCAGTGAACGGACTGATAAACTGGGGCTGGATCCAGAAATGCATCATCGCAAAGGCCGATTCTGCTGATGGGTGGGGAGGCAATAGCAGGTATTTGGCACCTCGTTATCAGCGTCTGACACAGTGCCACACTTGGTGGCAAGTGTTAGGACAGGGCAGAGGCTGCGGGACTGGGTCTGCCCCTCACAGCCCTGCTATAACCAACCCTGCCAGCTTTGCGTTAATGAAGTCACAAACTGAAGTGGCTTGTGCTGTTGGGACCGGTGTTCTACAAGGCACCAGACCTCTGCTGCAGGCACTTCTGCCTGAGAGGGGCAGGGAACACAGCGTTTCTGACAAGCACTGAAAAGAGTCGATAGTGACCCTCACTGAGCTCCCTAACTTGGAAACGAGCTCATTTGGTACTCCAGCTACAACCTCTCTACTAAACTCTTTTCTTAGGAGGAAGAGTGGGGACAATTCGGCTGTAGTTGTACAAAACAACTAATTTAAGAAAGGGCAATAAAAATGGACCTACATTAGGTTTCTTTCAGTTAGGGAAGGTGAAACTAGAAACTAAATTTTATTAATGAAAAATCTGAAAAAAAAATTAATCATAAAACTTTCAAGTTCCTATTTCATATGAGGAGCTGAATGACAGAAAAGCAGTGGGGATCTCTGTTGCTGAAGGGAATTGGTGGGATGTCTCTAAATATTAAGGCAACACTGGGTTTTGGAATACAAATTTTCAAGAGTGATTTGACATTTCACAAAATATTGGTCACCATCCAAAAAAAAAATAGAGAGAGAGAGGCAGAAATACAGATTGCATATTATTGGTAGGTCAGGTAAGAAAGCAGCATATAAGTACATTGCTGGTTTTCTTTATTTAGTGAAAAGCTGTCTGACCCTGCAGTTATGCAGTGTCTCAGCATTCCTTATTTGTTTCCTTAAATATATTTCATTTGCCTTCAAGGAGGTTTAGGTGGCTGAGAAATGACTTGGAGCTGCTTCTCCTGAGTGGTGGACCCAGAGCCTTGGCAAGGACCAGGTGCTGCTGCTGCTGGCAGCTCTGCCATGCCTTGGCTCTGCTGTGACTGGGAAAGGGAAGATCAGCCAGTTTTCCTCCTTTGAGGAAGCAAATCCACCTCTTGTCATATTCAAGGTGCTATACTTGCTTACCTTAAGAAACAAGATTTCATTTACTGTTTTACAGTTCACATTTCATTTACTGTTTTACTCCCTCACTCAGCTTTATGTGCCTAGTGAAAATGTCTGAGTGAGCTCTCACTTCCACTGCTTGCTCTGGCACTATTCACTACAGAGACCACAGATAAGAGCTTTTCCTTATCTGCATTTGTCCACACACAGGCTGCATGAATCTCAGAGGTAAGAGCATTTTTACAGACCTGCCCAGACAAAAGTTAAAGGGCAGCTCTCCAGAGCATCCAATAGCCAACTGCTAAGCACAGCTGTGCCAAAAAAGCTCAAAATAAACAGCTGAGCCTCCACTGTATACATACTGAAAATATTTCCCAAGGCTTTCAAAAAAGTTAGAATTAAATCCCCATGTTGAATAAATATTTCCTTACTTTTACTAATTAAGAATATTTTATACCTTTAAACCTGAAAGACTCTGCTAAATGAAATGGAATTTGAGGAATGTGCCCCTACATTAAATTGTGCAACTCGTTTAATGAAAGTAAATTCAGAAACATGGTATCCATCTTTTCAATTCATCCTGCACAACACCACTGACTGCAAAAAAAAAAAAAAAAACAATATAAATTTAAAACAAAAAGATTTAAAAATCAATCAGCAGTTTGTCAGTGAATTCTAGGCCTGCAAAACCACCCTGCTATGGAATGGCCAGAGAGTTTAGAGGAACTCTGTACAGCTGGCAGATGGCCACGAGCTCAGCCTAAGGTGGCTGTCATGCTTGCAAAAAATTCTCTTTATTCTGATTCTACTTACTGGTACTGCTATTACTTTTTGCCATCAAGAAAAACCAAAAGCCTGCATGGAAAAGTGCTCAGCAGCACATCCCAGCGTTGTGGGATGACTTGGCTGCAGCACTGAATTTCCAGGCACTAGAATTCACCCTGTGGAAGCAGCAAACACCAAGGATTTGACAAACCTTGGACTTGTTAGATAAGCATACATGTCAAAGACAAAGGATTGCAGTCAAAGGGATAGGAAAACCTAGAAAATAAAAATACTGGCAGCACCAAACACTTAGGATTATGGTACAAAAGTCATGAACTGGTGAGTCCTCTGCTCAGCCATGGTGTGACACAGGGTCTTGTAAAGGATTTCTGCTGGTAGCCGAACAACAATTTAAGTAAGCAAGAACAGAGCTGGGGAGCTCTGTGTAAATACTTGCCACTGACTGATCACTTGTACCTTGAAGATGCATTTGTAGAAAGGAAAAAAACCCTGAAAATTGTTCCTCTCTTTGTGTATTCATAAAATCTGAGAAGTGCCATTATATTAGTCTTTCTCAAACCTCAGAGAAACTTTTCCTAATGTCTGTAGAGGCAAATATTAAATAAATGGCTTGCTGAAATAATGGAACAGTTGTTGGCCTTTAAAACACATGCATATTTTTAAAAGAAAGAAAGAAAATACTGGGAGGAGGAGTAATTTTTTTTTGTTAATTGTTTTGAAGTCCATAACTAGAAACACATCGTTACCAGTTTGTACTCACATCAATTTTATATCAGAGAAAAATAAAGTTTTGTTTGTGTAACATTGTTAGATAAAACAGAAACTATATAAATTTAAGAAAGCAAATGGGTTATGCCAAGTTAGTGTCAATTAGCATTATGGATGACAGTTTAAGGAGGATTATATGATGTATTGCAGGTTTGAAACAACTAAAAATAGAAAAGCTATGCAAGCCATAAAAATTGCACAATGTGCAACTTTCAGTTCCAGGAAGATTGTGTTTGCAATCCTTGACTACAAATGGAGTTGCTTTCTGACTGTTGGGATAGATCTTCTGGGGCCATGATTAATACAGACAGTCCCAAGCTTTCCAAATGACTCAGACATTTAAAAATATGATATGATATTAGGCTTAAAGCAGTGAAACTTTTATAAAATAATTTAGTGTTTGCCTTCCAGTTTCTGAGCTGGGTTCACAGTTCCAAAGTATGTTCTAGCACCTAGAGGAACTTTAAAACTGGAAATAAAGAATGCTGTATAACTGATGTGATACTAGCAATGGGGCTTTTTAAAGACAGGAAAAATCCAAGATGAATATTGTAAGACATGTAATATGGTCAGGGGATTCCATGGTGCCTGCTGCAGAATTCCTCGTTACACTGAGTCCTTAACTCAGGATGCTTATTTTTAACTCATTATGCTAAAAAATTTCAGAGAAAACAATGTGCATTGAGGATGTCCTTGGGAATTGTCAGCAGTCCCCAAGGGCTTAAACAGCTCTGCAATTCAGATGAGCCTTTGAAAAACCCTTGGTTTTCATGTTCACACATTCACTATGTTTGAAATAAGTCATTTTGGCTACCTCCTGGAGCTGGCATCTGCAGAAAGCTCAGGTATTGCTTTCAGCCATGCTATTACAGCAGCATGTCCTGAATGTAATTTATTTAGGAGTGTGGCTTCACCTGGGAGCTGTGTCAGCAGCCCAGCCGTGGTGTGCAGGAATACCTGTGTCCAGGGATGCTCCCAGGGCAGGGCCTTCACTAGAATCTATGTCCGGAGTGGGGAGGAGGGAGTCGAGGGTAGAGGTGTCCCTGTGCCATCGCTCTGCTGCTCCCACCTGGGGCTGGCTGGGTCCCTGCTGCTCCCTGGAGAAGAGACAAGGCTCAGGGGCCACATGCCAGGACAAAGAGAGAAGCAGCACGTTCTGCTTTGCCTGCCAGCCAGCCCGCAGGCCAGCTAGAAAACACAGGCTTGCAGACCTTCGGTGGCTTGAAAATACTTATATTTTTTATTTAGAGACTCCTGTTGGCTTTACCCTTGTGTTTCCAAAGCTGTGACAATGCACAGTGGCCTGCAGAATGCAGGATACACCAGGTGAGACAGGTGTAGGACTGATACAATACAGCAACTGGGTGGTGCAAGCTCCCACTCCCGTTGCCTCCAAAGAGCCATACCAGTAGTCAGAGCTTTCTGCTGTAATTTGGCAATCGGCACCAAGAAACCCCTCCATCCCAAAGGAACAGCCATCATGAGGGAAGGAAAAAGCTGGTAGGTGATGTGCTGGGCTCCTCACTGGGTAGAGCAGCTTGCAGAGTGTGTGCAGGGCAGTGACACAGCGTGGTGACAGGACAGCAGAGTATCAGTGACACTGCAGGCAGCCTGCAGAGTCCTGCCCGCTCAGTGGGAACAGAGACACCGCGCTGGCTGAGCTGCCAGCCTGCAGCACAGCAAGACATGCAGATGGGTTTCTCTCACAGACCACAAAACAAAGGAAGGCTGGGATGTGGTGACAACTCCAAATGCTGTGGAGGTGTAGAAGATGTGCAGGGAACCAGGATGTTGCTGGGCATATGGGGATCGGAGCCATCGCACTGGACAAAGGCAGGTCTCATGTTGATAAAGTTCATTCATGCATTTGATTGGGTTGCCTGAACAAACAGAAATGTGGACTCCCTGAATTCTGCCCTGACCCTCCTGTCTGAGCAGCATGGTTATGGCATAGGCAAAGTTCTGCAGGTCAAAGACACTCCAGACACAGCTGGCATGGAAACACCAGAGCCCGTCGGTCCCAGCAATGCTGCATCCAGGCAGGCCCAGTGGCAGGACTCAAAGAGATTCTGAGGGCTGTGAGACCACAGAGGTCTTTCCTGGGCAAGGAAAACATGGTGTTCTTGGGAGCATGTTCTTAATAAAACAGTAACAATTTTGTTCAACTCTACAAAATTACTGTTATTTACATAATTTATATAGTTCTAATAACAGTCATACCAGGAACATTGCCATTCAAGGAACAAAGCAGAACTACTGCACTAATTTAGTAGCAGTCAGAGCAGTGTATGATCCATTTGCCTATTATTTCTTAACAAACTGTCTGTAAGTTCTTGCAAAATAGTAAGCATCGACTTGGAATTTGTATCTTTTTTCCCTTGCTCTGAGTGGAATGAACAAGATCTATTGGAATATGGGCAGTATAAGGAGAGATACAGTAATGAAATCTTAACCAGCTGTAACTGGTGCGTACATATTAAGAAAAACTTAGATTTACAGGAAGGTTTTTTTACTGATAAGTATTTTAATTTTCTAGAAAATTTGCTTAGAAACTTAAATCTTGATCAGCAGCTACTTCTTGCAAAAGATTGAGCAATTACCTATCTATTTATTCATTTATGAATAGCAGAAAACATTTCCTACATGTGCAAGAATTCGGGTTATCACACTGTTATACCACAAGCCCTGAATCATACCTCTCATGACAGCTCACAAGAAGCAGAATAGAGATAACTTGTATGAGGCCCATGGGATTTACAGTAATTAATTCTTTGGCCTGTGAAACGTTTGTCCTTCAAAAAAATTCAGTGAGAGTTTTTTTCATTAATTTCAATGGAGGAAGAATCAAGACTACTCTCTTTAAAAGTATCTAGATCTAAAAAAAGAGAATGAATCATGTTTTTGTAATGAAGAGCTGAATTTGCAATGCAGTTCACAAAATGTAAGAAGCAAAGAAGAGTTTGCTGTCAACAAGCACATACTAATTATTAAGATACAAAAAGGGTGGACCAAGGCTTAGTGGGTCAAATTCTGACCTCATTTGCCTTTACTCTTCTGAGTTTAAAGATGTTACTCTGGATTTTCATCAGCCTAAATGAGATTGAAGTCTGATGTTCTGTAAACAAACAAAAGTGGCATTATTTGTGATTTGCAGAAACCATGTTCACAGATTACATTGTTTAAAATAGGCACTTAAGGGTACTTTATTTATTGTTTTAAAGTAATTTCACAAATGTAGTAATAACACCTATAGCTTAACAAGAAGAGACCTCCTGGAACACAGATAGGACTTAATTTCCATCCTCTAATGCTTGACCAAGCAGCAGGATAAGGTAGACACAGTACACTCTTTGGAAAAGCTTTTTCTTCATTAAGCATTAAAATATCTCAAGGTCATATTTATGTCTATACGTGTCTTCTTCATTTTAATTAAGTGATGACACAGTAAATATAGTGAGCAAAAGAAAGAGTCAGGATGAATATCACTGTAGCACTTAAAGTATTCCCCATTATACAACACTGTGTTGTATTAAGAAGCCCATGAGATTTTGCTGCTGAGCTGAATACTGATACAGCTGATACTTCCCTCACAGACATCACACAGGTGCATCAAAATGCTCCTAAACCCCTGTTAGGCTAATGAAAGACAAAGCTTTGGTTGCAGACTTTCCCTCAAGAGCAACTTAAACCTAGCAGGGCTGCAATAGCATCACAGCTTTTTGGGCTGCCTTTTCCATCCCCTGTTGAAGGTTTTATCATGTGCACTAAACAGAGTAATTTTTGTTTGTTGCTCTCAGCAGAGTAGTAAGAAGCCATTGATTCTCTGTAGATTAGTTTTGGAGAAAGCCTCTCATCTTTCCTCGTTCACATGCACATGTTCTCTCTCCCCCAGTGAAGCATGGATCAGGAAACCAAATGGAGCAGAAAGCTGAAGTTTCCTTTGGCAGGTTTGCCAAGAAGCCCAAATGAAAGGGGTCAGTGAAAGTCCCCGAATTCCCATTGATCTACAAGCCACTATTCCCAGGACTTTCAAAGGAAAAGCCAGGGAAAGCAAAGAGATCTCAAAGCTGCTTTTCACTCCAAGCTCCAAGCCCCAGCAGCCACACTGGGGATCGTACAACAAAGGGCAAGTCCTGGGCAGACAGACTGGTGGGCTACTGTGAAGGTCTGGCTGTGCACATTTAGTCGGAATGGGACACAGAATGAAGCTGATTTTGTCAAGCACCCTACACCCCACCAGCCCCACTGGATGAGGCTCTGGGGTGCAGGAAGGGGCACCTCCTTCCCATGACCCACAGGCCCCCATGGGGGCAGGAGCCGTGTGACAGCTTCCACTACCAAATCAACCCTTTGGCCATCACTGCTATCATCAGAAGTGTTTGCTAGAATTACAGCTCCATTTATTTTATTATCAGTGCCCCGAGAACCCAGGACCCCATGTCACCCCCCTGGGGCCACCAGCCCCAGTCCCAGGACTGGCACACAGCCCCACACAGCCCCACCCTGCCCTGCCTGCCCATGGAGGTCACCAAGCTGAGCCCACAGCCCATCCTGGGCTCCTCCTGTCTGCAGGAATGTGCCTGATGCCAAGGCTGGGGCTGTCCCCAGCTGTCTCCCTCAGGTCTCTGTTCCCCAGGGGATTGCCATCCCCAGTCCCCAGAAAGCAGCCACTCCTGCATGTATTTCTTTAATTGTCTACTTAACTGCTTGTATTCACAGTTGGGATTCTCCTTTGCTCTTGTTCAAGTATTTTAAGAGTTTTTCATTTTCATTGATCTTCATAAGTGCATGTAGTAGCTTAAATTTGTGCTTCCTTTTTCCTATGGTATATTACAAAAGCTCTTTTTGCCTTCTGCCACAGGGCAGAAAAAGAAAATCAGCCTATTTATTCCTGGGAAAGAAGCACTGTAGAAAAACATGTGCTCCCCCAGTATCTCTCCTTTACACTTACAGAGACATCCTTTCTGCAGTGATCCTGATGCCAAGCAGAGGGATGTCAGGCTCAGAATGACTGGGGAAAAGTTTCTCTCTGAAGCTCCCTTTGAAATTTGATCAAACTATCAACTCAGTAAGGATTACACATAAAACAGCCAGAAAAAGACTGCTGTCAGTCTTAATAGCTGGCAGGCAGGAGTCTCCTGGAGTTCTCCTAGAAGCTATGGCACAAGGACCAGGGGATACTGGATTTGACCAAACATCCTTTTCTCTGTGGTCCTGGGAGGTGGTGGGATCAGTTGTAGCCACATTTTCTTCTGGTTTCCATTGGCTCACACCAACAGGAGCACTCTGCAGAGGTAATTCCAGGGTAATTCCAACCCTCTGAACTCTGTAACTGAGATTCCTTGAGGGCAACATGTGAATGCAGTTGTGCCTTCTCCAGGAAAGGTTCATCACATATTATACAGTGTTCATAGGAATTTTCCCAATCAATAACTGTAAAACTTTGCCAAACAAACTTTCAAGATGCCAGACCCATTTCCTCAATTATCACTGTCAGAAATCTAGTGAACTGCATACAATGGTGGCCGAAGATTTCCCAGCTTTTGATTGAAACCCTAAAACCTTTCATACTGCAATTTCAATCAACAACTTAGGCAGGCAGGGGGGGACCCACATTATTTCTAACGAAGATCCCCTCAGAAGATTCAAAACCTTTACTCAACCTCCCAAATATTTGGCACAGCACATCCTCACAAGCCTGAAATTATTACTCTGTTTGCTATAGTTTCTTTTATTGTGCTATTATGCAAGACTGTTGTACTTTGTCATTTGTAGCACATTACCTCAGACTTGTCCAGGTACAAAGATGGACTTCTGGGATGATTGGGGTAATGGAGAGCCTATCATATGAGAAGACAGAATGAAGACCTTGGCTTGTTTAACTTGGCAAAATAAAGGCTGTTAAGGGATCCAGTTGCTGGGTATAAATATATCACAGAGGCAAACATCAGGGAGATGGGAGAGCCATCTCAACTAAATGACAGTGTTGGCAGTGGAACCCAATGGCACAGATTGGCCAGAATTCAACCTATGTGAGAGACCAAAAACAGGTTCTCACATGGGGCAATGAGATTTGGGAACAATTTTCCAGCTGGAGAAACAGCGGCAAAACTCCTGAATGCACTCACAGTGGAACTTGATAAGTGTACAAAGGGGATTATAAAACATGATTCCTGCAATATTATAACAATAAATTTGATGACCCATTAGATCCTTTCCAGTCCTGTGTTGCCATATAAAGCTATAATATCTCTTGCAGATTCTGTACACTTCAATCATCTGTGCTTCAAAACAAGACGTGCCAGCATACTTCATATGTTTCAAGCTATTTAAAAACAAACCCACAACTCTAACCAAATAGTTCAGTTTAGTAAGTGTATTTGTTCAGGGTAGGGATAAAACTTAAAATCATTTTCTCTCCCACAATGACAATAAATTCAATAGAACCCAAATATATTACAAAATAAAAATATTTTACATTCAGTTGTCCACCACCAAAATTCCTAAGATTATTGATAATTAGTTCTACTTGTCATCTAGAACTGTTTAAGCTTTATTACAATTTTTATGAAATATTTTATCCATGGATTTAAAACCTTTGCAGCTGAAGTTCAACTGTTATTTATGGTATTCTGCTCTAAGCTATAAATTAATTAAGGACAAGAACATTTTTGTGCTAATGCATTTTATGTTGGATGGTATCCAAAAGATATAGCCAAGGGAACAGAATTATGATTGTTTCTAATTTATGTTGGTCATAGCATGGGTTGAACACATGAGAGGGAAGACTTTTTTTAAAAACAGAGTAGTCTGGTTTTGGAGATACTTCATTTTTTGTCATGCTTAAAAGGTTTCTTATGCTGAACTTGAAGTAAAAACCCATGAACTCTACAAAGCAGAAAATTTCTTGGGTAAAAAGGAAAGTTTGTAAAAATCTACTTCCACCAAAAGCAGTAAAATAGTTACATAAAAATTAATCATTTATGAAAAGTTCTTCTTTCTAAATGCAGACCCACACACATACACACAGAGAGCCCCCATGACTGGGACCAAACTATAGCCATGACAGCACTACATATAGTTTCACTTTCCTGTAGCTCCTTCTTGAAACTTTGATGAAAATACCAGCATGCTATCTTCATATAAAATGTACTGGCTCAGTGGAGGCAAATTTTACTCCAAAGATACCCCAGAATTACTGTAATATCATATCTTATGGTAATTAATAATATCAAATTCTGATTCACTCTACTCTCAACTAAGATGCTTCACAAATCTAGCTTGATGTTTATCAGCACTTCACTGTCTTAGCCAGCATTAAAATTAGTAAAAAATCTCTCACCACTTTCTTGTGTGCAATGCTGAATTCAGCTCTCAAGATTCAGCATTAGATACTCAGGAAGAAAGGATCCAGGAGAATGGAAAATGTGTCTCCATCGTCATCAGTTAATGGATGGCTTAGGACCTGAATTACTGACTTCTAACATCTTTTCCTATCTTATATAAAAATTCTTCTGAAAGCATTCTAGCTTTCTGACTTTAATGGAATACAGTGAACATCAATTTACATATATCTACATAACTTTGCATGCATTTCTTCATTTTAAATTTTTTTAATCATATGCATATTCACTTATATTGTGAAGGAATATCCACCCATCCATCTTCTCTAACCTCTTGTTATTCAACATCCTTCTTCCATGCCTCTTCACACCTCTTCCTCTCAAGTAAACAAATCAAAAGTTTTGCTTTTGATTCTGGCATTGCTGGTGATTTTCATCATAGCCTCTGTCCCTACTCCTATTTGGGCTGGTTTTGACTGGGACAGAGGTAATCACAGGGGCTGTATTTTGGATTTGTACTGGAAACAGGGCTGATAACACAGGGAGGTTTTCCTTGCTGCTGAGCAGTGCTTGGACAGAGCCAAGACCTTTTCTGCTCCTCACCCACCCCACCAGTGAGGAGGCTGGGGGTGCACAAGGACTCGGCAGGGGACACAACCAGGACAGGTGACCCCAACTGACTGAAGGGTCATCTCGTACCATATGGTGTCACCTTCAGGATACACAGCTGGGGGAGGAAGAAGGGAAGGGGGGACATTTGGAGTGATGGCTGTTGTCTTCTCAAGTGACTGACACCCATGATGGGGCCCTGCTCTCCTGAGGATGGCTGAAAACCTCCGTGCCCATGGGAAGTGGTGGATGAATTCCTGGATTTGCTTTGCCTGCATGTGCAGCTCTCGCTTTTCCTGCTAAACTGTCTCTATTTCAACCCACAAATTTCCTCACTTTTCCTATTCTCTCCCCATCCCATTGTGGGGAGGAGCTGAGTGGCTGTGTGGGGCTGAGCTGGCAGTTGGGATTAAACCATGACACCATTATACCTGATTTAGGATTTAATCAGAAGAGAGGCATTTTTCAAGTTCCTGATTTGCCTCCATGTGACACATATACATCAAAACAGCCATGTTTCCTCCCTAAACTGCTACTTTTGTCTCAAGCAAAATTACTTCTTGATTTGAACAGAAACCACCCACTTGCTTTGAACTCTTTCAGAAGCAAATTGGTAATGAGTAAATGAAGACTGATCAATTTTCAGAAGACTGATATTCTGAAATATTTTCTCTTACAGGAGAAAAATGTCCATGCTAATTTTAAGAAAAAAACTTGATCCATATTCAAAAGAAAAAATTATATACTGTCTGACACTAGATCCTGGATTTACACATTATTCTGAGAAATTCTGATACAATTTTCATGGGCCACATTATTTTGCTCATGTTTGTATGTCAGAAACAAGACATAGCTTCACTAAGAAATCTCTAGCACTGTAGCTTTTAAGTCCCTATTGTGACTGGTCAAAGCATAGTAGACCTCTGTAAGGACTGCTAGTTTCTGTGCTCCTCTGAAATATCAGTGAGAAACAGTGTAAGGATGGTCAGAAAGTGTATGACACTATCTCTAGGTTTAGAGACCTGGACAATAATTTCATGTGCTTATGTGCTTCCTTTTCTGTTTGTTTTCAAGTCCTGTGGAAGACAAATCTGTTCTCAGGGATCTCTCAGTTATCAGAGGATTTCTGTGTGTCACGGCAGCCAGAGAGCATTTGCTTTGGCATTCCTTGGTCATCCACAGCTCAGGGATCTGAGCTCTGCAGGGCTCTGGCACTGACTGCCTTCCATCCTGGCTGTGACGGGCAAGAGAGCCAGAAAGGTGAGTGATGCTGACATCTTTCAGACCCATACAGTTCTACTAGCAAACTAGTCTATGTCCTATCATATTCTGGCACCTGCTCTCCTTTGCTGATTATATTTGCTTTACATGGGCTTTGAAGCATTCTCCACCAACAAACAGAACGGGATGGTTCTTCACACACTGAGGAGCAGAACCACAGAACGCCTTCTCCACAAATGCAAAAGTTAACAAGACTTGGGAGGAGACATTCTTGGCACAAATACTCACTTATGGTTGCTACCCAGATAAACCACATCAGGTTAGGGCTATCTCTTGAACTGAAAATAGCTGGAGACAGAAAGAGTGCTTTGGGGAAGTTTCAAATCCTTGCCATGCACTTGCTTTCCCCTGCTGGCAGTTTTCAGCTGCTGGTTTGTGTTTTGGTTGGTTTGTTTGCTTGCCCAGAGTGGAGCTCAAATGCAATCCCCAGCTGCCACTAATTATGCTGCAGAGTTAGTTGAATTTCAGGGGCTCACACAGAGAAGCCTTGAACCTCACTTCGGGAAAACCAGTGGTGGCTTACTACTAATTCAGTAGACTTCCCTCTCTTCATCTGATTGCTTATGACACAACATGGAAGTAAAACTGAAGGACTTGATGCTCAGCTATTTTAAATTACTGTGGCTAGGCTGGTACCCTTGAAAGCAGGCTTCTTTGTCCCACTGTAGTTCTGACATGAAAAACAAACTGTTATCTCTGCAAGGATGGTTTATTGAACTGTTTTGTTCAAATACAAAGGACTTCTATTTTTAGAAGCAAAACTGTAATTAATTCATACCCTGCAACAACAAAAGCCAACTATATCCTGAGCTGAGGTACACAAAAAATTATAATACCTCCCGGCAGGTATCTGGAGCTGACTTATGTTAGTCTTAAACCACAAAAATTTATTGCCATTACTAAGCAGTTCAAATGTGAAAGCTATTCTTGCAAAACAGCCGCTAATGAGCCTGCAAATAAGAACAGAGCAGCAGGGAACTGCAAAACGTTATCTCAAAAGTACTTGCCTCACCCTTAAATGAAATCCAAAAGCAACTCTTCCCATGGACAGAAAAGAAGGGCAGAGCACGTTGCTTGTTGCTGAGCATGTGAACAAATTGCATACCATAGCTTAGATGTCACAGCACTTTTTCAACAACGCTTTTAAGCTTCCGCTAATGCCTCAAGCACCTAAAATTAAAGGTGAAATATCTTGGATAGGCAGGATCTTAATCTTAGGTATCTTTAGATATTTATATTTATTGATGTAACAGTTTTTTCTCAGAAACTGTTCTGTTGAATTAGTGCTGGAGCTGCAAGTTTTTAAACAATCTGTATCCAAATTTTTGTAAAGCCAAAAAGAGTATTTAAGATAAAAGTAACGGGAACATAAATTATGTTTTCAGAGCTACAATTTAAAAGTGTATTGAGTTAGTTCTTAATTGCAGAACAATCTTATATCTGCAATCATTAGCAATGTTCACGGTGCATGTCGCAACTAAAATTCCATTTAAGCCTATTTTTAAAATTATCTCTTCTTTCACTTAGCCATTTTGTGCAAGAATCCTTTTCTCATGGATGGGTTGGTAAAATATGCATCACTCAAAGCTCTGTAAAGAATGCAGCCTCTGCTCTGCTTCATGTCAGATCATTTCATCAGCTCTTGGAGAAGGATTTGAAAGGCATGTTGGCAGATGAAAGTCTCTTGGTTTGCTCTAAAACTGTGATTTTCAAACTTTAACAAAGCATGCATTGAACACCGGGCATTGAAAACTTATGGAAGAAAATGGGTGGTAATTATTGCTTCATGCTATCATGCCATGATGGATCTGCCTCTGAAGTTCTGGTTCACTTACAGGAGTTAGCAGCTCCTGGGGCTCTAAGGCACCACCACAGTCCTTTCACAGGAGAGGAAGGCCAAGGAATCCATATGGTCAGTCCTCACCAGCTGTAAACTCCAATGCTCTGCTTTGCACAGAGAAGTGCAGAAGACCCTGCAAGGCCTGATGTTCCCACAAACATAAAAGATGTGTGCTCTATTCTGCTGAAGATAAGGGCTCAAAGAAGTTCTTTGAGTTTCTGGTTGGTTTGCTGGCTGTTTACCGTTTAGTTGTTGATGTATCAAGAAGATTTGGGTTTGGTTTTTTTTTGGTTCTTTTTCTGATGGAGCTTAGAATTGCCTGTATGAGTTTTTTGTGTTGCTCATTGAATTGCTGTTCAATATAAAACAGTCCTCCAAAACCACATATGGTTAAAATTAGCTTTTTTTTTATTGGCATTTTTTTTCCTTGCTTACATGTTTCCTTCTGAAAAGGAGATAGTCCTGCAAAACCATGTGCCCAATTGTGCTTGTAGCTCTAATCACTGTTTGTCCATAAGGAACTAAGAAGACCCAATGAGGTGTTATTAGCTTCAGCTCATCTGACTGAAGTATCATCTGCTGTGCTCATTAATGAAGGTAGTTCAGGTGGAAACACTGATCCCTGAGATTAACTAAAATTGTCTGTGTTGTTTTTACTCATCTAATGAAAAGAGAAAAAGGAAAGTTGATAGTAAAAAAAGATGCATACAGAGGATATATACAAAAATAATGCCTAAGGAACAAACTCAAAAAATCAGTTTAAACATATGTCACAAAGTTTTTTCCAATGCTAGAATTTTCCAGTGTTAGAAGTTCAAAATATGCTTGGAAAACAGTCTCTCTAGCTGTAATCTCAGAGAAGTCTGATTCAATAATAATAAAGTATAGCTTTATAATGCAGAAATGTTTTATGTGATTGTTCAGATGATCCCAGGCACTTGGTGTGCTCAGGTGAGTGTGACATGAGGATTACATCTAAACTGGGAGATTAAGCAGGGCTTGGTCAAAATTTTGGCATGGACTAACTAGGGGTCTTCCTAGAATGGTTCAGGAGTTAGCCCTGCCTGGGGATTAGCCTAGCCAGAGTTTGGCAGCCTGAACATAGTGAACCTGTTCTGAAGCCCACATTTAAAAATGTAGGTATGACCAGCCAATGGCTGAGGGTCAGAGAACCAGCACTGGCATTGTTTTGTGTCACCCACATATTTTTAACTGTTTCTGTGTGGCTTTCAAACTGTGAGAAGTGGAAACGCAGATTTTTGCTTTACAGAACTGCAAAGCCCTGGCTTTGGAGAGGAGGGCAAGCAAGTGGGGAACACTAAGACAGATGGCACAGTCAGATGGAATGAATTCCTTGGGGGAGTGCAGCAGGGAGAAGAGGAACAGAGAGCATGGTAAAAATATGGGAACAGCAGCTGCCATAGCTGTTTCTACAAGAGTAAAGCAGGTTGAGCAAGTTGCCTTAAGAACCTGTCCTGTGCCCAAATCCAAAGGGAAGAACTAAGAAGACAGCTTTGCAGGGAAGTGGGGTACCTTGCAGATGGGTGAAGTTGGAGAGTTGCAGCTATGAGAGAGGAACTGGAGATTGAACATTTCCAAAGTTCACAGCTGGAAGATGAGCTGAGGTGGATGCTGGCACCCAGAGAGAAGCCCAACTTGCTTCTCAGGCAATGGTGAATGCCAGACAGTGCAATGGCACAAATCTTACGCCACAGAAAGACACAAACTGAGATAATTCTGATTCTAAATGTGAATCAGCTGAAGATTGAGATAAATTCCTAATAAAAGCATATTTACCCTGGCAAAGTGTCAGTATGATTGTTGATTATTCTCTGCCTGGCAGAGAAAGGCAAGAATTCCATCCCCCAGCAAAGGTGATGACCAATATTTATTGCTGGCAAAGAAATCCTGACAGACAAGGTTCAACACTATCACAAAAGGACTTATCATTGCGCTGTTGCTCACCAGTGACCCTCCACAGCAGCTAGACCAATCACACTAACCACACATCTTTTGCCACCATGGCATAGGCTCTGCTGAGCAAGTATTGTTGAAACAGAAAAAGCAAGGACTTTCATCTCATTTTGTTTTAGGTTGTGAGCTGAAGCACCAGGGAAGAGCATTTCTTAACCCAGTGGTGCACAGAGGTGCTCTCTGGAAATGGCATGTGCCTAAGCCACCTGCAACAGGTGAGATAGCAGGAACTGGGGCAGCTTTCAGCATGTGTGGGCTGTTTGAGAAGTTAGCTACCAATCTCTACCAGGTACCTTTTCACAAGGTATCCTTGGTGCAATGCTTTGCTCAGTGGCTCTTAGCTCGGCATAATTTTCACAGGAATGGCAAAAGTCAATTTGCTGCCATAGAGCAGTTTCCTGGCTGAATTTCAGTAGATCACTCTGGAACACAGAGACATCAAAGCTCTTCAGCAAAATGGTTATGGGATTGTTTTCACATGGGCAAACAAGAATTTTCTCTCAACTAATTCTTGGAAATGCTCAAAGCATTCTAGCTGAAACTTCCAAAAACAATTCAGACTCAGCCAGACATCCAGCCTGAACAACTGAAGTCTGGCAAAGCTGTAAACAACTGGGCTTCATATAAGACTAGATTTTTAATGAAAAGTGTCAGGCAAACTTAGATAGGGCTTTGTTATCAGCTTGCTCTGCAGTATGTGTTTTCTTCTACATCCCAGCCTAAAATTTAATTTGTATATCAATTGCCATGATTGTTATATTATAGTGTTTTGATATAGCATTTCATATCTGCTCACATTTATACTTCAAATTTTCATATATTGTGAATTACCAGTTGATTATATATATTTTACCAATAGTAAAGCAAGCCTTCAAACTAAGAGAAATCCATCAAGTGCCACCATTAACATAGTTTCAAGTTATTGTCTAGGTAAGAGAAATCTGTCAGATGCATCTCATGGAACACCTTGATTTTTACCAGTTTTTTCTTGACTTTAAGGAAGGACTTGCAAAGAAAATTTAAGGGAAATCCACTGAAGAGACTCAAAATGTACCTAATGTTGATAAGACTGTTTATCAACAAATCCATTCCCTCCCTTCTGTGTTCTAAAAGAAGTATTTTTACAGATGCTAAAAATAAACCCAGAGGTTTTATTAAATAAATTAATATATTTTTGTTTGTAGTCAAAACATCAGAAGGGGTGTCTCTTCTGACTTTCACTATCTTATTCTTGGTTGATTTTGTGGTTTCTTAGAGAATACATGAAAAAAAGGACATGATCATGATCTATGAGCTGACATACAGCACATTCTCAGACATGCTCTAAGAAATTTCTAAATATTCCTTATTATTATTTCAGCCAAACTTTCTAAGTTTTTTTTTCTGTGTTTGATCCGCAAATGATTCCTATTTTGGCAGCACTCAAAAAAATATGTAAAAATAATAAAATGTCTGCAGTTTGTGTTTTCCTGCCTGCAGTGCTCTCTGACAGCATTTTTAAGATGAACCAGTCTGACACTGCCAGACTTTTGTGCAATGTCCTTGGGAATTTTGACCTATTAACTACAGCAGATTTTTAATGCAAGCTGTTTCAGGCAGGCTCGTTTCCATAAAGACCCCATAATGACCCCATTTTTGAGGGGTCACACAGATGAAATGCCACTTGTCAGAGTTAGAAACTAGATGATTCCACTGAAGTGCAGGGCAGAATTCAGAAGTTTTGCCTTCCTTGAGAAACCTGTGGAAAGGGAGTTGCACCAAAGAAGAGAAAATGGATCCAGTATAACACAGCAGTGCCTGTATTAGGTATTTCTTGAACTGTCAAATACTAGCTAATCAAATATCATCACCTGACACAGAAAACTGAGGTTCACCGCTTTCTTCATAGAATAGTGACACTGTATTATTTATTTGTATTGGCAGGTATGGTTTTCAGTGGTGGCTTTGTGCTTGCTTAGGTTCTCTTTCAGCAGAGAAATGAGAATATGAAGTTAACACCAATATTCTCCAGCCATAAATTGGGTCCCATGGGCCCTAGAGATGGGCTAGGACACCTTCACACTACCTGTAAAGGCTCAAGGATGTGCTTTTCTCTGGTGTTCCAGCTTTGCAACCATCCTGCTGCTTGCCTTGTGTGGATTCCCACCACAGGGGAACTAGAAGCACAGCAGTCTGATTAGAGCCTGCAGCTGAAATTATGCTGGGCAATTTCTTCCAGTAAACAATTCATTCTGCCTAAAAGAATGGGTTTGAGTGCTCTGAAGCAGATTTGGGTCAAATTCAGCATAAAGTTGAAAAGAAACAAGAAATGAAAATGGAATATATGAACTGCAGAAACAGTTCCTTTTCCTATTTCTGCTATTTTTTTCCCCACACTGAGATCACCAGAAGTCAGAGGTACCATGGGAGGAAAGTAGAGCAATTTTAGAGAAACTTATTTCTCTGCCTTCTTTTACCAAAAGTCACAATTTTCTGTCAAAGCCCAGTAGTGTCTTAAATTCATACAATAGAGAAACCGGTTTTCAAATTGTCTGTAGGATTCAAAAATGAGTACTTGTACAAAAATGTGTGAATTTTGGGTCACAGGGAGTCAACCAACTCTATCACTTTGCATGTAGCTTTGGGTCTTCCCTAGTGCTAGCTCTTGCTCCATGAATATTTAAAAATTTCACACAAAGCTGATTTTTCTCCTGCAAAGTGAAACAGTCAAAGTATTTTCCTGGGAGATGTTTTAATGTCTATACTGTAGTAAAAAGGTACTGTAACCTTTTCCTTTCTGGGTTGTTTTGGTGGGTTTTTTTCATGATTCCAAACTCCCACTTGTCTTCCTGTTCTTTAAATTTTGATAGATGAGACCCTTAATAAAAGCAGTATTTTGAAGTCTAGTAAAATGTTAAATCCAAACAAAAGCTAATGGATCTCACTACAAATCCTAAAAATAAAATAAATTAAAAAAAAACCAAACCTACCAAACCAACCAGAAAACATAGCAAAACATTCATTTTTGGTTTTTTTAACTCTGTCATCAATCAAAAAGGTGCCAATATATCATAACTCATTTTCCTGAGAATTTCTCTGGAGGACTAACTGAGCAATGCCTTCTTCTCACTTTTCTTTGTCTCTCTCTCTTACATGTTGACTGCTTACCTGTCCTCCAGCTTCTTCTTTCTAACAGATATGGATGTTCAAGGACAGAACTGGGAGCATTGCAAATGTTCTTGTTTCCTCTCGGGGAGGAAAACAGTCCTGGGTTTGTGAATAGTTCCTTTTGTGGGGGGATCAGCATTGTATTACTGTGTGCTTGATTCTGATATGAAAAATCCTATGGACCAAGAAATCAAAGCCTGTTTGCCAGGGCATTATACATTAAGATGGATAAAATAACTTTTATCTTGGCTATGGTAATAAATACAATTAAAACAAAAAATATAAGGTGACAACTAATGTAAAATATCCGTTGACACGCTGCAAAATTATTTTTATTCCTAGGCTCAGGTGCCCATTTTCTTAGGATGTGGGAGAGGGAATGAAGGGAAAGAAGAGGAGCTGGTGCTGCACCATTCCCAGATGAGAGAGGGGTGATGTGCTCCCCTAGCACACGACCTGCCTGCAGCCCTGAGGCAGCTCCTCCACTACAGGGGACCAGTGAGTGACTGCACACTTGCAGAGGCGCACTGTGATGCAGGTAAGGGCACAAGGAAGGCAGCATTTTCAGCCTCAGGGAGCCTTGAGAGACAGTTGATGTTGGGGTGAACTGAAATGTTATCTGTCAGCTGTAGCTGTCAGCAAAAATATTAAAGGAATAGCAGCTGCATCATGCCACAAGCAGGGGAGTGGAGCAGCCGTAGCTCCAAAATAGATTTTAGAGTCAGACAAGAGTTTTCTTTTCATGAACTCCAGTAATAGTCAAGGACCATTTATTTTCTAAGCTGCTTTGAGCCAGTTGATAATGCTACTGTTTTTAAAATGTTTTAAATGTTTGAGATGCAAGTAAAGAAGAGCTATTTAGAATAGGATGTATTGAAAGGTATGTTACTAAATCTTTATTTTGTAATTTTTCCTATTAATTGTTTTCTGCTTCTGTAGCTTTAAATGTGCCCTCACCATTTTATTCTGTAAGTTCTGCTACAGCAATAAAAGTGATGTGACAATAAAAAAATCACAACTATGTTTCTTAGCTGGAAGAAAAATTATTGGCTTAATATAGCTTCTGTAGCATTTATTCTTCCTTTTCAGATGATTTAATTAATAAGATACTAAGTTATCCTGAAGGTATTTATTAAAGAATAGCGTCTTGCAATCTTTTTGGATAGTCATTAAAGAAAATAATAACAAGCAGTGGTCTCTTCAGGATCTTGAATTCCAAGATAAACGCAATAAAGTTTGTGGCAGTGTGTTATTGTTTACTGCTTGGGAAAACTTATGCAACAGCAGAATATTGCTCTGATTTTTGAGCTGCTGCTAATGAAGTACAACCAGACAGGGTACAGTTGTTATGAGTCAGGAAATGTGGATGTTCCTGGACAGAGGCCAGGGGGGCTTAGACACACAGGGATGAGATGTATATGCATCCTTTGGAGGAAATACACTAGGTTGTTTTGAAGCATCTCAAGCTGCCTGATCCAAGAAGCAACCAAATGACCACCCAGAAAAGAGGCTAGTACCTCTCACTTTCTCAGGGTCCCTTGTTTTTATATCAGGAAAACAACAATGAAGTAGGCTGTCCAGGGGAACTTAGAGATCAGATATTAGGCTCAGCCATGAGACAGCAGGCTCAAAATCCTAAGGGCTTAACTTTGTTCTTTCACTATGAAAAGAAGAAAAAACAATCCCACAAAAAACCCCACCAATCCCATACCACTAAATTTAAGAAAAAAACTAAACAAACCCAAACAACCCAACAACAGCAACAGCAAGAAAATACCAACCAACAACTAACCAAAAAAGGCCCCTGGTGTCCTACAATTTGCTGCGAGACTTTAGGCAAACCTTTCGAACCCTTATTCTGCCATAGTATGGTCTGAGTTTTTAGTAAGAGAATGGGTATTCCCACTGTACATATGGGGAGAAGTTCCACTCTCCACAATGACAAAGCATTTGCTGAAATGCTGCTACATTTCAGTACATGGTACATATGCAACTCCCTTTCCTTCTTCTGAGCATGCTAAATGCCATCGCTGTGGGTCACTATTTTTTAAGTGAAATTAACTAGGGTAATTTAAAATATACTACTGATTTCTTTTCCTTTCCACACCTCTTTCTTGCATCTGAATATAACTGCCCCAGAAGATTGATTTTTTTTATTCTTTTGGTAGGCGGCTTTTCCTTATGTTCCTTCAACCCCTCCATGTGTCATTCCCCAAAGGGGGACTTCAGCTTTCACTCCTCTCCCAGCAGAGCAGGACATGCAGACCATTTTCCTGTGCTGGTAAACCCAGGATGTGGGTGGCTGCTTGGACTTGCACATTTCACACCTTTTTTTCAGGGGAACCCTCACAATAAAAAACTGAGCTCCCTTTCATGAAATCCAAGGAAGGGTCATTTATTACCCCATTCTCTCCTCAATCTGAGAGGCTCACAACTAAATGAAGAAATGATTTCCAGACCTCCTGCTTTGGTCTGGGCTAGTTTTGAGGCCACCTGTGCCATTGTCACTGCTGTCACCGTGGCAGGGCACAGTGTGGCTGCCCTCGGCCGTGTCCCAGCAGCCATGGCCTCTCCTGAGCAGTGGCACAGGGTGAGACTCTGCCCTGCACCCAAACTCACCATCCCCTCTCTCCACTGGCATTGCCAACCACACAGATTCAAAATCTTGAGAATATATTCCATAGCTGTTTTTCAGGACATTTTAAAGCATCATGGCACCAGATCATCTAGAGATCAGAGACTTCTACTTCCTTGAAGACATCAGAACTGTATTTTCTTCTTGTTTTCTCTGGTTTTAATTAAAGCTGAGTACCATGTTATGGCAGCTCAGTTCCTTGGTAAGTCCTTATCAAAGATCCCAGTGGGCAAGAGTCACTTGAGCTGCCCCATTGCTTTAACAAAGCAGGCACAGCTGGAGACACTGGTTACCTGCTCGGCTTGCAAGAGACAGGCAGCACCACAGGACATTCCTGTTTTCCCTCTTCCTCCCTCCCCACAGCCCCACAGTGGCTCCAGAGCTTCCAAACACCAGCTAATTTGGGCAGTCACGTTCAGCTCACCCCTTCTCTCAAAGGTTCTTTTTCCTTCAGGATTTTTTGTTTTCCCCCAGTGGTCTCCTCCTTGTACTGGAGAGCTTGTCCTGAGCACTCCCAAAATAACAACAAGCTCACAAGCTGACGGCACTCTCTTTGCCCTGTGAATTACTTCTGGTACAACTGAACCTGAGGGAATGGTTTTGATTTTCCTGGAACATCTTAGTATTTACATTAGTTTGGTTTCTATTCTGGCATGATTTTGTTCCTGTTCTGGTCACATCCCTGGTCCTCCTCCTTCCTTTCTTTGCTGTGCTTTACCAGTATGGCTGATTATGGTGACCTACAGCTAAGGGCACTGCTAAGCTTCCCTCCGGGGGGCTCCTCTAAAAATACATATTCTTGTCACGCAGACTAATTCAACTTCTATTCCTACTTCTCCCTGCAGAATCTGGTTTCTAAGGAGGGCTATTTAAGTCTTCTTATTCAAAGCTGTTGACATGATGTTCAACACTGCAACATCTCAGAGTGTCAAAGTCACTACTGTGTTTATTCTTGTAACATTCCAGGTTGTTATTAAAAGTGGAAAAGTAACTTGCTGAGAGTCACGCAGGGAGTCACTGATGTGAAAGTCAGCAATTTTACCAGCATTTCTCCTCCCTGGTATGACAACTATCACCTCACATTTTAAGGTAACATTATTTCAAACAACAAAATTCAAACTTGATGTGAATATTTTGGAGAGGGAACCTGAATTTAGCAAAGTGTTTCTGATGAATAAGGAATCTCTGAGATGTGCTGCCACTCTTACAGCCTTGCAGTTCAGTCACACTCTTGCAGTGTGATTTAGGCTTTGTTTACACAACTAGTGCTGGTGGTAAGTAAACTACCCCTCCTTGTGTGCAATTTTGCTTGCCATATTTCTAGACACTCACTGCAGTCCCGGAGGGATTTTTGGAGCTGACACCGACAGCCTGTAGAATTGTTGCCATTCTAGCAATTCCTTCACAAACTGTTACAAACTGTTGTGTTGCAATGAGCCTATTCACTGAACACTTCTGTAGATTTTTCAGTTTATTTCTGTTTATTTTCCTAGGCTTCCTTTGTGCTGAGATGAGAAACTCATTACACCATCTACAGCTCTCTACATATTTCTCTAGCACTCCATTAGTCTTGGTGGACCTGCAGTGATAAAGGTTGTGCAGCTGATAGTGATACAGAACAGGGGCTAGAAACTTCTATCACTGCAGGGAGTTTGTTTTCTTGGAATGAGGCAGCTGTGTCACTGTCACAGAGAGGGCTCTGAACAGCTCCTCCTGGGCCCCCAAGTGCCACAGCAGTACAATCTTCTTGTGTAAGTTCTGTAAATTTTCATTTGCAGATGGATGGAATTCTGTACCAAAGATACTTACATTGCACCCCCTCTATGGTTCTAATAAAAAGCTGTTCCAAAATAATTTGAGGTTTTAGAATATGTTCTCTGAAAGCAAAGGAAAATCAGTTTAGGTATTTTTTCTCCAACCCACTGGTTACTTTTGAAACGTCTGCCCATATGGATTCAAGGCAGGGTAGTTAAAGATGTTTACCTGGTAATTCTTGGTTAAGAGGTTTAGAGTTTAGCTTTAAAACACTCAACTTCCTGGCCTCCTGCTAAAGCACTTCTTGTCTGTCCTAGGCTGTTCTGGTGTCTTTCAAAGCATGAACTCTTCTTCCTAAATGTCACTACGTTTCTCACTAACTTAACCCCACTGAAGCTTATGGCAGCTTTTTTTATTAAAAAGGCTGCAAGGGTTTATATGATGAGCATGTGTGTACCACCTCCTCCAGCTCTCTCTGCAGCCAATGCTCAGTTTGCTCCAGACAAGTACAATGGGATCTGAGACCTCTGTACACCACCAACTACAAGAATTCCCTCTCCTTTTTCCCTCCATATGTACAGATGCTGACAATATTCTAGTTAAAGTTCCAGTTTTAGGAACATTATTTATCTACAGACAAGGCTACATGTCTTCAGTGGTTATTCTTATTAGATATAAGAAATCCTATATGGAAAGATTGACTGCCACATCCCTTTAAGTGTCACAAAACCTCTGCTTTGTCCTTGTTTCACACTACAATAGTCACTAACAGATAAATTTAGATGCTTCCACAAGCTGGGCTTTTTTACACTAGCCTAAGCTAGTCAGGTTACCAGAACTCCATCTAGGAATCCTGTTTGCCATATGTGCATCATGCTCTGCTCCTGATTAGGATACAATTGGAAAGAGATGTTCAGTGAGAAAAGGAAACTCGGCAGTGGAAACAGTCTCCAGACTTTCCTTCCTCAAAAGCAGCATCCCTGTTATCCTTTCTTATTCACTTACTTTTTTATTACTTGCATTCTCAATGCTAGCCTTGCAGCTTATTGGACTACCTGGATAGAATATATTTAACATTTTTCAGAATTGTTTTTGCAGAAAGATGGCACCTCAGCTGCGCCTAAATCTAAATATTTGGCTTTCAAACAGAATGTAGCAGGCAGAAGGAAGAGGGTGTGCACTCTGAAAGCTAAGATAAAATATTACATACAAGATTTTTTTGTCCTTATTATTCCTATTTTAGGACATAACACATCAAAGACAATAAAATCAAACAAAAAAAACACCCAAACAAACAAATAAAAACCCCCCATTATAGGTGTGGTTTTTGAAATTTTGAAAATGCCAAAGACATGTGATTTGTTACTATCAAGCCATCTTTTATTCAGTGTATTATGTATTTTGATATACTGATGACCATTTCTTGCAAAATTTTCCATAGCCAGCCATGTCCAAAACTTTCTGACCCAAAGAACACAAAGCTGAGAGACCCTAGAGTGTTTATAAATTAAAAATACTCAAGACCTATGAAAATAATCAAATCCCTGAGCAACCTGATCAGAGTCTGGAGATGGCTCCACTTTGAGGGAGACTGGATGACTTCTGCCAGCTCCTCCCACCCGAGTTATGGTTCTGTAAATAAGTGGCAGAGGATGCGCTACTGTGATCGTGCCGCTTACTATTTGCACTCCGATGCCTTTTGTGCCTGGGATTCCAGACTCTGTCCCGTGCCACTGAAGCAGCAGTGGTTCCACAGGCAGCTGCCTCAGAACAGAGGCTGCCCTGGCACTCAGGAACCCTGCTGCCATGTGTGTCCCTCTGCACACAGGGACATCTTGTCCTGCGCTGTGTTTGACATGCCTCAGGACATCCAGCATTCCCTTCCTGCCATCTCCTGCCCAGAGTCAAGGACTGGAATGCATCATTTTCTCTAAAGAATTTTGTCAGACTGAGGAGCTGAAATCCTTATCTACTGAAATAAAATGTATGCTTCTTTTCATTACAGAAGTCCTTATTGAAAAATAAAAGGAGAAATAACACACTATAGAAGAACTGCTGTAGGTTTTACCTTAGAAGTTAGTTCCAAGAGGCTTTGCAATTACAGATGGCAAGACAAGTGGGATTTTCAGGATAAATATGAACGACAGACACAGGAATAGAATAACTTCAGCATGAGAAATATATGCTCAATTAATTTTTAGCCAGCCCAACACTAAACCACTCATCATTAGCCACATGTTCTTTCCCATCCTTTTGTTTATGTCCTGGTTTATGGCTTTTAAAGGGTTATTTTTTGAACAATCTGGATTATATATTTTAAAAATAAGAATGTTCTTTGGGACACATAACGAGATAGTGTGAGATTTTATGAATACCCTTTCTACTGTGTCCACCAATTTGAACTTGAGGATAAATTGTGTATGTTTTTTTCAGTGTATATTTGTTGTCACAGTAACTGCAGTTTTCCCAATAAATGGAAATTGCATCGTTTCCTTAGCATTCAGGTTATTGCACTGAAATAGCACCATGAACTCACCATTACTTCTCCCTTCCTGTTGTCAAGTTAGATCTCATTTAGTTGCAGGAGCAGGCACTAAAACAGGTTAGTTTAGATTTGTGTGCATTAGAAAGCTGAAGCAAGTCTGCTTAGCTGCATTACATCCTATGACTCATGCCTGTGTGGGAAAGACCTTATTTTCACAGAGATCTCTTAGATAAACAAGGCAAGTTGGCAGCAATTCGATTACACTGATGCAAGCAGTCTCTGCTTTCTGTTGCATTCATTTCCTTTATATTTTCTAAAAAACACAAGCAGGCTGATAAACTCTAGTGAGAATTCTTCTACCAAGGACACATGGGCTTTCATTTTCAATTACTTTTTTTGATAATAGGAGCAGCCTTAAACCCAGTTTCTAAAAAAAAAAACCCTATTCTGTTACTGCAATAAAATCATTTTTTTTATCAGTAGGCTTTTCTCAAAGTGTGTTAGTGAAGCTGTAGCTCTTGCTGTTGACAACCATAACACACTAGTCAGTTAGATACCTCCCTCCCACAAGCACACAAGCCTCTAAATACGGTGGATTACAGATAGAAAATGGATTTAGATTCCAAACTATCACTTTTACATACACACTGGAACAGATTTTTGGACAGCATAGATCACAAAACGTTGCACTCTTTGTCACCATTTCCCCAAAAAGGAAAAGTGAAGAAAGTAACCATTACTGTATTACAGAGCTCTAAAAGCGTGTAAATCAAACTGGACAAGTTTAGTGCAAATTCATGGAGGTTTCTGCTCATTTTGAAACCCCACCTGTGTATACCTGAATGATTTTGGCCACATCTTAGATAAATAGGATTTTAATTGTCATTTTATCAGCTTTGAAATGAAACTGGCTTGGACAAAGTGCAGCAATCTTTCGGATTCACACCCCCCTTTGCCTCTGTCAGCACACAGCAACCAGACGGGTTGTCCATTTAAGGGAAAAAGCACAAGCTCCAGCCTATTTCCCTGTGCTCTGGATGTGTTTGTCCCACTCCTTCAGCAAAGCATTCTGTTGTGCCAAAAAGCACTTCCTTCCTTGCAAAAGTCATGCACACATGACCACATGTACTCCCATTTCTGATGAAGGTTTAATTAAACTTTTAATTGGATTTTCTCTGTGTTTCTGAGCGTGTAAAACATTGTAAAGGATGCCACAATCTATGTAATCTCACTGATCACCTTTACAGCTACAGTTTGCATGCTTTATTTGTGGAAAAGGTTTAGAGAGATAGTCCCGACAAAGCAGAATGAGAATCACAGGGCCAAGCCATCTTGAATTCAAATAAAAAAAATAACAACAACAAAAAAAGCACAGCTGTCCCAACCTAGGACGATTTTCTATTTGCACTTATATTAGGACTTATTTTACAATGATGCTGAGAATAAGAAGTGATATAGAAAGTGCAGATTATCTGCAAAAGCAAGAGGAGTAGGTGCAAAGACCCAAAATAAAAGGGAAAATCTAATCAAGTGTCATGAAATGCAGGATTTTCACAAATACATGAGGCATCACACATTTTCAACACGATCAGAGACTCCCACTGTCTCTCGTGAACAGAACACCAGCACAATTATTTCTGCCTTCACCTCAAAGCGTAACTGCAGGACCATGTTACAAGTTCTAGTGTCACTAGCTTGGTACAAATACTGGCTACTAAGTAGAAAAAAAACTTAATATTTTATGAATTGATTGTTTTCTTATCCAGTATCCAGATTGTTTTGTTATCCAATATGCTCCAAAATGAAGAAAAGCCTGTCAAACCCAAATAATTACCAATATTCTGTAGAAAATTAGGAAACAGCTTTCAGTAGAAAACAATAAGAGAAAGGAAAACAGAAAAGGCTAAAAATGAAAACTACCACAAGCTGAAAAGTTTAGACATTTGGGCTTCTTGTAAAGTATGTAAACATTTCTATACCATAGAATAACCTTATTTTATCTTTCCAGCTTTCAGTTCTTATCCTAGGATAAGGATAAAGGATCCTATATATCCTTTTATATACTAAACATTTTGGTGAAATAGGAAGTATGAATAGATGGAGTTCCTTCTCATTTGTAATGTTGTTTTATCTGGCTTCTTCACAAATATTCACTTTATTTCTCCAATCGTCATTTTAGATATGTAGAAGGACAAAACCCTTGCCCAAAATTCAGTTTATACATTTAAATAACAGAGCAACCTGAAATGACAGACCTTGAGAAAGGCAGAAAAAGGAAATTGGAAGAAAAGTAAAATGTCTCTTAGAAAAAAAGTATTTGGACAGAAATAGAGATGATCTCTTTTGTTAAATGCTCTTGAGGAGACTGGAAATTTATCTGCTAATTCCTGAATACTAAGACCTGATCTTATTAAATTCAAAAGAAATCTCACTCTGAATTCAGTGGCATAAACTTGACCTTTGACTGGTACAGCTCTGAGACACATTCTTAATTTCTGCCTGGGGGTACCTGAACTGAGTTAGATAAGATTACCAAAAGCCTTAAATTAAGCATGTGTGGAATGTCAGCCAGGAGAAATATCTTCTATCAGGAGGAGTTTCACTGATACACTTTCACCAGTAGGAAGCTTCTATTATGGAAATGGCTATAGTGGTGAAATTGTAACCCAGAGGAGCAAAACAAGGCACACCAGCAAAACAGAGATTTCCTAATATTCTAGTGCTTAGTCCACAGGCTGCTTCCAGGAAGAACATCCATTTTTTCAGGAATCCTCCTTTGGCTGACTCAGTTCTATTAATATGAATGTTTAGTCTTTCCATCTGTGCCAGGTGTGAGGCACTACAGAAAACTCAGATGTCATCAGGCTCACTAAACCAGTAGCATAAAGGATGAACCAGTAAACAGCAGAGCCAAAGGTCAATCATCTACCACATATGAGCTGGAGGAGCTCAGGAAAATCAAGGCACACGTAAGCGGGGACAGAACAGCGCTGAGCTTTGAAGATGAATTTCAAGTCTTTGAATTTGGTGTTTAAAACAATCAGATCCTCTACAGAAGGACTGAAAGGCTGAGGTGATGAAAACACTCTCTGGTTGATGGTGAGTGATGGTGACTCAGATGGTGACTTTAGCTGGGACTAGATCAGTTAAAATTATAACAAAATTAATATAATAATGAAATAATAATAATAATACACAATAACCATAACTATGATACTATTATAATAAAATCAAAAAGGCCACCAACATAGTCTGGAAGAAGATTCAGATTAGAAAGAGTCTTTAGCACTATGAAAGGCACCATCCATTCCACATTTATGTATATATAAACAAAATCAAAATGATGCATGAGGGAGAAAATAAACGGGTATGCTATGTCTACAAAAATCACTATGTGTATAGCCAAAACATAAATTACTTTTTGATTTGATATAAAATCGACCTTGGTTTCACTGTAGTCATTAGAAGAATTGGCTATCTTTCAAATATGAAACCATCTGTTGAATAGCCACATTATATATTCCACAGATTTGATTGGAAAATCCCAGAGCCTCTTTGTGGACACCTGTTGAAAAGAGTAATTTTAGCCTCCTCCTCCATTTTGAAGTGGAAAGGAAGACAGATGTATGTAAAACCACAAATCCATGTGTTAGAGTTTGAAGTTGTTATTAAACTGTTCAAATGTCACTTCACTGCAGAGTTATCAGGCTAATAATTTGCCTTTTGATTTAAAAAACCTGGCTAAAAGTAAATTGTGCAAAAAAAGGGAAGTTGTATAACCACACATTACACTGAGCAACAACTAAACCAAAAGAGGAGTCAATATCACCGTAGCATTTTCTCAGATTTTGCCATCCCTACATTTTCAGGTCAAATTTGTCATTTCTCCACAGTTTAATTTGCCAGATATTTCATTAAAGAGAAGAGGCAGCAATTTTCATTCTAATGTTAAGATGACAAAGACTGTACAAATCATATTGTCTCAGATTTATTTCTCACCGTGTAGCCTTCTTATGAAAAAAATAACTTTCTCAGGATATGTTCTTATTAAAAAGTAATTACAAAGTTTCCTTTTGAGACTTAGATTTGGGATACCATAGCGCTTCAGTAATTCCACAATAATGATTATCACATTAAATGATAGTTGCCAAAAAGTGTTTCTGTTTAGTGCTTTAGTGTGCCCCTTGCTATGAAATAAAAGCATACTGCCTTACTTTTTGCTTTTCAGAATTTTATTCCATCCTAATACTTATTTTATCATTTCACAGGCAGTTACATTCTCAGTCACCAAGTACAAGTTGCTTCAAAGTATTTTAATTCCATCCAATCCATCCACTGCTAAGATGTGGTATTGATGTCATTTATGTAGTATGCAGGGATGCAACTAGAATTTTTTAGCTAAAGCAAGACATTCTCATCTCCCTGAGGCAGTCCCAGCATCCACAGACTAAGTGTCAAACACCACAGACAGTCAGCACAGACTCAGTCAGTTCATTCCTTCTTTAGGACAAATATTTTTCGTCTGAGACAATTCTACATAAATCTGTGAACAGGGTTTTAGCACAGGGTAAGTGCATTCTTTAAATCTCTGCCTTCATAACTGAATTCATATTGCATATGAACTTACAATCAGTGTGTCTCTTAAAAATCCATGCGCTCTAGATTTTTTTGTTTGCAGAAAACAGCTTTAAAAGAAGTAGCAGGGAGGAGTGGAATTCATTCTCCAATTGATAAAACAGCTTTTGTCAGTTAAGACAAAGTAAATCACACTAAGCAGTTCCTGCCCTAAATTACACGACCACCTTGGGGCCGTGGGATATGCATTTCCAACAACAAACAGGCTTCCATTCTGCTGCCAGGGTAAAACATCTGAGAAGTGCTTTTTCATTTATTTTGCTGATAGAAACATGCACTTTAACAACAGTGACCCAGCTCAAGCACACTGAGGTACAGTGAACATAAGGTCAGTCCTTAGGATGGTTGCATTATGCTGCTAATCAAAGCAGCAGAGATTAATATTCATTCTACGTAAATAAGCACAAGAACCAAGAGTGGTTGTCACTAAGATGATATGAAAGGCACCAGGTGCGTCCTAAATGTAAGCAAGGAAACAAAAAGTACAAATGCGCTGGGCCACGAATTATTTGGTTAATTCTGTTACTAAATGGTTTCCTTTATTTATCCCACAGGTTGTCACTGTTTTTAATAGCTGCTGGACTATCACGGGTCAGAGATGATCTGTATTCTACTATTAAATGTTGATTTGTCTTCTGTCTACATGTAAGCAGATATAAACAAGATACACGTAAAAATCTATACATTTTTTCATATTACTACTGGCTAATTCATTATGCTTGTTCTCAGAACTGCAAAAATTATTTAGGCAATGCTTTTCTATCATGAAAACATTTAAAAAAACCCCTAAAACTTTTATCTCAGCTTTCATCTATTGATATTTCCAAATCATTCAGAAGATTGTTCAAAGAAGGAAAGAGCCAATAGACATTAGAAATTTTTTGTAAAAAAAGACACTAGAAAATAAAGGTTATTGTAAAAAAAAAAAAACAAAACAAAAAAACAGAGTGGTTAACTCAGTCTTACCTGTCAGCAACACGGACCTAGGAATATATCCTTTACACTGCAAGATCACAGTAGCCTGTCCCACAGCACTACCACAAGAGTAGAATGATCCAGCTCAGGAGAGCACAAAGACAGAAACTTTTCCCACTTTTCTGGGTCTACCAGCAGTTGAAGTAATGAAGGAAACAAGGTAGAGAGCAGAAGACCAGAGCTGCTTCTCGCAGAAATCCCAGGCAGGAGAAGTAGGAGGTATCCTCTGTCTGTGTCTCACCCAGACTTTTGTTTAAAAGTTTTTTCAACTGTTGCTAGGTGGTGTTAGGCTTTGGCAGTTTAGTTCTCAGATTGTATTTCCCCTCTTCTGGTCTCTTCACACAGTGTTACAGCAATGACTTTGTTGAGCTCAGCTCGCTTGTGCTATATTTAACCAGTGTTCTCAGCAAGTCAAGCCTGTCAACAGCTGAGAAGTTTGGAGCAGGCTTTGCTGAGTTCCTCAGCTGCTGAATTATCAGTGGATGTTGCACTGCACAGCCCAGCTACTACATTCACTGAAAGATTGTGGGGAAACTGTCAAATCCTTTTAAGGGCTTCCAGTGACTTCACAGGAGTAATTACTATTTAAAGCACTAAGTACAAGATGTGTATTTAGGCATATATTTTAGACTGCTAGAGAAAGAATATTTGTGTTCGCTGCAGATGAGTTCAATTATTTATACAGTGAGAATTTTCCTAGGACAAGTAGGAAGTTTATAATTTGAAAGGTATGCACTTCACTTGAGGAAAAATTACACGTGGGAAGAACTTTTTGCAGCATAATTTCTTACAGAGTTTAAATATACTAAGATGACATGGAGAAATTAATGAAGGCTTAGGGTGGAAAATTTCCACTGTGATATTTATTCCAAAGACAACCTTTTTCTCCCAGACCAAGAGCTTCCTGCAGTTATTGTCTCTCACTGAAGAAAAGGAAAGCCACACATATCACAATTGGTTTGACAGGAGTATTCGGAGCACAGTACTCCAGGGCTGTATGCAATCTGATGTATCCACACTTGCTTCTGGATCTAATTACTATTCCTCATTCTAAGCCATTAGTCTCTTAATCAACAGACCAGCAGTAACATTGGACAGTTTTCAGCCCACAAACTGTCAGATATCAAAACTCAAAGATGTTGCAGATCTCAGATTCTAGAACCAGGTTCTACCATCTCATGGCAGAACAGCCTCTGAAAATGCCTCTGGCAAGGAAAATTCCCTACCCCAACAACTCTGTTCTCATCTGAGCAGTACTTCAGAATTAAATGCAGAAAGTGCCTCCTTTGGAAGGCTTTTCTCTAGTGATGATCTGAGGTATTGATCTAGGGCTAGATGAAGAGGCAGGGAAGAAAGAAGACAGGGGAAAAAAAAAGTAAAACGATGCAAAAAAATTTGCTTGTGGATATTTATACATGAGGACACACCAACCTTGCAGGGCAAAAAAAATATTCAAGCAGGTCATAATAGTATCCTGCAGTGATGCTGGGTCTCTGTGCAAGGAGGAGGATGGGGAGTGAAAAGGTATCACACTGTGGCAATTTCAACATCAGGAACATGATTGGCCACAAGGATATGAGATACCAGAGGGTGAGTAAAAGCCCTTACGGGAAGCAGCTGTGGGATGAGCTGTAGCCTGGTGCTCTAAGCCTGTCCCTGGAATGACTTCTGCTTGTTCTGTGTCATTATCTAAACAAGCAAGGAACAATGAAAAAATGCTTTCATTCCCAAGCTGCTCATAAAGAGAAAATGAAGTAAATATTAGGTATTATGGCAAGTAACTGATATTAAGACATTGATGACACATTTATGAAAGCCCCAAACACTTCCATCATGTCAAATATATTTTGTTTTGGAGACCAAGTAATAATCACTAATTTCCATTTGCATTTCAATATTTGACTTGGACAGAATAGTTAGAATGTATTTTAAAAATAAGAAATTTTCTGTTTTTCAAAAACAATTATTTGGAAGATTATTTTAGAGACAAATAATACATTGGCATAAAGTTTGATGGTGTATGCTTCCACTTTGAACTGAAGTGAGATACAGATACCCACATTCTAAAATGAATCTCTCACTTAAGTGCTCTAACCAGATGAGTAACTTTTTGACTATTCTGGCTTTAAATTCTTGCTCAAAGTGCAGTACTAACAGCACTTTATTCATTCAAGTAGAATAAATCAGGAAAACAAAACAATTAACTTGGCTTATAGGTCTCAAAAAAAACCAAGCCATTCTCAACATTTCTCTCCCATTAGTTCCTGGCACATTCACTGAGTGGAAAACAACACAACTTCTTAGGAGGCATTCTCTGCTGCCAGCCCCTGTGGGTGAGTTTCAATAGTGACCTGCTGGTGTGAGTCTGCTTATTCTTGTACACTTGCAAACTCACTCCCCAGCTGTGCACCACGGATATAATCCTCTAACACCAGGGGAATTTCAGAAAAAAAAAAAAGTAGGTAAAATAGAATAGATTAGGTTTTGCAAGTGAGTCAGAGAATATATAAGAATTGTATGGGAAAGGGTGTCATTAATCAGAAATACTGGAAGTGTAAAGTTTTTAACTTTGTACAGCATGAAAATGGTTCTCATCTAAGTTTTTCCCCTACTGAATGATGGAAAAAATAATTATAAATAGACAGGTTGTGGAGGTGAGAAATAAAAGGAAAAACAAAACCATGAAAGAGACTTTTTAGTTTGGCATCCTATGTTAGGTCCTAATGTTAATAAAGAGCATCATCCAAAGTCTTAGTGACATCCTCAACTAAGTCTAAAGAGCAACTTTCTTATAATTTCTAATAATTATGTTCTCTCTTAGTCAAGCAACTGAGATAACGGAGTCCAAAGTAAATAATTCTAAGAAAATTTGTAATGGAAGCCAAATATCTCAAATATTATTTCAATCAAATCACCAAAGGCCAGAGCAATGCAAAAAAAGGGAACAAAATGTGGCACTAGAGAGAGAAGAGCAGCAGCACGACTTGTTGCCATTTTCAAACATAACGCTAATCACAAATACAGATGAGGGCCTGTCACTGTTCACACAATCATATTTCTTCGTACTTGCATTGCTAGAAAATGAAAGAAAAATTTTTATGATATGAGCTGTTCTAGAGAAATTCCAGGCTTGAAATTACTGGCAGAAAATCCATGGTTTTTATAGAGAAGATCAAAGCAGATGTCTTCTGACCTTTCTGGTTTCTCTTGACCTTAAAATGTATGCCTGTAAATAAGATTCTTCTGGAACACATACAATAGTATTACTATGTATTTTTTTTTTCTCAGCCATCCATCACTTTGATGTACAAATATATCTCATTCTCTTAGTCATGGAGGCATTCAGAGATACAGCCTAGTACCTTTGTCCTTTTGAAATATTTTACATCACCCTTAACTGGACCAATATACTGGGGAAAAAAATCTATGTGAATAGACTTAGAGGTTCTTAACTGTATGTCCTGGAGAGCTCTAGTATGTGTGTAATTCTGTGTGGGCAAGCACTGTGAGTTCTTCATTAATCTGCTCCCTAAAATGCATTGAATTAATCAGTATTTTAGTTTCTAACAAATTATTTTTTCAGCTGCTTGAAAGGTAGTGCACCAGAGTTTTGTGATAACGTGCTTTCATACTTATTGCTCTCTTCCATAGATCTCTATTATTGTAGACCATGCTACTGCTTTTAGCTTTGCTTTGGCTTTACAGTATAACTTGTGCTTCCTTACAGTCTGTTGGAAGGGAGGGTGTTGAATCATGTTTTGATTAATAAGATCTTGGCTACACCCCCTCAAATCTGTGTTTTGGGAGGGATAGGTATTGATTTTTTTAGTTTTCCAGATATTATTGTCACCTTACAAAAGCCAACACTGCCTTTTAGCTGTTAGGTCTGCTATATTTTCATCTCAGCACCTGCTTTTTTATAACCAAAGAAAGAAACATATTTCTGCATTTAGTTCATAGATTAATTGTCTATTTTATAATCCTGCCAAAAAGATGCCCACCACAGTCACAAACCTCCAGGAACACTTGGAATGTTATAGTATTTTCTGTAATCGTTTTGCATGCTTTATCAGTGAAATAAAACCAGGGTGTCTTTCATTTCAATTCTTCATATGCTGTCTCAATCTATATATTGTCTTCAAGAAACATATTTTGCTTTTTAAAAAATTGTAATCTTAATGAAAGAAACATATTAAAAGACACGTTCATTTCAATTGTTTTACATTTATTTTTCCATTGTACAAAAAAAAGATTGGCATCCCATAAGGTGTCTTCAAATGAAGTGAGGTGCAGATCAAATATGGGGCAGTTAGATACACAGCCACACCAAGAACATCAGATAGCCCACTGATGTTTAGGCACAACCCTGTCTCCAAAAAGGACAGAAAAAATAGTGATAACTTTAGAATCACATTTGAACACTTCTGAATCCAAAGCCCCAGAATCTGTCTCTCACTCCAGTTGGGTCAAATGGAGACAGTAGGAAGCACCAGTCTGTAGGAAAGTGTCAAATCAGACCTCTGGAAATGGAGTAAATCACGTTACTAGCTTCACTGCCACACCCCAGGAGTGGTATGCAACTTGCCCAAAAACTAAGATAAAAATGAGCTGAAAATGGACTATTTGCTTTTAAGGCCAGAATAAACTATTTTCATAAGCTAATAGAGCCTCCTACACAGGAAAGATTGTGGAATTTTCTTCATGCAAAACAGCAAGTTGCAGCGAATTAAAGCACATCTTTGAGAAAGATTACATAAATCAAACATGGATCATTTGCCACAGCGATGTATGAGTGCAAGAGTAAATTTCACCTCCTGTTTCAAGCAATCCCAGCCTTTGCAATCTATTTCCAGTTTGATGTTGGCTGACGAGCTCCTAGACCATGATGGTTAGTCAGTGGCCTTCAACCTCTCTCAATTTGTTAAATTCTAAACAAATTCCTGTGGTTATTAGCAACGTTGAAGAGGAAATCTCTTTACCAGCCCTCTCCCCCATAAAAATTAATATTTTTCAAGTGAAATGAAGAATTCTGAGGTGAAACACAGCAGTGTGTGTAAACTAACAACATTACACAGTAAACACGTAAACCAGGAGCAAGGAGTACTTTCTCCAAACAAAATAGCTCATCTGAATTGATTATTAAAGCTGTGAGACCTGAGGGCCAGCTCCCCAAGAGGGGTGGCTCTGTCCTTGGCAGCAGCTCCAAGCGCTGTTGGATGTGCCGCTCTGGTCTGCCATCCCCAAGAGCACAGTGCCACCTACCAGCGTCAGGGTTAACTCATCCTGGGACCCGACTGCGAGAGGGAGTTCTGTTCTCTTCACCCAGTTCTGCACCATCCCTTCCTTGGTTTTCTCTGGGCTAGGGGGGGGGATTCTTCCATTGCACATCCCCAGACTGCAGCTGTGTTTCCTACAAGACACTGGCTTCTGTCACCCTCTCAGTGCCAGGCACATGGTTCACTACAAGCTCAGACTGGTTACATCCTACTGCAACTAAGAAAGACACTGCAAGCCAACATTCATTTCATTAGTGCTTCTCCAGATTTTACTGACAGGAGCCTAATCTTATCTGTGGATCTGGAGGGCTTGAACTGAAGTGCCTAAAACATTTATAAGCATCCCAATAGTTTAAAAATAGGTACTGGAGTCCTCTATTTAGGAACAGCTAGGCAGGAAGAAGTGGTCTTTCCCAGTTTTGTGTCCTCAGAACAAGATGCCCCAGAGATAAACCATAGATGTATTCCAGATGTAAATAACAGTCCAACTAACTTTTTCCTGAAGAGCTGTTTCCAGTCCCATGACCAAACTGTACCCAAACACCTCTCAGAGACAGTCACAGCATTGGTACAAATAATTTGTGTGCATCTGAGCAGGAGAAGAGGGAAGGGATAAGGTTACTACATTCAGGCACAAATCTGTGCTTGAGGAACATTTCTGCAAGGGACCAGAGGCAGAGTTTTGATATTTAAGATTTTAACCTCCATGAAGTATCAAACACATGCCATTTTTAATGTAAAGGAAAAGAGGATGTATGCAAAATAACCTTATTGGACATAATTTACATTTTCTGGTTTTACTTTCACAGATGTGGGGAAAAGGAATCTGCTTTCTTCTTTCCTTTATTTAAAATGTGGTGAACAATAATGAAGAGGGCTCAGTTAAATTGGTGTTCCAGTAACTTGCTTATGAAAAGACATTGCTTGCCAGTGATAGACAGAAGTATTTAAAAAGGACTTGTTTTTAAGCAGTGCTGTTTAGAACAGTTCCCTAAGCACAGCATTTACTGGGGAATGTTAAGAGAGATTAATTTTGCTTTTTTATTGACTGTTGAAAGGGCAGGATAATATAGATAAAAAAATATTAATAGTAACAAGTACAGGTGGAAATAGGAAATCTGGGGGGAAAGAAGGTTCTATTGCTTTAGAGTCTGTTTTGCCCATACTAGCATACAAACTTTCTGTATATTTTGGCACAAAAACTATAAAAATACTTTTGTTTTGGTTTGATTTTGGAAACAGCAGAAGGATTTCTATTTTTAAATCATATCTATCAGAAAACATCCTCTGTGAAAAATCCCCAAACGCTACTCTTGTTATTACCAGCAAGTCATCAGCTGGGATTAGAGGAAAAGTTTGAAGGATAACATGTTTGGGCTGAATATAAAATCTGCCACCTTCATTCTGACTACAAAGCACTGTGCTGGAGCACCACCTACCAAATGTGACTTAGTTAAACCACATGTTCATCGTGCCAAAGAGCAAACTAACAAGTCTAAAGCCCTTTCTTTTGTATGTAGGAAATCTATCTGAACCAAAACCTGCACTGAATGTCTGACAATCTCAGTACAGACTGGTGTCCAATACCTTTCTACTAAAACAAATTACTTAGATGAAAATCTCTCTAAGTTGGAAGAAGTTTAGGCTTCACAAGAAAGTGAAATAACCAGATAATTCTTTGGGGTTTTTTTCCCAGAAATTTCAGAAGTTTAACTTCAGAAGCCAGACTTTAACTACCTAAGAAAAGTCCAAAGAATATCTTGAACTACACATTTCAGTAAAAATGAGAAAATTTACAAGTCAATTCATATTCAGAACTGATGCACTTTATGCTACTTCTGTTGTATTATCCCTAGAATCCATATTAAGCCTAAGATTTCTTTAACCAAAACCAGATCTCTTTTTGGCAAATATTACCCCCACATTCATCCTTTACAGAATGTGGGAGGCCAAGATTTTTGAGTATTTTATGCTTCCCTCCCACATATATAACTCTAAAAAATGAGGCTTGCTTTATTTTGTTATGAATTTCCCCCCCAACTCTTTCATATTAAGCAGATTTTCTTTCTCCCTAAGGTCTAAGTAAATCCTTCTAGAAACTCAAGAATACACTCAGGCATCTCAAACTATTCTTCTGTGTATCTGTCAGAAGGATGGCCTCCTGCTCATCCACTAAGTGCTTCTGCATTGCTTGTGTTTTATTAGTGCTGCAGCTATGATAGCTTGGAGTACAAAAATATTTGCAGCCAATAACAAATCTCCAAGGCATCATAACTAAGACTCTTTTAGGGACAGTTTACCCTTCAGAAAGCTACTAATTAAAAAAAAAGAAAGTCTCCAGACCATAGTGACATAGTTGGGAATCAAGCAAAATAGGACAACATGACTATTTTAAGCTAAAGCCAAGACAAATCAATAAAATATTGCAAAACAAGTAAAATAAATCATTCTCAACAGAGAGTAACAGAAAGTACTGAAGCAAAACCTGAGCACCTGAAGAAAATATTAATTCTGCTGTAGCTGAAAGATATGGCTGGTTTGTCACATATTGCTGTAGTGCTCTATAAGACAAATTTAAAAAGGCCCAGAATTGCTTTCTAGTCAAAGAAGGAGCAAAATTTGATGCAGATGAGCTCTGTATCATTCCCTGTTAATATTAGTAGGACTTGTAACTTCTCTACGCTACAATAGGCTGACAAATATGAGGAAAAAAAGCTCTTCAGATACAGACAAAAAATCTAACCAGGAGAGGGAAGAAAACAGAAAAATGTTCTGATGCAAACAAGAAAAGAAAGCAGTGAAAAGGTGGGAAGGGCAGTTTAGTGCACCCAATATATTTTAGCAGGAGTGCAGAAGTTTCAGTGGTGATGGCTGTCTAAGAACCTAACTATAGAGAAATAACTGTTTTGTGCAATCAGTTTGGCTTACACTGCCAGCTGACACACACTGGGAAACCCAGGTCTTTTCAAATCCAAGATTAACAAACACTTTTTATAGGAGTGTGAGCTTCAGACCTTTACCTGCATTGAGGTTTACTTCTGACATTCATGACAAAAAGAGGAGGTGTCACATAGAGCAAGAGGCGGCCACCAAGACAGAATCTGAGCTGCAAACAAGGGGATTTGTTATTTTTTCATACCTACATATAAAGACACATAACAAAGCAATCTGCCTTCAACCATTTAAATAAGCTTCAACAATCATGGACTATTGTAATGTCAGAAGAGAACTATCATGAGAAATAATTAAATAAATTAGTGAGGGATTTTAACTAGCTTCCTGTACTGATAATAGAAGCCAGTTAACCATTATGTTTTAGGAAGTAGCTACTTGTGAACACTGACTACTATAAAGACCTTAGGTTTCCTCAGGCCTGAGGGAAAGACTGAAGCTGAAGACAAGAAACTGAAATGCATCTGAAGGCACCATTCATCTCTAACAGGCCAAAGTACTGTACAAATTATTTTTTTTTTTGGAAGAAAGCAACAGAAAGGGATGGGCAGCCCATCTCCATGTACCATAAAGGTGAAGGGCAGCCAGAGTGCTGGCTTTCCATCTGATTCCACACATAGAACCATTGTATATCCTGCCACTCACAGGATCAGCCTAATCACTGTGCTCAAGCCACAAAGGAAATATTCTCTACATTCCTTCTGGAATTACATTAAAAATAGAGAAAACATACAGAAAATTACCAGTTTGCATTTGGTCATCAGCATTTTTGGGGGTAGGTCTTAGGGATAATGGAGTGCACCAGGCAGCAGCACAGAGTCAGAGTAGAGGTGGGTCCAGCAGCACATTACAGGCATTTCACACCCTGGGAAGACCTAAAACTGATGGGACAAAGCAAACCTGGACAAACACTGAACTTGAATGTAATTGGCAATCTATGCAGTACTCCTGGGCAATCAGATTACTGATCTCAAATCATCAGGATGCCATCAGGTGGAACTGAGATGGATGTAGAATGACATTTACATAGGAGACATTTTATTAGGATGGTAGGAAAGGATGCAGCTCCTCACCAGCTCCTCACTACACATTTTTCCTCCTGAATATAAGGGAGTTGCCAGTAGTTGATTGTAGTAAACTAGAAAGGCAAGTCAAAGGATAGCCAGAGTTTGAAGTTATGCAGAGACAGCCTTCACTGTGCTGGCAAGGACACAGGCAGGACTAGTCACCCCTAGGAAAGCACTGCATCCTAAAGAAAAAACATTTCCCAGTAATGAGCAGTATCCCCTTACTTTGAGATCTCTCTCCATCAAAATATTTATTTACAGAGGCACTGTGGGAAGAAGTTCTTCCACTACTGTCTTCAGGTCATGGACAGAAGCTGGAAGGACTTTAGAGAATACTGACTGTTAGTCACTCTTTTTTTGTTATCACTGATTACCTGTGCTTTTTTATTTAATCCCAGCTAGTGCATGCAGGAATAGAATATTTCCTGTTCCTTTATTTTATCCTGGATTTTTTTCCTGGATACAAGAATGTATGGAAAAATAGGCTACTCCACAAATACTATGACCTGTACTTTTGAAAGATTTCACAGATGACAAAATCTAGTAAAAAATATGTGGTTCATAGAAACTCCAAAACCATTTATAGATATGAATGTCAATATCTCTCTATTCTTATATGTACATTTTCTGAGGTCCCAGACCTCACCTCAGGTTTATTCAATGAACAAATAAGTTCAAGAGATGGCAGCAGAATAAGTTTGACACATTTTTAATAATTCTTCAACATCTTTGTCTTCACAAATTAAAATTTTTAAAATATTACGAAATTTCCTTGTAACAACAACAACATAAGCACACGTATAGCAAACTATATTTTATGAAGAACAACTTCAGAAACAAAGACAAATCTTTGTCTTCTCTATTGCTTGAATGAAATAAAGATAGATGAGATGAAGCATATAGAAGGAAAAGAAGGAGCACTGAAATGTTGCCCAGAAAGATCACTGATGAACAAACCCTCCCAAATTCCACTTCTTTGACTTCACCACAATCACGACATTAATTCCTGTGGAACATAAACAGGTTTGTCTTCTGTTACCAGCTACCAACAAAATGAGGTCAGTCTTTGCCCAACCTTTGCAAAAAATAGAATCACAGACATACACATTCCCCTGGACTGCCCACAGCTTCTAAAGCTTCTGATTCTTTCTGTGGTACATCTCCTATTGAAGCAGCAATGCACTATTTGTTAAAAAAACAGCAGAGCTCCTCTTCTGCTAAAACAGTTGGTGAGACCACTCCCTAGAAGTGTTTTGCTCTCTCCACTGATCATGGTGATGCTGAGTTTAAATCAGGTCCCTATGACATCTGAAAATAGGTTACATGACTCTCACCCTTCCCATCTTAACTTATTGCACTGGGATCCCAGAAATCTGTCTCCTCTCCAGGTATCTGCAGCTCCTTCACAGAGACAAAGTTTTCATTCAAACAGCTCATTTTCTGTTCTCATATTTTATTACATTAGGCAGCCTTATGTTTTCCATTTTTTCTTCAGCTTTTCTGTCTAGCCAGAAGATCATACCAAGACAGAGACCTACTACTAGATCAACAGAGATATGGACTTAGCTAAGCTGATAAATGTTTTTCTCCAAGTTTCAACCCATCTTTGCTATTTGAACTTGAGCCTGATGTAAACTATCTCTGTGGTCATGCTTATATCAGTTGAATGCAGTATAAACAAGAAATGGCATAGCACAAAATACCAAAACCTCTTGGAAGCATCCTCATTATCTCAGTTTGATGACTCTGATTCAGGTCTTATTTATATCAGATCTTTATAAAGAATGCTACATCATACTCAGTGTGTGCAAAAAAAAAAACTCCCAAACAAACAAACCAATCCACAAAGAAAGAGAGAAAGAGAGAGAGAAAGAGAGAGAGAGAGAAAGAGAGAGAGAGAGAGAAAGAGAGAAAGAGAGAGAGAGAGAAAGAAAGAGAGAAAGAAAGAGAGAAAGAAAGAAAGAAAGAAAGAAAGAAAGAAAGAAAGAAAGAAAGAAAGAAAGAAAGAAAGAAAGAAAGAAAGACTACTTCAGACAGACCTAAGTTGGTAGCAGACAGACTTACCTATGAAGGCTAAATTAAATATAGTTGTATATTTTATATATGTATGTCCCAGTACATTATATAATATATTAAACTTATTCTATTATACTATGCAGTGTAGAGGGAGTGAGTGTGACTGGGGAAATAACAAACTACATTTATTATACCTTAATTTGAATAAAAATGTGTTAGATTAATCCTGAAAATAATTACATATCTTTTTATATCTTCTGCTACCATGTCCTAATGACAAATATTAGAAGCATACAGGATAGGCAGTTTTTTCCAGTAGTGAACCACTTACAGGTTTCACTACTCAGGCATACACTACAAAAGCTACCTTCAAACTTTGACAGCCTCCTGGATGTGAAAAAGACTGGTGCCACAAATTTAGGTTTTCCACCATGACCAGATTTGAAGACCCTCCACTTCCTGGTGGCACCATTACCAACAGGAAATTTAATGGAAGTAAGAAATAAGAATTTTTAAAATGAACTTTAACTAAAAACATGTCTAAACAAGATGAGTGAAATTTGAATTTTTATCAAAATTCATGAGAGAAATGAAAAAACTAATTTTGCTTTCATTTACAAAGGTGAATCAGCAAAAGCCCTACGCCTGTGGAGAAGTGGTCAGAACTGGGGCCATTACTAACAAGATGAGCCTTTGGGCTACAGGCACTGTCTGCAGAGCTGAAGCACTGGAAAAGTAGCTTCTCTTGGACATTTTCTCTCATGACAAAGCCATCACAGCAAAGAGCCAACTGAATAGGCTTTGTCAAAAAAAGTCCCAGCGGCCGCAGTACTCTTGGTAGAGATACACTGAGGCAGGAAATACTGCATCTGAGACTGGATTTCAAGCACAGTTAAAGTTATGAATAATTGGTCCCAGTAGTTAGTCTCATTCTAAACACTGGGAACATTTGCAAAATTCCTAACTGGAAATGAGTGTTGAACATCATCAGACTTTGGAGTTATTCATCTCCAGGGTTTTCAGTGAAACCCATCTGTAGCAGTAAATCAAGATTGAATACAAATGGTGACATTGTAGAAAAAAACTTAGATTGTATGATTGCATTGCATTCCCAAAGCCTTTATCATCTGTCCCCATTTTTAATATTATTAAATACCCCAGAGATCATTTTAAATGTGTATGAACTGCTAGTCTCAGTTAATAAACTAGCAATTATGGTATGCTGTTACAAAAACAATATGCAAATGTATCTTAGTTCCTGGACTTACACTGATACCTTTTAAAGTTGTATGAGATGTTTTCATTACTATTTGTAACCAAAAATATTTGTTGTGGTGCATCCATTTTCAATTTTCTACCGTTTTTCAGGTAACCTCTATGGGTTATTAGGAGTCTGCTCCTTGTTATACATCCTCAATGACCACAGGATGACATCTAGTGGTACTAAAGGGCTTCAGTCTGTTTACTTTAAACAGCTAAATTTGAATTAAACACACATTACAGTTTCCAGGATAGGAACTTAGTTCACATGTAGGAACCATAATTCAAAATATGAAAATAGTTCTTGAGAAAAAAAAAAAAACCAAATCAATTCAAATCCCATTCAGTTTTGTGCTCTCTGCCTTCTTGTAGAAATGTATAATCTTCTGCCACAAAATCTGTGAAACAGTGATAAAAATACCTTCCTGAAACTCAGAAATGAAATTATTTTTTCTAACTTCAATAAATTTACTAAATGTCTTACTATCATGCACCTTACATATATGCATTTATATATATATATATATAAAAGCATATATTTTTAAAAATCCAAGTCAAACAACACAGCCTTTAATAACATCATAAATTATATCAGGTTTTCTTTCATACCGTATTTGACACAAGGTCAATATTTGAAAAGGTAAGTAATTTCATAAGTAAATTATATTTTTTCTACTGAATTAAGATCCAAAATTAATTTTCCATGTTACTTCTATACATACTATAATATAAAGCTGAATTTTAAAAAAACCACTTCCTTACCATCACCTTTGTCACTGTTTTCCAAAAGTTTCTGGTCATTCTACTTTGTTACTAAAAGCAAAATCAAAGAGAAAAGATCAGACACACATCCTAAATGATGTTTTAAAGTCCGTAAGAAGTAAAAAGTCCATTCATATCCAGAAAGATTTTAAAGGGCACACTGAAATTTGCAAACACAGCATGCTGAATGTCTGCCATCTGGTCTGTATCTCTGGTTAGATTCTAGAAAATGTCTTAAAGAGGACTTTGATTTTGTTTAAGTGTGGGATGTACTGTCCACAACAACATTATGCATAGTTTTGCCCTTACATAATGTCCTGGACACAATGAATAAGGTCAGTACACACCAGATATACAAGTAGGAGTAATGGTAGCATGGAATAAATATTTGGCATAATAAATACATTGCTGTTTCTCTCATTAGCTATTACCATAGGGATCTTAAAAATCCAAGAGGTATACATAACAATTATGGAAATGTAAATAAGGCTGTTCTTAAGAAGAAAACGTTAAAAATAAAGCATAAGTTTCAACAACAAGGCTTTGTAATGCCTTTCACTTGATCTTAGAACAATCACCACTCTGTACTTCATCCCACGTACATAGGACCTGCAGACTGAGAAAAGAGATCAGTGGCATTCACTCATTTGTGCCAAATCCAGATATTTGAGGATGTGTATTTATACATACGAAGATATATAATCCCATTTAAATAATTTGCATTTGTATTTGTCATCAGAATTTAATGTCACATATTTTAATCAAATGCCATCTCCTTTGACAGTTTTTATTATATCTATATATTTTACACACACACACACATATATACATATATATACAAATAATGTGAAATTGCCAGCTAGATTCTATTTCCTATTTTCTCATACCTGAAACATCTGAGCTGACATTTTCTACTTGTGACCTCAGTTTCAGGCTCAGGTTATTTTTATTTGGTTTGAGATGTTTTACTTCAGAAGAAAAAAAAAATCTTGCCATCCTCTTGTAAAGATTAATTGCCATTTTGCTAAAAATAAGATTTTTTTAATCTTGTTTTATAAAGAAGACCTGATACTTCTGAAGATGGGTTGCTTTTACAGTGCAAAGCCACTATTTGTTATCAAACTATAACCTTCTGAATGACCCCATTTTGCACATGCTTAAGAGGCAAGTGCTTAAAACTGTTCCTGTTTGTTAAGAGTTCTGCAGACAGAAGATTCTGTCAGTATAGACCAACCTCCATGCTGAGGGAAGACAGAGTATTTTGGTAAAATTCCTCCCTGAAGTGCATCTAGATGTACTTTGATTCATCATCTCTTGTCTATTTTCTTTTCAGCAGGCATCACTGGTAGTCATTCTGTTACATGTGGTTAGAGGTGGAATTCCATAGGATTATTACTGGTTTTCTCTGGTACACAAAGTGATTTTTTGTTGTTTATTTTCTAGGTAAAAATTTGGGAGATTCTTTAACAGGTGGTTTGACTTAGACACTAGCATGTACTAAGTGTTCATGATTTTGATCACAGACTGATCTTGACAAATTTGTAAACTGGAACACTATTCCTTTTTCAGTAATATGTAACATACTGAAGCCTCCATAAATAATTTTGGATGCTGTTACTTTGAATTCCATAACAAGGTTAAAAGAGAAAATAAAGATTATTTTAATGTTTTATGGGGGGTTTTATGTTTTTTTTAAGAAAGAGGTTTATTTATGGAATTATATTTCTACTGGTTTAATTTATCTTCATAAATAAATTTTCTTTTCAAAGGGTACTACAGAGTGTTAACACACGATTGCCAGAAACTGTGGTTTGTGAATTTGAAGTCTTGAAAACAAGCTTTAATTAATCAAATATTTCTCACTTGCCGTTTTAAGTTATAAAAGTTATAAAAGTGGTATTAGCTAATAATTTGCAGTGGTCAGCTGAACACTGTGTGAGCAGTGAGTAGAATGGAAAATCCATGACAATATATTGTTTAATTTCATTTCTTGCATTAAAAAATTACAAACGCAATCCCCCAGAATGAGAATTCATTTTGTGACTGAAATATTTAAATAAACCTGTTACCAGTCAATATTGGCAAGGAAACCAAAGTGCAGACAGCAATGTATTTTAAGCACTCCGAAGGGATGGGTCTGCCGCTCCTGCTGACTGCTGGGGGAAGTCACAGAGTTCAACAGCATTCATCTGCCCCCTTGTGGCACACTGGCAGAATTTGATAGATTAATAAAATCTGGAGTCCTCCCACCAAAAAAATTAACTAAGTGTTCAGTGGGTGAAACTGGAATCAAAGTTACCTGGCTAGCTCAAAGGTTCTCTGCGCTACGGTTGAAATATAGCATGACTAAATACAGACTGCTAAAAGCCACCAGAGCTATACTCCTGATGCCTATACCACTTTGGCTACTTTAGTCCTAATACTGTGCTCCCTTGTGTCATAGAGTTTACCAGTGTGAGATTTGTAAATTCTTCTGAAGAATGAAGTGTTCATACATACTTTCATTGTTAATTTCACCTATTTTTAAGATAAAGACTGTCAAGACAGGAGGTTTTTTCCTTCTATGTTAAAGGCACAATCTGGACAAAACTAGCTTCAGAAAAAGGAAATATTTTCAGCTGGAATTCATCTGCCTAAAACTATAGTTCTAAAAGGATGATTTGAAAAGGTGAGAAAGTAATTTTTAAGGAGCTTTGCTCTTTTATTATTGTGCGTATGTAGTTTAGGAAGCTAAGACTGTCTAACTATTGACATATTTAGGAGCTGTTCCTCAGCTCACTAATTAGAACACTCCCTCAAAAATTCGAAGGGTCATTCTTCAGTTTCAACTTTACAAGTGAATGAAAAATCAAATGAACATAATCCTTTAACTTCTTGTTTACTTTGTAAACATCTTGTGGAAGGACAGTCTTCCACTTTACTCTGAAGCACAGACAAGTAGACTATAAATTTTTATGTTTGCTTAAAATTTTGTATTAATAGTCTTCAAATGCAGAGGTCAGCATTAGAAAACATTGCCATAACAACGCATTTTTAAAGTTGAAAAATTTTCATTCCAGAGATGATAAAAGAGAGAAGTCTTAACAAAAAATGATTAAAGGTTCTGCTTCCACAAGTAAAATGATATCTATATGAGGCAAGGTAAGAAAGAATTTGGTCTAAGTTCTCTGTTCTCAGGAGATAACAGTTAAGGGAAATTGTCATATAGCTGTTTCTGCAGTAAGTGATGAAGCTAATAAAAAGGAGAATGATACTGTGGATGCAATGATTATAGATGCAGACTGCATGAGGTGTAGCTGTCACTTGAAATTCCCGAGGAGATTAACACATCATTTTAGTAAAAGCCAACTCAGCGGAGAATTTCAGTCTCACTGTACTCCAATGACTGTACATAATATCCTTTTGCCCACTATAGGACGTCTTCTAATCTTAATTAGTCTGATTGCAAGTTTAAAAATAGCTTGTTAGTTCCTTGTTACTCACACTAGTGTAATATCAAATTTTGATTCTTCCTATGTAGAAAACTGGACACTCTTCTCTTTAGAGTTGTGAATTCAATCAGCTCACATGGAAGAAAGAATGAATAGCTTTAAAAATTCACCAATTCCAAGGCATGATTCTGCCTTTTCTATTTTACTTACCTGCAATGATCTACCTATTACACAGACATAATCCTAATCAGGTGAGCAGCAGACTGTGCAGCTGCTCTGCAAGAAAACAGATGGAAGTGTGCTGAAGCTCTGCCTTCATGGTTACTCTGGATGGGCCCCCTCTGCCTGTGTTCTGTGCTGATCAAGACACGGGTGAGTGCAATAGCAGTCGTGCCATGCCAGGGCTAAGCAGGCTGCTCAGTGGCATGGTTATTTGCCAGAGCCAGGCCCTGCACTCAGGCACTCTCAGCTGGCTCAGAACCCTTGTGGTGTGAGGTTGAATCAGCTTTCAGCACTGGCACAAAAAGACTGTCTAATCACAGCCTGACATTCAGGCATATTCTGATCATTAATCAGGGTCCAGAAGCCTTAGGGGACAACCTGTTGTTGCATTAAGAGTACAGAAATATGGCAGAAAATAAACCCCCTTGCTTTTCAGCTAGTCCTGGAAGATTAAAAGTGTTTGGGTGTAGCTAAGCCTCATTTATTATTATAACCAAGATTTCTGGTGACAGATTCACTAGATTTACAAAATATAAGCGTATCGAGCTCTATACCAGTGCTCAGAAGTATACTCCCACACACTCAGAGGTGCAAATTTTAACAAAGAGGCATCACTGCTTTGGGGAAGACAGAGGAGCAAGCTCATCAATTTGTCTGCAAGGTGATCCTATTTTCTGTCCCCCTGACATGGAGGATTTCAAATGCCAATGCACAATTTTGGCATAAGTGCAGGTGATACTGTAGTCAAATATCCTGTCACTGCCATTATATAGGGGAAGGGAAAACTATTTATATGTAAAATAGTTACAAAAAGAGATTACAAATGCTGTGGGTCTTGCCCAAGAGTGTATCTGTGATAAGTTAGTATCAGTCTCTCTTCCATTGCAGTGATAAGGGTCATTAGGCCTCAGCCTGATTACCTGTCAACCCATCAGAAAGCCATCATGCCCACGGTAATCCTTTCATATATCTCATGGCATATTTCAGTATGCCTCATTCCTACAGCTGCCCAGAAAAATCAGTAAGGAAAGGAATAAAAATTTAAATTATTCTGGAGACAATTGCAGAGGACACAGAATTCTAATATTATCCAGTATTTCCTTCCTTAAGAGTAGGGATTTATGTGTGATTCGGGAAGTCAGATAGCCAGCCTGTATTTTCTGGTAAGTCTGTCAGGATACAATTCATCTATTCAAATAGGGACTCCTACACTGTAGAAATCTACATCTGAGCTAGACATCTAGATACCCTTTATAGTAAATGAAAAGAAACAGGAGATTTAAGGAAGCACTTCATCTCGTTCTAAAGTAGATAGCTAAATATATCACAAATGAGTCATACCTCAGAGGTGCTCATTTCTCTCCATTAAACATAAAAGAATGACAGAGCTCCTGCTTAGATGTAGACTACAGTTCTGCATTCATCAAAAAACATGAAAGACAAATCCTGCCAGTGCTTATGTTTCTTTAAGTGAGGGTAACTGTATTTCTTAATTGTTAGGAGAATTTTAAGGCATTAGAAGCTATGAATAGTTCAAAGACTGATTTCTCAGGGGCCAGCTAGCTGTAAGAGACACTTATTTCTATAATGGAATTAATAGGAGAATTCTTACTTCTAAGGACAAATATTTTGAAATTGCATATATGTGAGATATTTTGTTCTTAATAATACCTGGCTTCATACACACATTTTACAAACCTCAGTCACTATTATCTGTATTATGCAGTTGTCTCGTAAAAACATAAAGACCAAGTACTAATTTTCTGACTTCATCTTTAATTGTCCAAATAAATAGTTCAGTTCTCCAAAACATTTATTAGCTGGTCCTGATAAAGGACTTAAGAGCTTTATTTGGATCTCTTGGTCCTCTGTCATTCTTGTTATTTTTCTCCCTCCAGTTCAGGATCCACTGACTCCTTGCTCCCGCTACTTCTGTCTGAAACTTGAACGAATTACCTCTACTAACTTCTTTCAAGATTTGGTACTAGCGATCAATTTAAAATTAGGTTAAACTGGATTTTACTCTCCCCAGCTGACTGCTGGTTCTTAGTAACAGTATTCTATGTCAATTTATCTCATGATGCCAGGTTAATTTATCTTACAGCACTGATACCTCATTGCTAATCTTTAGTGTTTTGACCTATGAGAAAACAACTAATTTAACAGTTACATCATTGTTATAAACAGAATAGTAATTATTGTACCAGCAGATCCAGTTAAGTAGGCATGCCTCAAACAGTCACTGGTGGTAGATCTCTAGCAAATTAATCCTAACCTCTGCTGAAGAAAGTCATCCACAAACCTTTACCTCTGAAGCAAAAGTTGCTAGTTTCTGACGTCATCTAAGGAGAAGTGGGGGTTATTGCTTAAACCAAAGAGATCTGTATCAGAAAGCCATTACATTATGGCTTGCTAATGTCCTGCAGATGGTACACCCAGAGTGTAAAAGCATCATGAACACCATCAGGGCCTAAGACATGCAAATGATGACAATAAAGTTAACTATCTCTTTGCACTTACCTTTGGCGGTACATCTTACAGGTACATATAAATTATGGGTAATTAAAAAAATACTCTTCAGTACAGTTTTTGTTTATGGGTTACTGTTTTATAGAAATTGAAATACTGCGTTTGTTGTTTGCAATACCAGTTTCATATGCATATCTCAACCTAAGTGTTGGGAGGCTAACATATTTATTTATAGTAATCTAAGTGCTATGACCAATATGCTTACAAACATCCTACATGATGAATAATGGTAGGGAAATGTTGACACTTATGAAGTTCCCAACAAATAGCTTGAGCAAAATAAGAACGGCTTGACCAGCTGCCTAAGAAAAAGAGAAAAGGCTTGTGAGTTTTCAACTGAAAATAATGCTTATGTTCACTAGATTTACAAACTGCTCTCTTCATGTAACATGGCAACCAGTAACACAGTGTCTATATTTAACCATAGCAGTAACCCCAGGTTTCATTAGACAGTTGCAAACACATTTTTGCACTCAGCGAAAGATCTTTCCATCTTTGCTCCCCCTTTACCACCAACGAGGAGCAGCCGGAGCAGAGCAACGCCAGAGCCCTTCTTTGAGGTGTGGCTCCACTTTCCAGCATTTACAGGAGGGGAGGGAGGCAGTGCTGTGCCCATTCAGTGCCCCTTGAACTGGCCAGCACCGAGGCAGCATTTGAGGTAACGCTGAGCAGCTGCCAGGAGTGGACATTACCTGGAGCTGCTCCAGAAAATCCCACCAGAAGGCTCTCCAAACAAGTGATTTTTCTAAGATACTTCCCTGTCCTGTTTCAAAATTCACTTTCTCCAGGCAGTTGCTATGAACCTGTAAGTAGTCACACACTTGTACACTTTAAAGTTTCGTGCTTTTTTCCCCATTATGTTTCTACTTGTTTTCAACTGAGCTATTTTCTCACTTTGCCTTTACCAAATTGTGTCTAGATGAAAGCTGCTCATTCTGGCCATTCAGATCCCTAGTATCTCATGCATTTTCTTTTTTGTTTGGGTGAAAAAAAAATCTTAACTTTCTCCCACTACTATCTTCAATTAAGATTTTACAATTAAATGTACTAGTTCCAACCAAATTTAATCCAGCAGAGCACAATGGGATTACTGCTTTGTAACATTCCTGTAGGAAAGAGGATATTATTTAAATAGCTCCTCATGACAATATCTATGGGAAACTGTTCAATATTTCAGACTGCTATCCACCTTTATTTGGACACATTGTCTCATTGCTGTCTATTTATTATTACAGGAAACCAGATACTTCGGGGATTTGCCAGTCATCTAATCTTTGAGTGTCAGATTTCTTCAGAGCTAACTGTGGTTAAATGCTAGCAGTATCCATCCCCTTCACTTCTAACAACCTTCAAAACATTAACCACGTCTTTGTAGGTATTTTTTAATGGAAAGATGTATTTTGCAGCCCAACTGAGAAAATTGATGACATTTCTCTCTTTTGTGTGGGCAGAGTTTTTCTTCTTTGTATTATCCTTGTTTTAAAATCCTCTCCAAATTACCAGATTGCCATCTGGTTTGCCACAGTTTTATATCAGTGCCACACAGAATACTTCCAATTCCAACTATACATTTCAAGGGTGCAGAAAAATTACTAGGGATCTCAACTTTTTATCTTCATCCAGAACCAACAAAAATTTAAGGTCTGATTACCTTTGAGCAGCAGTGCCTGGACCCAGCATCCTGAGTAAAAATCAAAACTCATGAGCTGAGCGCTGAGGAACCTTATCCAATGCCTGTAAAAATATATTCCCATGTTCTCTGAGACAGTCTTGCATCAAAAATCTCACAGCTGAAGAATGTAGAGAGTGGAATCAATGTTAACTGTCTCTGCTAGTTCAAATACACACATAAACAAAGTTAAGTTCTTCCAACAGTTTTTATATATAAATCAGGTGTTATTATCTGCACACTTAATACTAGGTCAAATAAGGTATAATTTGTCTTTCTGCAGTCAATATAAACTCTGAATAATCAAAGTACTGTTTTGTATTTGCTCAAAAGAGGGGGTCTGTGTTGTCCTATTTAATCCAGAGCATATCTGTATAGTCAAGTGAATGTGAAATCATTGATTAGACACTGGTATCAGTACCGTCTGGGGAGACTCCTGGATCTAACCCATGACACATTAGATACTCAGAATTATCTGAAAATCTCACTTCTTTTTGTTGGACAACATAGCTTGAATTTATCTCACTTGAAGCAACAAATTAGGCAAGGAAGGAATCTCAACTGGCAACTCTGGGCCTGCTGTATAGTCAGTGGAGTAAGACAGGCAGAGGGCAGATCACACCTCAGGAGGACTGCATCATTGTTTGGACACACTCTTCCACCTCCCTAAATTGTAGAGAAATTGTGAGGTGTACATATAACTTTGGCCCCATTTTTTAAGTGCTTACAGTTAAATGCAACGATTTCAGGCCCTGAAGTCTGCCCCTTTAGAATTCCCACATGCTTCTATGTAGCTGCCTACCCTGAAATAGAATTACTTATAACTGGTCAGTCTCCTTGTACTATTTTTTAAGAAGTACCAACAATTTTCTTCCCATAATTATTTAACCATTATACACAGGCAAATAGATAACTGGGAAACTAAAAATATGCCAAAAAATTCACTTGCAGGCAGAATTTATGTTAATGATGTTGTAACAACATGTTGCAGCTTACATAATTTTTTTCTAGTATTTATATATGTACAGCAGCTCTACAAGCCACAATGATATAACTTCCTTTGAAGACACAGAATTTGACAAAACCTTGTGCAGTTAACTCACCTATTAAACTGATGTTCTATTTATGGAATAATACAGCCCATTCTCTAGCAATATGTGGTCATGTAAAAAAAAGACCCTATCACACAGACACAGGAGGAGACAGAATAAGGTTGCTATGGGAACCTTAGCTCTAAATGGTCTGGCTTTTGTTGGCTTAAAATCTCAAACATTGTGTTGCATTAATTATGTTTTGGTTGAGCTTCTTTGCACTGAGTATGAAATTTGTTTTGCATGCTGTTTCAGTCTTACATGTACGTATGCAACATTCTAATAAACAGAATTACATGTGTTAGCTAATACATAAGAATTTGTTTTATTATCAAACTGAGTCATGGCATTGAGAAAAAAATTCTCAAGAAATCAGGACAAGATTTTCTTTTTACTCATCTAGCTAAATCTTAGATAACACTATCCTCCATTATTGAATATGGACCATGGATCCTAACAAACTTATACTGCAGAAGCAGCAGTGGGAGGGAACCACAACAAAAGGCAAGAATGAGGTGGCAATTGGGGGACAAAAAGGATTGGAGAAGTCTCTTTGGAGGCATGGGAGGGATTTTGGTATGGAGAGATTAGATGGAAAGAAGCTAAAAACAGAAACTGAATGAAAGGAAATAGGCAGAGGAAAGGATTTTAGGGGAGACTGAGGGAAGGGAAGAAGGAGCAATGACAGAAGTTGAAGGACTCCATTTAGTGCAGCAGCCACAGGAAGGAAAGTGAATAAAGCGGTTCTGAAAACAAGGTTGATTCTGTCTCTTGGGGAGAAGAAAATGGTAGCAGACAGGTTGCTCTAAAATAAACTAATTAGGATAGTAATATAACTTAAATACTCCCAAATTATGAACATATTGTTAATCAGCCCTACAAATGAGAATAGATAGCATATATATTGTTGCAAGGCATCTTGAAATCTTCTGCTGTATGAAAACAACAAAATTTCGTGCATTCTACAAACTAGAAACATTTTATAACACTGAATTTCTTCACAGGACATTTCAAGTGTCATGATGATGATTTCAGTGATGATTTTCCTCTTGTATAAATAGTTGTGGCTCATGAATAAGATTTATTTTCTTTTCTTTAAATTACATTATCTATTCTTAAGAAGATTATATTTAACTTGCTGAATTTTCCCTAGAATGATTACAATCTTTATTCATCTTTATGGGTGGTACAGAGTCTGGAATTTTTATGATGAAAACTGATACAACACTTTAAAACTTTTCTGTGCTGAAAACCAATACATTTAATTTCTATACTAACAGGCAACAAACAGGGACAGACATTAATAATAGGTCAGCTCCACTTTAATGTTCTCATATGGTAACCATAATTGAAACGGTCTGTTAAAAGTTTCACATTGTTTTAGCAACCATAGACCCTAGGTCAAAATACATATATTTTCAAACTGATTGAAAATGTTTAGTTTTTCTATCTTTATTTTGTTGGAAAATAAAGAAAACAGTGCTTGTGATCTAGATTATTTACATACAAATTTACAGAGCTCCATGTACTAAAGTAAGCAAATTTAATCACAAGTTACAAGGTTTTCTCAAAAAGAAATAGAGATTAATGTCTTCATAATATTAAAAAGAGCATTATCTTTCTTCTGAGCACTAAACAGTCTGAGTAATATGCTTACATATGTTCACAATATGTTTGCAAGCTGATGTGGACCTCAGGCTCCCAGAAAAGACAAGTAACTACTCCAGTGACTCTCAAGCATTTTTAGCATAAAATGGTCAATAACACCAAACACAGCATAAACCACTCCTGTAAAAGTCTGCAGGCCAGTCACATAACAGTTATGCTCGCAGTAGTTAGGCTCCCCTTAGCTTTTGATGAAACCAACAGCAGTACTACTGATTTTTTAATGTGAATGACTGTGTTATTATAGGGGGCTCCATCGATTTGTGACAGGACTCAAAATGGTAGCAGCCACTCCCTGGCCCCAACTATCTCTTAGCTTCTTGGCCTCCGACTTTTAACAGCTACATCTCCTCGAAGAAGAACATGACCTAATGGTATCCATTAGGAATAACACACCAAGAGTAACCAGATTCATCTTGTTTTTATACAGGCAGCTAATGATAAGGATTATACACGCCTGGAATGAATCAAAGACAGACACTTAATGACTGACATCATCATTTATCAAAGAGCATAAAAACTTAGAGAATCTTTAAAGTTAAAACAAATGCTTGTGATAGGCCACTTTACAAATTGGTACAGCTTGTTAACAAATACCACAGATCTCACAAGTCACTGTGAGTTAGAACATCCCCTCCCACTAAGATGTCCTTATACAGTATAACTTTGGGCACACAAAGGTAACTTAATTTCTTTAACCTCCTCTGTCTGAGGGCTCAAATTGCTTGACATCAATCAAGGTTCTCTACAGACTGCATCAGGGCCACACTCTGCACCACGAATACTTCTTGTATCTTATTTCATAGGGGCTAATTGAGTTATAATTCTGGAGAAAACTTCATCTTGTCTGAGACTTCCAAGCACACCTTCTGGCATTCGACAATGCATGTATAAGAGCTTTTCATGTGGACTGGTGCTGTCAGGATATAACTTCATTAAAAAACGTAAATGACATCTTCAAAAATAGCAGAGGACATTCACATCCTTCTAACAGAGGGAAATAATGTCTCAGAAGGCCATTCTCATCTTGAGGTGAAACACTGAGAAGATCAAAGCACTCTGGACTTCTACACAGATGTGAATGTCTTCTTACAGATCTCTGGGACTTGTATTCCAGGCTCCTGAGAATCACTGAAAAGCTCTGATGTCATGCTACAGCTCTGTCCATCTTCTTGGGAATAGCTGGCACATAGGATCAATAGGGAGAGGAGAAAGCGGGTGATATTGACTCCAGTAAGATATTAACTGTTGTGTATGACTTCTTAAAACTGAACCAGGATAAAAGGTGGAAAACGCACTTTCAGTGTGCTTCCCTGACAGTCTGAGAGAGGCACTTGATCCTACCCAGGCTTATCCTACCCAGGTTTATCCTAGCTGTAATTCTATTATTTTCACTTTCAGACCACAGTACTGCAAGCACCTAACAAGGGGTTAAGGACAGGATTAGAATTTAAAAAAATTACTTAAACCCCCAAGATGATATGCAGCAAAGAAATGTAGAAAATCAGACACTTTAGATGGAGGAATCAAATGAAGTAATACAAATTGAGATACAGCTGCTAGGGAACAACCCCACAAAAAAGGACAGAGGGTTTATGCTAGACTACAGATTTTCCATGATCTGTGGTTTTGTTGAAAAATATTTTAGGATATATTGAAGGAATTGCAGTATGTCAGAAGTAGGAGACAGTCATTCCACTCTATTCAGTTTTGGAGAGAGCTACATTAGTACTGCATTCTGACTTGAATGCCCCACCTTTAAATACAGACAAGTTAAAGAGACTCCAGCGAGATTGAAAATAATAAAAGAAAACAGAAGAATGAGATACACTAAAGCAATCTCAGTATAGAGAGGTTACTAAAAAGTGCACAGTGAATTCTAACTGAAGAAGAAGAAAGCTATTTCTAGAAAAGATTGTTTAGGTTAATATGGACATTCCCCACTCCCCCTGTTCTAGTATACTATCTGTGGAGACTGAAGATCAATCTTAAACTGAGACTTTTAAGGGCATATACTAGTGACATTTTAAGTAATAAATCTAGGCAGAAGGACACACGAAATTATCCCTTTATCTCTTTCAAATCCTGTATTATGTGGATTCTATTACTTGCAGTATGGTTATTGTTATGTAAGCTTTAACTGGCTCCACTTCCCAGATGAGACAGAGCCAGTACAGAACTTAAGCAGTACAGTGCACTGACAGGAGCACATCAATCTTCCCAGCCCTGACCTCTGAACTCCTATATACATTACGAAAGAGGTTTCAGAAGTTCTTCTGATCAGAAGGAGAATTTGCAAGGAACAAACTTGGTGTCTTTACCAGCAGCATGAGCAGCAAGGGAGTTAGTCATGCAAATTGAGAACAGGGAGGAAGCAGTGATTTCTTCATCTCTGCTTTGATTATGATTGCTACAACTCCATGGGTCATGTTCATAGGTACAGAAATGTCATCTTTTTCTTTGCTTTAGAATGCATTTTTGCATGTATGTGTACAGGTAAATATTTGCCCTTTTATGAGCCCTTGTAGTTTATTTTTAGAAACATTATTCCAGTATATACAGAAGTATCCCATATGAAACATGTAACTTTTCCTAAAAGATTGCCTTAATTGCTTTGAGGCACAAGTATTCTTAAAGCTCCAGACACATAGGCATCTAATGAAACAGGCAGGGAAAAGGCGATCCTCCTCTAAGAGGTGTGAGACTGCTGAAATATATCAATATATCAATTAGATATATTCTATTTATTACATGCATTTGTTTAAATAAGCCATCTCTAGTAACAAACTTCCTAAAGCCAATGGTCATTGACAAAGGCTCTCCAAGGATATCAGCTACAAAACCATTTCTCTTTCTTCTGGTGAGACCATTTTAAAGGAAGGCCATCTGCAAGTTGTGCTAGCTGGCAATTAAGAACCTGTATTTCTCTCCACGAGTGATCATGAGAATGACTTCTGTATAACTTCATACAAAAGAAGTTTCACTATCTATTAAATATGTTTAAACATACTTTGAAGTTGAGACATATTTCCCATTGATTTGAAAAGTAAGAGATTAGAGAGACAAGATCTGACCCCGTGCATAAATGTATGTCTTGTATGCTGGATGTTTTTGGATGCCTGATCTGCCTTAAGTAACAGACTGAGCCTTGCTATGCTTTTATTATTTATGCTTAACTTTTATTGTAGAAAAATGTCTATTATTTTATTTTTCTCAATGCATACTCTTTGATTTTAGCATTTTGTGCTGTAGATACATTTTTTTTGTTAGTAGATGAAAGACTACATTGTGGTTATGCCATGCTATTTAGGATGACAAATGAAACATTTTCTATTTTTCCTTCTTTAAATCAGTTACAACTTCTGCTCTTATCAGTAAAGATAAGAGTTACACTGAAAGACAAAGAAAAAATTTATGCTGTTGCCTAATTCTAAAGTTGAAATGCAATCAATAAATGTATTTCATCAGCGTGTTGGCAAAACCATATTTCCCTTAGACTATCACCATAGAAATGCCAGAAAGAAATAAAAGTTAATTCAGATTAACAACACTGTTGCTGCAGGAAACTTAAGAGAAAATATGATAAAGTGAGTTAGACATTTTGAATATACACTGGAAAGTATATTTTATGTATCTTAAATCTAATGTAGTTTTCCCAAGCCTTTTATATGCTCCCCTTTTAACACTTCGAAAACTATCAACATTTTAGTCTTTTGTCAGTTAAAGATAAATCTTTGTTTCAAAAATTTAATGTACATTTACCTGATGTACATCACTAGGAAATAATTAAAATATGAAAGACTATCCCCTATTTTTCCAATAGAATATTTGATATTTGATTTATAACTAGCTATTTCTTCTATTGCATAATTTCATGCATATATTTGAATTCATTCTCCTTCATAACATTTTATTTTTCCTCATTTATCATAATTATTTTACTATTTAGAGATGTAAATGATGTAATGCTTTTGGTCTGTGCTACAAATTCTCTAAGTTTTTTTTCTCTACAAAAAATGACCTCCCAAATGTAGCCCAACCCTGCAAAATGAAATTTTTATTTCCAAAAGTAATATCTACAGCTATGTTGTAGATAACAATGCTGGCATATGACTCAATCACTCTTTTATACCTATAAAACCCACTTTGATGCTTAATTAGTTGTTATGTTTTTAGCCCAGCACAGTTGCTTTATCTCACTGTCCAGTAAGAGAACTTGCAGATTCAAAGCAAAACTGTTTCTCTTTGAATAGTTCTAATGCAATAATGACCAAATGCAAAAGATACTTAAACGAATAATGGCCATCTTAAATTTCAAAATGTTTATAACAGCAGCAGAAAACCTAAAAGATATTTGTTTATTATGGTTACTTTCCAACAGCACCATGTTGAGTTTTGAGGTAAGTTGGTGAGATTCAAAAAACACGCCTCCTTCAAGGAAAGAATTAAGAAAATAGTTTAGACAAAATCCCAATGATCTTAAGCAGTTCTTAGTTATTTACTTGACAATCTATCTTTGATACCACAGTTAAAAAAGCTTTTCCACATCCTGATGTATCACTGTAAGTCCTAGCACACAGATGAATACTACTCTTCCCTCTGGAAACATTCCTGAAGAGTTACCTGCAGTATGCTAGCTATCCTGGAACAGTATGAGACAACCCCTGAAATTAAAGCAATAACTTTAATAACAAGAACAAGATATTGCAATGCAAGAAATAAATCTGATTTTGTTTTGAAAATGCCAAGGAAAAAAACTAGGCAGCAGGTCATGAGGACAGCAAGAAGACAGTTACTTTTTTAAAACTGAGAACACGGACTGTGTTTCATTAACATGTTCAAGAAACAGTTCTAAGAACAGCAATGGAACACAGTGAAAATTAACTTTACCCCAGAACACTTACTTCCTGAAAAATGGGACTGTTAAATAGAAGTTATAGTCTTTAGAGCAAGTTCATGGGTTGTAGATAATAAAAAAATATTCAAGGTTCCTATAAATTCCCTTAAATGTCTATATTCAATTTTTATACCAATACAGAAAACTAAGTAATGTACATTACCACAACAGAAGCTGTAAAACTGCAATCCAAATTCCATTTTATTCCTTAAGCAAGGAACTAGTGTTTCTAGGAAATAGGTACCCCCATTTTCTTGGATAACCTTACAAAAACATAGAGGAAACAATAACTGGAAAGAATGAGAAATACAAAGTAAAAAAAAAAAACTTTTCTGTTTCTGTAAAGTAATTTTCAGTGCTGAATCATCTAAGCCACATTAATTAATAATAACTTTTTCATTGTGGGAAGAAAAGGAAAAAATAGATTTCTAAGATGAGACAAAAGTTGTTCATCACTCCTTAATGCAGTAATCAGCTTTCAACCCTACACAGAGCTGTGCCAACAGAGCTGGACACAGGCAAGCGTTTGTAAATTCTGGATCTTGCGCTGGCCTGTGATTGTCAACTACCCACAGTGGAACTGGTCAACTTCTAGGGGATGCTAAAGGCCAGGAGGCACTGACCTGATGCACGTCATCCCTGGGCTCTTATTCTGTGGACACAATTTAATTTTTCCTTCAGAGAGAAAGAAAACTCAGTAAATTCTGTAAGATTTCCCTCAGCATGAAGGAGAACACTTTCTCTTTCTCATTGTTCATTCTGTTACATGAAGAAAATCTTCTAGTTCCAGGCAAAGTTAGAGGATCTGAAAAGATTTTTGAAGACTTGCTCAGTATGGCATTCCCTCACAAATACTTCTCAAATGAAAAAACAAACCACTCTAAGACTGAGAATAGACTATTAATAAAAATTGAATTAATAAGAGTTTTGACTATATTCTATCCTCTTGTATCCTTAAAGAGCTTCAAAATAAAGAAAAACAGAACAGTGCAATGAGATGTAATTCTGGGCAAGTCTTTTCCATAAAAAAGTATATGTTAAATTATCAGTCAAAAAGTTCAAAATCAACCATGCATCTAGATTAACACTGATAGCTTATTCACTTATCGTTTCTGCTTTAAAAGGGTATTTAATATATACTGCATCTTAGTTCACTAAAATTCTAAAGATGTATTTGATACCTTGGTCAATGAATCTGCTACTGTGCATTGAACATTTATTCAAATAATTCATAACTCTAAATCCTTAGTCTTTTAAAAATTGTGTAGATCTGGAGCAGTCTAGTCTCAGCTGTCAATAAGAACTTGTTTTTGTGGATTAATGCTGTAACCTCAGCAGTAAATCCTCTAACTGGACAATGCCCCTCTGAGACACAAGATGGTATTTTTGAAAATTAGACTCTAAATTTGTTGGGTTTTTTTTTTTATTTATTAGGTTTCTATTGAACAGATGATTTTCCTGGTTTCTCTGTAATTAGCTGGGACCAATTCTCCTAATTGTTTCCTGTTAATCTCATTACTAATGAAACAAGGATAGTTTGTGATCTCTCTTTCAGGAAGCCTTTTTTTTCAAGGAGATTTTGAAGGCTGAGATTTGTAGATTTGCCAGCAGTGTTACAGCTTTTGGGAAACTTTCAAAGTACTTGCAAGCTTTGGTGGTGTGATGTAGCACTTGGGGAGCAGTCTGACATTTCCTGTTGTCTTCCAGACTGCTTTTTGCCTCTCAATTGCATAAAAACAGAGCACTCCCGAAAGCATTTTCAACACGCTAGGTGCATTCAAGAACAAAAATACCAAATTTAGAAGACTTAAAGGAAAACTACAATTTTCCTCTTTCTAGCCTTTAATCTTCATATGCACTAGGTGCTTTAATTTACCTAAATTAGGATTTCAGTCTACCAACAAGTCTTCAGTTCAAGCATTTTTGGAAGCTCACTTTTCAGGGATTAGAAATGTTGGGAACCAGGTACCTTAGCCATTAGAATCCCCCAAATCTGCAGTAAAGTTGGGGGGGAGGGGGAGTCAACAGAATCCCAAATTGGAAAAACTTGTCAAAGAAAGGAGTATCTGGTTTTCCCTAGCTATAGACTGCCATAAACTATCTTTTAAAGGATGAAATTTTTTTTGTATTTCGGCTTCACGGGAAAGCTTTTTAAAATGCAAAATCATACATTCTAAAAGTCAAATGCACCTGAGGCCATGACTTGCAATTTTACTTTAGTTGGCGTGGCAACGCCGTACGTTTTGCAAAATCCAACTTTTGGATTTGAATATGATCAGGCCACAGATGATTTTAAGACTAACAGGAATCTTTGAATCTCGCGAAAACCTTTTCCCCGAGCTTGAGTGAGGTGAGAGGCCGGCGGGCCCCAGCGCTCCGCCATGGACTCCCGCACTCCCCTAACTTCATTCATTTTACCCGAGCGGCCTCCTCGTCTCCCAAAAGCTGCTGCCTCCAGGCTGATCGAGGAGGGAGCGGGAGAGCCCGAGGTACGGCGGGGCGCAGCGCTGCTGCGGCCATTTTATCGTCCCGGGGCCGGGAAAGCCGGCGGCTCCCGCGGCGGGCGAGCCTCAGGTCGGGCAGGCCAGCGCCGTTCCCGGAGCACAGCGGCGGCGGCGGCGGCGCGCTCCGAGCCCTCGCCCTCCCGCGCTCTCGGGGGCGCGTGCGGCGGAGTCGCGGCCAGGCCCGCCTGCCCCGACGGGCGCCAACGGGCCCGGCTGCGGCCGCTCGCGGGTGCCGGCGGCGGGCGCACTGAGGGAGGAGCGGGCGTGCTGCCGCCGCTTCCTCCTGCGCGGGGGCCGGAAGGCAGCGCGGCCCGGCAGCGGGAGAGGGCCGGGCCTCGGCGGTAGTGCCGCCGTTGCGGGTCAGCCACCCAGCCTTCCGCAGTGGGGGCGGGCAGGCCGGGGGAAGGGCCGGGCCCCGCCGCCGCGCTGGGCGATGGAGTGAGGGAGCGCTGCGCGGCAGCGGGAAGATGGCCGGTGGCGGCGGCGGCGGCTGCAGAGACAGCTTGTTTCTGGAAGGTGCGTGCAGGGCTGCGAGGAGGGAAACGTGGCCCGCGAGCCGCGTTTCCCTTCTGGCGACCAGTAAAGGGACACGGCACAAACTGGGGAATGGGGGAGGCGGGCGTGTGAGTTCATATGGGGTGGGGGGTGGGGGTTATGGGTCCCCTTTGGGTGCGACGACAATGAGAGGTGGCTTCGTGGTGGGGGAAGGGTGGCTGCCGTGGTTAGGTCTGCTGAAAAGAGACCTGCTTTTGAGGGAGGGCTTAGTGAGGGCGATTTGGTTCGTTTTTCTTTTTTCCTTCTTTCTTTCTTTCTTTTACTGTTCCGAGACGTTGGGAGTGCGGTGTTTCTTTCCTTTGTCGGGGCAGCGCGGAGAGCAGCCCGGGCTTGGTGCAGCGGCAGGACTCCGCCGTGGCTCGGCGGGCGGTGGGCTGGGGGCGCGGGCAGGGTTAGCGCTGGGTGAGAGGGGAGGCCGGGGCTGCATTGCCCTGCCCTCAGTCCGCTCCCAGGCCCCGGCCTAGCCCGTATTCTTTGGCCCCACCATAAAACAAGTCTTCGCCTGCTCCTAAAAGGCTCGTGTAAAGGTTTGGGACTGAGTTTAATTTTGTGAGGGGGGTAATGCTTATAATTGTGATACGAAGGGGAGGATGAACCTTATTACCTGTATTTGAAAGAAAAAGAAACCTTTTGCATTTGTAAAGCCCTGAGTCTTTTTTTTTTTTTTTTTTTGGTTATAAGGTTTTGGTGTCTTGAGGGGTTTTTTGTTTATCACTGTAAAGCTTTTAATTATAATGCAAAATGCGTCCTGAAATGGGGGTATTTTTAAACTGTTAGTCTTTACAGTTTCATTGATACATCAAAAAATTTGCTGCTGTAGTCTTGCAAAATTCCTATAAGCACATGTCCTGATAGCATAGACCAGTAGTCTGGTAAATTCTGCCAAATTGCCAGGATGATGACAAAGAAAAATTAATGAAATTAAGTACTCCTCATAATCAGAGTTTTTCGAGTCAGGAATAAGTTTAGTATGGGAGATTTGCAGTACCTATATTGCACAGAACATAACCTCTTGCAGATTTTCTCTTGCTGCAGGATGCTGAATATTGGCTTTTTATTACAAGATATTCTAGAATAGATGTACTGTGTGAACAAAATTCTGATTGTTGTTTTGAATAATTAATCTGGAATTTTGATTTGTTCAGAAACTCTGGTTAATAACACCTGTCATGTTACCTCCCTTATACCTTTAAAGGATTTGGTGGTGAGATGCAGACACCCCATTTTTTTCCATAAGTCTCCACAGACTATGGTGAGGTTTGTGCAGAGAGCTAGAAGTGTCAAGGTGAGGACTAGTCACTGTCTTCTATGTGCACCTTGAGTACTTGCTGGCTGTCAGGTGGCTAAGAGAATATGCATTTCATATGCAATATTCACACTTTTTTTGCTTACAAATTCTTGTTCCAAGAGCAGGAGCAATACAATACTGGATAGCATCTCCATTTGAAGTTTCAGTGTTCCATGATGGGTGAACTGAGTTATCAGCTGGTTTTGTGTTTCCCCATTGTTTGGGGACATGTTCATTTTAGGACTGATGAGGTGATAGAAACCCTAAGAATTCAGCCGCATGTGAAGAAAATGTAGTGTAGATAGTGGTGACAAAAAATTTATGGGGGTGGCCCAAGTCCAAATGGGACAGTCGCACTAGGGCAGATTCAGTAAGAGCTGGTAAAATCTGTACTGATTTGAAGCAAAGGGAAAAGGCTTTCAGATGTTATTTGATAGGTACTTATTAGAGATATTTATAGAAAAAGTACAGGCATAGAAAATCTATAAATGCATATATATACATGAGATTTTTGGCAATCTGCAGTCTGAAAAGGTAGCATATTAGATCAACTTAATGATGTTACCTAGAAGCACCCTAAGTTACCCTAAGGCTAGACAAGCAAGAGAGTGCCAGATTTGTGAAACAAGTATAGTGGGGACAAAAAAGGGGATTGAAGTGTGCAGAGTAGGAAATATGGGAACTTCTATTGCTGGATGATGGTTATTAATACATGAGCCTAGAGCTGTATCTATAACTTGTATGAGTGTATGTTTCATGGAGTCCTTTGAAGGCTTTGTAAGCAACAACCAAAAAATTGTTTACTTAATGTTTTCAGAGGTGTTTTCTCAAAGACTGGCAAAGAGGAGGGGCAGGACTCCTCTGTCCATCCCTGCCTTAAATGTGCACAATAGAAGAAGTCTGGGCGAAATGGATGTCAGCTCTATTACTGGTTCAACTCAGACTAAGGGACACTGTGCTGGTTAAATATGTACCTTCGTGTGTGTGTGTACACAGACATTTCTGGTGCTGTCCTGCTTATGTTGGCTATCAGTCAGACTTAGGATAAATGTACAGTTAAGTAAAATAAATTATTTTTCAGTATGAAAGTTGTTCAGCATTTTGATTTTGATTCCACGTGTCCAGTGAGATAGTGCTTTTCTTTCATTTAGTGTAACAGATGTTACTGTGAAGAAATATGTCTGTCATTCTACTGCAAAAGTGCTTCCTCTTAACATTTTTATTATTCTATTCTCCAGTAAAAACAAAATGGTCTTTTTAGAAGGGTGTACCTTGAATGATTGATTTGTTGCCTTTCTGGTAATACCATTATTGAACATAGTGATTCATAGTGATTCATGTTTTTTGTCCAGTTCTGTGTATCTAATATGCATAATTTTTTATGCTGTATAATATAGACTGTTTAATGGAAATGTGAAAAAGATCCCTAGAACTATAATGAACTCTTTTAAAAGCTGTGTTTGTTATCATTCTTAAGCAGTGATGATAGTTGATCACATATATGTGGATATACATGGCCTGCATGATTACTTCACTTGAAGTGCCAGGACTGTTACAAGTGTGGAAAGTACTCTACTTTTGTTATTTAATGTAGATGCAAGTGAAATTAGTAAAACTGTTCTGAGTTTGCTTTTTAAAAGTGATGTTTCAAAGTTACAGGCCTAACATGCAGAAATTGCACTAAGTAGTTCTCTTACATGGGAATTCTTTCCTGATGTGGAGGAGGAGAAGTTTAGTGATTAGAAATTTGTGTCTGCAGCAGTTCCTGTGTTTTTTAATTGAGAGTCATATCTAAAATATAAAGAATGGTAGGCAAATTCATTTGGACTTAAGGTAGGAGGCATGTTAAACATGTGGGAATGGAGAGTACTGTTGATCATTACCTTGGAGGAAAGATTGCAGGGACTCTTGTTTTCTGACTCCTTCACTATTACTGAATTGCAAGGAAATTGTAATTTCTCTTTTCCAACATGAAATTAAAGTTTGCCTGTGTTTATGCAGTAGTTAATAGGTAAACTTCAGAACCTTTTCCAGAAGAAGGGAGAAATGTATTATTCTTTCCTATCATTTATTTCAGTCTCCTGGTGATTACAGTAGTGATGCTGAGAACCAGTATTGAATTTTCTTTTTGAGGATCTCCTTTCTAAGGAATGTTGCCAGTCCCTAGCATTAGAGCTGTTGAGATATTTCAGTGCAGTCATGGCAGGAATTTGCTCAATTTTCATTCCTATTTCTTGACTACAGGTTTCATAATAACAGCAAACAAAACTGGTCCACCTGTTAGCAGCAGTAGTATAAACTTCACAGTTGACTGCCAGAGGACTCCAGAAGACTGCTTTATTCTTCGTTCAGTTCACATGTAGAGATTTGTCTTCGCCAAAGCAAGAGTTGTAGACTTACGTATTTTCTTAAAAGTAGCTGCGATTCTGGGGTGGTAGAGAAACATGCAGCTTTTGTGTATTAGTGTAGAGTTACAGACCTACCTTTTGAAGTGGTAGTAAGCCCCTCCTCTTTTTTTTTTTTTCTGTTTTTAATCATACTGAGAAATCTCTGACTGGAATAATAGAAATTGAAGGGTAGAGTGGAGTTTATATTCAGGTAGAACACTTGAAACATTTCTACCTGCAAGACTCTTCTCTTTATTTTTCTCTTAACAGTGAAATTTAATTATTAATAGTTGTAATTGTCTCTAATAAGTCTCTGGTGCTTTGTTTGTCATCTAATGGAGATTGTGATTAGCTTAAAAATGTGGGGAAGAGTTGTTTCAGGTATCATTGATCTTCTGTGTCTATATGAACTCTTGCTTTATGCTGTTAAATTCTTGTCTGGTTTGCATCTGTCCCATCAATGTCCAGACAGCTTCTGTTTCTTCTGTTTTTCTTGAGAGGGGTTTTTTTAAATGAGAAAGTGTGAAGTTTGTGACTTCCATAGTTTGTTTATATATCCCAGTCCTTTGACCCATTCAGATCTTTTTTCCAGCACTGCACATATATCTTTTTAGACTTGAAGAATGTTCAGCTGTCCTGTGCAGTGGTTTTGAGAATAGGAAATCTTCTGACTGGAGTAACAGGTTATTTTCTATGAATGAAACTCACTTGTTGAGAACTGTTTCTCAAATTGAAAACGTTTCTTACTGTCTTATTTTTTTGTACATGTCAGACTAACTTGGGTGATAGGTGGCATGAAATACTAGGAAAGACAGGGTACTTCTTAAACTACGTAGAGAGATACTAAAAATAAACCTAATTTATCTATTACTGCTCTATAACATATGTTGCAATATGCTTGGGAGCCCATTCTGAGGTAAAAGCCTGTGTCCCAGTCCTCTTCCACATTATCACCTCCTTAATTGAGACAGTGTTATAGGAGCCCAGGCTTGTCCTGAGCTTTCTGAAGTGTAAGGATCTGTGCACAATTTTCTAGTTTTCATTGTGGAGGCATTTAGTATTTGGTAGTTTTTCCTAAGTAACTGCTGCTCTATAAGTTTTCTCAAAGTGGGACATGTAAGCTTCTGGTGTAACTTGTCTTGTTTGGGATGCCTCATCCACTATTTTCTGGCTCTTGGATTTCGTAGTAAAACACTACTCTTTCCAAAGAAAAAAGTTCAGAATTTCTAGTGGGTGTTAGTGGCAAAAAAAAAAAAAAAAAAAATTGAATGACAATGTTCCTAAAAGAGATCCTTACACTCTTCATGTAACTATAAATAAAAAAGTAATAGTAATTACAAAAGTATTAACAACATTAATACGTGGTGGGATAGCAAACATCAAACCAACAGTTAGCTGATGTCATGCTTGCACAGATATGAGCCTGTTTAGATATTTCAGTCTTTCCCTTCCTGTTTTGTGTACAGGGATAAAACAAAATCGATTATTTATTTTAATGGCTTCAACAGCAGCTTTGGCTTTTATTACTGTTTTGTTTCTGGAAGACTGTACATGGATTTTGGTGCAGTATTAGACTTCACCTAGTCTCTAGTTTTAGCTTTGTCTCATAATTGAGGAATATTAAGGTGTTTTGTTGTAGCAGATCCTATAATATAAGAATAGCCACTGAACTTGCCACTTTTAAATATTGCTTTGTAAGAATATGAAGGTTTTCTGAGTCATCTCATAATTTTGCGTCCTTCCTTCCCAGTGACAGGATCAGCTATTTCCACCCCCCTGCCGTAGGAAGGGACACCTTCCACTAGACCAAATTGCTCAAGGTCCCATCTATCCTGGCCTTGAACACTTAGAGAGTTGGTGCATCCACAACCCCCTTACCACCCTCAGTGTCCTTGGCTAGTGCTTTCTTACAAGTAACGAACGCGGTAGCATAGCTTGTATTTTTTCAAAACTTAAACCCCTCTTATTTACAGAGGTGTAAAGGCAAATTTTTTTTACTTTTTTACCTTACAGGTAAAAATACATAAATTCTGGTGAAATCTGCTTACTCCATTAAGCAGGGAGGTCAAAATTAGTGTGCCTGAAGTGAAGGTTTCAGTGTTGCCTGAATGTCCTTCAGTTTGCTTCTCACTGGTGTTTGTTCCTTCAGTGGCTGAGCAGTCTGGGGTCAGGCAGCGGGAGGACTTGGGGCACAGGACAGCGTATACCTTCACGTGTGTGTGTTGCAAAGAAAGGAGTGGAAGAGTGTGCAGGATAGCTTAAGATTCTGCAGGAGGCTGAGAAATCAAACAGAAATGGAGCTGTTGTGGTGGAGGATATTGTAGAGATACCAGGAACAAATCTGGGTTTGGGGAAAAAGGAGAAATGTAATTCTCTTATCGTGGCAGTTCTAAAAGGCGGTTACATTGGAGGTGAGGGGAGCGCATGTGTTCCTTTCTTTTGGCCCGTGTTTTGGCACTCACTTGGTTTCAGTTTGGAGGTTTTTTAAGGTAGTGATAGTTTTACATAGATTGAAATCTGTCTAATGCTCTGTACTTACTTTCTGTGAAGAAAATGAAAGCATTAGTAGAATATTTTTTTTTCTTATTATATAAAATTTCATTTCTTGGCAGCTTTATCTTACACATTTAATTTTTAAAAGCATGTGTTCCTAACTTTTGTTTCTGTGTTCAGCAGCCTAGGATGCCTAATGCCTAATATTTTCAGGTTAAGATGACCTTAAGCTGTAATTAAGTCAGAATTGGTGTCTGAATGTCACGTTAGTGGGTGTGACTCCAATTTGGAAGCAGAGCTGCATGTACTCTCCACCACCCTGGAGATTTAACCACTTTCTTGCCAGAGATTGAACTTGCTCTGTTCTGTCTTGCAAGGTTGGCACTTTGCCAAACTTCTGTTGAATTTGTTCATTGAAGGGTATCTGGTAGATGCAGGACAATGGCTTGGATGGGGGAGAGCATACAGCCTCTCTTTACCTGTGAGAAGAATAGGACGTTTTCTGTTCCATCTCTGTCTGGTGATCTGTTAAGTCAGGCTAAGGTGTATTACATAGCTTAAACTTTGTAATAGGTATTTTAGTGTAAGAGCAGCTTTATTCTGCCCAAGGAGACACAATTATTTTAAATAGCAGGTTATCTTCTGTGAAGAACAAGGTTATGGTGAAGGCTGAAGACTGGAGGGAATAAATTAACAGGCTGTGGTTATTTCTTCCCAGGTTGGTCAGCAGGCCTTTAAAAAGTTTTTGTTAACAGACAAGGGATGTAAGCGCTGCATGAGGCAAGGAAACATTTCTGCATGTATGTCCCAGTGATTCTTATGAAAGAAGAATTTGGAGTGAAAGACTTTGGGGTATCTTTGAGTTAATCTTGAGTGATTATAGATAAAGAGCAGTGATATTCAAAACTCTGTGTTAAGCCCTCGTGGCTTTTTGTTTGTTTGTTTTCAGACCATATGAGCTGGAGCAGTCTCCCTGCTCATGTCTCTCTGAGATTTTGTTTGTTTGTTTTTATTAGAAGACTTACCACAACAATGTTTTAGGAATGAAAAATACTCTGCTGGTGTGGTTAAACATATTACTCTATGACATGATTAATAATATGTAATCTTAGAAATTTATGTCTGTAAGAAACAGCTGCAAAATATTTATTTTATGAGTATGTTTTTATTCAATGTTATACAGTTGTTTCATTTGTACTAAAATTCATTCTGCTGATGTATTTTTATTAATGTCATAGGATATAATGTTGTATTTGTTTGACATGTACAATTTTTATGGTTCACTTAGCAAAATATGAGTATCCTGCTGATGACAGAATTTAATACGACAGTCTAACAGAAAGATTATTCAAGAGCCCATTAGATGAGAATTTGAACTATGCTGTAGATGTTAGGTTTCATATTTACAATTGCCTTTGTAATTTCTGAGGCTCGCTTGTAGAAACATTTACTAGAGTTTGTTGTAATTTTATTTCTACTAAGGCTTACTGCTTAAGAAGCAATTTAAGGAGCCTTTACAATTGGGAGTAAACTTTGGGACTGCACTGACCCAGGTCATTGTGATTGCATATACCTGGCTCTGGGACAGTAAAACTTCAATGGAGATTTTATAGCTCTGCCATAAGGCAAGTATGTTGTAGCTGAATCTTTTCTTGATAAATACCACAAAAAACTATCTGTCATTGATAAAGTAAAAAGTTCTTTGTCATGTAGCAAAGCCTATGTTAGATGAAAAAGGCACTGCTCATTAGATGGAAGAAAGACTCTGTGCCCTGTGATAGAAAGAACTTATAGATCAAGGTAAGCAGGAGTTTCTTTGGGTAGAAGTGGCTGAAACTCTGTCTGCAGGATGGTTACTTAACAAGTTTGTGTTTTGCTTTAGCTGTCTTTGGAGTGCTGTTTCTTGAAAAGTAGTTTTATAACTAGGTTCATTTAGCAAGCTGGCATGTGTTATTTTATTAAAAATGAGTTGATGGCCCATCTTAATTTTTGTTGCTTTTATGAATAGTTACTGAGAAAATGTTTGTTTTTCATAGGATGTTGAAGTGATTTTTTAGCTTTTTAAAAATAACGCCTGTTTAGTGGATTTTAGTATACTGTGACATAGTTATCAGCTGTCAGTGCTCCTTAAACTCATCGCCGTTAGGTCTGGAGAAGTTTGGTACTTCCATTACAAAGATTTCCGTGATCTTAATGCAGTACTCTAGTTGCATTATTTCACACCTTGCTGCATTGATGATTGCTAATTGAAAGGGAGCTAAATAGTGTATCTAGTCTGAGCAGAAGGCTGTTGCCTATATTTGTGTTGCATTTCCCTGTTTGTGGGGTTTTTTTTAGGAGACGTAATGTACATAGATTTTAACTGTATGTGGATTTGCAGAGTCATAGCAAGACCCTGTGTGTGGGGCCGTACCGTATGGCCACGCAAGGAATTGCGCCTGCAGTTGACAACACAGCCAGGCCCACTGCTAGGTGCTGCTCGGAGGGACAGAGCTGCTGCCCCTCCCAGTGACAGTGAGCTCCAGCTGTGCTGCAGTCAACACTGACACTTCCCTGGCTTCATGGCAGGGTAGCTGGAAGAACTGAATTGACAGAAAACTAATCTTTGGGGTGGGGAGAAGTGTTGGTGGAGCTAGTCTATTCCTTTTCAACCATATTAGAAATTCACCTCAGCTGACTGATGCCTTGTTATGGGTATGAAAGCTTGCCGGTGTCTCTAAGAATTGGAGAAAGCTCCAGGTATTTAGCCTTTACAGAAGGGCAAATGCAAATATTTTTCTTTGCCACATAGTTTAACTAATTCTTTCATCATCTTTTCCCTACTCAATTATTTTCTGAAATATGCTTTTTTCATGTGACCAAATATTTGAGGTTTTTTTAATTGAGATCGTAGAGCATTTTCTTTGTATGCTTTCTTTGCTGTCTATTTCATGTGAATTTTGAGCAATTGGCATCATCAAAGAGGTGTCTTGCTCTTTTTTTCTACTTTAATTACATTTAGAGTTTCTTCTTATGGAAGAAACATTTCTTGTGGAAGTGTTCAAGGCCAAGCTGGATGGGGCTCTGAGTGACCTGGTCTAGTTGAATGTCTCCCCCCTGCTCATGGCAGCAGGGCTGGCAATAGATGATTTTTAAGGTCCCTTCTAGCCAATACCATTCCAAGATTCTTCTGTCCTGTGTATGCAAGTTAAGTTCTTGCTTAGATTGTGGAACCTTTCTGGACTTCTAATTTCTGTATGTTTTAATAAAGGGGATAGTATCTATCTGACATCATCTATGAAACTTTACAGGATAAAACCAGAAGAATTAAATTGTACAAATTCTTTTTTTTCTTCTTCCTCTTGGTATGTAAGATACAGTGCTTTATTTCAACCTGATGTTCCAATTTCTGCAGCAAACATGGAAACCTTCTCAAAGTGTCAGTTGCCTAATTTCCAGGTAGTTTGGCTAGGTTATTAATCTTACTCTGTATGTAACTGCCTTTCAGCACTTTCTAAAAATAGATTGCCATTTGTTTAGTGCTGCTGTATTCTCAGTTGCACAAGCTTAGGTTTTATGTGAAGATGGACCCCATGGTGCATAACAAAGTGTGCAATTCACATGCATAAAATACTATAACGTTTCATGCTGTGTTTTGCTCATCTTCTAAAACTATTCCAGTGTTCAGAATTTGAGATCATCTGTGATTAATGTAATATACTGATTTGTCACATAAATTGTATTCTTGAGTTCTTGTTCAACTGCCATCTTCCTCAAAATGGCTTGTTAGCTTTATTTAATTTTTTCATATTTTGAGAGTGAATTGGCAGTTCAGAAATTGTTCTTAGGCTAACCTCACCTTTTATCCTCTATTTTTATCTATAAAATAGGAATTAACCTCTCTTTTTCTTAGTTTTTTTGTTTTTAAGGAAAGTTTTCTCCCTAATTTCTGAATTTTTGGTATGTCTCCAAGTCTAGCAATAGAGGTTTTAGGTAAGTAAAGAATTCATAATGCTAGAGATGGAAAAATACTTTTTTTCTTCTTTTTTCCCTGTTTATTATTGGGTCCTGCTTTTGATGTTACTCAAATTATTTTACTTGTGTGGAAAGTTTGAGTGGGAGTCAGGCTTACTCTGAGAGGGAAAAGAAGAAAAGTGACTGTTGTACTCTTTTTTGGAAGTTTTTGTGACGGTGGTGCGGCTGCTTCAGGGGATACTTTGTACCTGTGAATAGTCACTGGTTTTACTTGAGGGCTGGCTGGATTCAGATGGGTTGGAACATCCTGTCCAAGCCAGACCCAGTTAGAGCAGGTTGCTTGGGGATTTGTCAGTCTCTATTGCCTCTCAGGTCAGTGTGGTCTTGAGCACACACGTGGTAAAGAATAAGAACTGCACACTAGCCTGTAGTTCACCAGGTCATCCTAGTTGCCCTTCTTAAAGGGCAATGATGTTTTTCCAGTCTTTGGGTACAACTGGCTGAAGTGTTCCTTAATCACATCTTCCTTGACAATGGGTGATACTGCATTCTCACAGATTCTGCTGATAGAGGTGAGGAACTGTGAAGCTGGAGGACAGAACTTAGCAGTAAAATCTGGTATGACAAAAAAATGGATCATATTCTTAATATCTTTTTTAATGTCTTTTGTCATTAGGTTTCTGTCTCATTGAGCACAAAATGCCCACAGTTTTCTGTAGCATTCTTTTTGTTGCTGGTGTAGACGAAGAAGGCCTCTTGAAGTAGTTTTGCATTGTTTTCTGATGCTGTCATAAGGGTGCCATCCTTGGGTGGGGTAAATACCTGTACACCTCTGTTGAGAGAATCAGTAGAAAAGGTGAAGAAGCATTAGTTGTCCATTGTGTGGTTATCACTGCTGTCTAACCAGATAAACTTTCAAAATCACAAAGAAAATGTTTAACATACTTCAAAGCTCTATCCTTTCATTCTCCTCTGTTACTCCTTGTTAATACTTAAAAAATGTTAAACAGTTTAGCAAATGATCAAACGTAGGCAGTTCTGTGTTCTTCAGTCCTGTCATCAGTGCAGTAACCTGCAAAGTAAGCTGCCCAATGTGCTTACAAGCCTTGAAAAAAACTCAGTCATTTACCAGAATATGCAGATGATTTCTGTCTTTAAAGTACAGAACTTTCAAAAATGCTTTTTCTTTTCAGGGCCATGAACACTATTGTCCAGGAATGAATGCTCTGTATTTATCATTTGTTTTCTGTGGACATCAAGTTCTTGGAAGGGTGTGGGTGTTTTTGTTAGCCAGCTAAGAGATTGAATTCCCTTCACGTGCAAAGGAATGTCTCTGCTTGATATCCATTACACTGGTATCATAGAACTTCATTATTAAACTCTCTGCTTCATGTAATATCTCAGCTACTGTGAGGTTATGATTACTGCCTGTTACTGGAGGTACTTTTGACTGGTTGGGTTTTATTTGCCTCTGCAGCTAATTTAGGGAGTGGAAAGTTGAAGCATCTTTGAAGCACTAGATATTTAAATCTCTGCCTATAAATGTAGATTAGGCTACAATTCCTTGTAATTCCATGGAAATTTCCTTGGTATCCATAGTACTTATGATAGTTTCAGTTCCTGGATGGACCTTACCTCTGCTATGCTGTCACAGCTGCACTGTGTTAGTGTGGTTGAACAGGAGGAGGGATCTGATACGGTTGAAAAATAACTTTTCCCCTCCCCTGCTGCTCAAGGGGTTCTTGCCTGAATTAGTTTCCTTCCCCAGCTTTTCTGTCAGTGCTGACATATGCAGGGTGCAGGGCAGGAGCAAGAATTGGCAACTCTCAGGAAGAGTGAGGGGCCTGTAAAACTCTTCATGTAGTGCTGCTTCAGACTGTGAAAATGCAACCTCACTGTGGTTACACAGTTGATGTAGTAGAGCTGATGGTATCAAAGCTGGAAGATAAAAAGCTGTTTTGCATAGAAGCCTGTCTGGAAGAATAATGAAGCAATGGGGAAAGTAAACCAAAAAATATTTCTGTGTCAGAGTTTTATGAGTACTTGTATCCTCTTAACAATATATCTGATGACTCTAAATGAGCAACAGATTAGAAAGCTTAGAAGCATTCTTTTTCAGTTATTTAAATATGAGTCTGGATGAAGGCAATGATTCTGAGTACATTTAAATTAATTTACATTTTCTGTGCGAGCACTGCAGTATCTGATAAGTTGGTTGCAGTTGTGATGGTGTAAGCATTTGTAAGATGAGGCTTGCAGTGTTTCTTTACCAGCAACTGGGGAAAAAGAATGTAAACTTCAGGTCTTCCTGAAAAAGCATCTGGGTCCTGAACCTAACCTTTGTTTGACCTAGATTGTGTGTTTAGAATGATTCTTGTACACACAGAAAAACATGAGATTTCAGCAGATGAAAGACTTACAAAAGTTTCTATGTGTGCAATAGAAACCTTGAAGTCTCTGCTGTTGTGTTCTGGGGGTGGTAGGGAGTTTTTCTGCCAAACCAGTGATATATATGAAAAGGTTACTTTCCTAGAAAAGTTGATCTTTGTGTGGACAGTAAATGCATCTGGCTCCTTTGGTGAGTTGATCTGAGAGAATCCTACAACTGTTAGGTGTGAAAGTGATCTTAAAAAGCATCTAGTTCCAATGCCCTTTCTGTGGACAGGGATACCATTTACTAGATCAGGTTGCTCAGGGCCCCATCCAGCCTGGTCTTGAACACTTCCAGGGGTGGCCATCCACAGTCTTTCTGGGCAACCTGTTCCAGTGCCTCACCACCCTCCCAGCAAAGTATTTTTTTTGTAATACATCTAATCCAAACCTGCCCTCTTTCAGTTTAAAACCACTGCCCCTCGCCCCATCACTGTCTGTCCATATAAAAATCCCTCTCCCTCCTTTTTATAAGACACTTAAGGTTCTGCAAGACTGCAGTAAGGTCCTTTTGAAGTCTTCTCCATGCTGAACAATCACAGCTCTCTCAGCCTGTCTTTGTAGGAGAGGTGCTCTCACCTTCTGATCATCTTTGTGGTCTTCCTCTGACCCACTCCCAACAGATCCATGTCTTTCTTGTATTGAGGACCACAGAGCAGGATGCAGTACTCCAGGTGGGGTCTCATAGGGGCAGAGTCATCTCCCTCAACTTGCTGGCTACTCAGCTTTTTATGCAGCCCAGGATACAATTGGCCTTCTGGGCTGTGAGTGAGCACTGTTGGCTCATATCCCGCTTTTAATCCATGAGAACACCCAAGTGTTCTCCAAAGGGCTTCTCTCAGTGATTTCTTCTCCCAGTCTGTACTCATGTCTGCGATTTCCACAACTTGGGTGTAGTACCTTGCTTTTGGGCTTGTTGAATTTCAAGGGAAAGCCCACATCTCAAGTTTGTCCACATCCCCCCTGGATGGCATCAGGTCCTTCCTGTCAGCTGCATCACTCAGCTTTGTGTCATCTACCAACTTGCTGAGGCTGCACTTTATCTCACCATGTCATTGATGAAGATGTGGAAGAGCGCCAGTCTCAGGAGTCAGGAGAGACCTGAGGGATGCCACTTGTCACCAGCTGCCACCTGGACGTTGGCTGTAGTTTGCTGGCTGCATCCATCCAGCCAATTCCTTACCCACTAAATAGTCCATCCATGTCTTTCCAATTAGGACATAAGGACATCATGTGGAACCATATTCAAGGCCTTACAGAAGTGTAGGTAGATGGCATCTGTCAGTCTTTCCTTGTTGACCATTGCTGTCATTCATTCCATCACAGAAGGCCACCAGATTGGTCAGGCATGATTTGCCCTTAGTTGAGCTATGCTGACTGCCTTGGGTCAGCTTCTTGTCTTGTATGTGCCTTCGCCTGTCTTCTAGGAGGATCTGCTCCATGGTTTACCCAGGCACAGAGGTGAGGCTCTCTAATCCCCTGCAGCTCCCCACTGCTACCAAAATCTTGCCACACAAACCCAATCCAGCATCACATACAAAACAATAAAGCAATAGGGATGTTTTTCTAGTGAGTTGTAGTATAGATTGGTGTGGAATTATTTGCCTTAGAGGCACGAGGGATGAGACATGAGGAAAACACATCTTCCAAGGTGATGTCTTTTGCTGGACACTAACATTTTACTAAATACTGTGTATGTCACTTCTCATTTAGTTGCTTTAGGCAGAATTTTAACTGATTCTTTATTTTTTTTTTTTTGCAACTGCAAAATTTTGCTCTTATTTCATGGATATTCACTATGAGGTTTTTTCCTTCTATTTAGGAATTGCTTGAGCTGTTGAATGACAGTAACTCCTGCTGAAGGAGTTTACAGAACAGTGTCCACACGCAGTAATTTAAAGGTGTTGGTCTGCTTGCTGACATTTTCCTACAGGCATATTTTGCTTTCTAATCCAAAGTATGATAATTGGGTTTTACCCAAAAAGACTGTATGGGGATTTTTAACAGTGTGGCTTCAGGATGTGGTTAATAATGACATAAATGTCTTAATGAAACACACTATTTTTTCAGGAATTTTTTTAATTGGCTTGTTAGAAATTGCATGTAACTGTTGTTTAAAAAAGCAGTGAAATGTGTCAGCTACACCTGTGTAACTTCTCTAGTTAAATTCCATGTACTTTCTTGGGCTCAGAACTGATAGCCTCCCTTGGTGTAACAGCGCCAAAGGGAGTTAGTAGTGCGAGGAAAAATGAGAGTGAAATCTGCCTCCAGCATGCTGCCTGTCTTAGGCAGAGGTAGAGGGATTACCTTCTTTTGACATTTTTATTTTATTTGACATAATATCTTAGGGTTAGCTCTGCTTTTTTGAATATTTTCACCTCTGGGTATGACTGTGCCTAGTTGATTAAAAAGGCCTTGAACAGTGCACATAGTGAAAATTGCATCATTGGAGTTCCAAATTTAAGTCTTAGTACAAAATAGTCCGCAGCTTAGCCTTAGTAACATTGTTATCCCTTTAAAAAAAATAAAAATCCTGTATGGAATCAGATACCAAGTGGCTGTTCAGATCAAGTAACTCAGGTGAACACTCTGGCTAACATAATGGTATACTTCTAGATTTACATTTTTGTTAGGACCAAGACTGCTAGAGAGTGAAAATTGATCCAGACTTGAATGAGCAGAACTAGGATACTGAGACATTTTCCATGGATGGCTGCACTGATCAGTAAATTCAGTGGATAAACTGTCCAATACAAAAATGCTTAATTAAAAGAAGAATTAAAGAAAATACTAAGAAACTTTTTGAAAAAGAAAGAAAATATGCAGCTGGAGTGTAAAATACTTGTAGCCAGCTTGGGAGAGATATAAAGATAAAGGAGGCTTACAAGCATGCATGCTGCTTGTTTAAGTAAATTTCAAAAGGCTCCCCAAATGCTTAATGCCTGGCTAAACAGCAGAGTAAGATATAGTATCTGAAATAAAGCTTCATAGCTCTTGAATCAGATCTTTTATCCAAGTAATGAAAATAGAGAATAATAAAAAAGCTGGTGGATTTAACCTGTAATTGTAATGAAGTGGGGAAAAATTGATTAGTAGGTCCCAAAAGACATAAAAACTATTGTAAAGTATTTCTTCAAACTCAGCTGGAAAGTTTGAGGAGTGTCTGGAGGATCAGTAGACAACCCAATTCAAAAAGGTGGCTTTGGAGTATATAAGGTCATAGCTGAATAATGGAATTGCTTGCACTCACTTTCGCAACACTTAGAAAGCTCTTCATGCCAGAATGTTTCTTAATAAGGAATGTGACAGAGTGTACGACTCAAAATGAAGCATCAGTGGAAGGAATTGCAGTACATTGAGCAAACTGTGAACAAGGCAGCATGATCAAATGGCATTCATCCAAGTGTTGTAAGAGGAACTGGGGGATAAAGGAGCTAATGACTGCAGTGTGTTGCTTGTGGTTAGCATCATATTTCTGCTACAGGTAAGGAGGGTAGCTAGTGTGATACCAGCATTTTAAAAAGGCAGTGGCAGTATTTGAGGAACTCTGCATCAGTGAGCTTCATAATTTCATGGAAATTATAATGGAGACCAGAATTGATTTCACTGTTCCCTCTGTAAAGTCATTTATCAAAGGCTTTGGGAGAGGCTGAATTACCTCTGAATAAAATGGAAAATTTTATAAGAAACAATTGAGGAGAGTTGGAAAAAGAGGGCAAAAAAAAGTTTGTTTTGTTAATAGGAGTAACCAGTTGAATTGCACAAGGATCTCCAACATTGGTGGACAGTTGTAAGGAAAAGGGTATGATAGCCAGGTGACCAAGTTAGTAGATGTTTTTAAACTATACTTGGGTTAGTATAACGTCTACATATTTTAAAAAGGTTGTAGATGCTCAGGTTTTGAGTTATGTGAGTTGAAATTGTATGTGAAATTCTGGGTAGGTTAATGTCAAGTAATCTAAGGCACTGAAAAGGGGCATTTTTGTAAGTAACAAATTGGCTCTGAAGTGCTTCTTAACCAATCATGAGTAAAAGGTGGAATTATCTGGTACCTAAAGATCAATGCAGTTCTCCTTAGCAGTGAAAACAGCAAATCCACTGTAAAGATTTTCTAGGAAAGGAGCAAAGAACAAAACAGAAACAACATTCTGCATCTGTAGAAATTCATGAGATGTATGCATTTTGAGTATTCCTCGTAGTATGTGTATCCTCATCTCAACAGGGTACAGTAGACTAGAAGAGGTTCAAAGAGAATCATCAAGAGGGATTTAAAGGCTTGAAACAGCTTTCATGTGAGGAAAAATCAAGCTGACTACATTTTTTTCTTGTTCTGCCTGGGAAAGGAAGACCATGGAAGAACACAACAGGAATCTATCTATGCAATCATGAGGGAATAGGGAAGGGTTACTTATTACTCTCTTCCCGAGTACATGGACTGGAGAAGTAGAGTACTAAGAGCAAAAGGTGCCAGATTGAATCAGAGTCAACAAAAGGAGATACCTCTGTAATTAAGCTGAGGTACTTTTTGCTTCAAGATGTTGATTCTGTGTAGCAGTCTTGATTAAAACAGAAGCCAGGAGAAGAAAAAGGTAGGAAAAGCTGTTAAACACAAAAATATGTGTTTCACTTATTCACCCATGGCTCAGGAAGCCTGCAGTAGGTGTGAGTAGTTGGAAGCAGTAGTTGAATATGCAATAAACATTTCTGTGTGCATTGTTTACACTTTATCCTAGACATATGTTGTTGGTTGTGATTTTCTTAGTCTTTTCTATCAGAGTATATCAGTATCATTAATTATTTCTAAATGCATTTTCAACAATGTAAAGACAAATATAGTAAGAAAAAACACACTTAAACCGTAATCAAAGCAGCTGTATAGTTTGTCTCACACAGAATTTGTGTGAGACAGCTCTTAATTGCAGTATTTAGGGCCCAGAGGAAACAGCCTTGCTTTAATGAGTGCTGTCTCCATGCTCTGGAACACCTTCAGTTAAGAATACGCTATGCCATGATATTATATGAAAATCTCCATAAGGGTGGATATTGTAGTAGAGAGATCTGAAATTTTATGTAGTATGACAGAAAGTTTTTACTTAGTTGATGCTAACCCTGAAATTTTAATTTGCAGTTAATTCGGGTCAGCATCAGATGTTGAATTAAAAATCCGGCATATTAGGTTGAAATTGTTCAGACAGTTCAGAACTGTTGCTTTTATATGGAAAAATTTAGTATACATTTGGTTATTTTTCATGTAAATAATATATTTTAGGACCCTTTCTGTGTGTGGCATACAGTTCATATCAGAGAAACTACCCTTAAATTTATGGGTATCAGTAAAACAGTTGAAAATAGTTACGACACGACCTCAGGTCATGATTTTTAATAGCTTGCTAACTTACTGCTAATAAGATGTTGACAGATACTTTTATTTATTTAGGGAAATAATAATCACCACTGCATTGATGGACTTACTGATCAAATGATAGTTAAACACTGATGTCAATAAAATAAATACTGGGGGAAAATACATGCATCTGGTTTACTCCTCTAGTTTGTGTTAATTAATAACTCAGCTTGAAATCAAGACTTATCTTAACTTGTTCTCATTTCAGCTTTGGATAGATCACAATCCAAGAGAGATGGAGGTTTTAAAAGTAATTGGAGCTTTGATCATGCAGAAGAAAGTGAAGGAGATGCAGAGAAAGAGTAAGGATGCTTTTATCTAGGCTATTGAAAGTATAAATGTCTATTTATAATTAAATACTTATTTTTTGTAATTTATGAATAAGAAACAATATATAATATTTTAAACTTTCAGTGATTAAGACAAATATTTCAAATAAGTTATTTTTTAAATAGTATTGCCAAATAGGAATTCATTATAATGTAAGCTTTATTGGGAAGATGGGGCTTACAACACAGGGGACGGTAGATTTCACAAGAGTTGCAGTTGTCTTTGGAGCTTCTGTGTAAGTCTAAGAAACACAGACAAGCAATACGTGAACATGCAGAATAATGAAGTTGATAGGGTATCCAAGCAGCTTCAGCTTTTCCTTCCTTTAATGATGATGCTACTCAGAACTTGACAGTTATGGTTCAAGTATTGCAGTAGCTTTAGGCCTTCATCAAGTTAAGAGCTTAAAGATTCTAGGGTTTTCTTCCTCTGTGTTTATTTCACTGAATGGAGTTAAGGCTGTTTTTTTTTTCCTTATAACTTAATCCTTTACTTGGTATGTTTGGATTTTGGCTAAAACTTTAATCCTGTGTGTATCGTTTGAATGCATACTTTGTCCTTGTGACATTTTATTGTTACTAATATGTTTTCTCAGTATGAATGTATTTATTTCCAAAATGACTAATGAATTGTTAAAAGAACAAGTGTCATGCACAAAGAATTCATGTCGATTTATTTGTTGTTCTTAGATATTTGGAGAGTAGAATCTGCAAATTTAAAAGGTATTCTGTGGTTCTGTAGTAAGAAGTCGCTGAATCCTGTGACTAAGTACAAAAATAATTCATATATGAATTTGTATAATCTAATATTCTGCCAAACACTATGGATTAGAAGGGAGGTAGGAAAATAGGCATAACCACAGAGGCTGTGCTGTAATCTTAATAAAACATTAAGAAATGTGAAGTTCTAGTAATTAAAAAATGAATGCAGGAGTTCATTAAAGTGTGAGGTAAGCATTAAGAGCTCTTGTCAAAACAGAACTATTGGACGTTAAAAGCACTTTTTGAAGGGTTCACGAACTAAGGGCATTTTAGTTTTATAAAATTAAGGTCGTGTTGTTCCCTAGCAACTTTACATCCATTTGTAGTGTACACAAATATGTTCTAAGGGCAGTACATACCATACAGTTACTATTTCCATTTTACTTGCCTTCAGAAATAAGTCACATTTGAAAACATAGCAGCTTTTTTTTTCTACTAGTAATTTACTGTGGTTTTCCATCAGTCTGTAGCTGATGTTGATTTAAGAACATAGAATGAAAAATGTATAGAGTAATGATGCTAAAAATAAAAGTTAGAAAAATTATTATGAAACATAATCTTTATGTAATTGTATCTGATTTTAAGATTGTGTGTCTGGGTGATTTTTCATTTCTTTCAAATATTCTCTACAATAAGCAGTTTTCCCATAGCTAGAATTGAATTTTTATTGCCTACTTAGATTTGCTTTTATATCTGTGAATTATGCAGAATCTTATTCTGAAGTATAAATAGAAGAGTAGTTGAAAATTGATTTAAACCGGAGATCTTGTCTTCTTTACTTACCCATTCTCTGATACCATTTGATGAAATTTCTTATTCCTTCCAAACTGCCACGTGTTTTAAGCTGCCCACGTATTTACTTTTGGTAACACCTGGGTTTGTTTATCTTAAAGACATAGCGAGCTTTTAGCATTTTGAAATAATTTGTGGTTTTTGCTTTTTTGATGCTTTTTTATTTCATACAGCAAAACATTGACAGAGGGGAATCTTTAGAAAACAGATAACAGTGAATTTTCCTTCTTTTTTTATTTCTAAATTTCCTTATACCCTTAGTAGAACATTTCAAAGGTTACCAGCTTGAATTCATGTAATTGTTCCAGAATAAAGCTTTGTGTCCCTCCCAGTATTTTGAATATTTTGTGCAGTAAGTAGGTATTTGCTATGGTGTGCTGATACTAACTACAGTGTTTGACTCTTACATGGTTTCTTTGTGGAGAGAGCTGTGAATCTGAAGCAAACAGCTGGATGCATCTCGTGCTTGTTGTGGACGCACTGGGGTTACAGTGCCTGACTTTATCAGAGTTTTTAATGGCAGACACACAATAGGTTTGTTTTGAACTAGCCTAAGAATAACATCTCAGCACTTAAAGGAGTGGCTGTATTCTTGTATTACCCCATGAGATCTGTGCTAATGATGTTGGTCAGCACTGGATGCCTGCTTGGATGATCTTTTCTTCAGCGAGATGAACACAAAGTGTGTGGTTAATGACCTCCTACCACAGCAATTTTTAGAACAGGTAGATTATTTTAAAAGAAGAGTGTCGTTTAACTTACTTCAGACGTAGGTGAGATGAGTCATAATGGTTAAGATATCAAATAATGAACACAAAAAGACTAAAGAATATTTGTAAACTGAAGAAGGTTTGGAAAAATAATGATCCCCCAACGCTATATAAATTTAAACTGATGCCAGCGTTGATACTCAGTATGGAACAAGAGTTATAGAAATTGAGAATGGTAATCAACAAGTGTCTTATCCCAAAGTAAACACCTGCAGATAATAACTCCATCCATTTGAAAGAGTAAAAGTAACATTTTTGATGTTCTAAAAGATTTGATCTACTCAGGATGGTAGCAAGTGGCTTGAGACTTTCCTTGCTTTATAATTGGAGATCCCATAGGAGATCTACCTTTATGGAGAACCACAAAAGAGAAGACCAGTTGATCAGCTGAGCACACTGAAACCTGTGTAGTCCACCACAGAATAAATGGTGGAAATGAAGCTGATCTTGTGTAGTGGAAGACATGAAAGGATGGTAGACTTAAGCAAACCTGGCCAGAGTAATATATTTGTGTGATTCATGAAATTAACATGTTATATGATGATTCTGGTATTCCAGATGATTCTCTTGAAGAGTCTTGGATAATTTATATTTACTGCCTTTTTAATATCTGTGTAAATGTTTTTAAACTATATCAGTATGCTCCACAGTGGTTTTGTAAATGTATGGGCCCAGATTTCTTTTGGCTGTCATACTGTTTTCTTTATAGTCTAGACTTCTGCCTTCCACTGAGATAACAGTAGCCTTTTCAAAAACAAGGAATACAAATAAATGGGCTTAATAAATTTGCACAACAGTTTCTTTAGTTAACTACAGTTTTCTTTCAAAAAGCTTTATTTTTTGCCCCTTCCATTTAGAAGAATAAACCTCTGTTTTCCACGTGTTGACAAATGGAATAGCATTGTACTATGTTATATATTTACATTGGGCATTGCAATGTGTTATATGTTTACATTGAGCTTTTTTCCACTGCTTATAAAATTTGTATTACTTTGTCCAAAAACCCTCCCATAGTTATATAGATGTTTTATACTTCTTTTTTGAGCCTGTTAGTAGGGCACTGTAGCCTTTAAATTGATGAAAACTTTTTAAATTACAGCTTATTTTAATGGAATGGCACTATAAATGAGTTAATAATAACTGCTACTTCTCTTGTGCCTCTGATAGTGCAGCTTTTTTAGTGTGCTGCCTACCACTATGTAATTTAAAACAAAGCGCCCTCGCAGTGTGCTGTGAGGGCAATACGTCAGCCTACTGGATTTATATGTAATAGTTTTCAGAAAGAAATTCCAATTATGTTTGAAATGTGACTGGATCAGTTGATAGAAATGTGCTCGCAGCTTGTTAGAGTCAATAACCTCAATGGTCAGCAGAGGTTTAAAGTTTGGGTTGCTTGTCGATAATAATGAAAACATAGCCTGTTAATCTCAGCTGTCTAGCTAACTATTGCATAGTTCTTAATGTTTTAAAATATCAAACAAATAGCAAGTGATTAGAGGTAAGTAAACAGAAATTTTTGTTTTCTTGTTCAGTGCCTAAATATGAATGTGTAATTATGAACTTCCCTTAAGAACTCTGTAGGTAAATTACTTCAATTTTTCCCCCTCATTTGTTATAAAATTGTAAGGAACATATTGAAAAGTTAGAAATTATGTTCCAATGTGAAAAGAACCAGGAAACACATGGTAAAAAGTGACAGTGTGGAGACATCTCCCAGCAAGACAACTGAGGTTTCATTTCAGGGATGTTAAAAATATTACTGACTGGTATGTCGGGCGAGTGGTACAGTGTTTGTTTTGGGTTGCTTTTGGTTATTTCCTGCCTGTATAAATTGCATCATTGAAGCAAGCAGCAGGAAGCATGTGATACATGAGCAAATAGACATTGCTTGGTTGCTATGTGTTCTGCTCTCTGGAAAAACAACCTTTCTGGTTCTGATGCATATGCTGCACATTCCTTAAGAACTAAAAGTATTGGTTCATTTAAAACTTCCAATTTGCTAATACTGCTCTAGTCATGTTGCATGGTAAGAGTTACTCTTGTTCATTTTGATTTGAGCCTTGGCTCAGTGTTTTGGTCATTTGCAATGTGTTTACCTTCTCTTACCTCCCCTCTCAATTGCCCTTGGTTAAAATGGTCGCAGTATTGAAGCAAGTTGAAATCCTAAAAGTATTGACACAGTACAAAGGTGTTTTGAAAATAGCCATCATTTTTGTATGAACTGAAGCTAAAGAACAAAAGCATTTGGAGGTGAAATGATGTGACTAGGGCAGCACTGTCGGCAAATGCCAGAGCTGCAGATACTCTAGGTTGCTGCTCATGTCTATGCTGCAGGGTTTTGTTTATTTTTTAGGATGTGGAAAATTTCTGAAATGGTTAAACTCTCTTGTCTACTGATGAATGTTTGAGAAGGCTCCATGAGCCTCTCTTGAAAGGATGATTTGTTCTGAAAGAGAATTTTAAAAAAATGTTGCAGGATGTAAAAATTTTAATATCCATGGATAGTTTGTACAGAAGTACAACTGTATTCTTTTGCCTTTGTTTGAAATTAGTGATGAATCTACTACACTGTTTGTTTTAGCATTGAGCATCTAGAATCGTGGTGCTCTGTAAGTGAAAGGAAAGTACAACAGTGCCACTGGCTGTATGTTCACATTTACATCATTCTTCCCTTTTCAAAATCAACTATATGCGCAGTCTTTTCTCCTGAAGTTTCAGAGCCTGTAGATCTCACCCAACATTTTTATTTTATTTTTATTTGCTCTAGAGATATTTGTATTGCATTTGATGGAAGAATAAGTTGTAACATGAAGGGAAGTATTGTGCATGGAAAAAGTTGTTAGGAACTTGAGGGATGGGACACTGAGTAATTAGTTAATTTATGTATGAAGAGCTGAAGTCACTGTATGTATTGCAAGCCAGCATGTCAAGCTGACACAGCTAAGAAAAGTTTTTTTTCTCTTGTGTAGTTCTTCCCTTTTAACACCTGGCATAGATGCTTTGATTTTAAGGAATTTCTGCCTGAGTGATCTTGATTAAAACTTTTCAAACCACACAATTACAAGTTGGCTAAAGTTGTAATTTTTTTGTCGCAAACATAGGAGTAACTTTATCAGGATTGATGGGATGGGATTGTCTGCAGGTTGCTCTTGGAAGCAAGAATATGTTAGACTAATCTAGCTGCTGTCAGTATGAAGTGTGTGGTTGGGGTTTAAATTTAAATACTAGATTACTTGAGGATAACTGTCTGTTACTGAAAAGAATGGTTTTAGAGTGTCATGGAGTGATGGAGTGGGTTTTTTTTTGGTTTTGTTTTTTGAGGGGTTTTTTTTGTTGTTTTGTTTTTTGGGTTTTTTTTTGTCTTTTTGCTCATTCTAATGGTTGGGGATTACAGATATTGAAAGTGCTTAAAATCCACATTTTAGTAAGCAGTAGAACCAAACTGAATATGTTCTCTTTAGGAACACATGCTTTGGTTGTAATTGCTGTTGGGTAAAATGTAGTTACATTAAATTCTTCTCCTAAAGCACTATGAAGTCTGCAGTTTTAAACTGCATACTTGAACATTGATAGGCATTAGCAAAGTAAGATCATGTTTTATCAGTTAATGAAGTTTTGGACTCAATTTATGCAGAGAGTACAGAATCTTTTGTAGCGTCACTAATATTGTTGTAGCCATAGCCATATTGAAGGTTCAGTAGCATTGTCTGTTTTGAATCAATCTTTTTAGTTTTGCTTGTTACAAAATAATTTAATGCACACTTTTAAGTTCAGGTTCACATTATGCATCTGATCACTCTGTTGCTCATTTCATGTTCTGGTTTTATGCATATTTATACCATGTGTATATGATGCATTTAAATGTAGAGGGAAGGGGATAAAAAAGCCTTTTGCATTTAAAATGTTTGTGTGCTCGGTTGGATTACAGTGTATGTACTTTTCTCTCCCACACCTAGCGAGGCAAATCTGCTCAGTTTAGATGACAGTGATGGGTCTTTCAGTCCCAATGAAGAAAAAAAGGTAAATAATTAGTTTATCTCATGGTGAAAATCTATCTTTAAAGTTTTTTAGGTTATTAAACAGTGTTGCATAGCCATGTGTCTAGTGTAAAGAAATGAAAGTTTCTGTTGTGTTTTAGGAACATATGTTCAAACTGTTTATGTGTCTACCCTTAAAGTTTTTGTTCCCCTCTTGATCTCTATAGTATTCTGAAAAATATGAGCAAGAGTAGCTAATTTTAAGTTTAGACAATTATCATAAATACTGTACTAAATATAAAATATATATTGTATTTTGTTTAGTAAGATGTTGTAGTAAAGGTGTAGACAGTGTATATCTTCCATGAAATTTGGTATAAAAGCATGAAGCCATAGTAATATTTGAAAATGAAGCCATAGTAATATTTATATTCATATTTTGCATTAATTTTCTCCCAACTTCTACACAATTATGCAATTATTTTAATATATGTGAATTCTGCTGTGACAGTCAATCCGTTGTCGACCTGGAACTATCGGCGGCAGCAGCGATGCCATAAAAGCATATGCAAGGCGAGGCAAAGCTGGAGGTTTCAGACTTTTAAAAGGGAATGCAATCGGCCTCAACATGATGGGAAATAGCAAGAAACTGAGGTAATACATCTAATTTATGTGTGCTTGCTTTGATCATTGATACAAATCAGTACATGATAAACAGAACTTCTAGTCCATTTACATTATGTGCTGTACATTTTAAGAAGCTGTACTGTACTGTATTTCTGAGTAAAGAGGGAAACCTAGATTGTTAGGGTTTTTTCTCTTACAAAATATTTAATACCACATTAGTAAAGTACCAGAAAACTGTTAAAATGGATTTAGAGTGTTCAGTGGCACATTTGTTAGTACATCACCCATGTTGCCTGCATGTTTTATTGTTCTCTCTATTCTGTGATATCAGGTAGGAAAATAGCTTTTACATCCCCATCCACATTCACTTCTTTCTGTGATGCGGAATTGCCAAGGTTGACTCAGGATGTGTTTTCTCATTTTCTTACTGCAAGATATAGTTTGATTTTGGATTCACAGAGTTTTTTTAAAGGATTCAGCAAATAGCCATACTTGCATAGTATAGCTTGAGACTGCCACTTGCATTTAGAGCAGACAGGAACAGTTTTTAAGCGTTCACTGTTGTACTTGCTTGTTACTATTGTCCCTAGCTTGTAAGAGACTGCTTTCTTTATTTAGTATATAATAAAAAGTGATATATTCACCTAACTTTCTCAGGGAGTGTTTCATATTGCTAAAGTGCACTCACTTTAAAAATTGGTAACCTTTGCAGGAAGGAATAGTTTGTAAGATACCCAGCTATAGATGGGCTGGTCATCAAATATCCAATGGATGTGTAGCTACATGAGGGATGTCCTTGTCTTCTTTTGTATGGTTTATCATCATCTGGAAACTAAACTCCAAATAAGCCGCTTCCCTTCTTGCCCCCTCCAGTAAGAGAGAGACAGAGACAGAGACTATGGGTTGAGATAACCATTTACTGAAAGCAAACAGCAGTGGAGTAAGAAATGCACAGTGACGGCAGCAATATTGATAACAAAAGCATACAAAAATAAAGGAAGGTGCTTTATGCACTTAGTTCCATGTGGCCGATGGGAGAAAGACAATATGGTGGGCACTCCTCACAGCAGGCTCTCCTCATCCCTGAGGCTGAGACAATGGAAAAAAGTGAGAGACAAAACCATGAAAGTTAGATCATCTATGCTGTGCTGCACTGCTGCTCCGCTGCACCAGGCTTGGGTTCAGGCTCAGGTCAGGCTCACTTCTGCTGCTGTTTTGAACCACTCTGCTGGGCCTAGTTCCATACAGCCCTGCTGCTTTTCAGAACCACAGCTTGGGGTCGCATGTCACAAGAGTGGGAAGGTGGCAAGTGGCAGCAGCAGAAGATGGAATCTGCAGGCCTGATCCCAGCAACTCAGCCCTGATGAGGAGAGTGAGACAAAAATCACACACTTCTGGGGATATGGTCCTTATTCTTCTCCCTGACACAACCCCCAGCCTTGATTTCAGAGGGGCAGAATAACAGTGTAGCCGTGCCCACAATGTACCCCCAAGCTCTGGCCCCTCTCTACAGTCAGGACTCTTTGTATGCTGTAAGCATGGCTCTTGGATGCTGTAAGCACTATTAGTTCATGGGACCATCTTACCATAGACACTTGAAAAAATAAATCTTCTAAGCTCTATGTGATATATATTCTTTCCTGCTGTTTCCTTCTCAAGATAAACTACTGGACTGTTATGTGGAACTTAAAGTTTTCTTAAAAATAAAATGTATTTATTAATGAAAAGGGATTTTTGTTATAGGTTATTTTTATGTTTACACAAATTAGCATGGTACTTCATTGTCCTTGATTTATCTGTGCAAATAATGTTTTGTCTTTAGATTTTTTTTTTTTGTATGCACAAGAGATTTGTAGGATGATATCCAGATTTCTGCCTTGCACATCATCAAATTCACCAGTTCCTGTAGAATCATCCTGGTCATTTCCATTCTTTAGTATTCTGTTTTTGAACATAGATTTGTAATTGTTGCTTTTACCATTATGTGTGTCAGGGCTCCTTTGCTCTGTTTTATTATTGAAGAAACCTGTGCATCTACATTATACTTGTTCTCTGTTTTGAGTACACATTTAAAATAAGATTCCTCTAATTCACTGGTAGCTAGAATTTTCCTTTGCCTGGCTGTGGAATTTGTAGCGAAATCCAACCTTACTGTGTAATTTTTTTTGTTAAAGCAGTCATACTTGACTCTACATGTATGTTCATACATATTGTACATGTATGGTTTTTTAACTTTTTGTTTTAAGGTAAATAGTTACTGAGGTTTTTTTAGATGGTCTGTGCATGTAGTTCAGACATTCTGTTGCCTGGATTGGAACTGCCTTCTGTTGACAAATAATACAGTATAAACCTAAGAACCAGTAGGATTTGTAAAATTCGCTAAAAAAGTAAAATCTGTTGCATGTAAATGGGCAGCCATCTTTTGTCTAGTGCTGAGATGCATACTGAATTTAAATGAAAAGTATAAGTGTTCACCCTTTTCTTAGTAAACTGTCATTAACGAAGGACTTTGTTATGAATAATGGATATGCAAAGGCCATTGTGACTTCTCACATTTTGGTCACTGCATTTTGTGGTTATGCTCCAAGTGATTGTCTCGATTTAATGACATTGGGATATTTGTTGTACCTTTCATAACGTGTATCAGTAAAGGTTTGGGCTCTAGTCACTTTAGTGATGATTGCTGGTTTGTTCACTTTGATATGCAGAATGGAAGGTACTCAATAGTTACTCTTTCATTATTTAGACTCTTTAGCTAGAGAAGATTCTGAAAGTTGATCATGCAGATAAGCTGCTAGATTAAATACAAGAAGATCAGATACTTGATATTCTTTATCTGTTTGTTGTGATTTTTATCACAATGTTGAAGTCTTTTTCCATCTGATCTGCAGAATAAGGACTAAAAATTTCAGATCAGTGGGGCTTGACTCAAACAAGTATTATTCTGGTAGAATAGTCCCTAAAATTCAGAGAATAAGTGTTAGGAAGAAGGTATATGCAAGGACAGTGAGAAGAAATATTTGCTGTACTTGTCAGAGAAATTTAAACCGAGCAAAGGTCATGATCTGTTACCTGGCTGAGCAAATCCAGTATCAAACTATTAACTCAATTAGTTTTGGTTGTATTTTTTTAGTCATGAGGACATACTTTAAATAGCTTTGTTTTTGCTAGCTTTCAATAACTTGTATTAAGGCCCTTTTGGTTTTTTTTCCATAATGTTTTGTTTAAAACATTATTTGATGAACAGCAGAATTCATGTAGTTGTGAGTTTTTGAAATGTTGTTCCTCCTTCACTTCTAGTTCCATCCATTTGCCCAGTGCAAGATTTTTATTTTTTTTTGTCTCTTGAATATGTGGTAAGAATTTCCTAGGTATCAGCTGATAGCACGTGATAGTAAAACCTTGTTTTTGTCAGAGCCTAGGCTTCAAATCATTCTGTGGTTTCTGAGCTAACATTAATGATACATTTATTGTTAAAATACTCTTAAGTTCTTTTTAGAACATTTGTTCTTTCAAGGAACTTCCTAGCCCTTACATCACCCTGCTTTTAGTGTGTTATACTAATTTTCAAGAAATTGTGCTGAAACTTGCAAACTCAGATTGCAGTTCTGATGTGCCTGTTTTGCAACTTGCTAAGACTTTGATTGTATTTCCTGGTGTTTCTTCTGTGTTGGGTATGTTCCATTCAGAGCACAAGATTTTAGAGCAGATTGTGTTTTAGAGCTGTCCTAGTTGGAAACATGTCTGACACCATATGAACCATTTAAGTGTGCCATCTAGAACAGTCTGTTCTGACTCAAATCTGATCCCTGAGCAGTCTGTGATACTCTATTCCAGCACCTACTGGAGTTTTCACTACGTGAGTGAGACAAAAAGCAAAAGTGCTGCTTAACAGGTTTTTTTCTGCTGTGGGGGCACACGACAGAGTTTCACAATCATGATAGTTTGGCAAAGGCCAGATCCAACAAACAGTGGTAAAACAGGAGATAAATATGCTTGCTTGCTTGCTTGTTTGGAGTCCTTAGGTCTTAAGTATTTGAGAGGGCATTCCTGTGTGGTATTCACATGCCCTCTGAACAGAGAGCAGCTGTGAGACAAGCAGAGAAGAAGGAAATCACAATTCTTATCTCGCTTGCTGTGCCTGTGTTGTGCTAAAGTAGAATGCAATATGGAGATTGTTTACCCAAAGTGAGGATGTTTTGTTCCCTTGGCCTGTCAGGGCCAAGAAGTATGTGTGTGTCTGTCGGACTGTCACGGGACAGTCATGAGAGAATCAGAGATGGGTGCAGTTGTGAGCAAGAGTGAGTGCATGGCAGATGCAGTTTAGATGAAATGTACATAGTATAGTATAATAAAGTAATTCATTAGCCTTCTGATGATAGGGCCAGATGCATCATTCTCTCTCTCCCTCGCCATTGTCGGAGTTGTCATTGATTTGCAATATTCCTGCACTCTGCTTCTGGGTTTTTTTCCCTAGTATCTTTTCAAAGACATGAAATGGGAAGCCAAAGAGGATTTGAGACATTCTAAAGTATTTAGGGCAAGTAGCTGTCAGTTTTTTATTTCTGAGGTGGCAAATTAGAACGTTTACTGTAGATTATTGATCTGGATGATGACTGACCAGCTGGAGTTGCATAGCCTTGACTTAAAAGCATGTGAGATGAGTGTGTTTACTTTGAGGGTGTTTTGATTAGTTTTGAGGATGTTGGATTGTTAACTCAAATGGTTTATGATGTTTTTAAATTTCATATTTTAGGAAGGAGGATTTAACCCTTCGGGTTTGATAAGTCTTGTTCTGTTTGTGGTTATGTTAGGGGTGGTCAGAAATGCTCTGAAAGCTTCTCGTCTCGACTTATGTAAGGCTACCAAAAGGGTAGCTAAACTGAAAATTAAAAAGCACAGTAATAGTTTACTTGTTTTCTTCTTTTGGGGGGAGTGTAAAGGAGGGATTAGGAATTGGTTGCCAGCTTTTTTTGAATTGTGGTATTTTGGGTTTCTTTTCATTGTTCATAAAAGGACAAATGGCAAGATAATATTTCTGAGAAATACTATTAGTAAGAATGATTTTTCACATAATTTTCTCTAGTGCAATTAATATTTCCAAGCAATTTGAAAAGCACACTTTAAACACACTATTTCCATAGTTTGAAGCAGTTTGTGTCATCAACATGCTGTCTATTAAAAGTTGTGTGATTTTTGAACATTTCAAGCATGGTATTGTGTGTCCTGTCACAGCAGTGTGCAGAATATTACTTTAGGTTTAAGGATCTCTGAAGGAGTGCTGTATTATTGATCTACTGGATCTTAATGTCAGCTTTACTAGAAAGAGTAATGGTAAGAAATCTTCTCTCCATAATTACTGGTTTTATGTAATAATGAGCTAAAAGTTAAAAAGTAGCAAATGAAGAAACCCAAGAAATGCTAAGATACATTGGTGAATAAGAGTCCTGTTGAGATAGGAGTACCTGAGGATCCTTAGTTTTTTCTTTTCAAAATGTGTTGATTTTTTTTCAGTTACAGGTCATCTTGCATCCATAAATTTGCCATCTTCTGTTTTTTATGAGGGACGTTCCTGAATTCAGTCTGTTCACATTTTGCTCCTTAAGTCATATTAAAGAAGTTAATATTATGCCTTAATAAAATGAGAGATGAAAGTATAAAATTAGTTATAAATGGTTACAAGTCATTAAAAAGGCAGTGTCTTTTTGCAGTACAAGTTTGAGTAAAAAAAATCTTTACCTTTTTTCCTAGGAAAAAAAAATTGTGTATATTCTTATATACTCATTTGATTAAAAGGCTGAATGTTTATATGATCCTGTAAAATGATCCTAACAATATGTAATATTGGTTCAGAAATACTTTAATACTTGGTTTTGTGTGGCTAGTCTTGTAAAATTAGGACACCACATGTTTTACTTAAGACTGTACAAACACACCAGAGTCTTTTCTTAAACATTTTCTATATGTTTGCAGTGAAAATACTCAGAATATATCTGGTCCTGTAACTGTGGTACATGGCAGACGTTTTCACCACGCACACGCACAAACAACCGTAGTAAAAACAGCAGCCCAAAGGTAAGACTAATTACATTTGTTTCTGCAGGTGCTTCAATTGTAAAAATTCTCCCTGGTTTTGTATGTAATGATTTTCCTTATGCTATGAAGTGTTTGAAGAAAATCACATGGGTGTGTTCTTGATTATGAGCTTTGACCTTAATTACTAAAGTTTCATAAAACCATTTAGAAATTACTGTCATATAATACTAGAATTTAGTAATTTTAAAGAACATCTGCAGGTAGTAGGAGAGTGCCTGCTAATATAAATATAAATAAGAAAATACTTTGAAATAGACAAATATAGTTTGCAGTAGAAATTCACATAACTGACAACATGATCAACAACTACTAAGTCACAGCAACTTCAGCTTGTGTAAGATCCATGTAAACATTAAATCATAGATTGCATATGATCTGTATATATAGTGTAAAACATAAATTGCAACATCTATCAGAAGCAAGGTTTTGCATCTATGTAAATTATTTTTAGAAAGGATGACTGGAAACCAGGGAATCTTACTGAACTATGCTGAATTGAACCTCATTGATTTGAAACTTAAAACCCTGTCAGACTTCTGTAGATTGTAGGGTTGATTCTAGGTGTTTTGTACACTTAATGTGTTTCACCAACATATGAGATCAGAACTGGCTTAAGGAATTTTCTTTCAAAATTTATCCATTCAGAGCTCTTTTTGTTTATGAATTCTGTGGATTTCCTCCATCCTTCATGAGTGCTTTATCCTGACTGCATTTTGTAGCTTCCTTTTTCTGCTACCTTATTTTTTCTCTGTTTTTAAGTATAGATTTTTAGGATGATGGGATCATATACAGGCATTATCTTTTTTTTTTTTTTCCATCCTACTTCCCTCAGTTTGGTTTGCTGACTTCAGAAAAAGAAAGCCCATATTCTAATGTGAATGAGTGGTGTGATCCAAACTTGTATTAGAGTAATCTGGAATTGAATAAACAGACTGAAAAAGGAATTTTTCAGTCACAAAATAATAGACTCATAGAACAGTTTGGGGTGAAAGGGACTTTAAAGGCTATCTAGTCCAATCCCCCTGCCATAAGCAGGGATATCTTCAACTAGATCAGGTTGCTCAGAGCCCCATCCCACCTGACCTGAATGTTTGCAGCAGTGGGGCAACTAACGCTTCTCCAGTCAGCCTGTTTCAGTGTTTCACCACCTCATTGTAAACCACTTCTTTCTTCTGTCTAGTTTGGATCTACCCTCTTTTAGTTTTAAACCATTTCCCCTTGTCCTGTTGCAACAGGCCCTGCTAAGCTGTTTTTCCCCATGTATCTTTTAGGCCCCCTTCAAGTACTGAAGGCCACAATAAGGTCTCCCTGGAGCCTTCATTTCTCCAGGCTAACAACCCCAACTCTTGCAGCCTTTCCTCACAGGGCAGTTGCTGTCATATCCTGTCCTTGAGGACTTAGGCTGTTGCCTCTTCCTGTTTCCAACAGTACTGTAGTCTGTAAATGCTATATAGATGTGTGTGTGTGTATATATATATATATATGTGGTATATAGGGTGGACATTTCCTTACCCTTAGTAATAGTAGATGCAGTAGTAGGTATCTCTTTTCAATTCTTTACATTTCTTGACACCAGGATGAGGCTGATGACTAAAAAGGATTGGCAGTTTTTACCATGAGTTAAGCTGAAAGATGGGGTTGATGTTATCACTGTGGTTTAGGCTGAATCAGCTGTGCTTTTGCTTGCATGAAGGCCTTTTTAGAATATTTTTGTTCAGTGTCCCATTGAGGAAAATGTAGGCCATCTCTAAGCATTCATGCTCATTCGTTTCTGGTGGGTTTTGTTTGTGTGTGTTTGTGCTTGCTTTTGTTTATTTTTGGGGGAGGAGTTGTTTGTTTGTGGGGTTTTTTTTTTATTTCTGAAGGATAAAATTTTGATTTGCAGTGCTAATGAAAATGATTTGAAGTAAGCAAAATCATGCAAGACTGCTCTGATTGTTGACTTGATAATTCTTGTGCACTTGATTAATCTTTGTTGTGAAATGGTTCTTCAAACAGCCAGTCATAATGGCTTCATCTTAGCAAGTTCAGTGCCATAGGTTTCTTCAACCTGCTCCAGAGATTCTTAATCTTCAGTGGATGTTAGATTTGCCTGCTTGCCTTTCTTCCTGTGAGATTTACTTCTTTATAAGCCTACAATGTAATGTGCAGAAAAAAAGGTAGTGACTTGGCATGTGTGACACACAGAAAGAAAACTAATGCGTAACATAGGCAAGCTGAAGTAATTGGATAGTAGTCATCTTGAGTGTTCTAAATATGTTTTCTCTTAGGATTGTTATTGTAGTTCATTTACATTAGCAACAGACAATTAACTCTTATGCTAGGAATATTTTTGGAGTTTTAAAGGCAGAAAACAGTCATAACAGTCCCAGCAGTGCTTTGTTACTGGAGGATATCACAATCAGCATGATCTAATTGACTGAGAGTGAGCTTTACATAGGAACTTTGCAATGATGTTTAATTCCAGTAGCTTCTGACTCATGTGACTGCTTTCTAAAAGTTTATAAATCTGTTTCTGAGTTAGAGGATTGAAAATTAATAAAATGTGGCTCCCTGACAGAATTTTTTTTTCAGGGCTATGTGTTCAACCTATGTTTGCAACAGTGGGGCAGCATAGGTTTCTGAGTGAGAAGGCAGTAGTCAGAAAAAAGTCAACTGAAATAGGACTATTTAAAATGGAAAATAATATAAAATTCCAGACCATATAAACTGGGTAATATATTTTGGTCATGTATTTTCACTTGCGTAGGAATTTTTTGATATCCTTTTTTGGCTAGTCTTTACTGACATTAGACAATAGTTGAGTTTAAAAGTAAATTTTGGTGATGATTCCTCAAAAAGGACTATTTGCAGAAAATGTGAGTTGCAAACTAAGAATAAAATTCTCGGTATATATCATGCTGATAGCATGGAAATTGAGCTCTAAATTTTTGGGTTTTGTTTTCTTGTGCTAATTTGAAGGTAACTCAAAATTGTGTTCTGTTAATTTTTTGCATTTGTAGATTGTTTTATGGTGTGAAGAGAAACAACATAGGGAAAATAATTCTATCTAATATATTGTACATAAACCAATGATAGTTTCTTGAAAGGATAACCAAAAATAAAAATATTATTAAATGAGTTGAGCAATTTTAGTCTCTGTCACTGACGTAACAGATTCTATGATTTACACTGGGTTCTTTGGGTGGGGGTGGTGTCACATGGAGCAAGCTGATTATGAACTCATAATCTCTATCAAGTTGAATTTGTGTATGATTTGTACTGCATTTCTTATCTCCTGCAATTTTTTTGCACATGCATGTTAATTTAAGGTCTGAGTATCTGTTGCACTTATATGTAAAATGCAAGTTTCTAGAACAATAAAATTTGGTATTTCAAAATAATATTATGATAAATATTCATGGTTTTTTCTAGTGGAATGTGGGGATTAAATTAAAATTTGTTAATGTCTGGTACAACAGATTTTCAGATATAGCTTTGCTATAGTGTTGTATTTGGTTCACACTATTTTGCTTCATTTAAACAAATGAGGCAAACATAGTTCTGTCTTATGCTATTGACTGACTGTTCTTCCAGACTTGGCATTGAAATAGCATGTATGTACTGCATGTTTAACAAATCTTATGCATGAGCTGCATGAAGCAGTTGCTAGGGACAGTGATCAATCCAGAATTCTCATCTCTTAATCTTCCTGAGGTATAAAAATGAGAATTCCTTTAAATGCATTATATTGGTGAGGAGTTTTAAAACAAACAAACAAGGCATCTGATGTAATGACAGTGCATATTATCAGGCATTCGGGAAATTTTTTTCCTGCTGTTAAGTTTCCTTAGCATTAGGTTTGTGCTCCTTACAGAGTGGCTCTTTGAAGCACCTGTAAACAGTTAATCCAGGCTACATACTAACTGTGCAGAGGATGCAAAGATACAGGATATGGCTCCATCCAGACATGGTTTGGATCTGGCTGGATTGATAAACTGGGGTGTGATCTCCACAAAAGCAGTGTGTATTGTTAGTAAAGGCTAGCTCCAGCTAGGAGCAATTCTCCACCTTCACGCAGCACTGGCTCGTTACCTACCACCCCAGTTTTAAGTTGCCACAGTCACATTCAGTTTTGAAGTCCTTTTACTCTCTTCCCAGAGCACTATGGAGATGGAATGTACTTTCATACTGCACTCTGTAGGATTATCAGGACTACATTCTTACCTGCTTTGCTTCCACTCCTGCTGTTTTCTGAGTAACAAGAGAATTAGTTTGCTCTATTCTTGTGAGTGTACTGTTTGTGAAAAGGAAAGGAGGATGAGTTTTTATTACTGTGTAATATCATTACTCTGTTTAGTTTGGCTGAAGTAAAACAGGAAACAATTTGAATTTGTTCTGTTTCAGTTAATGTAATGCATGTATGTCAGAGGTTTTTTATGTTTTTGATGTTTGGGAGGAACAGTCACATAGATTAAAAGCTTACAGCATTCCATATTGCAAATTTTGAAAAGACAGAAGATATGTAGATGCTATTTTCAAATTGTCTGTGTGCTAAGCTTAGTTAGATTTATTTTTATGTCAGTCTTGGTGTACAAAGGACCAGAATTGTGAGCATCAGCTACATTCATTTATGTGTTAACTCATGTTAAAGGAGATGCTTGTAAACTAGTGGCTCTAGTTCCTAGGTTCTTGTGGGATATTTTTTTTTTGGCCTAAACCTCAGAAGAAGGTTTCCATTTATCCTTCTCTAGCCTTTCCATGTGGTTTCTTAAATATTTAAGGACTGTTGCTGAAATTTGTTTCTCAATTTAAACACTTAAATATTTTTTATCAATTGGAAACGCGTTCTTACATAATTTTTTTCTCTTTTGCATGGCAATTAGGGATTGTTTTTAGTGGTTGACCTGTGTCTTAGAAGTCTTTTCCAGCCTTAATGGTTTTGTGATTGGAAATGAGGCATGATTATAATTAGTGTATTAGAATTCTATCTTAATGGCTTCTGCATTGTAAGTGAATTGAGATGACCAGGTTAAGTTCAGAGTTAATCAAATTCTACTCATGGAAAAAGAGTCAATGTAGTATTTAGACCACTGACTGTTGCTGTCTCTGAAGTAGTGTTTGTGCATTTCTAATTACTTTGAGAAAAATGTGGGGAAAAAATTGTAATGCTTGTTTGAAAATTAGACTAGCGAGCGAAAGACAATGAAACAGTTACAATTTATATTTAATAACTTTTGCATTTAGTGATGTGCAACACATGTGGGGCTTTACATCTTATGTGTTTTTTTCTTTTTTCATATTTTAAGCAATCTGGACCGAAAGGAAAGGTAAGCTTACTGTTGATCAAATGAGCATGGCAATAAGCATTAAGAAAATTACTGATTGAGTGCTATATTAATGCTAGTTAAAGAATATTCAATCCAGTCAATCATATCTACTCATTTGTGATAGGGGTTGATTGTTTTTTGTTCTGTTTTTATGATTCACTTACTCGCTTTTATTGAAAAAGAACCTTTACATCCATCTCTAAGAAATGCTGTGTTACTGTGCATTTTGGGTAATTCTCCACTGGAAATTTATTTATGTATCCAGTGCAAAATTGCATAAACTTTCTCTGGATTTTAAAAATTCAGTGCTAATTCTTTTTGTAGAGCAGCGAACTTTGTGGAATAGAATGGTTCTGAAGCATCTTAGTAAAATGATTCTGAAGCTCTTAGTGGGTTTTTTAACAGCTCTCACTCCATCATCTCAGCTTGGTTTGAATTGCATTAAAGGTTTTTATTGCATTACTGTGTATATTTTGTTCATGAAGTGCATATATTAAAGCAGTTAACAGAAAATGTATAGCAAAACCTGACACAATGGACTAATTTTGGGCTCATTTCTCTCTTGTTTTGTATCTGGGTTACTGCTGTTAATATTTTGTATGAAATACCATACATTTATTTTTCTTCATATATAGCTTAAATTTATATGTTAGTGGAAATGTTTTCTTGATAGTAGTGAAGTCATTGAGTTTTTGTAAATATCCTATCTGTGTAGGTGGCTTTTGGCAGTATGAGCTTGATACCAGGTTGAATTGTTAAAAAATATATTAATGTTTAACTGATAGTGATATAAATAGCACAGTTCTTTCTGAATTCAGAATTTTCTATATTTATTTCAAATGCAGAAAATCAAGCCTTTCTGTTTTACTGCCTTTTGTTACTTCTTGAAAGAACTATCAAACAGATACTTATCAGCCAGTTAGTGTCACTGCATGGCATAGAAGAAAAGATTTGAGTTCCATGCTGGTGTGATCTTAATTTTCTCCTGGGGACACCTGCTGCTTCTTCATCCAGTACTACAGGATATGTTCCTTTTTCTTTGCCTGCTTTTTGTTGTTGTCCTAGCAGGGGAAGATGATGTAGGCAGGAGCTGCTAAATTTAGCTTTAATCATTACTGTCATGATAAGTACAGCAGCACCTCCTGACTTTCTGGGCCAGATGGGGTTGCTGACCTGTGTTCTGAAAACCCTATTCCCTGTGCTGCTGCTTCTCTTTTCAGCCTTTGGCTTTGTACTCTGCTCTTCCTCTAACACTTGCTGAAGGTAAATCTCACCTCAGCAGCTTTGTGCTTCAATCTTATTGTGCTTTCCTCTCCTTTTGTGTAGTGGTGTAGAAATCAACAATCTGCCTGCAGTGATACATCTCTAAATAATGCATACAGAAGTAGAGGCATAGCTGAATAAGGCAGCCTCTCAAAGAGCCAGGCTGTGCATTAAACTCAGCTCTTATGTAAGCCCTGCACCAAAATTAGGAGCTGGTGCAGCCTTTTTGATGTGGCTTGTACCAAATCGTAGGTAGCACTCCCTCCCAAATTCCCAGATCCAGATGTTTCTTCATGTTTATTTGCTTTCTGGCATAGACAGAAATTGTGGACTTGCCCCTTCCCTTCATCCTCCCCACCATGTTTCTGGTTTTTGTTTTCCTAGAGAAGAAATTTTAAGTGAAAATGTCACTTTGTCTGGACAGTTTCATAAAGGTCTGTCTACCAGGCCGGTGTGAAGACACTAAGGTCCAATTCCATCAGCAATAGAACATAGCAGTAATAATGAATGTTTGCTTAAAATATGAAATCAGTGACACCATTCTGTCTGGGCAAAACATCCTTACTCAAGAATATTGTGGCATCTAGCAGTTAAAATATGTCAAAAGTTCATGATGCTGCACAGTCCAGACTGCCTGAGTATTTCAGTCGGGTGTGTTGCAGAAAAAGCTTGATCTTTCTTGCTCCTGTAGTCAGTGTTTTGCTGTTTGATGCTTTACTACTTCCTGAGATTGCTTTTCATTAAATACTTGTCTACTTCCCTTGTACTTTAAGGTATTAAAAGTTCTTATAATCTAGGACATAAAAAAGATGCCTAAAATTGCTTCACCTCTGATCATTGGTTTTTTTTAACTGTTAGACACAGTATATAGGTAATCTTGCATCGTGATCAGCTCATCTGTTTCGTCCCTCAATTATTCCCATTTAAATGGAAGACTTAGTTTTGGTGAGGGTTTAACAGCAAGAAAGCATTTATTTAGAAGTGCTGTATGTTCTTAAATCTGTCCTAAGATTTTTTTTTTCTTTTCCAGATAGCCCTTTTAAAGGTAGATATAATGTTTGATTTAAAAAACAACCAATTTCCCCTTCTGTTTCTGCACTCACACTCAAATAAATGGCTCAGTGTACTAAGTATTTTACTGGAGAAGGTATTAATGGATCTGCAGCTGTTCAGGCAGCAACAAACAAACACTGTGCTCAGAAGGGCAACTTTATTTTCTAGTCTGTAAAAAACTTCATGGTGGTTTGCTCTTCCTTTCTCTTAGTAGTAGAAGGTACCTAAAGTTATTCCCCTCTTGTGGAAGGCTGTCACTGTCTCCAAGAAAGCATAATTTTTAAAAATTTCTTTAGCTGAAATCTCAAATTAAATAGTCTTTAAGGTTGCGTTCACTTTTCTTTCTAATTCAAAGCAACTTCAATCCCAACCTTGAATTGCTAACCACACTAAAGTGTGTTGAGAAGGCTCAGTTGTCTTGGAGCTGATTTTTTGTGACTTGGGTTTGGGTGTTAATGGTTCACTGTGAGTGTATTAGTTCTATATTGTGGGAGAGGAAAGATACACTTTTTTTTTGCTTCTGCTTCTGTGTTCTTGCAAGTGTTTGGCTGTTTAATAGCTATAAATCTGAGTCTACGCTGCTAACATAAAGGTCAGGTGGGGGTTGATAATGCTAGTGTACTCTGATTTATTGTAAAAGAATTATTTAGCCTTATATGATAAATAATGAATTTATCATCTTAATAAGATAACTATGTTTTGCACATTAAAAATGTAATACAAATGTATGGTTCTTAGAAGAAAAATTGTAAGTTAGAAATGTCCAGAGACCTTGAATTGTGAACTACATTTTAAAAGAAATTTTAGTATTCTAAATCTGCCATATGATTTACTTTATTGTTTGCTTTCAGTTAAATGACAGATAGTTTCAATATTCTTTCTCTTAAATATCATTTAAGTTTTAAATATTTTAGACATCTTATGGAAAATAATTTTTCTAGAAGAAATTATGTTCAAAACAAGACTTAATGTTGTGAAATGCTAGTGAAAGATAGTTATGACACGCGACACAACAGCTTGCACACCCTTACTGCAGTGTTTATATTTTTCAAATCTAAAATGATTTTACAGCTCTTTTATTACTTTTTATGTCATGAGCATTGATTTTGATAGTACAGCTTCTCATATTGACCAGTTTGAGTTCTGCCTTTTATTTCCACTAATTCTGCCTTAGAGTAATCCCACATGTTTGAATTTTTAAGAAAAATTACCTAAAAAAGTAATGCATTGAATTTATGAATAAATATTAATACTGAGTTTCCAATTTTGATTAAAAAAATTCTGGGGGCGAAGGGCTGTTCCAGAAACACATTTGACACAATCAGTAACAAATAAATTACCTAATCTGTCATCTGTGATATGTTTGCCAGCAGTCATGATAAAGTACTATGGCATCTCTACATTCTGAGTAGCCATGCTTGTTCCTCAATCCTTTTTTCTGCCAGAATTTTCTTTAAAACTGCAGTCTATCAACAGAGTCAAATGTGTTTTGTATTAGGTAAGAAGTGTCTCAAAGGACATTGTAGATTAATCTTGTTCCAAAGATATTAATTAATAATGCTACCTAGAAATGCAGAAAATTTAAAAGTTTTATAATTTGATGTATTAGGAAATGCTGTGCTGAAAGAAATAAACTCTTACAACTGAAGCTAAAGTCTACTTCAGCCATAGCCAAATTTTTGTCAGATGGGTCCACAAAATTTAGCTGTTAATGGTGATGTTACTGCCTGCAGCTGTTTGCTTTGCCCTCTTGCTGTTGATTAATGTCCTTGTAATCAGAGGTAGGAGTATGGGACATATGTGACCCATTTGCAGTCCAGTGCTTAACTTTCCAATAAAACCAGTTTCTGGTGAGTTTGTTGACAAGGCCTCCTATGTTTCAGATGTGTGTCATCCTCTGTTATGACAAGAATAGTAATCTGAGCTGCAGTGTCAGAGCACTGAGAAAGACAAGTGCTACAAGCAGTAACCCATATGCACTGAGCTTCAGGAATCTTAATTTGCTATCAGCATGATTTGACACGCGTGTGTGTATACTGAAAACGTCTTTCAGGAGACTCAAATCTTGCTATAATGCCATGTATTACATTATTTTGCACAAAAATATGTGATATCTCTATTATGCAAGTTATACCAACAAAATATATACTATCCAGTAATTTGTCTATATTAAAATATTTTAGAAACATATACATAGGAACCATGTCTGCTGTGTGGTTCTTTCTGGTTTTTGGCTACAACAGTTTTTGACATCGGATCTCCTTCCTCTGTTTTGCATCCTCTCTTCCTGTTTTTTAAGTTGTGGAACTTGTGGAATCTACTTTAATATTAAAATAATATTTGTTTTTATTCGTGGCTTTTAAAAGTGTCTGTCTTGTATTTCATGAATGTAGAGGAGGAGAAGATGCAGGCTTCAATATTTGTGAACTTGTGTGTAAAAGTGACAGGCTCCACAACTATTGATTATTACAAAGGAGAGTTAGATCAGAAACACTTCGAAGACATTTATTGTGGCTGTTTGTATCATTCTGGTAATACTTTTTTATGTGCACAAATAGCATGGAATGGGAGAAGTTACTTATTTGTAGCTTTCAGATACATTTCAGTTTTGTTTTTTCATATATAATTGTGACTAAATTTAATGGTGTCTGTTAAAAGAACAACCATACGTCTAATTCATTTTCCAGAAAAGAATACCCACCTCAGCTTCAGAAAGTGGAGGCAGACCACATTAGATTACCAAGGTCTCAAGGAGTGGGTAAGTTATCTTTAAAGTTCTCATTTCTTCTAAGCAGAATAATTTTTTTAATACCTGATTTGGGTGGGTGTGTTGCCAAATCTATAGTAGATCTACTTACAGCCTTAGGTCATGTTATTCTAGTTTTGTACAAGTTTGTGCATGAAGGGATGATTTTGCCCTTCTTGACAGATTTCTGCAACTAGTTCAGTCATGTAATAATTTTAAATTAGGCCTCAGTTATTTTAAAAGCAACAAAAATAGGGAACATTTGGGATCATAAAACTGGAGATGGAACAGATCTCTGGAGTTTAGTAGTCTGGGCCCAAACCCCCAGTTTGTTTGTGAATTATTGTTGAGGAACTTAGGTAGCAGTGTTAGTACAAGAAAAATGCTATGTAGTAACCAGTACTTGGTATGAAGTGTATTCATACACTGAGGGAGTTAATAAAAGAACCAGCATCAGCTCTGTACCGCAGCTGAAACGTGCTTTTACATCCGTGTTAGGTGCAACAACCTAGCTGTTGGAGGTGCAGTAGAAAAAATATCGTTTGGTTTCAGGTGTGGAAATTGTGAAACTGGAAAAGAAAATACCTTGTGTTTTGTTAAGCTTTGTTAGCATAGATACAGTCTGTAAACCTGCTGTTCAGCTGCATAGTCACCTGCACTGGCAAGTTGTTCTGCTGTGCCATTTTAGGTTAATGTTAAGTAGATCTTCAGCAGTAGTACTCTAAAGTAAGTTAGGGAAAAACCTCACCTGTTATTAATTCTTTTTCAAAAATTATCTATTCTTTAGTTTTGAGATGTCTTCTCATAGTGGGATGTTTGTGAGACCATCAGTATGTATATTGAAAAAGTGTTCATATATATTAAAAAAAAAAAGTGGAGTATTAAAAAAAGTTCTGTGGTGTAGTAGTATAATCTAGCATCCTCTCCTATTTTTGGCAATAGACCCTGAACTTGATTTGCAGTGAAGTTAGCATAGATTTGCAAATCCAAAGCTTCTTGCAAAGATATAAGATAAAAATTGTCAGTGAGCAACCCTGCAATAGTATTACTAAAACTACATTTTGAAGTTACTTTAGGGAATGTTATTTTTTAGTCATACAATAAATCATGAGACATTTGAAACAGTGTGGATTTTTGAGATGTAAAAATGTGTTTAGTTCAAGTTAGTGTATGTAAAAAAGTAAGATGGTCATAATTATAGCAGTATAGGAGTGGACATTTCTTGTTAATGTTTTTGCATCTTTTCCCTTCTAGACAGTGTAATGGAGAATACAGATGACTCTGAATCAGAATCTGACATTAAAAGAAAGGTGCGACAGAAAGGTCATTGCAATTCATATCAATCTGACTTGAGTCTATCTTCTGCTACAAAAAAATGCTTAACTCAGTCAAAGGTGGGTAATATTTTAAAAATATGTGAACCCTTGTTGAATTTTAAAAGTTGTTGCATATTTTAAAAACAAACATTCAGGAGTAAAACAGATTGAGGTTTTAAAAATCCATGGAGTTGGGAGGAAGATTTACATAATTTAAAAAAAATTACAGTGATAGAGATATTTAAGTGCTAATATTGCTAATAGTTGTGAAATATTTCTTTTCTGACTTGAACAGACAGAAGCTGTGCTGAAAAGAAAAGGCATCTCAGTTCTATTGAATAGCTGACTGATGAACCAGAGATTGGCAATTTTAATTTGCGGAAATAGAGGAACAGTTTTTTGCTCTTTAAAAGATTTTTTTTCTGTGTCACGATTTTCTGTACTCAGAACAGTAAAGATTAAAGTACTGAAAAGATGCAAGTATTTTTTATTGAGTTGCTCACTTTTTCAGTGAGAGTAGTTCCTTAGGTATCCAAATGGCATCCTCTGGTCTGCATGCAGCCAACCAGGATGTTTCTGTCAGGAACTTGTTTGAATATCAGATATAAGATACTTTGGAAATTGCTTTAAGGCTCTCTGTATTTTTTATCAGCTTTGGCTACTTTGGAAGTTTCATAGTGCACACATACAGGTCACGTTGTTTGACTATCAAAGTAAAATGTCCTGTAAGGAGATCTTGGTTAAAAAAAAGAAAATTATTGATCTGTGATTTTTATATATGCTTAGCTTTTGTTTGAAATACCTGGTACTGCTCTTTGGCATTTCCATTGCTTATTTAGTTAATTAATGTGATGTTAATAAAAAAACTGGTTTAAAATTTCTGGCATGTGGTTGAAGTAGAGGAGTGCAATTACTCTATACTTAAGATCCTCCAGGTACTCTTGTTGCCTTCTCTTGAATATTTTTAATGTCTGATTGAAATTCTTCAATGTGATAAGCAGTATCTTTCTAAGAACTACATCCTGTAACAGCACTGAGGGACAACACTGGTTTACATTGTAACTTGCTATCATCCCACAGTTCAGATTTTAAGGCTCTGATATGTTTTATACACTTGGGGTTTTTTGCTTCTGTTTCTCTACAGTACGTGTAGCTTTGCTAAATTGCAGAAATTTTGTAAAAATATGTTCTCATTGTATGATTTTTGTCTTTAAATTTGGGGTTTGAAATTACTTCCCACACCTGTGGAAGTCCTCTTTTGGAGGCTTGTTCATGTCTGGGAGTGGGGAGAGATGTAAATTGTGAAAGCTGTGTTTCAAAGTAGATACTGAAAGTTTTTGGTGGGATGTAGGTATTTGTTGCCTTCAGTAGTTCACAGTACAGTGGTTATGCCATTTGAATTCAGTGCTTCAGGAGACAATAACATGCACTAAATTTTCATCTCTAAAGATGTCCTGTATTCACTTTGGTACTCGTTCTGTAGTTTATATGTTAGAGAAGTCCAAGTTCTACACTTATAATACAAAACTAAGTGAGACCTAGTAAATGTGAGAAAAACAAAAGACGCCTATCTTTATAGTGATAGGATACATTTTTCCTTGTAGCCCCTGCTTGCTTCTTGAAAGTTTGGGGAACTCCTATCCTCAAGTCCTGTTTTATTCCCTATGACACATGACTCTAGAGCAATAATATGTACTTTGCCTTTTCTTCATCTCCCTTGAGGAGTGAATTTTCCTGCATGCCTTGCCGGGCTGTTAAAAGATACCTTGGAAGGACAGATAAGTTGGACCTACAAGGTTTCTTCAAATCCTCTCCAGTATTGCTTTAAGGATCTGTAGGTTACTTTTTGTCCCATGGAACTGTTTTTACAGAAATGGTGTAATTGCACCATCTTTCTGATGGATATATGTATCTGAACAGTGTGCAAGGTTTTGTTTATGGAAGAAAACACAAGAAGAAAAATCTGAATTGTCGAACATGAATTGCTTTAAAAAATTTTTGCAAATGACATTTGTTCCTTTTAGAACATTATTCATTTTCATAAATGAAATAAAAAAATTAAGCTGTGTTTTATTGTTTGTTTTCTCTACTTACTGTAATGACTAATTCAGTGTTGTCAATTTCCACTGGATATTATAAAAAATTTTTTCAGCAGAAGGTTTTTCAAGCCTTGGAAGAGGATGGCCGGGCATGTGGTTGAGTCACCATCCTCGGAGATATTGAAAAGACTTGTAGATGGGGCACCTGGGGATATGGTTTAGTGATGAGAGTTCTGTATTAATAATTGGACTTCATGATATTAAAGGTCTTTTCCAACCTAAGTGATTGTATGATTAATTCTGAACAGAAATCAAGTACAACATCTGGAAATTGTGTCTTTCTGCTTACAATTACTGATGGTGTGTTTGTTTCTCCTTTAGCTTTTGGAACAGATTGATTATTCTACTGAATGCCCGAATTGTGGGAGGGCAAATGAAAATCAGACCAAATGCCGACATTGTGAAAGTGCTTCTCTAAAGGATTTGCAAAGAGTGTCCAGACAAACTGTAACGTTAAGTGAATCTGTGGGACCTTTATCACGTTCTTCAATACATCAGAATTCACCAGGGCAAAAATCTTCAGGTACAGGGTTCAGCACAAAGAAGTTTTATAGTTCTGCTGTTGGAAAAGGTCCAGCGGATATTCTACTGAGTAATGAGGTTGTAGGACATTCTATGTTACGACAGAATGGAAAAATTGGTCTTATAACTGGGACAAAAAATCCTAAACTTACAGGAAGCTTAAGACAGAGGAGTACAAGACCATCTGAATTAAATGATCCAAGTAAGTACCCTTTTATGAATACAGCCATTAGCTGGAAACACAGAATATTGTATAGTGAAGGAACTGTTTGTGCAAGTTTACATAACTAATGTTGCATGGAATATTTTTGTGTGTGTTCTTGGAAAAGAGGGACAGGACTTCTAATAATTTCCTTTTCATATGCAGAGGTACTCTTCAAGAAAGGTGAACATCGGGGAAAACAAAAATTATTCTCTGACTTTTTTTTCTTTTGTTTATTTTTAAAACATATTTATATCTGGGATATTGGAAACACCAGTATTCTTAGCAGAATTCCATCATTCATTCTTCCAAGAGGAAAGACAGTATTTGATTTTTATTTTGTGTTTTCTTTCCTCTTTTCTTCTAAACTACTTATCTATTTAAATTTCATAGTTTGCAAAATGTTAATTTCTGTGCTTTCTCTTTGTAAACTCAGTAAGCAGGAAAGATGGAGTAAAGAAAATTTAAGTTGATGGTTCTGTGTTTAGTTTATTAGACCATGTTGTCCTACTGATTTTAATTATTTCAGTCATAATTTCTCTTGTCAGTTTTTAGGTTGTATTACTTACTGTTAATTCTTGACTGACCAAATTCACTTTTGTCTAGAGGTGGATTAATGTTACTCATTTTTTTATAGTTAGTTATAAGAAATCAAAAACAAGGCGGAGAGTGCTTGCAACCAGATTCCAAATAAACATTAGTAAAAACATAATATTATTGTACATGTAGATTTTTTTGGCACTGCAGGACAATTACATAAATTACTTCTAAGGTATTACTTAAAAAGAAATTTCTGTTACAAAAAGATATAGTGGTTGAGAATGTAATATTTTCTGTTTAGTTGTTTTGTCTAGTGATGAGGAGGAGGAGAATAGTGGCAGCACTAGGAGCATGGAAAGCATTTCACCTCATCCTGCAGATTCAGCCCGCTCCTCCCCAGCTCCTTCTACAGGAAAGGTGGAAGCAGCATTAAAGGAAAACAGTTGTGGAATAGAACAGAGAATAGGTAGTATAACAACAGTACAGAAATTGCAGTCACACTAGCAAGAAAAGCCAAAAATGAAAAAAGAAATTTGTTACAGAAAAATGTAGTGGTTGAGAATGTAATATTTTCTGTTTAGTTGTTTTGTCTAGTGATGATGATGAGGACGAGAATAGTGGCAGCACTAGGAGCATGGAAAGCATTTCACCTCGTCCTGCAGATTCAGCCCGCTCCTCCCCAGCTCCTTCTACAGGAAAGGTGGAAGCAGCATTAAAGGAGAACAGTTGTGGAATAGAACAGAGAATAGGTAGTATAACAACAGATACAGAAATTGCAGTCACACTACCAAGAAAAGCAAGAATGAAAGATCAGGTACTATTTAATGCTTTGTTTAAAGAAAACAGAATCAAATAATAAATGGAATATGTAAAGGCTTGTTTTGTTTTGTCAGAAGTTGACTGTATTTGATTGTTTTTCTTACTCAGCAGCTCATCAAGTTGTCTCTCTGCATACTTATTACTGGAACCATAAGAAAATGTGTTCATTACATTTTTACAAGCATTCGTAATGATTTTAATTATGCTGTTAAAATAAATGCTTTTGTGTTGAATGTTTACTCTTTGAGACTGGACAGGAGTTCTCTGTGAAGCTCAAGGTCTCAGTTTGCAACAGAATGTCAGTACTAGCTGTTGCCTGTTGAGACTTTCTGAGGTTAAACATGCAAAGAGATGCTAGGATCAGTAATGGTCCTTTAAAATTAAAATGCTTTGATAACTGTCCCAATTAATAGCACTTATTTTACGAGTTCCGTGGTGGGGCTTGTGTTTTTTGGTTGATTACTGCTGTAAGAATTGGATAAGCAAAAACAAAAAAGTACTCCATGAACACACCTTAAGTGTGGCCAAAGGGGAGGGTTTTCATTCTGTGTTAAAAGCCATCTCAGTAGTGAGCCATTAAGAGGAATAAATTCCATGTGTCAATTGGTAGCACAATAATAGTGCTGATTAAAACAATTCTTGACTCAGGTGTCCAGTTTCACTATTAAGAGTTTGATTCAACAAGAGAATCCGATCAGATTTCCAATTCTTTGAGTTAGAACACTAAAGTACTGATGCCAAAACCTTCTTGCTATGTTGAGATTCAGAAGCCAACATTATAGTGCTGCAGTTCATGGAATTATGGATATTTATAATATGTTGTATAATTAGTCACCACTATAAATATGAAGCTGTGAACCTCCAGCCTGCAATAAAGCTGTGAGGTTCAAAGCCTGGGTTATAAATAGTTCTTGAATTAATTTATTCTTGCAGTATGTGCTGAATTAATTGAAAGCATTGCATTGTGAAGGCACTGGTGTCTGACTTCTGAAACTCTCCCAAATGTGGTTTTTTTTTTTAATATCCATATGTGTCTGTTCACTAGTCTTTACAAACCAGTTGTAATTCTGTATGTTAGATTATTTTATTTTAGAGTCCAAGCTTACTTTTGAAAATGGGGGAACTAAAAAAATTTTTTGTGAAATATAACACAAATTTTCCATTGATTGAATTAACCTACCAAGATTTAGAGATATCATAGCAGTTTTCTTCAATGTAATATAAAGAACTTTATTCAGCTGTCTTTCTCTCAAAATATTCATTAATTCTTTACTAGTTGAGTATAGCATCACTTCAGACTTTGATGTTTTATTATTTGTCTCTGATTTGTTTTGAGCTTTTAATAACATTTAGCCAGTCCAGCAGACAAAAAGGAAAAGCTCTTTTCAACAAGAGGCCTAGGAAAACATTTTAATTACAGGGATTTAGAATCCCTACCTTCTCCAGTGTATAAAATGAAGGAAGCATCCAAAAGTAGATTTTGAATTATTGCCAAGATAGGTTAGTGATTCAGGGCTTTGAAATAATTTTTGAGATTTAGTTGTAACCAAAACACTGAATCCCTTAGAATGTTTTTCTGTGGGAGTTTAATTGCATTTTGTAACTAAAAAGAATGTTTATTTATGGGGAGCTTTATGAAACTATATAAAACCAAAGAAAAGACTAGTGTACAGAAAATCCTTCAACAAAATAAAGCAATATAAGCAATACAACAAATAAATATGTTTACAGGCTGGCTTATCAGCAGGCTTTATTTCATTGCAATAGGTTTTTTGGTAAGATTATTCTGTTGGTTAACAGGATACTTCATTGAGATTACAGCTTCAGCTAGCATCTAGAGACTTTTCTTGAACTGGGGCCAAACACCACATGACCTCCTTTCAATGTTTAGTCTTCTGACCTTGGAATCTATCCTAAAACCATCTTAGTTCTGCAGAGATTCCTTAAGGAAGTTTGATTGGGCTTATTTATTTATGTTTCTTGAAGACTGTACTCTGCTAATGTGGTCATGCAATGTACTTCAAGAACCAGTCACCAAAAGCTTGGATTAAAAAAACTGAAAGAAAAAATTAAATCACCAGCATTGTGGTGATTTTACAGCATTAGTGCTTTTTTATCTAAATAAAATGTATTAAAAATAACTTTGCTTTGCTAGACTGCATAGTGTTTCCAAAAGATAAAATTTAATTGGTTTTGGCAATTTAGATGCACTGATTGTGATTTGGAAATGTCAGTAAAGTGTCCAGAAGTGTCAGGTTACCTTTTATTTTCTTCTTGAATGTAGCAATATTACCATCCTCAGGTGTTACAAAAAGTCTTCTAGGAATTATCTCCGTTCTCTATATGTTTGAGATGGATGCTCTAGTAAGTAATCCTGTTGACCAACAGAAAAGTAGCTAAAAATTTAGTCATTAGTTTCAACGAGCTTGGTTTGACAGTAAACCTTGGTGAGACATTCTGAAACCTGAAAATTACTTTTCAGTTTGGGAACATTGTGTCTAACACTCCAATAAAGCGGCGCAAAGTTATTTCTCAAGAGATGGTAAGCGAGGCCGTACCTCTAAATTACCAAAACTCCTGTGAAAGCGTCATTCTGAACTGCCGAAGCATACGAATAGGAATGCTGCGCAGAATGGTCGTGGAGCCTGTGATTGTAAGTTCCCTTGCTCTTTCACAGCTTTCTTTTCAGGTTTTGATGGATATTGCATTTTTGTATTTGAACAAAATAATATCTTGCCTTTGTCTGGGGAGCAGTTTGGTTTGTCTCTAATTTCAGAGGCTGTGATTTCCAGAGAACCTCGAATTACTGCTGCGCTCTATCACATGCAGTCTAGCTCTGGTTCTTAATAGTAATGTGCTGCAGCACCCTGAAAGAACTTTTTTGCATGCTGGGGGGAGGTTATGGGATAGCATGCATTTGTTAAAAAAATTGAAAACAACAGATACAAGAAGTTGATAGATGCAAGGAAGAAGCATTGTCCTAGAGGTGAATAATTTTACTTCTACAGATTTTTTTTTTTCTTTGGTCAGCCTTGTAAGTTACATGGAGTTTTCAAGGGTCCTTGAATGTTAGTTGTATGCATTCAGCTAGAATAGAATGGATACTTCTTGCTGGTGTAACCACAGCAACAGCAGAGTGTTGTTACTTGTTCTTTTGACTCTCTAAAAGACACTACTGTTTGATTTACGTAAATGCTGATAGATTACATTTTCTTTTGAAAAAATAGAATTTCTGTATTTTTCAGAGTACTGTAGACGTTTTTGAAAACTGAATACTTCAGAGAGATCTAAAGTTTAAACAGTCAGTATGACTGAAAGAGACTAGAGTAGCAAATAATGTGCTTCCCTCAAGTTGAGCTAAATTGTATATTTTGTTTTTTCTTAAAACTTGCATTTTAAATATTAATTTTTTAATGTTTATTACTTTAAATACTAAGTCCATTGAAATGTGTTTGCTAACAGTTTAAAGGCTTTCAGTCAATTAAAATTTGCAGAAGATGTGAGCTCTTACGATTGTGTTGTCTTTCAGTTTTGCCTGGATTATATCAAAATACGCCTAGAGAGTCAAGAAGGTGAGTACATTTTTAATTTTATGTTAGTACTCAATATGTTTGTTTTGAATTAAGTTACTCTGTCAAAGGTATTAACAAGTGAGTCCCAATTTAATATTTATTCTAATTTTGTCATTTATTTAGTAAATTATACTGGGTGTCTGTAGTCAGATATGAGAAAAGAAAATGGAGAGCACAAATACGACCTGCCCTTTAAAAAGTGATTAACAAAAATTAAAAGGAAGAGCAACCCTCCTGTAAAATGTTAGCTTTTTAAAACTTTATTACTTCTTTTATTTCAGTTGTGTTAAGTAGACAGTAAAAACCACACTGCTTCCTTAGACCTTTCCTGTCTAGATCTGTCTTGATAGTTTTGTCTCTAGTGTGAAAGTTGTGTATTTCATGCCACCGAAAGAAATAGTGACATAATTTGGAAAGGGTGAGTTACAACTCCTGCTCTGTTTCCCTAATTTTCTTTTGTAGGGTTTTTCTCTGGGCGTGAAAAGCTTTGTTACCTTTTGTTAATCTTAAGTTGTGTTCTTAAGATCCAGTCCTGTTGAATATTGCTGTTGTTATTTGTAAAAGAGAACTATTGTATTTTGTAATTATTACATGCAGAAAAGTGTCTCACAGCCTGGAAAGATGAGTGTAGCTTTTGCTCAGTCAAGTATTTAAGATTATGTTGCATCTAAAATACAGATGCATAGAAACTGAGTTTTTATGCTTTAAATGTATTTTCAAAATAAAACCCTGAAGAGCTTATTATAATTTGTAGAAAATAGCTATCAAGTTTTAGTTAAAACAGCTGTGTGGTGCAGTTATTTCCACGGCACCTAATTCGTGGATATTCATCAATAGCATAAAAATGGTGACTCATTAAATGCTGTGTCTGTTGGGGCATTTAGACTTTAGTATTTCTTTTTTCTTTTTTCTTTTTTCTTTTTTTTTTTTGAGTTTTGCATGTATATCCACTTCTGTATCAAATTTTGTAATACAGGTTTTACATGTAGAAAGCTTAACAATGGCATTGGCAGCATCAGATGCGGTGTTAAAATTCTACTGTGTTACTGACATTTCTTTTGGGAATAAAGTAGGAGTAGTCCTTTATTTCCTCATGCAATCAGATCATTTCTCTGCATGTGTTTGTGCTCTTCTTTCTAAAGTTATTTTTCATATGGGAACTTGGTCAAAGATAAATGTAAAAAGAAAA